>NC_135703.1:3093191-3789671 GCF_964276395.1 Gasterosteus aculeatus
TCTTATCTGGCTAATTACTGACCGAGCCCCAGACCTCACCTCCTAACCCTCGCACACGGCATCGTGCACACCGGGTTGGTAGGTCTTCTACATTTGACATGAACATTAATCCATTCGTGAGCTGCAGCACATGTTCATATATTCATATCAGAGACCCGGGTGGTATTCTCTTCTTCTCTGTGTGTTTGTTTTGCTGTACCTTGCGTCCAGGAGGGGCAGTGTCGGAGGTAGAAGCCGACCTCCGGCCTCCTGGCTCCCCACTGCTGGAGGAGGTCCAACAATAACACCTCCTGAGGGAGAACTCGCTCTGAGGAAAACAATAGCAGAAGCTATTAGGGAGAGTCACTTATTGTGATTGATCCAGAGAAAAGGCGATGAATATATCTCATCTATTTTACGCTTTCAAACTTTGATACAAGTTCTACTTATCAGCGCATCTACAGATTTACAATGAACAAATACCTCCTTCTCCATCGTATTAATATCATTCTATATAAACAACTCAAACTCCTCCATTATCTGTCCTTATTATTCCTATGATTAAAGCAGCCATTGCATTGTAGTGTTTTCAGAAACCTTTGCCGCAAACCTTTCCCACCGAGAAGCACGTCAATACAAAGCTAACAATACACACACGTGTTGACAGTGGCTTCACGCCTAAACACACACACACACACTCCCGCCGGCGGTGAGGCCAGTCGAGGCCTTGAGGCGCGGCCTGTCGTCACACGAGCCACACAATTCATACCGGTATTTATGATGCGCTGCCTCGCGGTATTAGTGGCCTTTAAAGCCTCGCTGACCTCTCGGTCACGCCGCGGGGCTTCGCAAACACGCGGCGCCGTGGAGCGTGTCGCTGCGACGGACCGAAAGTGGGCCGCGCTTTAATAGACGCAGCGGCTCTCAGTGTTTGTGTATGCGGCGGAGCGCTCCATTCACTTCTACCACAATGGCGCCCAGTGTGCAGTGGGCAGCTCTATTGATTTCGGGGGAGAACAGGTCAGAAAACACAACAATAACTATTATCATCAGGTTATTAATGGTCACAAATTAAAAATGAAGAAATGTGTGCATATATTTTGACTCCTGTTAAAATAAGCGATGTCCTCCCCCCCTCTGTGATGAATAATAGATGAGAATCGGGTAGTTTTAATTCTTGTAATTATCCCCTTACACTCTGCAGAAGATATAACGATATGTTACTGTGATGATTCAGATGAGCTGGTCACAAACAGGGTGGACGTAATGGAGAAACTTTCTCCCATATGCAGAAGCCTCGATGGGTGCAGATGGACTCACCGTGCCCATTCCATACTTCAGCCAGGTGACACTCCCCCTCCCCGGCTTCTTTGCAGTACTCCACCACGTCAATCACCCTGGTCGCCGGGGTAACCGGGACCTCGGTTAGCATCTGCTGGGTGTCATTGAGGTAAACCGTCAGGATCACCTGTAAGGACAGAGGCAAACATGTTCATTGTTGCCACTTTACCATTTCGGGAGCATCAATGACGCAAGTTCTGATTGGAATCAAATATGAATAACTAATTACCTTCCCTAATTATTGGCTATAGATCTATTAAGCTCTCCGGGAGGGAAAATGGATCACAGCTGTAATTACCTGTCTATAAGTGCTCGCATACACAAGGACACCCATGCAATTCACACTCAAAGGTCAAACCTCATCTAGATTTAATACAATTAAAATATAATGGATATGGAGTCTCTCCATATTTGGTCTGAACAGAAATCTAGTAAAGTCTTAAATTGGCCGGTTATTATTACCTTGTTATTATTATTTTATTATTAAAAATAAAATTAACGTTCAGTCTTTTATTTTTTGACATCTCAAAAAGCGAAACAGGACTTCAAACTATCAGCTTGGCATCAATGGTCCTCTCTGAAATCATTTTGTCATCAAATTCCTCCAAATTCTGCAACCAGAAGATTAAAATAGCAATCAGAAAAGGACATCCTGTTTTAGTGATGTCATCGCCAGTGTCCCCGCTGATGTCACGGCAGATAGTCAGCCGGCAGATAAATTGAGGGTAATCTGGGATATGAGCCGCCAGGCACACCGAGCCGCACATCCAGCGACAGATACACATTTACTCCCTCAACGCGTGACACAAACCATTTACGGCGCGGCTGATCGGCGCGTCACGAGGGCGGTAAAATGGCAGAAAGCGACGCAGAGATGAAAGGGTTTTGCATCATCCAATCAGCAGATAGCAAAGAGATACTGAGAATTTCATAAAAAACACAATCTGAAACGGCGATATGACTGTAGCACACACACCTTACCCGATAACGAGCCAACACTATCTATTTCCAATTGATCACACGTGGCTGTTGTGAAACGACGACTTTCTTCATGTTTGACTCTGATGTGTCGGCCATTTTCACAGCAATTTGACCCTCAGTGAAAAGAGAAGTACAGGCTTTGCTAATAAGCAGACTCGGTTAAAGTTTCCCACTACATGAAGACACAACACCAGGAGCTAAATGGAATTACTCCTAAAGTGTTTTAGAAACCCTGCATGCTGTTAACACCCACTGTGGACTTTCAATATGGCCGCCGCGGTGTCGATAACCATGCTGACTACCGGCGGGCCCCTGTATCCGTATCAGACTACATGTCAATATTTATCCCGGCTCAATACGACATCACAGAACATATCGCCGAAGAGCAATCTATGTCCTCATCGTACTCGGCACTCTGGGCTATTTTCGGCATCACGGAGGGAGAAAGAGGGAGCGAGGCACGCCGGACAGACGGACGAGCGTTCCCTTAGCCGGCGCGCCGCCGCAAGAACCACGTCGATGCTTCATTCTGCAGTTACTCTGGGACAATTTCAACGCCGTGCTTACCATTTTTGGAGCGTGTGGGGGGGGGGGGGGGGAGTTGCCCTCCAGTTAATATGAGGAGAGGGAGAGGAGGAGAGGGAGGTGGGAGGTCAGAGAGACACTTTTCACGGTTGTTAGTGGGAGTCGACCGCTATATCGCACTGGTTACACCCACATACTGCCCACCCTCCACCTGTGATAGGAGGGCGGAGCTTCTGCTCTCATTGTCGTCAGAAGGATTTCAGTCTTTACTCTCCAGCCTTGAAGCATAACTTGCCATATATTTGATTCCCCTATTATTTATTTATTTGGAGTCAATGTCAGCGGTAAATTGAAATCATTGAAACGATTTGATAAAAAATTTAAGTATTCCTGTCATTTCCCGTTTCTCGATTAGTTGGTTCACGTGACACCTGATGTGTTAAGTCTTAAATAACAGTGGCAGCGACAGTGACTGTTACTTTCAAGTTTTTTTCTTTTTTAGCTCTGCGTCCAAACGAGCGGCGGCCGCCCGGGTCACTTGGGGGTCAAGGCTTGACTTACAAGAGCATTGATTGCACAATACTGGAATTATACATAATAAAAGGACTTTGTTTAACGTTCACTCGCTTACGAATGATTTGTGAGCTTTTTCTTGAAAGGTGATGTCATAATTGTGCCTGATAAGTATGTCTTGGGGAACAAAACTTCTGGCTATATTTAACTGTAATTTAATGCTGTGTGTGTGTGTGTGTGTGTGTGTGTGTGTTGCTGGGTTATGGTGAGGAGTGACTGAGGCTGCCCAGAAGCAGCAGGGGTAATGCTGACACACAGGAGAAACCACAGTGAACTCTGACCCTTTACTTGAAGCCCAGAACAAATCTGAATGGTTTTGAATTAGTTTTTTTTATTTTTTTTATTTTAGACAATTTAGGGGAAAGAAATTATCATTTCTGATTCATATCGAACCAGTAATTTGAGTTTAGTGGCGTTTTCTTATTAATGGTCCACACACTTTTTGTGATGTTGTATTTATTCTTACAGCACTTAAAGTACAAGAGAGAGTGTGTGTATGCATGTGAAAGTGTGTGTCTGCAAAAACTGGGATTTTTATAAACAAAATGTGCGTCCAAGTTCTTGCAAAGGGACTGTGCTGTACTTCCACCCACTAAGGACAATACAACCACATTCTGACACATAGACAGATTCACACACACACACACACACACACACACACAAACAGTAAAATCAGTCCCAGGAAAAGGAAGATATTTGTAATTCTACAGTATAAAAACACCAATTTAGATAAGGACAGTCAGCTGACCAGTGTGAACGTGTTTCTCGTGTGTGAAAAGGTCAGATGGGAGTGACACCATCAGCTGTCACTGCACAACTGCTCGAGGACCGAGGTCACGCCTAAACGCCCGGCTTCCGTTCCAGACGCCAGAAAAGGAAAAGCTCACTTGAAAGCCCGCCGACGCTGTAACGCGACCAACAGACGAAAAGAATCCAGCGAGCACACATCTACGTGTTGCTGTTGGATGGATGAGATTCTTTTTGTGATAGTAAATAATTTATAATGACGATGGACTTTCATGTCCGCCCCACGGAGTCCAGCCCATTGTCTATTGTCTTGGGTTTTGTTTGCACTTTCCTCAAATAAATTGCTGCAAGACGTCCGGGGCCGCACCTCAACACTCTTTGGTCTTAAATCAAAACATGAAGAGTGTTTGAAAGCAGCTGGTTGGAAGCCCACATCGTCTTAATTGAATTTCTGGTGCGTTTTAAGACAACGGTCTTCTCTCTAATGTTGCATCATGGGAGGGTTCTGAACGGCTCGTGTGGGCGCTGGTCAAACAGAATTAGGAAAGTATTACACACCGGGGAGAAAATAGCTCCATCACGCTGTGTTTCCAGTGAGGCGGCTTCAAGTAGCACCGGCTAATAAGAGTCTATGTTGGATTACGCTTTAGGAAATAAACTGTGAACGTGCTCCTTAAATCTGCAACATCACAAACCAGATCGTCTCTGACTGGCAGAGCGAAAGTGGGGAAAGGAGGGAACACGTTCAAAGACGTTAAGAAGTTTTATGAAGAAAACGAGGAGTTGTTGGTCGTGTGTGAGCAAAACACAGCGGAACGCGGTGACAGCTGGAGGGGATTCGCGTTTCAGACACCCGCCCACATGCAGACACACACAGCGCCGTCTCCATAGGAACCGCATGAGGCCGGGGAACCACGAGCTTCCAGCTCATTGAGAAGGAAACAACCCGTACACTCCAGAAGACGTGTACAGTACATCGTACTGTTTTGGCCTTGGTTCATTGGTGATTAAAGGAAAAAAGTTAGAATAAAACTGTTATACATGTCAAGTAGTCACAGGACAACGGTCAACACACACACACACACACACACACACACAAATAAATTTGAGGGATGACTATGTTGAAATAGAAACAGTATGTGGAATACATAAACCAGTCAGACGCAGCTAAATGCAGGTAGATCATCTATTTACATACATCATATCATTATTAGAATCATACTTCTACCCACAGGATGAGTGTATTAACACCCTGCAAATAAACAACACGCTTACGTGTGTGTTGGCTGATAGCATTTTAGAAGAAGTTGCGAGATGACAGCACGCTCTGCTTCATATTTTCTGTGTCCACCAGGCGAGCTGCAGAAGTGAAGGCAAAAGCTGAGGTGAGAGAGTCGTATACGGAGAACTGCTCCAGGAGCCAATACAGTTTCCCACAACAGTCTGAATAATGAAGTAAACTCGTAGACAGCAGCTTTACTTTGACGAGGGAAGTCAGGGAAATGCCCCAAAAGCTATAGCGCACTACGGACGGTGGAAGCTAAAACGCCGTGAACTTTAAAAAGAAAGGATGAAAAGAAGGTCCGAGCCAGGAAGAACAGATCAGAAGGGTTCTCTGTCTCTCTCTCTGTAAACACATCTCTATATCTTCAGTGTATTGTCCGCAGCTGACAGCAGCCCAACAGAGCCACAGAGCAATCTAGTGTTCAGGGTGTGTGTGTGTGTGTGTGTGTGTGTGTGTGTGTGTGAGAGAGAGGGGGGGGGGGGGGTATGAAGATTGAGATGGACAGTATGGAAGCAGGAATATTGATGGTTTCTAATTTTAACAATTGGTTTTCTGGTAGATATTGTGAGATGCTCAGAGAATTTTCCAATAAACGCCCCTTCAATATTGTTTCCGAGCCTTCGGGCTGAAGTAGTGTATGAATGCATTTCCGTCCATCCATATTGTCTATATGCAATTATTTCACTCTAATCCTAAATATCAAAATGTTCAAAACTCTTTTGGAATAGTAATTGCACTGCACGTACTGTACAGACACACACAACACGCTCCCTTAATAGTGTGACAAAGGAAGAGTAGGACTTCCGGTTGTAACCTTCAAAATAAAAGCATCATTGATAAATGTGATATTTTGTTTATCTCTGGAATGATGCAACAAAAATGAAGACCACAAATGCATTTATTTATTACCAGAAACAATAAGTATATAGGAGTTAAACCTTCCATTATCCATTGAAGGTAGCCTCAAAACTCCAACACTTAACTAACTTAATTATTAAACCTTGTGTAAATTAAGTTGGCACTTGAAAGCACAGCGCACAACTTCCAGTTTGACCCGTTTAAAATTGGGACGTTGTCCTCGCTCAGACTCTGCATATGCATTTATGTGTTTTAATGCTGTTGAAACTTCTGCTTTTCAAGTACTTTAATACACATTAACCTCGAAGCTTCTCGCTTCGACTCATGTAACATGAGTCTACAACCTTTCATCCAGAGGAAGTTTCACGCGCCCTACTTTCATGTTATAAAAAAATAAATATCTATCTATTTTTTTCTATTATTGTAGCAGGAGAAAGTGTATAGACCGTCCTAATTATGCACAAAATGGCATAAAGTAACGGCTTGCCGTTTAGCTCAACGTAACGTTAGTTAGCTTAGAGCCCTTTCTAATAAGTGTAACATTGACGTTAGCTAGCTTCGACGTCTTCCAGCAGTGATCGCGTTTACGATACATTTCGTATCAAATACAAAACAATAAACGTGTTCTACATTCCACCAGTAGAAACTTACCGGTAACATTCCTGCTGCTCGGCTCTCCGTCCCGTTAGGAAATAGAACTTAACGTTAACTTCTCCTCGCTGAGGGCGCGGAGTCCTCCACTCTTCTTCTACGGAGCTTTTTCGGTCTTTTCCTCTGATATGAAGAACTTTTCCATACATCCAAATTTCTTCTTCTTCTTCTTCTTCTTCTCCTCTGTGCTGCCAGATGTCCAGATGCTCACACAGCAGAAACTCCTTCCCCACTTTCCACGTTCAACCCCTCCCTCTTCCTCCCTCTTCCTCCCTCTCTCACGCACACGCACACACACGCACGCTGCGTCTGAGGAAACTGGAGACACTATCGTAGTTTCATTTTTTTATCCTTTGGTCGCTCAGCGGGAGGTCCTCCGGTTCTCCGTGGGGGGGGGGGGGGGGGGGGGGGGTGAACTGGGTCAGCGTCCATGTGATCCCTCCCATCTGCTCCCGGTCACCTCCTCCTCCTCCTCCTCAAGATACAAAGCCTCCAGGTTCAGTCACAAAAGTAATTGTTGGTTGAACAATCACCAATATAAAAATCGATATTACTGTGGAGATTCTAACAGACAGTTCAGTGCTCAAAGGATTGTATCACCCTCTTAATAAGGATCTGTTTTTAGAATGTTATGACGCGTGAGGGTTGTAATAAGCAACACCACATATTGATTTGCGCGTGTCTTTAATACACAACACTTATGCATTTCTATTCATTTTAGCTTTTGTCTTCATGACCATCTGTAATAAAAAAAAATGTTTAATGTTAAAAAAGAGTTAAACACACACACACACACACACACACACACACACACACACACTGTGCCGCGTAGTTTACAGCGAGCTTAGAGATGTTCAGCTGTCATATATTCAGCAGATTATCACAGAGCTGTCCTCTGCTGCCAAGGACGTTATAAACCTGTGTGTGTGTGTGTGTGTGTGTGTGTGTGTGTGTGTGTGTGTGTGTGTGTGTGTGTGTGTGACATAGCAACCATGATAACAGCGTTACATTGCAGTATAGTAGTAACTTTGTCCCAACGCTCTGCACAGTTGGACTCATTGACTTGTATTCTTAACTTGTGAACAGAAATAAAATTCAAAGATCCGAGACGAATTATTTGTTACTTTTGAAACGAGCTGTGAATAACTCAATCCCAGAGTTCACTACTTCAAAGGACGGCAGCGCCCTCCGCTGTCCACGAGGGCCGCAAGCGCTCCGCGGAACGAGGACGCCTTTGAATAGACTAAACCAAAATACTGGCTGCCTCCGGAGGAATTATGAAAAACAGCGAGGACTAATAACCAAACATGAATGAATAAATGAGGGGAATTCACAACGCTACGTCCCTTGGACCACGAACACCTAAATATTAGTATTTGTCCTCTCAGTTCACTGCTTTAATGTTGTCCTGAGAACCTGCTTGCAAGGTGTTAAGTGAAATTCTCTTTCTATGAACCTGAATGTAAAAAGTAACGTAATTTATTCCTCGCATGTGTTGTAAGAACCGGTGGTGTGCGTTCATCCACTGTGGCTCTGTAGTTGAAGGTTAGTTCATTCAGTTGCAGTCGGGTCAGTCAATAAAACCCATCACCCCTCAATTTGTCTGCTGTCACTGCGCTCCGACGTTCACACAGCAGAGCCAGAGGCAATCTCTCCCTGACACACACACACACACACACACACACACACACGCACACACACACACACGGTTCACTGAGGGTGGGTCGGGCTCAGCGTCACGTTGGGAAGCTTCCACGTTACATCTGCAGTCACCGTCCCGTGGCCCTTTGTTTCCGCTGGCATAATGGTTGTATTCTTCTCCTTCACTGTCGTCCACCTCTCGTCAGATACACGTCTTGATGTGGGAGAGATCGGAGCGACATCAGTCGTTTTGTGGCTATTAATTGGCAATAGTTGCAGAGTTTGTAAAATAAAGTGTGCCAACTCGTTCTCTAAACAAACAGACTAAAATGAGGGGGATTAAACACGTTCCGCAACAAGTACGTGACTAGGAACTTTTATTTTTCCAACATTACTAGATTTATTTTTTCCTAGCAGACACACATTTAACACACACAAAAAATAACCACACACATAGTGGGATCAATGAATAAATACAAATAGTTTAAAGTGTACAGGGAAGGAAAAGAAAAGCTATTGAGAAAGAATAACATCACAAGGACCAAACAGCAGGCTTCAGTGGCGCCGTTCTGTGGCTTTTCGTTAAAAGGAACTCGGAACGTTTTCAGCAGATTGTCCTGTTTGTTCCTGTGATGAAAACCCAGAGAATCAAAAAGACTTTCATGTTTGTATCACTTATTTTTAAAGACAATTTAAAAGACTTTCATCCATCTTAAATAGTAAACGCTCATGTGTTTAGAGCCTAGTAACAAGAACAAAATACCACTCAATGTTGTCTAGTGCTGATAAAACACACAGTATGCTGGAGTCAATGAGCCTGTGAGGCCACGTTGATGTTTTCCATCAGGACAATCTACCAAAAACCTTAAAGCGTTGCCTTCCCTTCAGCGTCAAACATTTACAGCCACGCCGGTTTGTTCTGGAGCAGCAGGCGGCCCACGACTCTGACACAGGACGTACAGCATCGGCCTGAACCACTGTGCGGATTGATTAAAAGCAGCCGGCCTCTAAAAGCACATTTAATTCTGTGTTGGTAACTCGGAGCGTTTAACGAATATCTAGCAGCGGACCTGCGTGACTCTACAGACGTTCCGTGATGTCAGATCCCAAACGTCACGAGGGAATTTAAATCAGAAGTCGTCACCAATGAAATAACATTTGGGTTTACACATCTACCACTCACCACGCGTTACCTTGAGTTCTTAAAATAAAACATTTACTCACACAAATTCAGGTAAAAGGGAGCTGGATTTAATGGCATTACAACGACAAAACTGTTTCTACATCCGTTAATGAACTCGCACACAACCCTCGAGGTAAAATGAAAAGTCTTGTTGGTGACGGTTTGTAGAACATTGAAGTGTGATTAGTTATTAACAGCTCTAATTAAATGATTCACTTTAATGGGCTACGTATTCGTGGGAGTCTTGCTGCACACTAAGGTGAGGAAATTAAAAAGTATTTTTCATTTAAAGTTATCTGCATATGTTTTTTAAAAAGATTTTCTGAAACATGACACCAGGTCCCTAGAATTCTTCTAAATATATGTAGTCCTTTGATTCATACCTGCAAACTCATATGGGGTGAAAAAGGTGACAACTGGGGGCGGTTGCAGAGGGGATTGGAGGGGGCACCGCGACATTTCAGAGTGTAACCCCAAAAGTGAGCCAATGTGGGATAATCTAGTATACGCACGCCGCCTATAATTAGAGTGAAAGTTGGGAGGGGAAATGGAGACGCTGCAGACATCTCAACGCTGATTGGCTCGGCACGTCACATCAAAGATGTTTTATTGCAAAGATCACGTCATCTCGTCACTCTTTTCCTCCCTCAAAAAAAAACAACTTTTTAAAAACGGCAAAAGTTTGCACGTGTGTTGATTGGATTTAATGGCCCTTGTTTGTCACCAAAACATTTATTTTCAGTAAATGCAGACTTTTCCAGTCTACATCAAATGGCGAGACTCCTACGAAGGTTCCTACTGTACGGAGCAGCTCTGTCCATTGGCATCCTTGGAGCGCAGACACAGTTTGGGTTTGTAGCTCTCCAGGTACAGCAGCTGCTTGGAGTTGAAGGCTCCGCGCCGCTTCCTGACATCGGGAGGAGAGAAAGAGTTTATTTCATTGAAGAAAAAAAAAAAGTGCTTTGCTTTGCAATGATGCCGCTGAATGAGGCGCGAGTTAAGATGGTACTCACAGCCTTATGAAGTGCACGGCGTCTTCGTATTTCATCCCGCTCTCGATGAGCGCCAGGGCCACCAACACCGGAGCTCTACGGGACGGACGACAAAGAAAACTAAACCTACAGCCGACTGTTTGGACGGTAACGCTACGGCTCCGTGTGAAGCTCAAACCAGATTATTTAGACTCAGCTTGTGCCGACGCACCTTTTTATCGGGTTACTGCCTAACTTTGACCTTGGTTCCTTGTGGCAAAGCGGTGGCCATTGTTTTTAGCTTTTGCCCATGCAACACTTCTACAACAATGCATGCCAGGTTTAAAGAACAAGCTTTATGGATATTTCATGAACTAACAGACTTGGGTGGATATGAATACATGTCAGCAACCTGATGAACATACTGACCTTCCTAATCCAGCCACGCAGTGCACAGCCACACAGCTACCCGGTTCCTCCCGAAACTTTGTCTGCAGCAGGTTCAGCCAATCATCGACCACCTGTTCTGGGGGGGCGGAGCCATCGTCAAACGGCCAATCCTGGAAATCAAGTGGTTATTATAGCTCATCTTTCGTTCTCATTTGTTTGCAACAGGCTTTCAAATGGGAGCATTTTTTTCACAGTTATGAAGAAACATCAGCGTTTAAGAATCGCATTTCTCCTTCTAAACACCAGAGTCGGACTCTGACCACAGCTGACTGATACTTTGCTCTGATCGGGTAGTCTGTATTTTAGAGGTGGGATGGCAAAAAGGGGGCTTTATGTATCCGCTACTATTGTACAACATCACCATGTTGGATTTGTCTTTGCTTCAAAGGCTGCGTATCAATGTCACTCACCACGACTTGGATACCTTCTTGCTCCACTGGTGTCTTGTCGTATGTGGCGGCACACACTCTCACCAGGGTGTTCACACCATACGCCTTCAGATCCTGCACATCAAAACACACTTTAAACACAGCATGTCACCGTGGCTTCCTCGGTTACTGAAAGAAAATGAATGATGGATATGCATGAGTCATTACAAAGGTGCACTACCTCTATAAACCTCCCGAGTTGTGCATTGGTGGGGTTGTGCGTAATGAGAAATCTCAGGCAGTCATGAGAGATCTCCACCGGAGCCGGTCGGTTCATTTTTAGACCCTCAAAAGGTTTATTTACACAAAAAGAAACGTGAGAAAAGTTCTTTGCATATAATGGGCCAGATAAAAAAATAAGGTATGTGACAGGGTCCTCAAACAAATCAAAGTGATGGTCTAAAATGTAAATAAGCTAAATAAAATACACTGATAAAAGAAAAAAAATAACTGTTCACAAAGCCAAAAATGTAAAAGTAATTTCACTGACTAATGGATCTGTATGACTACTATTTTACTAAGTATGACAAAAAACTGTTGCTAGTCAATTCGATGACAAAATGTGGTCTATTAAAAGAAATTCAAACAAAGCAGATTTGATTGCATAGAAATATGATGGTGGTTTACACTTTTCTTGGCAATGAGGAAATAAATAAAAATTGGCTTCGTCAAAAATAAATATTTAATTGTAGCAGATTGGAATCAAAAAGATTGGAGTGGACAACCAAAGTCCAGGAAGAAGAAAAAAATGATAACAGAAAAAAGATGAGTCCTTCCTTCCTTCCTTTCTTTCCAATCGGCTAACCCATTCAGAGAAGCCGTGGCCGACTCAGGGGAGGAGAGGAAAGGAAAAGCAGAAAAGGAGAAGAGCTGTGAGGAAACTCCTGGGTTAAACCCGAAGCCTCTTCCACTCCCCGGGACAGATGACAGGCTGGAGGTTGGCTTGTCTTCATATGGATTGAACCGGATGGCAGTAAGGACCTACGAGGACATGGAGACGGCCATTAAGGTTCCCTTTCCATATTGCTTTTTGTTTTGTTACTTTGCTACGAATATGATCCTTTTGCATTAGAGACCTTTTCCTAATGAGATGTTTTACCCGAGCGTGAATACGCTCTGATAACCACCAACCTGTCTCTTCGGATAACTTGAATAAAACCAGCTACATATATGAACATGAAGTCACATCATGATCTCCGCTGACACAGAGAACCTCTTTATCGCGTAATAAAGAAAACCAGCAGCCATCATACTACACACCTGTGCACGTCGACGGCAGTGTTTGCGCCAAGCTGGTGTCTCCTCTTCACTTGTCCACGATGAGCAGCAGGTGCTGGGCTTGGCAAAACTCCCCTCCGAGCCTCGCAAACGCCATACATGTGCAGCCTGGGGAGGGACAGGGAGACGGGGGGGAGAGAGAGAGGGAGAGGGAGAGGGAGGGGGAGAGACAATGACAATGCGTTGCTGGGGAGACGTGAGGCCAACAGGCTGTGGGCAGCGCAGAGGACACACACTCACTGTGCTGAGAGCTGAGGAGATGGATCATCGAGCGTGCACAGGACGATGTGTCGGCTCCGGGATGTAGACACACCATTGATGATGATGCTGCTTTTTTTTTTTTAATTTTCTGTTTATTTTTTTTTTGTTTTCCTTCTTTCTGTGTCCAGGCTTGACAGCGGCCCGCTAGCGTGCTGCTAACCTGGACGTGACACAGAGAAGGTGTTAATGGTCCATTAAAACGTCCTTTTTCCAGTCCCAGCGGGACGGTCGTGTCGGCTGTAACGTGTTTGTCGACTCACGAAGGCGGACTGAAATGAACCACCGAGCGCAAATAACAACCAGCTCACATGACAGCGTGCCGCTGGCGGCGAAGCGTTGCTAGCTATTCATTTACGCCCCTAACGACCACAACGGATGTGACCGTCAACGAGGCTCTCGCGTTAAATGACAGCCAGCTAGCTAACGTTACCAGAGGGTAATTAGTGCCACTACATACCACACACGGTTGTTAGGTGCCCCCCGTTTAAGTCCATGTGAGTAAAACTACCCCACACGCCGTAGGGCCATATTAGAGGCTCAATAGCGGGTCAACCGCGACAATAAAATAGGAAGCTAACACTTGCAGGCGAAGGCTAATGTAGCTAACATATGTCAGTGTACATGCTAATGACTGCGGGGGGGGGCGCGATGGTCTCGTTAACGCAGATAACTTCGATTGGTTACACGGTAGTAACGGCTGATATGGTTACTTACAAAACGCAGTTGCTTCACGGAAAATCCAGACGTTCCTACTGGCGGAGACGAGTCTGCGAAGGAGACATGGTCATCAGAAATGTCAAGCTAGCCGTGTCGCGAAATACTACTTCCGGTTGTAAGCTATCAACAATACAGTTGATTGAAAAATACACGCTGTGTCGTTTGGCAGATATTGGATGTTTTACTTTGTTAACCTACTTCCGGTATTATTTAGTTAGTCTCTTTCTACTTGATGGATTCTAAAGGAAAATTCTTTCTTCAAATTATTGGTTTACTAAAATGAACAAAAGGGCTTTTTTATTTGCATCAGAAAAGAGGTTGAGGTTGGGTTTGTTAAGGCAAGCAGTAATGATGAGCAGTCAATTAAATGGATTGCTATTGGCTCTCCTGTGTCACTTTATATTAATCCCAACCAAACCTGAACATTCTAACTGTTTGAATCCTGTTAATTGTATATACTGTTACTGCAAGATGAAATTAAGCTGCAAGCAAGCAAACTGTAACTTTCAAGCAGATGTTGAAGTCATTGCTGCCATCTACTGTTTGCACAAAGTTAACCCACTAAGACAAGCACTTAATGATAATAATGACACACTAAATAGACTTTTGAAAAATTAAAAAACAAAGTGAAAGCTTGATGTTTTCTGTCATCTTATGGGCGTTGCAGCCGTGCTCTACTACATTTACAACTTGACCTTAAACCTTTATCCTGCTGGCATGACAGCCTTTTCTGAGACGTTCTAAATGAAGTCCAGCGTCAAATTGCCATTTGGTTAAACCTAACTCTTGATTTCCTCAGATGTCTATAACTCTCTCAGACGAATCTCTGCAAATGTGTCTCTCCCGAGAACGCATCGGGGTTTTAATTTGAGGGCAATAAAGCGGGCCCTTTTTGTCACGTACCTGATCAGAGTATTTCACTCTAAGCCAGTTAATAGTTACGAGTTACACTACGTTTAAAAGCAATCGTATTTAGTTCTAAGTCTGTTTCCGTTTGAAGTCATTTCTCACTGTAAAAACACATCTGCTTTCTGTATCCAAAGGGTGTGGCGGCTTCCTCCCTCTCTTATTTTCCTACACACTCACACAGACACACACATACACACAGGCATTCTTTTTGGGGGGGTATGGCTGTGTTTTTATTCACCCTGCTCAATAAAGCGCATGTTCCTTGTTTCTCTACCTATTGATAAGGTGTCAGGTTACATGGCTCACAGGCAGAGGACCCTCCCAGTATCACGAAAACTGAAAAGACACGGCATGTCAAGTCTGTGTGTGTGGGGGTGTGTGTGTGTGTGTGTGTCTGGGTGGTGACGTAGCAGCTGCTGAATCTGGTTTGGTAGAATTTTTGAGGGAAGGGCGAGGGAGGACACGGAGAGGAATAGTTTAAACTAGTTTTCACTGAACTACATTTAACTCCAAAGCTGTTTATCAAGCTTCTCCTGCTGGTGTCATCCTGCTTGGATTTGGATTTCCTACTTGGCTTCAGCACTAGGTAAGGTTCTTTTTGTTTGGTTTTATTAACTTTGTATCAGATGCTGGTTGTGAGGACGGAGCAGTAAACAAAAAGCTGTAGCCAGCGGTGTTTAAACTGAACACAGACTTAGTTACAGTCGTGTCCATTTCCTTATTTAATAGTTCATCCCAACATATGCGGAAAACTTTGTGGTAATTTACACCCACGAGAGACAACGACAGGAACAAATCCTTGAGCTATGACTAAGACACACAAGATGTTGCGCCACCGGTATTAAGAAAATGTGTTTCTTCATGTAAGCTGTAGTCGTTGGAACATTTGGCCCTTGGTTAAAGATTTCCACTCACACACACAGGAGATGACGTATATCAAGCGGTTTACTGTATAAACAGCAAACCATGGAGTTGGGCTTTTAATGGCAGACTTAAGGCCTTCCTATATTTACAACATTTTGCATGATTTACTCTACAACGAAGATCTACGCATGTCGTATGTGGTAAAGAGCCACTGCCTCACGCGGGTCAAAGAAAGAAACAATATTAATGTTGAATCTGAAAGGCCTTCGTCATGATTACAACAGTATGTGTGGCACTCGCTGGACAAGTCTCACTGCTGCAAAGAAACTATTGGGAGTTAATCCAGAGTCCTCCGCGTTCAACCACTTCTGTTTGGTGGAATCTAAATATTTTATTAATTTCCAAGAAGTTTGTGATCCTTCACTGCGTCAAGAGCCATGCTGGTCCAAGGGGTACGTTTTAAATCCCATCTGGACGTCATTTATCTTCAGGACCAGCGATGTGCTGGGACTTCAATGAAAACTAAATGGGAAACATATGTATAAGTAAAATATGTTCTATGCATTAATTAAACTTGATCGGAGCTTTAGTGGGTAACGTGAGCAAACAGGAAGTGCATGTGGCAAAATACTTACTTTACAGATAAATACACATATTTACTAAGTTAATGGACGTAACCATATATTACATTATAATAGAAAGGCAAAAGATTAAATATATCACACAATTGAAAAAGACAAATCGGTTCAATTAACACCAGTAACACCATGTTACTATGAAAAAACGGATTGAATAGACTAAGATACATTCTGAAACCAACTGTGTGTGCACACACCCAACTCCTCAAACTGGTTCGTTGACATGTCGTAAAGAACATAGTTGGGTCATGTTCAGACTTTGCATGAAGCTAAAATTAGCAAATGTAGCTTCAAAAAGCTGCTTTCTTGCTACAATGTAGATGAGCAGATTGACACCACTCCTCGTTAGCACATGGATAAGGACACAGGATAAGGGTTGCATAGAAAAGGAGGCTAAGCTTGTTCAAACAAAAGTGTTTGTTACATCGTTATGGCTACTAAAGCCTGACCTCAATAAAATAAATAAAGAAATGTTTTTTTGCACCAATACAGAAAACAGCCACAGTCATGAGATAAAACTGTCACAGTGCAATTTCACATGTTCATGTTATTGTTGGAAGTAATTCAGCTCTGATGAGTTTTGACCAAATGTGGAAACGTAAGCCTTTATTCATACACGTGTGTGTGTGTGTGTGTGTCCTAGGCCCCTGTGCAGGAGCAGCAGCTATGAACTGGTCGGGACTTGAGAGCTTGTTGAGCGGAGTCAACAAATACTCCACTGCGTTCGGGAGGATTTGGCTTTCCATGGTGTTTGTGTTCCGTGTCATGGTGTTTGTGGTGGCAGCGCAGAAGGTTTGGGGCGACGAAAACAAAGACTTTGTGTGTAACACGCGGCAGGTAGGTTTTTTTTTTAAACCAGTAACTACAATGTCTACCATTACCTTAAATTATGTCCGTTTTTTTTAATACAGAACTTTAGTTAACTTTGCAGATTTGTACTTGTGGATTTTGAAAAGCTCTGTCTGGTACTTGATGATTTAACAAAAGACTGTATTGAGTTGCATTATGAGAAATGTAGTTTTCTATGCTGTATTCTGTAGCACACACAAGACTAAGAGTAAATATATATCGGCCTAAGCTGCATCAACTTTGTCCTTTCTTATTTTCAATTGTTGTCTGGTGAACACATCCTCCGCTCTGGTTGCAGCCCGGCTGCACCAACATCTGCTATGACCACATCTTCCCCATCTCCCACATCCGCCTGTGGGCGCTGCAGCTGATCTTTGTCACGTGCCCGTCCCTGATGGTGATGGCCCATGTCAAATTCCGCGAAGGAAAGGACAAGAAATACGAGGAGCAGCACCACGGCTCCCACCTGTACGCCAACCCCGGCAAGAAGAGAGGGGGCCTGTGGTGGACCTACCTGCTGAGCTTGGTCTTGAAGGCTGGATTCGACATGTCCTTTCTGTACATTCTGTACCGGATATACCACGGATATGACTTGCCCAGGTAACGCTGATACCTTTTGACTCTGCGCTGTATTGAATCATCCTCAGAACGGGCGTTAGAGTGAGAATCCATACCAATTACCTCGAATCTCCATTGTTCTGTGCCGTTTTCTTGCAGGCTATCCAAGTGTTCGCTGGAACCGTGCCCCAACACCGTGGACTGCTTCATCAGCCGCCCCACGGAGAAGAAGATCTTCATGTTGTTCATGGTCGTTTCCAGCGCGGTGTGCATCTTGATGTGCTTCTGCGAGATGATTTACCTCATCGGCAAGCGCGTCGTCAAAGAGATGAGGCTCCGCAAGAACAACGAGATGCTCCGGTTTGCTGAGGAGCACGAGCTCACCAACATGGCCCCACCCAGGTCGCAGTATCGCAGGGTCGATCCAACGCTGACAGACAGCCAGCTGAGTTTAAACAAGGCGGACAGGGTCAGAAACAGTGCTATGAGTACGAACTTGTAGGAGTCTAGTGGCCGGGTGGGCAGCGGGGGTTAGGTTTACCGAACCGTGAGGTGGTTTCCAATTGGTGGACACGTTACAGGTACACAGGGTACACAGCACATTTCAGAGACCCTAAACTGGTGTTTAAACGTTCCTTCTTCTATAAGGGGGGAGAAATGCTTTGACTTGTTTGTATTTTCACAATCCCCTTGAGGCGGTCGCTAAGAACAGGAATTGAGAGTCTCAAGACTCTGCTCCGCCTTCAGCAGTCCACACATGGTGCTCGGGCACAATTGCGTCTGATCTGGGGTTTTGACAAACCGGATCCGATTGGTCCGTTCTCGGGACTCCAAACGCGGGAAGGCCGAGAAGATGTATCATGTGATATGTGATCTTGCAATTCTCAACTGGAGCATTGTTTCTCGTGTGGTGTGAACGAGGAGAGAACAGGACCGAACTACTGCTGTTGAGCTCCACATCTAGAGGACAAGGCCACCAGATGAACTTTCACCCCCAGACACTACTTCTGTTCGGACTATGGGTCTACTGGAATGACCAGTTCAAATATATTTTTTTAAGCCTTATTTTTATTGATCCACTTAGATCTATATTTAATTGATTGTCAAATAAAAATGCTGATCAAGCCCAGTGCCGGAAGTGTCACTCTGTTCAGAAAGGTCTTGTGCCAAAAATATATGTGCAAAAAAAAATCTTTGGAGAGCAACGTCTTCCTGCTTTCAATCACTTTGCAGTTATTTTCTGAGCTGCCTGCAGTTTGTTTTGAGAACTGCATTTAATTTGACATCATGTCATGTTATAAAAGCATTAGCATATTCACACACTTGTTTTTAGCAGATCTATACAGGCTTACATACGTATGCAACATGTTTTGACCTAAAAAAAATATAGTTTATAATTACTATTATAAAATGTACTTTTCGACCTAATATATTTGTTCTTTTTAGCGTCTATTTTTGAATTAATTTCATGACATTTTCTCACATAACAAATAACTTTTCTTTCAAGACATTTTCTGGAACAAAAAAGAAAACGTTTGCAAACTGGAGACCAAAGACATTGTAACCTTTGATTTATTGTTGTAACAAAAAGTTTCAGAAAAAGGGGATAATTTGCTGTTAGATCAAACACAGCCCATCCTCACCAAATCAAACCTCACACTGTGTTTGATGGACATAAAAGGAAAGTCATATTAAACAGGAAACTGTCTATTTACAGGTTGAGCTCAGCTGTAGAAATGTTAAACCCTTGGTGCACCATAGTCGTCAGGCATCCGTTCAATATTGTACCTTTATGAAAAAAAACAAAAAGCAGAAGTGGTTTTGATGAAGCTGGTGCGCAGTCCAGAATAAACATGTTACCCAAAAAAAGCCTTCATTTAAATACGGTATGTACGTAAAGCTAAAGTGGGAATAGCGTTACCTGTGGCTTGAGATGTACATGATGGGTACGCCGGGGATCTTCCTGACTCTTCTCTTCAGATCTCTGTCCACAGTGGCCAGGATGTAACACTTGTGCTGTGGATATAAGTGTAGGGTGTATTAATATAGAAGTGTATTAATGAACCTCAATGCGCATCGTGACATATATTTAGAGATACTCCACATATTGTGGTATTTATTCATCCATGGTATTGAAACGAAATGACGTAATCCAGTTGTTTGACATTATTTTAAAAGCTCAACGCTGCTTTTTCCATTTGGCAGTTATTAAATATGCTGCAGTGCCACGAAAAACATTATTCAGTCCTTTCACATACTTCAGTTAGATGCTATTCTTTCATCAGGTTTATATCCTTTTCTCATTACACTAAGTTATTGTGAAAAGAATAAGAATGAGAAAAGTTAGTTAAAGTAATAATAACGCAACATTTTCAGAGACCATTATTGCAACGTGAAGATCTCAGGCCGCTAAAACCACGATAGCGGCAACTGAACATTAGAGTATTTTACCTGCGTTACTCTTTGGACTAAACAGTCATCGGCATACGTCCCCTTGTGTGTGCACGGCAACCGTTCAAACCTTGGATCCTTGGCTATCCTGGAAGAACAAAGCAGTTGGTGTCGTTATACGGTAACTACAATCATTTATGAGGTCATACCCCAAGTGCATCTTTATTCCCAGCAGCTTGTACCTGAGCGCGACTCTGTACTTCATTCCAAGCTTTTCAATCTCAGCCATCACACAGTCTGTGATACATGGGACACCTGGATTGGATGAGAAGTGAATTACCACGACTCATTATACACACACACACACTTCAATATAAAGCTCATTGTTATTTGCTTCTTGACCACAGTGCTTACATTTTGCGTACAGGCAGTCCATCATAGACTGAACAATGTCCAGTTTTGCCTTGATGGAGAAGTTGATGAAATTGGTGTCTACTAGAACGTGGTACGGTGGACCGAGCTGAGTGTTGTACTGGAAGAACAGGCACGATGGGTACTTTGTCCTGCAGGAAAAGTTGCCAGACAAATAAGAAAAGAAATCAAGCAGCCAGCCATCCACCCTCATGTTCTCCATCGTGTCTTTCAAACTGTCAAAGACGTACACTTCTCTCTCCTTAAGCGCCGCGGGATCCTTCTTCTTTTTCTCTTTGGCTTTGGCCCGGTCCTTCTCTTTTCTATAAAGTAAACATGGCGTTATACAGCTTGCACAGACTTTTATACACTGCAATCATTTCATGTTTAGTTGGTAATTGGTATGAGATGCATAGGTGGATTCATAAGATGAACTGAGTTTACAAATAGTGGTTAAACTTAGCTGTTTTACAGACAAAAACAGAGCAATTATGAAAACTCACATCCTGTTATCTTTCAGACTGATCATTCTCTTCATTGCAGCAAACTTCTTGGTTTTCTGCTTAGCCTTTATTGATCAAGGTAAATACAGAGAAATTGATTAACATTTACCAACCAGCAGTACTTTTAGTTTTATGACAGGAGAGAAAAAAAACAGCCATGGTAAACTTGACACTGTTGAAGCTTTTATTTAACGGTGGATGGGAAGTTGAATCCTACAGTAAACGTGGACTAACAGAATCTGAAACAAACAAAACACGGAGTTCATTAACGTTAGCTAAACCCCGAAACTCCAACTTGGGCTACATTCTCTGTGGCGACGTTTTAAGGAGATCGATGTTCTGTAGATTCCATCAGTATTGTCACCACGGCCTTTGGATTGATTCGTCTGAATGGTATTTGCAGGCGAATCATTTCGTCAGCTGGTGTTGTAACGTATGCACGCTAGCCGCTAACGTTAGGTGAGTTAAGTTAGCGTAGCGGCTAACAGTCAAGCTAGCTTCGCTAAGAGGCTTCTCTGCTACAAAGCTTCTACGCCAAATGAATAGTTAAATCAATAGCGTCTAACTGTTTTCACGTAACAACAGTCGCGTTGTAACCAAGAAAGATAGTTCATACCATGGTTTATATCCGAGATCACGGATCCGAGTGGAATATGCTCCTTTTCTCCTCGTGTGCTGTGTAGATGCGGATACGTGTGACGTAATCAAAAATCGACACGTTTTCTGCGCATGTTCCGGCTGCTAAGCTAATGCCCAACAGACGAAGGTAAATGTAGTATTCAATAGAATATATTAACTATATTTGCACAACTGCAATTTTGGCTTGTGCTGCTGTGTAATTTCAAGCGGTGTCTTGCGAACACGTTGCGACGTGCATCTTGATAACCGCCATTGGCTGGCGACAGGCTTTCTGAAATTACGCTGACATTGTTGGCTAACTTGGCTAGCTGCTAGCATTGTGGTTTCGTTTTGCTAGTTAATGCTAATGTAGCAGTTTGTGGGCACGATGCCATCAGTTGTTAACATCAGCCTACAGCTTTACTCAGCGATGCAGGTGACCAGATTGCAAGTAGCCGGTTAATGTTCCGCACCTGGTGTTTTGTGGGTTTTAAAAAACGTCATTTAAGCCACTTTCTGGTAAAGTTACTTAAAGCTAACGGTTTTTTGTAGGTTATTAATTGGCTTTGGGGCTGTTTGTTGTTTATAACAGTGGCAGCGGATGTAGTTCGTCCTTCATCACCTGGACTCTTGTTGTTGGATTGGATCACTTTAACTGACCACGCTTCTGTGGCTTTGATAGTTTGTCCCGGTTAAACAGGCTGGTCAGCGCTTTATGGAGATGTTCATGCATATTTCAGTGCTGATGATTCACTTACATGTAATGCCATTCTCTCATCACCTATCCAAGGTGACACTTAAATATTCATGTTATTTTTGTAACCAAGCAGTTTCTTATGAGCAATGTTCCTTTTCTTCAAAAATGCATCGGTTGAAACTTGAGCCTTTTTGTTCTTCGTTTTATAGCCTGGTCGTTTTCAGCCTAAGCAGTTTCTCTCCTACTGTAGGAAACTCGACTTGCCTCCTCTTGAGTGGCAGTTTCTCTTTGAGCGCTGAGGGTCTGAGTGAAGGCTAAAAGATGGTCTGATGGACCGCCGCTTCTTCCTGACCTTCCTCCTCTGCTCAGTGTCGTGGATCTTCTTCTGGGAGGTACGCTGGAAGAAGGGAAAAGAAAGTCAGATTGAGGAATGGCTCCAAGGACATAGCCTCTCTCAATACAGGCACCTATTTGAAGGTCAGTGTCCTACAGTCACCTTCACCGGAGATGCACGTGTGGCTTCAGTGACCTGCACAAGGACACGTTTGCTGTTTCTGAGCATTTCTTGAAACTCTCTGGTTAGGATGGTTTCTCTAACAACGAAGTCATCCCGTACCTTTCAGAGCGTTTGCAGAAAATGCTCAGTTTAAGTTGCACGTCTGACTGGGCTTAAGCTTGTTTCTTAAGATTGTGTTGCATCATGTTTGACCGTGGTCAATCGGTTATGAGATGCATGCGGCATGCACAGACAATCAGCCCTAAACGTTTGCTGTACCAGACTTTGATCCGTATTTAAGCCCGCCCTGGGGCACTTCTCAAGCTGATTTGTTGGCCTGCATGTGATTTGGGGATTTTGATGTCCTGTTCATGTGTCATCCAGATGTACAGACACTGGAGGAACTGAGTCTGAGTGTACTGAGCCGTCTGGAAGAGGTGGTGAAGGAACAGCAGCGCTGGAGGGAAATTGCAAAGGCCCACATCCAGCTGCTCCGAGACTTTGCCTTCCAGGAGTGGCTCTGCTCCCAGAACCTGGGGCACTATTACCATACGTAAGCAATGAGACGGCTCAACTTAAACATGATTCGCTTTCGTTTTTCGGAAACTATTTCTCCCTGGCATGTCATAAGGTAATTTATCTCGGCGCAGATCTGGCGTCTTGATCCTGTTATGTTGTCATGTTTACGCCAGTTAACACAAGCTATATTCACGTACGTCCACTTGGGGGCAGCCTCTCCGTTGGTAGCCGGCCTGAGTTTGCTGACGCCGAGCTGCGGAGGCTGCAGTGTTTCAGAGGGTCACTGCAGTAAAAAGTCTTCTCCCCAGGCTGTCTGTGCGAGCGCCTGCAGCAATGCAGATGTGTAGTACGCATTGATGGAGCCAGTAGCTGTGATGATAAGTAGCTGCTGCGTTATTGAAACGCTGCCTCAAGGTCAACTGTCAGGAAATGGTTTGATATTTGTAAAGAGACACTGTGCCGCATTTGTGAAGGTCAAGCTATTGCCCCCTTTCCATTCTTGTTTTTTTATCAAGTGGACTTTAAACTTTTATTGATTACCTAATTATGACAGGGTTACATTCAGTCAATCCCACTGTGTAGTAACGGAAGATTTATTAGAGCCCCACGGCTGTGGGAAGTCCTTTTGGGGAGGATAGATAAGGCATGCCACTCTCTGGCTGCACCCATTTGACATATGTGACGAGTTTAGCCGACAACATTGAGGTTACTCTTGTACGGTCCGGTGTGTGGGACAACCTGTTGTGTGCAGTCTTCGTCGACAGAGTAGGTCAGAACCATTTTAGAGTTCTCTTTGTAAAGGCTGTACTCGTAAAGTTAATATTAGTAATTAGTAATTGCTGCCTTTCCTGTCAATGCTCCACTTAAAACACTTTCACTTTTGGTGGTCCTCCGCAGGCTGAAGAACTTGCGTTGCAGGAATCTGGATGATCTGGCTCACTTTGACAGTCGGCTGCAGCTGTCTCTTGCTGGCTGGGGATATTACTACGAGGACTACATCAAGCTGTCCGCCGGCATCAAGATCCTCCAGAACTCCAGGGGGAGCCGTGACCAGGACTACGAGATCCGGCTGGTGCACAGTCTTGCTGTGAGGCGTCTGAATGAGAAGTGGACCGTCGGTGAGTTCCTGATCCTTTTCTGTTTTCGACTGGTTTTTAGTTTGGGTAGTTTTCCACAGCTGCACATTATTAAAATGCATTTTGATCAAAGATAAATGGATTGTACCATCGGTGTTGTTGCAAGAAGAGGCGGATGTCATTTGAATCTAGCTCGTATTGTTATGGACTTGAATGCTTCATCTCATAGTACATGTCCGTCCCTGAAACAATACCCTTATAAGAAAATAAAGTCAAACCATTACATTACAGATCATTTATTTTATTTTTGCCGGGAAGCAATTAGGGTCTTGCTCAGGGACACTTCCGGGACTCGAACCACCAACCTTCCCAGCGCACCCTCTCTCCCCCTTGCGCCACGACGAACCATAGACAATTAACCATCCGACTCAAAGCAGGAAGTGTGTATTGTCCTCATTTTTAATTGTCTTTTCAGCTGGAGCGCTCCTATTCGGCTGTGCTGTGGCGCTGTGCTTCTTGATAAGGGACCTCATGTTTTACGTGATTGGTGAGTCGAGTGTGAGCGCTTTGGGGTGTGGTCTCTTCGGGCTGGTCCAGGCATCTCTGGCGCGTAACTCCTTCTTTCTGTCAGGCACTTCTACCTGCTTTACTAAGCAGCGTTTTTGTAGCCCGGGTTAACCCATAAAACCAGTCAAACTCGAATACCCGGCTCGGTTTTTGGGACGTACCGACGTATTTCAGAAGCAAACAAAAATACAGTATGGTAAAAAAACGTCTGGCCAACAACAACTCGCCTCCTGTGCTTTCCCCTTTCTGGCGAACAGGTGGAATTACTGTTTCCATCATAGCGTTTGTCTTCACCATCAAGTTCCTCTGTGAGCTCGCAGCGAGGGTTGTCAGCTTCTTACAGAATGAGGATCCAGGCAGACGAGGGGACCGCAGCATCTACGACTACGTGCGGGGAAACTACCTCGACCCGCGCTCCTGCAAGGTGTCTTGGGATTGGACGGAACCACAGGAAGTGGGCCAGACCATGAGCTTCAGAGTCCAGGTGATACTTAGAGATAGAGGGTTCTGGTCTAATTCACTTTCCTATCAAGCGGCTTGTTCAGTGCTGAAGTGTCAAGAACACATGCTCGACAAAACTGTGTTAAAAAGTGTGAAAACTGACTTGTGTGGTCGCTTTTGTGCTTCTCAGCTCTTCTATAAGAACGGCCAGCCCTTCCCGGCCCACCGGCCCGTGGGGCTGAGGGTCAACATCACTCACATCGAACTGGCTCTGGACATCCCTGTCACACAGGAGGTTCTGCAAGAGCCAGAGTCCAATGTGGTAAAAGTGGCCTTCACTGTGCGCAAGGCCGGACGCTATGAGGTCGCCGTCAAGCTCGGTGGCCTCAATGTGGCCTACAGCCCGTATTACAAGATATTTCAGCCAGGTATTACGTGTGTGTGTGTGTTCAGATCCGGCCCGTATTTTGCTGCGTGTGATTATTCATTTGACACGTATGTGTGTAATCTCCTTTAGGTACAGTTGTCCCTTCCAAGACCAAGATCGCCTACCATTTCTCCACCCTGGTGCTAACAAATGGACAGCAGCACACCTTGAAGATTGAGCCCAGAGACGAGTATGCCAACCCCACCAGTAACTCCACGTCTCTCACAGATGAAGCCAACTACAGCGTCCATCTGCACTCTGTAAGGGATCGAGGCCCCTTTGTTACATTATCCAGCACGCTGTGATTTGCAGATTTCTCTTGTGATTGTGGCTACGGAGGTGAAACACTGCAGCAGAGCAGCAGCTTCATTCCAGCTTCCCTGTTCTTGCAGCTCGGCACGGCGGACGACGGCGGCCTGGAGGAGCACTACAGTAAGTCGGTGACCCTCAACAAGCAGCAGTGTCAGGTGCTGCTGAGACTGACTCTGAGGAAGACGGGTTGTTTCAGGGCCCGCATCTCCTACAAGGACCAGCCGCTCAGCAACGGGGAGTTTGACATTATTGTTCTCAGTGGTGAGCGGAAAACACGCGCAGAAGAAGTGCACCACCATTGGCGATTGATACAGTGTTGTTGTTTCTTCTCTTCAAAGCCTAATACCCGTACTCTCGTTGCACACCACAGAGAATGAGAAGGCCTGTGTGGAGAAGACCGTGTCCACTCCGGGCGTAAGCATCTACTTCGAGGCGTACCTTTACAGCAGTGGCAACTACAGTTCTTCGTGGCAGTTGCCAGCCTCGGCTCTGCTGGCTCCCCAGAGGAGGCCCTCCACGGGAGAAGAGGAGGACGAGCACGACTCTCCTGTGGAGGGGCAGCCCGAGAAGGTCAAGAAACCAAAAAAGGTCTACTGTTACATATCACCAAAGGTACGTGGCCAGCGTGTGATCCTTCATTCGTGGGGGGGGTTTTGCTTCTTTGACGTTTTTGAGTTTGTGAATATAAGGATGTAAGAAGGCAACCGGCGTTGATGTGAGATGATGCTGACTTGGACTTTTGCGCCAAACAGCAACTGTCCGTGAAGGAGTTCTACCTGAAAATCATCCCATGGCGCCTTTTCACCTTTCGGGTGTGTCCAGGAACGAAGGTAGGCAGACGTTTGTGTCGGAGAACGGCCCCCTTCGCCGTGACGCGGCGACCTCACCGCGGCCTTCTTCTCCCTCTTCAGTTCAGCTATCACGCTCCGGACCCGGTCCACAGGTACCTGACTCTCGTGGTGGACGACGGGATACAGCCTCCTGTGGAACTCAGCTGCAAAGACCGGAATATCATGGCCGCCACCTTCATCCGCTTCCTGCACAAGAACATTGGTTCGTTTCGTTCCCCGCGCCGTCCCCGCGGTACAATTTTGTCTGCCTGTGCAAACCGGCAGCAGTCCCTTTTCTGACGGTGTCGTCCTCAGGTGGCTCCGAAACGTTCCAGGACAAGGTGAACTTCTTTCAGCGCGAACTCCGGCACATCCACTCCAAGAGACCTCGCACCAAGACCTGCCTAAAAATCACCCGACACACCATCCTGGACTCGGTGAGTGCTGCTCTGCGGCGCCGCAAATCTGCTCATCCTGAAACAGCCCCCCCCCTCCCCGCGGTCGTAACAGCCTCTCGTTTTATCTGCCCCCCTCAGTCCATGAAGGCGACAAAGAACTTCTCGGTGTCAGACTGGAGTAAGAACTTTGAGATCGCGTTTCAGGATGAGGAAGGTAAACCAACACACGGTGGCCTCGGTCGAACTTTACTTGCTGTTGCAGCGAGCGCTTGAAAACTAAACGGGGGCGGGGGGCGGGGGGGGGGGGGGGGGGGGGGGTTAGAAGTCCGTGGGAATGAAAGTTACAGACGCACCTTTCTCTCTGCAGCTCTGGACTGGGGGGGTCCTCGCAGAGAGTGGTTTGAGCTGGTCTGCAAGACCCTCTTTGACACCTCCAACCAACTGTTCACCCGCTTCAGCGACAACAACCAGGGCCTGGTGAGTTGGTCCTCCTCCTCCCGCCGCCGCCGCCGCCCGCGTTCAAGGCCTCCTTCGTCTTGTCCCGTGACAGAACGAGCGTCTCCCTCCTCCCAGGTGCACCCGAACGCCGAGCGCCCGCCGCACCTGCGCGTGAAGATGTACGAGTTTGCGGGCCGCGTCGTAGGGAAGTGCCTGTACGAGTCAGCCGTGGGCGGCGCCTACAAGCAGCTGGTCCGGGCGCGCTTCACGCGCTCCTTCTTGGCCCAGATCATTGGCCTCAGGATGAACTACAAGGTATGGAAAAGAGTGCGGCCACACGGGAGATCCGTTTTCCTCCGACGTTGGGAGGTTTTGGTTGTTTAGCCGGTTTGTCTCATCAACTTCTCAACATTCCTCACGGAGCCAATAAACCTGATTTGTTCCTTGGCGTCATTTTATTTAATTGAAAACGAGCCAATGTGCTTCGCTGCTCATCCAACTTGTTCGGGTTTCAAAGCCGAGGAGCGAAGCCGACCCAATCATCTTCCTCTCCCTCCCATCAAGATGATGAAATGCGATGTTTATTTAAAAAAACGCCATTTTCCTGTGGTTTTGTTTTACTTTCCACACACAGTACTTTGAGACGGATGACCAGGAGTTCTACAAAACTAAGGTCTGCTTCATCCTAAACAATGACGTGAGTGAAATGGATTTGGTGTTTGCCGAGGAGAAGTACAGCAAGTCGGGACAGCTGGAGAAGGTGAGGCAACGCTTTGGAAGTGAACCGCCCCCCCTTTCTTCTCCCGATGTAACTTTTAACAGGAGATCGGAGCAATAAACCAAACAAAAGGAACCATATTGCGCTTTTGGCAAGCGGCTCAGTTGAAGAGTTGCGAGTCTACATAAATGTGGACGAGGGGGAGTTTGGTGTCCTTAGCTGTCTGTGTAACTTTACCCGGTCATCAGTTCGACCTGCTGCTTTTAATTAGGTACATATTCAGCGGGGTCCTCCAAACTGTGGTTTGCTTTTGGGTGAATTGTTCATGCTGTTGATGCTGTTGAAGTGTACGACATCAACAACCCAACACGTTTGCTGCCATCCCGCCCCTCCTGCCCTCTTCCTGCCACGCGTGTGCCGTAAAGCTCTGACGGTTCATATCGTGCTCCTCGCAGGTGGTGGAGCTGATATCCGGGGGGTCTCAGATCGCCGTCAACAACGAAAACAAGATGCATTATCTCAACCTGCTGGCGCAGTACAGGCTCGCCAGCCAGGTGAGGGATGAGTTGGAACACTTCCTGAAAGGTGAGGATACAAGCGCAGCTGCAGTCGGCCACGTTCCTCTGCGCTGATGTGCATGTGATTAATTTCCCGCTCGATCTTAGGCCTGAACGAACTGGTTCCAGAAAACCTGCTGGCCATATTCGATGAGAATGAGTTGGAGGTACGTGTGAGGATCGCAATAAAGTCCGGTTGATATCTGAAACAACTGCCGGCTAAATGTTTATTGTGTTCCCTCTTTCATCTCCTCAGCTGTTGATGTGCGGCACCGGTGACATAAACGTGCAGGACTTCAAGGCGCACGCCGTGATCGTCGGCGGATCGTGGCACTTCAGAGAGAAAGTATGTCGCGGGGAAATGCGCCTCCCGTTTGCCTCCCCAGCGGCGGGGGCCCGATTTTAAATTGTCCGGCCGTTGTTGCCTCTCTAGGTGATGAAGTGGTTCTGGGCCGTGGTCTCCAGCTTCACCCAGGAGGAGCTGGCGCGTCTGCTGCAGTTCACCACCGGCTCCTCCCAGCTGCCCCCCGGGGGGTTCAACACCCTCTGCCCCTCCTTCCAGATCATCGCTGCCCCCACACACAGCACCTTGCCCACGGCGCACACTTGGTGAGTGGCGGCTTTACGTGAAAGACGTTTCTGTCAAGTCAAATTTGATGTGTCCTGGTCCTGAGACCTCCACCGCATCCGTCTCTCTCCTATTCGTCTCTCCAGTAGAGGCCTAAAATGGCCAAAAGATTGATTTAAACAAGAGGAAGGTGATACTTACAAGACAGTTATTGTAGCTTTTGTTAAAAGTAAAGTGAGCCTGATCTACAAATGTCGCGGCGAGGTTCGAACGTCAGCTGACTCCCCGTCGTCCGCTGTTCCTCTCCAGCTTCAACCAGCTGTGCCTCCCCACGTACGACTCCTACGAGGAACTGCACAAGATGCTGAAGCTGGCCATCAGCGAGGGCAGCGAGGGCTTCGGCATGCTCTGACTCCCCCGTCACGGCCGCCGCGGTTCCACTCGTACGAGAGGAGGCCGCCGCCCGGCGTCCCGCGTGTCATCCGCGCTCAGGCAGTGGACTCCGAACGGACACTCTCAGGGTGAGAGGGCAGAGCAAGACGTCCCACAGGGCCGTCCTGAAACTGGAACTCAACATATTAACTGTAGCGCTACTGTATGTAAATAAGACCTCTTGTTTTTGTAAAAAAAAAATAACGGAAGTACTGGAAAGGACGAGGTTCGGGCTGGTTGTGTTTCTGAAAGCTGAAGTTTGCGGAGTTTTATATGTTTGAGAGACGAGGTCTGATAGAGCAGAGGCCTCCGGTCTCACTGTATTACTGCTTCTTTTGCATTTTGCAAACTGAGGAAAACTTTAAGTGCAACAAAGTGACACCAGCACTTTGGCCTTAATCGATCAGGGACTGACGTGTGTTTGTAAATATAATATCACTCTTTTATTCCAATACCTGTACATACCAGTGTGTATACTTCGGTTTTCCTCTTTGGTTTGAAGTCAAGAGAGAAGGGATTTCTTTATTGTTGCACGTTTGTTGGGTTTTAAAAGGAGCCAAGTCATTTCAATGCTTTGTACATGTTTTCTAACTTATTGCGTCTTGAATTTGTTTTGTTTGTTGACCTTCAGTTGTGAATGTTTTTGTTTTCTAACCTGCCTTATTCGAGCCCATCACATCTGTTTGTATCCAGACAGGTGCACAGCTGAGAGAAGCGTAGGTGAAGTGAAAGGTTTATTGTAACATTTCTACTGGAACACGCAGGGGTCACTGTGGGTGTTAGCGGGAGCACACGAATAACCAGCGTCTTGCTACACGTGCTGCATCCTTTTCCCTTTTCATTCACAACCAGTTATGGGTTTGTCTCGCAGTCTCCTATTCCTTCATCCATAAACACTTCACAGCCTCTGTGAAGAAATCGCTTTTTCATCTCGGTATTGTGAATATTCTGAGCCAACAGCGCCGTTTGCTGTGTAACAATTCCTTTGCTTCTCCAGAATGAACATGTTTAGCGTTTGTTTGAGTCAAATCCTCGTTCAGATTCAGAAGCAAAAAAGAAACGGTCAACGGCCGATTGGTCTCGTTAGTATTATGAACATTTGAAGCCCCACAATGCACTCTGGGTCCGTTGATTTGCGTCGGTTCGGGTTGTGCAATTCTGCTGCGACGTCCTACGAACAGTCACGTGACACCGCTCTACCCAGGGTGTGTTTTATTGTTTTCAGCACCACCACCGATGGCCGATATCATGGTTACGAGAAGAGAAAGTAAACGTGGTTTAAGCTTCACATGTGTTCGCTGTTCGCTTAGAAATGTCCATTATAAACAAATATGAAGGAGCTCTGTTCTGGAGTTTTATGTTCCTGTTTAATGTTTTGACTTCCATGCCCATATAACACGTTTTATGTTTGTGTCTCAGTCGGATGACCTCAGTGGGACTTTTAGCCGTGTCGATGATGTAAAATATTTGCCTCTGACTTTAAAACTCGGATACTTTTTCTTTCAGTTTTTTTTTTTTAACGGCCAGCCTCTGCTGGCGAATGTTTGAGATTCTCTGCACTTTTGTTTATGGCAATAAAAAAGAAAAAGAAAACATGGAATAAATTCTTATCGTTTATCACATTTTTTTTTTGCACATCGCATTCGTTCTCCCACGGGTCAAAATATTTGAATACATTTTTTAAATATTCTCCAAACGCGTCCATCTAAACGCATCATTTTGTGGAGGTTCCTGCAGGTTGCGTGTTTCAGACAGAAGGTGGCAGTGGCTCTACGCGCGGCATCAGAGGACAAAGGCCTCCTCTGCCGTCTGCCGCCTCCAGGGCGCGCGAACACCAACAAAGGTCATTCGGACGTCTTTCGAGAGCCGCACGGTGGCTCATCAGACGGATGTGTGAGCCCCAGATGTGGTAGAAATATACTCTTTGCTCCCCGAAGCGTCCAGTGTCCGTCGATTTTATTCATTTATTTATTTATTTGTTTTTTGGCGCTGAACACGCGGGGCCCCGTGGCCCTCGAGGCCCCCGTGTCTCCTGCCTGTGGTCTGAACGCTATCCGGAGCAGTCGGAGCGGCATCTTGAACTACTCGGAGGCAGCAGTCTGGTTATTTGGTCTTGGCGTGCACCTGTGGATTTGCATAATGGTCTTTCTCAAACCCCCACAGGAATGCTCGCTAAAGAGGAACCACAAATCAGAAAGTCTACCTCCGGCTGAGACTAACGTACCACGCTGGAACACTTGTCCCTCCCCGGGGAGAACGCGCAGCAGCAGCAGCAGCAGCAACGCCGCCGCCGCGCGTTCTTCTGCATTCATCGGACGATACTAATTCCCGGGGAAAAACATGTTTCTCTGACAAATGCTCGGCGTGTTATTAAATAAACATCTCCTAGACCAGCCGGGGGCCAAGTTTCTGGTTGAGTCAACCAACGGACTTGAACAAAAATACACTGCCTCATTTCCCGTGTGTGAGTCAGACACCGAGGAGACGTCCATCAGCTCCCGCGATCAAAGACGGTGATCTCCGCGGGCCCGGAGGACAACGGACGTGACGCGCCTCGGGTGTCTTTACAGCTTCTCCCCCATTCCTGCAACACACACACACACACACACAGGCTCTCATTACCCGATCAAGAATAGCCGCATTGGCTGCGGCTATTCTTCACCTGCGACGATGGAAGTTCACCCTTCGCGGCACAACGTTCTGACTTCATGTTTCATGCGAAAGGTCCATCAGGCCTCCGTCCAAGCACGCGTCAACATCAGGGTTCTCTGCGTGAGCAGCCTCACAGGACGAAAGAAGCAACCTCGGGCTGTCTGGACGTTTTGGGAGGCGGATGTCAGTCCCCCTGCTGATGGCTGTCCGTGTTTCATTTGATGTCGGAAGGAAAGATATTGATTCTTCTGCTGGGATTTGCAGCTGTTTTGTATCCCGAGTGTCTAAAAATATTTTAGCGCCGGTATTTTGTCTGGAAAGACGAGGCGTCCAGTGTCCCGCTGGTTGAGAGACACCGTCGCGCCGCTCCGCCCGTGTTTTCACATTCGGTGTCCCCACAGCAGGTTTGAATGGGCTTCATTCCGATGTCGGTCCGTAAGTGTGTGCAGCAAACAAACAGTCCGATGAAATGTTTCAGGCTTTGAAGCGCGGCTCCAGGGATTGATCCGTCAAGGCCGGACTCATATGTGCCAAGAACTATTTAATTAATTGCTATGAAATGTAAAACAGATATTCATGAGCCCCAGAGGATGAGTTCAAATGGATTTTGTGATTCCTTGACTTTACCTTCAGCTCCACAATGAGACTTTGTGTGAAACGTGTCAGCGACTAAAACAAATTCGACGTCTCGTCACGTTTGATCCGGCAGCATTATCTGGCTTCTCATTCGTTCGATACTGCAAAACTAATGGCGATCTCATCAGTGGGAGCTGCTGAATAGGAGGATTGCAGCCTGCTGTTCTCATATGTAGAGCCTCACTGGGCGGAAAACTCTTAGACTTCTCTGCCTGTCTCCTCATATCCATGTCAAATCGTCCCTTTAACTGTACATGCATGTAAAATGCTTCATATAGTTCCTGAAGCGCAGAGACGAGCAGCAGCGCGGTTTACAACGCATTCCTCTGAGGTGGTAAACGGCTGCATACCTTTGGCTTAGAGTCACAAGGTCACTGTCATTAATCCCGACTCCCAGGATAGGCGTACAAAAATAAGCAAGGCTTGATGGAGTGCTCGCCACCCAAAATGCTCCCGAGTGTTGCCAAAGGCTGACTGGCACTGGCAAGCACAGCCTGGCACCGGGCCCCCCCCCCTTTTCCGACCGCAGGCCCCTCGGTGGATCCTCAGCGCTGGGAGACTTCAAGCACATCCGACCCTGCAGCTACACGGCTGGAGCCCGGCCTCGCCGGCGTGGGCATTCGAAAATGCTTTTTAGAGAAAGATCCTTAACAAGCCTGAAGTTACCATCTCGCGGCGCCTGAACCCAATGAAGCACCTGGACTCGAGTATCGAAGAGCAACCCGTATTTGAAAGTGAACCGCCGTGTGGGTCTGTGGTTTTGGGCCACAACAATGGCAGAAGCTTGTCATCTTTTGACTTAAAAGTCGCCGCAGGAAGTTTTTTTCCAACTCTTGACTGCCTCCAGTTAGAAGAGGACGAGGTTTTCAATGAGTTTCACCGACCACAGCTGCGCGAGCACAACAATAGCCACATCTGGCCGGCACATTCGCCGCCTCCTTTTGTGTACGGATCGGCTTACGGTGTGTTTACAGCGCAGAGCCACATATCACCTCCACCTTCGCCGCACCGTCCCATCTGTTGAAAGGGGAACTGCGCCGACAGCGGCATCAAAGACGAGAGCGCAAAGCTGATTTTGCGTTTGCGTGAGCGGAAGAAGCGCGTGACAGCCCGCGGACCGGTGAAACCACGTCACGCCACATGCTGTTGCATTTACCGGAAGGGGAGCCGCCGGGACGCAGTTCAGTGTGAAAGAGAAGAGAGGTGCAGCACACCTGCTGGAAACCGCTGATTGAGGGGCCGCGCGTGTTCCTGTCTCCGCTGCGGCGGTCTCTGCCAGGTCACTCTGGATAGAGATGGTCTTCACAGGATGGACCACCCCGTTGAGACGGATGGAGGGAGGGAGGGAGGGAGGGTGGTGCAGGCCGAGGCTCTGTTTGAACTGACGGAAGGATTTACTGCATCCTATCGGCTCGCCCCTTCCAGAGCACGACGCTCGCTTCAGATAGAGGGCCGGCCCGCCGCCCCCCTTATTGAAGATGAGACGGCTGCTTTTATTCGCGGGGGCGGCACGTCCTCTGCGCCGTCATGGCCTCGTGTGTCTGAGTCCTCTCTCCCGCGGGTCCTCATGATGTGACTCACCCGGGCTTCCCCTCCGCTCTCCCTGCAGGAGCCCCTTCCTGTTTAAGGGTGTCAGCCACCCAACGGGATGATGAGGAAACCATCCTTGGGGGGGGCGTCAAAGGCCACAGACCAGTGAGGACATGAGAGAGGCCACGGACGTGGCGGAGAGTGTTTGCTTTGCGCCGAGCCGTCCCGAGGATCTGCCCCCCCTTGCGTATTTTCCTTTTCACGGTGACTCGCTGAAATGAGGCCGTGCAGGTCGAACTCCCATCACGGGTCATCGCGCTGTTCTCTCAAGGCCTGTGAGTTTAAAGACCCGTTTGCTTCTTCTGGTTTACCGGACACGTGACACGTGTTTTTTGACGGACGCGTCAAGGGAAAAGACGACAGGCCGACGCTGACATGTGACCTGCGATTAGTTGGCTTCGTTCAGACACACCTGGAGGACGGGAGAGCAGGACAACCCTTTAAAGTCACCGTGCAATCGCTTTGTTTCTTGCTTCAAGTCGTCCATTCCAGACCACAATCAACACGTCGAAGCCGCCGCTTGCTCCACAAGGACGTAGACGGTTGGTGGGAGAGGCCCCCGCGCTGTGCACGGACTGTGGTCGAGATACTTTCCATCCGCCGGATTAATCCGGGATCTGTTGGCAGTCATTGCAGAATGCAACAGCAAGATTTTTGTGGCAAAGTAAACATTACATCAGCAAAGAATTCGCCCAGAAAGACCTCTCCAAGGACGCTTTGCATGGAAATGAACTTCCAAGTAAATATAATGTGTAACTTAAGTTTCCAGTCGGAATCCGCAGACACCCCGTGTTTATTACCACATTAATATGAAAACCTTCCATTTTTTTCTTCCTTTCTCTAAGTATGAAAATGACACCATGAAAGCTGCTATGCAAAGATGAGTTCCTGGGTGTTTGCGACAAGGAGATTGAGCTATTTTCTGGTCAGTCTTGTGATTAACAGCCTCCAGGTTGTCTCCAGATGTAGCTCGGCCTCAGGCACACGTTGAGTACATTTTTTGATGAAATCCCCAAATAACAGAGTGACCCTATACGACTCGATCCATCATCATAAGCGATGACGCAGTGATCTAATAAGTCGATCCGACTCCTTGTTGCAAACATGGAACCGTTCTTCATGCTAAATGGTGGACAGATGTTTTGGGGCCCCCTGTAAGCACTCACGGCCAATGATTACCGAACTTCTAATCGCACACTATCAGCGCGTGGGATGAAAACAAGAGGGCGGTGGGAAACAGTAGTAGGAGGGATTGGACCGTCGCGGCCTCTAATATTAGCCAGGCCATCGAGACGGGTTGGAACGAAGCCTCGTCGTTCTATTGAAACTGTTTACTTTCCGCGGGGAGGCGCGATCGATCGACCGACAACAAACAAAGAGTTGTTCATCGCCACCGCCTGCAGCGTGCGATCGCATTCCCCATTTGCCCTATTTTTTAAAATCCCATGCAGCCTTTAAGATAATTAAGATGAATAACCAAATGGGACATATTTTAAGCATAGGTTGCCCTGAAATCTATCAAAGCGCCCCACGCAGTCTTAATATCCAATCCCTGTGATTGATTCCTCTGGCTTATCTTATGTCAAGGGTCGATGCAGTAAAGTAGAAACAGTTGAAGGATCATTTTACGCCTTTAACAGCTTTTGATAATTGTCACGTCACTCACATGGATCGTTCTACTCATTAGTCGTGCTGTTTTTATTTATTTAGTCACTTACCCCTCAGATAAACGCTGTTGTGGATTCTGCCAAGACTGTCCAGGAAAAGTTGGAGCCCGGGTACTTAATCCGCACATTACAGGAACACTTACTCCCTCATCTTAGTCAATTCACTCCTCAATGACAGAGAGACAGTTCAACCTTTGCACGCACTTGTTCTCATTCTTCACTGCATTACACGTTGCTGCCGTCATGCGTGTAACATTTATCACGGCGATCAAATAAAAGCGGAAACTCTTCTCTTATGTCTGAATTTACCTTGCTGATGAATATGCTGTAGCTGCAGTTAAGTGTGTATTTGAGAAGCGGTAGTCCACTGTATGTTCAGCCACTCAAGTTAAATACTTAATTTCAACTTGTATATAATTACTCACTTCCACTGTGCTAATTATATCTCACTACATCTATGAAGAAAAGGCCTTTTCGTGTGTGATTGCAGTTAAGAGGAAGGCTAAAAGCCAAGAATAAGTCTAGCAAACAACCTTTTCCTACAGATCTAACAAAACAGAATGTTTAAATAATTGGAGGTACTAGGAGGCTTCCGCCAGGCCAGTTGCTTCGCCATTTTCCAGCCGTTGTGCTTAGCTAAGCAAAGCTAACCCACTTTGACCTAACGGACTAACCTGGGAGTGGTATCTGTCCGATTCCCCCGCCTCCCGTCTCCGTATCCGATGCATCTCGCACACTTCACACCCCGACCCGGCGGCCGCCCGCTGCACAGCGTTCGCCTCCTAGGCGAGGAGGTGTGCACGTAGACGCCCCCCCCCGCTCGCGGTTGCCGTGTGAAATCACGGGGATCAGCGGGACGAGTAAACTCACCTCTTCTGGCACTTGAAGCTGTTTGGCAGCATGTCTGTCTGCGGGCTTATTAAAACTTGGCTCCCTAATGAACGTTGGCCCCTTGAAGCCCGCTGAGTGCTCAGCGCTGCTCAGGAGACGGCGCTCTGGACACACGGGGCCTCTCTTCCTGCTCCCCGCCGAGCGCTGCAGCGGCAGGCCGGGGGAAGAGTCGTATAAACACTTTTACATTACAGTGAACTGGAATGTTAACAAAAGACAGTCGGCGGGATGAATTCCGCCTCCTTTTGTGTCTTATTTTCTGAGGAAAATGAATCTAACGGCCGATGGGGAGGGCGGTTTTATTGGCTCTGGCATTTTTCTGTTTAAACGTTTTTTTGGCGTTTTGTCGTGTTGTCATCTTCGGCCTCGGGTGTTTCAAAGCCCGCTGCGGCGGCACGGGAGAGCGGGATGAGAAAGCGCTGCCGTGACTTCACACTCAATTGTGGACACGCCAATGTATGTGCGCGCGCGCGTGTGTGTGTGTGTGTGTGTGTGTGTGTGCGCACTGACAGAACAGAGTGTGATGTCGGCTTGTAGACAGAGTTGCACAAAACACATCCAGCCCAACAGCTCCCTCAGGGGTGTGATTTGTGAACCCTGCAGAGACGGCACACACCCTTCGGAACGATCAATCAATCATCCATCGTCTACGGACGTACGAATCTATCGATTTAATAAGGCTTCCGTTTGTAGTTTGACATAAAATTCAAGAAAAGCTCTTCAAAGAGATTCCGCACAAGCGTCGTGATGAATGGGGCACTTTTTCCCCCCAAAACATCTGTTGGAGGCCTCGGTATCTGTCCGCCCCGGGGGCGGTGGGGGGAGGGGTCAGCGCAGTCAGAGAGGCTTCCTCGCCGAGCGTCGCGCGCCGTGGATCCCGTGGTCACAACACGGGTTTCATTGATCGCCGTCGCACCGGCTGGACTGGAGTTTGGTCTTGGTTGTGCGCTGCTGTTGGCGTTGCCCTCTTGACCTTCGCGCCGGAGGGATCCCCGTCCAACACGGGTAACTCGTAATTAGCGAAAGCATGTGGCAAAAGACACTTTGAAGTCATGTCGGCCGATGGTTCGTTCCCTTCGCCCCGTCAACGGGAAAGTAGTTTGCGGCGGGCCGATGGTTCGTTCTGACTAAATGGCGAAAAGGTTTAATGGTTTGAAAAATAACAAATTTATCATGCTTAATAGGAGGCCATTCAGGTCAAATTGACCTCCTGCGGGGGGGTTAAATCGCGTCATGACCTTCTGGCGCTCGACCTTCACTGTTAATTGGGGGCAGCGAAGAAGATTTTTCATTGACCTAACCGTTACTGAAGAGCACATGATTCTCTGCTCAGAGCTGACCGAGCGTGAGGCCCGTCCAGCGGGACCAGCAGCCGTCAAACACAAGCGCCACGCGAGGCTCATAGGACGGGGGAACGCCGCGCGAAAAGAACACAACTGGCAATTAGTTTGGCCCAAACCACGGCACCGCCGCTTATCTGGCACGTGTCAGCAGTGAGTCAACCAGCAAACGGGGTTTGTACGCATCATCCGTTCCCAGCCGCAAAGGTTAACAGACCTTGACCTTTATTACTCAACAGGCTGTCTGATATCAAAACAGCCGAGAATTACAGTAAATCTTTCCTCCATCCTGCGTGCGGTCACACTGCGGAGCGGGCGGCCTCGGGGGCGAAATAAAAGTGCAGTTTGTGTTAGTTCTAGAAACCCTTAAGTCCTTGCGTGGGTTCAATGAACAGGCAAGATGTCCACAACATTTCCAGCGGATTGGACCACAAATACGCTAAGACTAGGAGGCATTTTATTTAATCAACATTAAACGCTGTTTTATCGATAGCTGCATGGTTGAAAATGGGTAGAAAAAACAGATCGGGACAATTCAACAGAAAAGTGAGGAAGAATCTATTTTCTGTGTAAGTGGTAACAGTATTTCACAGGCCCATTAAAGTGAAACAATAATGATGAAATGTAGCATCTTAACTCAATAAAACTGTGAATTCCATTTACAGTATGACAGCAGAAGCTTCAATCCAGTTGTCTGTCTCACAGTGGGATGGGATGGGATTTAGAGGGTGAAGTCATCGGCAGTTCGGAGCCAGACGGTTGGCATGAACTCAGAGGTTCCTCTCTCCCCTTTTCCCTAATTTCTAAAACGATCCATCCAGTATTGCCTCGGCATCATCAATGAAACTAGGTTGAATGGAGCTATCAGTTAGAATTTCCTGGGAAATAAGCGCGTGGAGCTTTTTAGTGTGCGTGTGGGGTGATAATTGGAGCACAAATCAATCCCAAATCATCCTGGTGAAGCTACTAATTTGGAAAATGCCTGACCTTGGTTTTCCACAGCCGCCTGGTCGAGGCAACGTAAAGGGGGACTGAAGCTGCGAGGCGCGCGGCCCGTCTTTCGCCAATCTGCAACAAAATGTCGGCTGAGCCGGTCCAGAGGGCCTCGTGGCCCGAGTCCCAACCCGGAGGACCAGGAGGAGGACGAAAAGCCCACTGGGCCCCTGGCCGACGGCTAGAGAGGCTCTTTGATTTCAAAGGGTGACGGGCCAGGAAAATAAAAAGGGAGGGGAGAGAGAGAGAGAGAGAAAAGTGGGAGAAGGAAAAAGAAAGCTCCGGTTAAAAAGAAACATTCTATCACACACGCGCGCGCAATGGCCTCATCCTGCTTTTCACTTTGTCGGTTCTTCTGAGAACCAAAGGAAACATGACGACTCAAAGCGCCGGATTTACAAGAATGCAAGTCGCCGTCGTCTCTGCCCACTTCTTTAAATATCACTGACCGTATTGATTTAAGATTTTATATCTGCGACGATGGTTCGAATTCTGTGTGTCCCTGAGCAAGACACACAACCCCTAATAGCTCCCTGGACAAAATGTAAAAAAGCAAACAAACATGAGTTAAAATTGCAGTGTAAGTCGTTTTGGATAAAAAGCGTCAGCTAAATGGCATGTAATGTAATATCTGTGGTTTTTTTATGACTTTTAAGGAAAGTTATGGAAAATCCCAATTTGACCTAATTGGCTCCCATTGTGATCCTCCCTTTGAATAGCATCTGTCATGCAGTGACATCATACTATTTGTCGTTCAGTCAAACTTTAACACACAAAAGCACAAAATTAACCAAAAAAAACACCAGTAAGCCAGAACAACCTGAATGCAATAATCAAGGGCCAGGACTGGTAATCAATCTTCAGACCATCTGAAGCTGACCAACTGGCTTAGTCCAACAAATTCCACTTTTGGTTAATTGGACAAGACAATTGGGCGGTAACGATCAGATCTTCTTAGTTTATAATGTGAAGCAGCTTCCTGGTTGTTATTTCAAATAACGTTTTTCTCATCCAGTCCCTAGAGGGAAGCAGGAGGGCAGCATCTGCCTTTCTGCTCAACTTTCTTAAATCTCCGGAACCATATTCCCCTCCGATATTCATGGAGCATTCAGGGAGGTTCCACAGTTTATTACACCGGCAGAAAACACACACATCTGTCCAAAGCCCCTCTCGACTCACCCTGAACATCAAGGAACGAGACAATTTAGCCCCGATCAAGTCAGGCAGAAAACTGTCCCCTTTGACCTCGTCTTAAACCTCACACAACATCTCTTTCTCATTCAGTAACCCCCCCCCAAAAAAGATATAGAAAGATGACTGTAGTCCTTTTGGTTTCTCCAGGATGACCTCTGACATGAGGCTTCACTTCGTTTAATGCAGTTGCATCGACTGCGCTGCGACATCTGATGCAGTGATTTCCGTAAGAAATCCCAAACCGATAATCTTCTGGTGTGGCTTTCCAGAGGGGGCATGAGGGTAATTTGTAAAAAGGAAGCACTTAATCCGATCTGTGTTACAGTTTTATTGCTGATTTCTTTTAGCACCGATATCCAAGGCAGCTTAAAGCCGTTGTTAACTAAACAACCCCCGGCCATAATTAAATGAGATAATTTCGGCTGTGACGAACGCATGGTGGACGGATCGCCAGTGCTATGACAGCCAAATGTGCTCGAGTGGAAGTACACGTCTTAAATAACGTCCATGTGACCCACTTCTATTACCCAGCCGACAGCAATTCATTCATACAAGCTGGGAGAGACCTTGGCCCAAGCACGTTGCGCTCATCCTGCTCAATCTCAAACCCTTTCCCTTCGCTGCGTGAAAGGCCTGTTTCGTGCACGCCGCCCGATCTGCTCCGGAACCCGACGCAGGTCTTCTGTAACATTCCTCCACAGCGAAAGATGTCATGTTCAATGAAAGAAATACGAGATTACAAAAAGCACATTTCAACTTTTATGAAGTGGTTCTCTGCCAATTGAACCTCCCTTTACTCCCTCACCCCCCCCCCTCTCCCCCAAGTCCTCCCTGCTGCCCAGTCTGAACAATGTTAGTATTATGTTAGCCGCCGGGTAAATGGGAAAGAGAGCCGAGCGCTTCGATACAAATGGCGAAAAGGTAGCGGGCGAAGTGATTGACGTCCCTTGTTGGCGCTCTCCATTGAAAGTCATCACGGGGGCCGATTCACACGGATCACTTAAAATTCTGGAAGTGAGGCTGAGAATACTCAGTCGATACTTGCTTATAATGAGAGCCCCCGCACACCGGGTGTAATGATACGGTTGGGCTTTATAACGGCGAAACACTCGAACCCCGTCGCCGTCACTCGACCGCTCAGCGGCGACGAGGCAGTCACTCTCAAACTGAACGGATGCAAATGCGTCTCCGTTGAGCCGCTAACGCTGACAGCTTGATAGAATTCATTAGAATCCATCAAAAGTTCCGTAGTTTGATGACATTGGTCCGCAGTGATGCACCAAAGGTTGTCTAGGAAACGATGCAATTAAAAGCAATAATTACCTGGAAAGAAGTCAAATCCACCTTCTGCTTCTTTGTCAAACACGCACTCGCATCCAAGTTGTTTGCGTCAATGCAATCACAAGACTTGATTGTTATTGTTACGTTGACCCTCGGCTTTGCATGAAACTGTGTAATGCAGTTACATTTCTGCTCTGCGTTTGAAAGACGATAGGAGTGGCTCGGTTGTCAATGCCAGGGTTTTCAAAAGACTCTTTGTGTAGAAGCGTCGGTCATAGCCAGAGATCCTCCCGGTGTTTCCTCTACGGTTCCTACGGCAAATGCATCAGATTGGGCGACGTTAAGGCGTTCAGGTGGCTGCCACACACATCTTCAGTCATTCTCCTCCCCCCGGGGGGTATTTCTACAGTTATAGATTGTGGAGTAGCTAAAAAAACTTCTTCTAATCCGTGCAGATCTAAATTTCAAAGGCAATATCACAGTATAAGCAAGATCCCATGGATAACGATGCAGCCGAATGCATTCTGCTTTTACTTTTACTTTACCGCTGTAAATCTGACGGAAATAAAGATTTAATCGTTTGGTCTCCATGTTTTGGCAGAAATCAGATTTTAAGCAACAATTAGCATCATATCTCCGAATGAGCAACGATGGAAGGTTATTTAAATAGACGCACAGAGATCGATGGGGGCGTCACATTAGTTAGGCCCTCCATCATACATGACAACTACTGAACACATAACGTTAGCTTGTTCATGTACAGAATTAGCTATTTCAGCTACCGTTAAGGCTGACCTGTTTGACTAGTACTTCTGCTAACTAATTAACACCTTACTAATTGCTGCTGTGCATTTGCTAATCTACAAATACCTACATTTATCAACGTGCTGGACGGACCTAATGGATAAATACTTACTGTTTAAGGTAACGTATAAACACTCGAAATAATCAGTGAGCTAGCGGTAATTTACTGTTAGCATGTTTAGCAGGAGATTAGTAAGCTACACGTAGTGGATAATACATTTATATAGCCTTGCTTAAGCCTTGTTTAACAGTTGATGTAGGTAGCTAAAAGTAATGTATTTAGTTAAAATAGATAAAGACAATTGAATAAAGGGATGAAATAGGTAGCTAGCTAACAGCGAGGCATAAAGCTTTTGAAATTGTCTGTTTAAGGTAATGTCTGTTTGATGTAGTTCGTTAAAAGTAATTGATACATGTTAAAATAAAATAGCTAAAACCAATCTAGTCTAATACAAGTCCTGCAATGCATTCCATCTGATGGTTATAATGTTTTTATTTTGCTTGTCGTATTGAGGCCGCGGTAGAGGAACGGCTGAGCAGCGGGTCGGCTCACACGGGTCACTGAGCAGCAGGGCTCAGAGTTGTCCGTACGTGACCTTGTGACCTTCAACTGGCCCTGACAGCAAGTCAGCCTGCCGATGGGGGGGGGGGGAGATGCAGCTTCCTAATAGATTTCTCATGGTTTGCAAGCTGAGGTGTATTAAGTGGCGGCGCTCAGCCCAAGTCGCTCGCTGTCGACTCGGAGAGACAAAGAACTCTGTCTCTTCAAAGTGTCCATTCATTAAACTCAAGTTTCAGCGGTAGAAAAAGAAAGTCCTCTTTGAGATGTTTGCATAGCTCAGCTTCGGCCGAGGAGACAATAAATGGGCAGACTGCTACACTCTTGCTCCCGGCTCTTGTGTGTTTTGGATGGCGGCGCCGCGAGTGGTTGTGGAGCTCCGGGACCATCATGAGAGACAGGCGTGCATCTTTGTGGGTTTGATGAGAGGAGAGGGACCGAGCTCACTCTTTTGGGGTCGTTTGAGATCTTACGGGCGAAGAGAAATGTTATGTTTCCAGACGGGAAAGTGATGATGCAGCGTGGATGAGAGGGGGAGATGGGACGTGTTACATAACATGTTTTCTTAAGTTTTGAGGCCTGTGTGCTTCTTATAACTTCTACTGCTCGATCAAAGCATTTATGTAAGCCTTTAAGTTGCCAGGATTCACGTTTTTATCCTGTAAAGTTGTACCGCATCCCTGTAAATTGAATTGCCTCACACTGAGCCTTTGGGCCATAAATAAAACCCAAACCTAGTTAATTAAGTTAATTTATTTAATTAAGTTAATTCAAATCATCATGAAAGAGACTGCGCTCGCATCGCGAGTCATCCATCCAACGTTCTTGGAGGAGTTTCATGATATTGAGGTGGCCTGAAATTGAAATTGAAATTGAAATTGAAATGGAAGGTGTCGATGAACGCGCGGTAACATCATGTAACTTGGCGCAGGAAGTGCGCGCAGGGCACGTGGAGCCAGTGAAGCAACAACACGGAGGGGGGGGGGGGGGTGTTGGGAGGGGGGGGGGGAGGTGTGTTGGGGGGGGGGGGGGGGGAGTTTCCTCTTGCGAAGCGCATTCAATCCCCACACAAACATCCCCGGTGCCTTCAGATCCAAGGAGCGGGTGATGTTCACGGGAGCAGCTGTGACTCGGAGGACCGGAGCGCAGCCTCAGCAGCCCCGCGCGCAGCTCTCTGTGCGCGCTACAACTTTCTCGTTTTAACATAAACCGAAACAGATGGAATAATGTTTGCTTAAAAAAAAAATATATATATATATATATATATATATATCCGCTCTCTCCAGCGCTGGACGAAGTGCTTTGGAGTTCCTCGCTTGGGACTGTAGCTCGTTTCAGGTGCTGATTTGACAACCTGAAGACCTTCTGCGCGGAGTCTCACCTGGGCACGATGAGGAGCCACCCGGGGTTTGTTTCGTCATCGGGACAGAGTGCCGTCTTGCTGAAGTTGTGTAGCTAAAATCCCGGACTTTTTATTTTAGTTTGCTCGCAATATTCTAGTGGCTCTCCGGAAAGCAGACCGCGCGATCTTGCGCCTTTTACGCGCTACTTTCAAAACGTCGCAACCGTCCAAAATGGACCGCGTAAGATTCGCCGTTTTGCTGGTTCTGACCGTCGCTCTGCTGCCAACGTGTGACGGCCACAGGGACGCGGCAGGTGGGAGGAAAGGGGCCGCGGGGCGGGCGAGGACTCAAGGTCACTCGCCAAGGAGACCGAGGGACGCCGCATCCTCTGGACCGACCGGGGACGCGTCTCCTGGCGCCGACGGGTTTAGGACTCTGGTCCGCGCGCCCAGGGCCACATTGCCCCGAGGGGCCAGCGGGCACGTATCCAACGCGGGGCCGGTCCGCGCCGCAGGCGCCGCCCGGGAAGACGTCCTCTCCTCGCCGCGGGGTGCTGCGCGGCGCGCCGCCAGACACCCGAGCGGCCCGCAGCACCGAACCGGGGCGAACCGCCGGCAGGGCAGCAAGCCCAACTCTGCCAGCACCAGGAGACTCGTCGGGTAAGAGTGGCAGACAAGTCTACTGCAAACATGGTTTAACTTTGCTTTATGGGCTCTTACTTTGAAGGGATTTATGTGAAGTATTTTTACTGTACACCATATAGTCCATGTGGTTACTGTTAAGTGGAGGCCCACTTTCTGTAGGACAAACCAAGTAATGATGTGATGACCAAGACTGAAATTGCTGGTGTTGCTCTGTTCAATATAAATAACAACTTTATTTTAATAATATATGTATTTTGAGTCGTGGAAGGAGATGGACACGTTAGCTGAGGTGATCACTGAGCTGATAGCGGAGGTTAAATAATAAAGCGTGTGTGTTGGCGTTGGACTCTTTAGAGACTAATGCAACACTGTCACCATTTCCTTGTGTTTCACTGCAGTGCATTTAAACCAGAGCCGAGTAGCAGCAGACTAGGCTTCCATGGCGTGTGCCCTAGTTCTGTGCTGTTGCCTGTGGCCGTGTGTTGGAGTGGTTCAACCAGAACCTTGGCTACAGGAGAACATTTGAGAATTTTCTTAGTGATCACAAACACCTGTTTCTCCAACGGCACTCTCTCAAAGCAGTTTTTATTTTTGTCTCCGGTAAACTCCAAACAGGAGGATGGATTGTTTCCACATTAAAATCCCTTTTCTTTTGGCTAATCGAACCCTCGTGCACACAGTCCTGTTTGTTCCATTGGGACAACGCACGATACGCACATAATAATCAAAGGGAGATTTAAATCCCTCACTGTGGATCGCAGTCAATAATATTTTTTATTTGATGCTTGATCAAGGCTGTGGCATTTGCAAAATGGATCATTTATAAGGGCAGTTCTTGGGAAACACTAACGGGGGGGGGGGGGGGGGGGGGGACCCAAAGCATGATAACACCAAAGACAAATGATGGTGGAGATCAGTACTTGGATATATCTGCACTGTCCATGATGTATTATATCGTGCACCATCAATATGACCTCATTCATCCCACCTTATAAGTAACGTTTCTTATAACATCAGCCAGCCAGGCAGTTGTGCTCCCTGCTGGGTGCATTGAGGGACTTTCTATTTCTATCTAGTGCATAAAGAAAATTGCTGCCTGTAGTATTGGAGCCATTGTGCTTTATTGCCTTTCTAGGCGATGCCAAAAAAAACAAATCCCAGAGTCGAATGAACGTTTTTTTTTTTTGTTGTTGTTGTAAAGCATTAACTTAAAGTAGTCTGCACCGGGGGGGTTTTATCGCTTTGATTCATTAGCTTCAGATGAATCATCCGCCGCCTGTTGGAGAAAGTGCGTTCATGACACATTTCCCGCTCGGCGTGTTCCTCTCTGTGCCCCGGAGGCACTGGGTTCGCTCTCCTTTCCGTCCCCCCGTTGACTCAGTATGACTCGCCTTCTGTTTTCAGTGCACCTGTCAGACATTTCTCTGATTCAGATAAAATACTCCACCGACCTCATGTTCTGCTTTCCGAAAGAGAAATATAAGCAAGTGTTAACACTGGTGTTATCCACATCTTAACACGGGCAGGAACCTCATTGTGCCGTATAAGGTTCTCCATTACATACATGTATCCCTTGATGGAATTTGAGGGTGACGACTGATGTCTTTGGCGCGCGCCCCTCCCCCTAACGTGTTGGATTTATGACGAAGCTGAGCCCGCCAGAGGGCCCAAGCGCGGTCCCGTCCGAGGTCAACGAGTCAATTCCCGTTATCCTCTCGAATCACCGTGAGTCACACGTCCACTTACTGTAATGTCTTGTGAAAACACGCCGGCGCACAGATCCTGAGACTGGGGCCCTGAAGTAGCTCCCTCTCCCTGCACGAGCGAGTGCGGATTAGAAGAATGCAAAGAATCCACTTCTAACTGTTTAAAACTTGTCATCTCCCATCTGTGCGGAGGGATTTATAGAAGGTGCAGGGTGCTCCTCGTGTCCCGTGTGTCTCACATAATCCCTTCAAGGCTCAGATAACTCTGTATTTGTTTTCACTCTCGCATAACAGCGAGGGGGACTTGTGGGTCCACACTCAGATAGAGTTTCGTGACTTTCCCTGAAATTTTTCATCAAATGAAATGCAATTATAGCGCAATCTCTTTAATTGTTCGTATCGATAGGCCGGGTTCATCGGAATGATTTGAAGCTATAACAGCATTTGCAATCGGATCGGTTTGTCCGGCGACGGTTCGAGGCCTTCCACACTCGCCGTTATTTCCCCGTGGAATAGTGAGAGGCCTCTTTATTAATGAACGCTCGAGACAGAACTGTCAGTGTCTCATTTCAACTTGTTTTTCTTGTATTTGTCTTCCTTTCAGACCTAATGTCTGCGGGGGTCAGCAGTGCTGCTCAGGCTGGGCTGTGGCACCAGGAACCAATCGCTGCATAAAACGTAAGTAATAAAAAGTAGAATATCCCGTGTAAGTATTTCATTTATATATAACAATCCTAAATGTTCTTTCATTCAGCCGCTAAGGGCGACAATTTCATTCTTTGCAAACTAAGGAAATGCACGACTGTGAAGTGTTGAAGTGGCACACGAGTTCACTGAGATGCTTCGTTAGAGCTTTTAAAGTAAACATTTCTCAGACAGAGAGACACACAGACTGAAAACCACCAGAGTGAATTTCTACTAATGACAATCCTGAGATCGCCCCATGAAAGTTTTCCTATGGTGTTGTTGGCCCATGCTTTTCCTTTTTGTTTAAGATCTCCACGTTTTAAATTGCCATCGTTTTGCAGTTAACTCTCTATTTGACACAAGCCCTTAATTATGGGTGGAACTGCTTCTTCTTTTATTTGACCACAGCGGTGTTGGATTTCCTAACTGCCAGATAATTAAAAGAGAAATAGAAGACGTCGTCTGGGAATGAATAATTGGCCACTTATTCTTCAACTCGCATACAGACAGTCTTATCATTAAGCTATTCTTAATAAGGTGCCAGATATAATACAGAAATCAAGTAAGTAAAGTCAAATGTATTCATGGGGCTCCCTTTAGACACTTTTTTTTTTTTTTGCATGTCATGTTTCACTTCACCTTTGCGAAAACCTTCGTTAGCTCCGTGCTGATTCAGCTTTATCTATAAATTTAACGAGGGAGGTAAAACCCACACGGCAGCTGTTATTTTCCATCCAGCAGCTAGCGAGCGAGCTACACTTCTGTTTTGACCTGTTTACTGTTTTCTCTGTACCTCTCTGCTAATTATGTCCCTCTCTCTCACACACACACACACACACACGCACACACGCACAGTTGATACACATTTCTGCCAGTCGATTACACAACGAGCTGATTGGCCCCGTCAGGCCCCTAATTAGATCTGCTTCCCTCCGGCCACGTTCCCCCATTTATTTCTCAACTCCCGGCTAAATGCAGCACTTACCAAGGTGTGAATTGCATCTAATGCGGAGCGGCGGCTCCTCAAATGAAGCGGGTAAATGCAGAGAGTAACAGGTCTAACATGGCCGTGTTAAACAAGCCGCTGCATCTGTGCGGGTCAGGGGTCCGTCCAACCATCTGGACCCTCTTACCTCTTGGCCCCCCTCCCAGGTCTGCTATCGTCAGCTGAGCGAAAGCCCCACGGCCGGCAAGGTGCCAACACAAAAGGTCCCAGACTGGATCTGGGACTGGAAGCCCCCACGTGGAAGACCTCCGTGGAGGAGAACAGGCTCAGGCCATCTTTACTCTGCCCCCGCCTGAGGGGCCCGGCCGCTTTATTAGGAGATTGGAAGCACGAGAAAAACATGTTCCCAGTGGGGCAAAGAAAAGGAACAAACGTGTCGGCTGGAGGCAAAAGGGAAAACACATCGAGGCTGAGCTGCTTCTAGGAGAGCCTCGCTGAGGGGATGGAAGTGGTCGGCCGGAGGCTTCGCCCCGCGGGGGCTGGATTGGGTGTTCAGTTATAGGAGGGTAACAATACGTCCTTGTTGGATTGGTATGAGCTCAGAGGAAACGAATGACAGGAATTGGGCCTACGTGTCTTTAGAAATGTGTTTATGAAACGGTCTCCGTGGGTCTCCGTGGGTCTCTGTGGGTCGGGTCGGGGGCGGTTGTCTGGCTCTGTGCAGCCGGCGCTCTGCCCACGTCCTGCCAGTTGGCTCTCTCTGTTTCTTTGGCTTCAGGGCAGATGATTAGCAGACTTGTGTGTGTGTGTGTGTGTCAAAGTACATTTTGACAGTGTTGACCAATAGAAAGCTTTGATCCAGAACACTGCATTTCCACTGCTGATGTTTATATCTCTTCCAGTTAAGTTATTCGCTGTAACTGGAGATAAATCTTCACAGGTTTTACGCAACCAATTCAGATTTTATTAATGGGGTCTGAGGGCCGATGGTTCCTTCTACTTGCAAGCAGGTGCTCCCGTCAAGAAAAATGGGGCATCTTGCGTGGAGGTTCACAGATGCTCCTTTAAAAGCATTGTTGAGGAGATGTTAACACCGTCCTGACACATGAAGGTGCGTCACTGAGACATCACAACCGTCCTCGCTGTGGGAATCCACGCAGCAATCGAAAAAGGAGAAAACAGCATTTTGTTTACATGAATGGGCACAACAGATTTCTGTTTACTTTCTTATCTGTGGCGTTAGTGTTTGGCTTGCTTCAGTGTAGATACAGTAACCCCCCCGCTGAGGTGTCTCCTACGTCACCGCCGAATTACCGTTTTGAAGCTTTGCTTTACAACGTTTCTTGGAGGAAAAACAATTAAAGAAAGACCTCTTAAGGCCAGCATTCCATCTGCTCTTCTCATCTTCACCCCTTTGAATGGTACCCGGCTGCTGGCTGATGCTTGGACCGGTTACCTGGAGGCGCATCGACCGTCTGAGCTAAACGGGGTCTTCTTTTGGCGAGCCAAGAAGAAGACCCCGTTTGAGAAGCTGAGCTTACTTCAGACACGGTTTGGCTTTGAGCTCAAGTCGACACTGTTGAGCAGATCAGTGTCACATCTTCTTTTTTTTTTTAGCGGGCAAATACTAGCAAGTCAGCACAGTGTGATGTTTGTTCATAAACATTCATTTAGAAGGCGACGTCACCTCTGTCGCATCGGAAATCCATCCAAAGAGGAATCCTGGGTGTCGGCGTCGCTGGTCATGTTGTGTTACTCGTGCTGACGGACAGGAACTGGCTCAGTCTCAAGACATTTTCAGTCTCCAGAGCACTTTGGTGATTGACAGAGTTCGAAGCAGTCGAGAGGGGTTTTTCTCTCTTGATTGCCCTCCAGCTTTCTTTGGCCTGCTGCGGCGCTCAGGGCCTCGTCCCAACCCTGAAATAACTCATCCCCTCTCTCTCTCTCTCTCTCTCTCTCTGTGTCTTGCTTACCTCCCATCACAAGGTACCTAAACAAACAACATGTGGCTTCTTCCTTCCACCACGTCCCCGGTGTAGTTTGAGTAGGATGGAGGAGCGTCGAGGGGTGAACCCGGCTGTGCACCATTACTTTTCATGTCAACGACTTAATGAAATAACATCATCGTCTGAGCGAATGTGTAAAATCAACCCGTCTGCGGGTATTTGTTGAATCTACGTCGCCGTTGATCTTGGATCGTCGGTGTGAATCACGTTTGATCCTTCTCCTCTGCTGCGACATGTGCGAAGCAGCTGGTAAACTGGGGAGGACGTACACGTGTGAACGTTTTCTGACCTCCAAAACAGTACCCCGAAAAATGCCGCTTCACCTTCTTCCCTTAATAGATACAAGCCGTCTGAGGTGGACGCGATAAGAGGCGTTTCCTCTGGTGCAAGTGTGCAGCTTTGAGTCTGAAAGGAAGAGTTGGGGGTTTTGATTAAGTTCCCGATGAGTATGAGTAGTATCTCAAATGACGAGAAATATACAAAAAAAAACCTTGGAAAGACAGAGAAAAGAGAGACTTTCACAACGAGAACCATCCCCTCTGAGCCGAGTCCTCAGCTTTACAAGAACAGGAGGAGTTTATTTATTTTAGTGTTTCTGTTGCCTTCGTTGGGCTGGAGTTACAGCAGTGAGCCGTCCTCGGCTTTGTGTTGTCGGGTGTGGATTTGTAGGGGTTGCACAGTTCACGGTCCGGGGGCACAACACTCCCCAGGCGGCCCCGCCGAGAGTTATGGCCCATTGGACAGATCCTGTAATCAATACACACCCCCCATCGGCCCCCAAAAGCCATCATTAACATTTAGGCCGGACAACCAGGAGTGCTGCGCTCTGGGCTCCAGCTGCTGCGTCTGTTTGTAGGTTGCTATTAGGTCCTGTTTAGGCCCCCCCACCACCCCCCGCGCCACATGTTTTTCTAATTGCTACCATGGACCAAAGTGTTGTAAAAATGATGTACTGTGAGCGTCTGGACCTCCACGTCTTCCTGTTGGTTTTTTTTGGGGGGTTTGTTTTCACTTCTTCATTTGGTGAGCTGCTATAACACGGACATAATGAAGAAGCAGAACAAACTGGGCCAGAGGAAGCTAATTCCCTGCAGATCTTCCCCCGGCGGTAAAGCCCAGGAAGCGAGACGTGATTGACACTTACAAAGCGACATTAACACCCCCCACCCACCCACCCACCCCTTCTCCTTCCATCAGACACACGCTGGCCATCCCGCCGTATATCACCACCCTTGTGCTCAAAGAGCATGTGGAAGATGTTGGGCCGTGATCCCCCCCGGGAGGACGGGGGTTTTGGTGAACACCGCGTTCACCAAACAGATTTACAAGCCGCCCCCGAATCCAGATATCCTCCTGAGAGCAGCGCAGCATGTGGCTCACTGGGAGCTCGGCGTGGGGGTCTCAGGGGGCTCGAGGCGGCGTCGTGGGTCAGCAGGAGGTGGAGCAGGGCGGAGGAGGGTTAGGAGGTTCATGTATTGGACCATGGAGCCCATACTGGAATATACACAGGTTCTACCCACAATATTAACACAACTATAGAGGGAGGGTGTCGCATCGCGCCGGTTCCGTTGGCAAAAAGCAAAAGGGAATTATTCATTTGATCTGATCGGATTATTGCTGAAAATAAGCTCTGTGGTGAACAGTTTACATGAAATATACTTCAAAGATGAACCCAAGTCTTGAGACTTACAAGTGCAGAAGTAAAAAGCTGAGAGTAAACCATGAACGAACTGCACCACGGTCACATGAGCTCCCGGCTGTCAGCGGACCGGTCGACGTCAGCACTTTTGGTAGTTCAGCCTCTTGTTAGCGCTTTGAAGCTTACAAATTCCCTCCCAAAAAGGTGTTGACAAGGGAGACAAGGGAAGGGCAAAAAACGCTCACTCGTTTCCAGGTTTCAGACACATTCCTGCGCCACCCGATCATGACCCTTGGAAATAGCCACACTTATGGCTAAGTTGCTGCAACGCTAATTTCTCCAGCAGTTTTGTCTTTTGTCTTTGGCTTCCCGGCTTCCCGTCTCTCAGTTACAGCGTTGAAAGGGCCGTTAGTCGAGCCTTTCGTCATATTCCCATGAATAATGGCGCATGATCTGCTCCGCGGGGTTATGCTTTCACCGTCAATATTACTTTCAGAAATGTCAAGTTACCCCCCCCCCCCCGGTAGCTCGGTTGACCTGCGTGAAGTGAGGAGATTTCTCTACATGTTTGTGTTTCGTCAGATATTGGTTTCGAGTTTCCCCTCGTTGAATGAAAGGACTGTAAAGACTTGATGGCTTGTGTTACTCTGAGTCAAAGGGAGGGAAAGTAGAATCTCTGGTGGATTGTAATGGGCTGGAAACGAGCTCCAGGTAGGAAATTAGAGTCCAGTGGAGAAGGGGGGGGGGGTGATTTACCCACAATACACACACACACACACACACACACACACACACACACACACACACACACACATGCAAGCCTATGCTCATAACAGGTAACTGTAACCCACGATGGACAATATTTACCCCAATAAAGACCCCGGGGTTACTTTAATATACGTACAGTATTACAGTGCGATTGCTTCGAGTCCAACCAAGAACTCAATGACTTAGTTTTACAGTTCATATTAAAAAAAGGGGGTTATTTAGCTCCCAAATGAATGTGTTTTTTTGTAGGAGAATGGAGTGGCCGTAGCCGCGAGCTCTTCATTTAGACCTTGTTGAGTTTATGTGTCTTAACTCTGACAGGACGGGAAGGAGGGAAAAAAAAAAAGCACAGACCTCAAACTCACTTAAATATGAAGTTGAAGCTATTTTAGCGAAGCCCAAAGAGAGAAATGTTTCCATTTGGATAGTTTTAAAGTCGTATTACTGATTGCTTCGGATCCCCGTGTTTGTTTGGAGGGTTCAAAGCTGCCAAATACAGTCTCCTATTTTCAGACGACTGGTTTCTGCACACAGTCTCCCCGAACTTGGCCGGTCCGCCTTGCTCATAATTAAGGCTGAAGTGGCAATGCCAGGAATGCTCGCCGTTTCTCCTCTTTTATTTCCGACGGATTCCCGTTTCATCGTTACTCGCGCGAAGCAATAATTGCCGCGCATATTTGCGAAATGGATGGAATGTGAGCCAATTAGTTTTAATGATGTGCGAGACAAATCTGCATGACAGCAATTACCGCGACAATGTGCTCGGCGGCCCCCGAGGCGGCGCAGACGGGCCCCCCGAGGCGGCAGATGCCTCCTCCGCCGGGAGGGCGAAGGCCGAACGTCAGTCCTGTGCCTCGCCGCCGAGGGTCACTGAGCCCGGGCCGGGCCGGGCCGGTTTGCTTAAAGAAGGTGGGTTTCGCCGCGGTTCTTCAGCCCCTCGGCGTAATGGGACTGGAATCCGCGGGCCCGTCCGACGCGCCGCTTCTTCCCAAAGCTTGAAGTTGAGCAGACTCCGGTCGAGGCGGTGGCACCGGTCCAGCCTGTACTCGACTTAGACGATGGATCTTACTCCTCGCCAAACAGAGCTCAGGCTCAGTCCTGTTTTATCCCACGATGGAAAATTCGGCTCACAAACCGAGTTATACAGTTATCCGGAACCGCATTTCTCTAAATGTGTATTCATCCAAAAAAAAAAGGGGGGCTACATTTTCCCCAAGAGCAGTTTAAACGAAATGCTTGAACAAATTGGTGTTTCTAAATGTGATTTGCTTTGCCGTAAAGCAGAAGATTCAATTTGTTCGTTTCTCCCATTGTGGTCTCTCAGCGGGCCTTTTCGCGATCCGAGAGCCCGACGCCGTCCCGTTTCCTCGCGTTTGAGCTCAAAAAGGAAGCGGCAGTCCGAGCCGGGGCGGCGATAACAGGTGCGCCGAACCGCCAGCGCTGGTCGCCGCCACCAGCCGCGTCCTGCGATCCGTCCGCGGCAACAGCATTCCCACGCGGCCCCGTCGAGACAAGAGGGCCGCTTGTTCGCTGTAGCCGCCGCCGCCGGCCCACGGCGGGGGCGGGGTTTACCGTCTGAGGACAACGTCGTAAATCCGCGAGCGCCGTCTCCACGACGTGCGTCTGTGTCACAAGATGGTGACCATAAAATGATCTCAGCGGTGTGTGTGTGTGTGTGTGTGTGTGTGTGTGTGTGTGTGTGTGTGACTACCGATAAACACCACGCCAGCATTCGTCTTTTAACTCCGGTGAGCCGCTTCAGATTTAGTTGATTTTTCAAATAAAGTACAGCGGTCACTTCTTTGATGAAGTGTCAGCTATTTACAGTTGGCCTTCGGTTTTTCCCATTCGCTCATGTTTTTATGACCTCTTACTTTTATTACCTTTTCGAGCTTCCTGTGTTAGAGTGAGAGCACATGCTGATTCCGACTGCAGCGCAGTGACGAGGGATGTTTTCAGGAAACCGCTCCGCGTGGAAACACCGGCGGCACTGAACCCGCGGTACAGGCTTCACCTCTGCGAGAGAAATTGGATGAGGATTTAATGCAAGTGATGGTAGACATTTGGACTAAACGGGGCAGTTAAAGGCCGGAGAGAGATGGAACATGACAGCCGCCCCAGGCTCTCCGCTGAAGGAAGAGGACGGAGCGGGTGGAAACGTGAAACTAATGGCTCCATGATTGAATCAGTTTAAAGTGGGCCCGGTTTGGGGGGGGGGATCAGGGATCCGCTGCTACTGCTGCTCCTCTTAAGAAGGGGGCTCGTGCTCTAACTTGACCCGACGTAAAGCTCCATCTGCATCTGTGCTCTCTCTCTCTCTCTCTCTCCTCAGCTGACTGCCAGCCGCCCTGCCAGAACCGCGGCTCCTGCAGCCGGCCGCAGACCTGCGTGTGCCGCTCGGGCTTCCAGGGGCCCCGCTGCGAGGAGGTGGCTCCGGAGCAGGTGTACGTACGCGACGGAGGCGCCCTGAGGCGCGTTCAACCGGGGAGCAACCCTTTCCAGAAGGACCAACCGCGGAGGAGGCCCTCCGAGAGGCCGGCCGCCGCCGCCGCCGCCAAGGTCCAGACCCCGCGACCGGCGACCACCGGGCAGCCCGTGTAAGTGAAGCGGCTCCGGGAGGAGCCTCATTGCTTTGCCAAATAAAGATGGGTCAACAGATTGCAACTTTAAATTATGGGCCGGTCCGAACCTTTCTAGTTGGTGGACGTCAGCGGATGACGAGCTAACGGCTAACATGCATTCTCTCTAATGGCCAGCAGGGGGGTCCTTTGGTTGCAAAAAATGAGTCGGATTGTATGGAATGTCCCACAATCCTTCTAACTCGATTTATTACCTCAGTAAACATTGTGAACAGGAGTTCATGGTCTCAATCAGTAGCTTCAAGTCATGTAATAAAATAGAAAGGAGAAATCCCGTTCTGATGCCTTGACACATTTTACTACTAACTACATATGTTGAAAAAGCTTTTTCAATATGGTATCCAGTATTTTGAGGCTTTTGTGGCTCTCTAATATTTTTTTTGCCACCATTGCCGACACACAGGAAGGCTGACATGAAAATAAGTGGACAAAGTGCACTATTAGAGTTGATTTACACACTCTTGAAACAACAGTAGTTCATTAAGCTCCTGTTCAACGCTGGTTGTGTTTATTTTTGCAATAAATCAAACCAGATGAATGGGTTCACAGGTTAAATCTCTAATACACTCAAAGCTAAACAAATAAGCACTTTTCTGCCATTTGCTGCCGCGCTTGAAAAGGTAAATCTGCGAGATGTAGGAAAATGTAACGTGATTTACCAGACAGGAGTATTAACAGAGCTGGGGCTCTATATTTTCTTTAGCGTTTCCCTTTCTTCTTAGATTTCTTGGACTAACTGTGACGTATCCCACTAATAATTGCTCCGACGAAGGCCTCTTTCAGCAAACTTTCCAAAGGCCGCTAATCAGACGGCCCAACGGCTCCTCGGCTTTTTAACGTCTGACTCTTTTAGTTCCATTCGTTTGGGAAATAACTTTTCGGTTTGACTAATCACGTAACCGTGGCCGGAGTGCGAGCACGTTCTCCATCATGCGCGTTGAAAGGCAGTAATTGTTCTGACGGATCGCTGTCGCTCACAGGTTCAGACTTATCGTGTCAAAAACGCTGCTGCATTTTGAATCCAGACGCAGTGTTTTTTCTCATCTGCCCGCAGGCGGTTAAAGTGCCATCATCTGTTTGCGCGCCGAGGTCTTTGTTCACTATTTAGCCAGTTTGTCGTTTGTCTGTAATTTCCCCCCCCAACAAAACCACCCAAACATTCTCAACCACCTCCGACATCGTCGGCGCTCCTCCTGCTAATTCCGAGGGCCTCTTGTGTCATCTGTGCTTTTGGAACCACGCTGCCTGAGCCGTCCACATGTTTGTGGTAGCTCAAGGAAAGTCTTAATAAATATTTTGGCGGATGGTTCTTGAAAGGGTTTCTGTGTACGTCCTCCTTCCCAAAACAATTATATCGCATTCATCGTAAATCTTCTAATCAACACAAGACATTCGGGGACTGGCGCAGTTGCTACGCATGTGTTGTCTTTGTTCTTGACTCACAGGACATTTCTGTGTCCTGAGTCACCAATCCAGGACAAATCGAAAGAGACGATGGTGCAGGTCGGCCGCCGTAGGAGACGGACAGCGCCCCTGAGTCACACATGCGCCGCGCCGCGGCCGCGTCTGCCCCTCCCCGAGAGGGGCTGTTAAGTTCCATTTGGAGCCGCTTGCCTCTGCTGGGCTGGAATTCTTCTTATCTTATTATTTGTTCTTGTGATCCACAGATTTTTTTAAATCTGAAGAACAAAATAAAAGCCTCTGCCAAAATAGTGAAATGTCATCCTTTAAAGATTATTCCAAGGACTATTTGAATACTCGCGGCGGGCTATTTGAGTGCTCGTGTCATCCGCATGTGAAGCTCGGGCCCTCGCGAGAACCGCCGCAAATGTTTCGCATTTTCTCGGCACGGAGCGATATTTTAAGGGCGGAGCGGCGTCCCTCCAGGAGAAGTGATGGATGCGATGGTCGGTTTCACATATCACGCTGGGCTTCCAGCAAAGTGAGGCTCGGCAAGAGCGACGGCACCAGTGCCAGAGCCCAATTAAGGAGCAGAAAGAGGAGCACGGAGTACAGACGGATTGCTCGTGTTGGTCTTGCCCCCACGAGGACACTGAGGGAGCAGAAACTGTAGCGTGCAGCTGCAGCGTCCTTTCATTTTCCTCCTCCCGAGAAGGTGTGAGGTAGTATATATGTCTTTCTTGGAGCGGACTTGGCTTGTTATGTCAGCGGCACCCCGTTACCGACCCGGCCTGTCAAGGGGCGCCAGGAACAAGAAATAGTGCGGGGAAGGAATGAGACGGACAAGGAGGGAGGGAACGAAAACAGCGATAATAAGAGAAAGCATCAAGTGAGAGAGAGAAAGTGAGCAAGGCGAGGAATTCAGCCTATAGTCTGAAATCAGTTCCTACTGCCCACCGTCCCGTCACCTCTGGGTCACAGCTGGAAAACCCCTGTGCAACCAATGGCTATATGGAGAGATTAAACTCTCCACTCAACACTTAAAGGCTCGATGGGTGAACGTTTGAACAAGCTTTCTTTCTGTTGTCACGGCAAAATGTGAAAAGGCTGTTAGAGGCAAACACAGTTCTTTAATAGCTAAAAATGTGACAAGCACTGCCATGTCGTCCGTCCCGCGGGGCCACGGCTGCCTCCTGAAACGCCGTTTTTACAGAATCAGCTATTTCCTGAACGGTCCCACTGAATGAATCCAGCACATTTGAGAGTGACAGCCTGGAATAGAACTCATGTCGCGATGGACAAAACATATGAGGAGCCGGTGTGTTTCTGGGACATGGATATACGACTCCTTCGCTCTCCTCTCGCAGTAAGCCCCCCACCCCGCCCGGTCCTCCACCTCTCCTCTGACCATTTCAACCGCGTCCCCGACGTCCCAGCTGCCTGTTCTCTTCTATTAAAACGGTTTCAATTTTAAAACAGGTAAATCCTACCAGCAGCTGGCCAACGGATATCTGTTTCCTCCTCTGGCCACTTGCGATTTACTGTAAAGCGGCGTTTCCTGTAAAGGGCTCGTCCCTGTCAGCGCCAGAGATGCCGTAGATCACGGCGAGGTCAGGGCCGGCCTGGCAGGAACAGCGTTAACGCACAGAGGGGGGGTGGTGTTCGACCACCTCCCAGTCCGCCGCATCCACTCCGCGGCCGCTCTGACACCCGTCCTCCTCTGCAGGAAGCGTCTCTCGCTGTTAGATAATCGTCCTCGCGGCAGCTGGCAGCAGCCACCTGGACAGCAACTGTGCTACGAGCGGATTGTTTAGCCCGAGTTTACGAGGAGGAGGATTTTAGTCGAGTCGCAGAAACAAGAGTTTGTAGTTAGAGACTCGATTGAAGCCAAAGTTCCACTTTTATGTCCCAACTGGAAAACGTGACGATATTAAAAAGCAATGATGGTTCCCGACGTGTCGCCCGCGTTTCAATTTTGGGGAAAGAAAGCAAGCGTCGGATCGATGATTATCGCCACCGGTTCTGTAATCGAAGCGCCTCAATGTCTCGGGCCCATTAAAGCAATTACTACGCCGCGGTTCTGACACGGTGAACCTCGCTCCGGAGGGCGATTACACATTTGGTCGCACCCAGTAACGTGTTGCCTTGTTGGAGAAAAACACTGGGCGACGCGGAGGCGAGCGACCCTGGAGAGGGCGACGCGTACGCCTTCCTCTGCATTCACTGCGCTTTTCATCCCAGCTGTTTCCCTGGAGAGGGGCCCGGCGGGGGCCGGCAGCTGTGTGGCGCGTTGACTTTTGCCAGCCAGACGAAGAATAATGTCGTCAGCCGTCTGTAATAGGGGACGGGAGTAGCACGAACCCCACACTTTGTCTCTGATCCGATAAGTGTGTTCTATACATATATATCTCACCCTTCGGCCCCGGGGGGGACGTGTTCCCAGTCTACCACCTGGTCTACTCAAAGAAGACGTGTCCAGAATCGTCCTCTCGTCTCCCTTTTTTTTTTTCCCCCGAGTCGGATTGAAGTAGAAACGAGGGGTCAAAGTGCAGGCTAATTCCCGCGAGGTTGAATGTGAACAGAGCTCGATCTCGCTTATGACAGAGTGTCTGTGATTCGTATCCGTGTGACGGCAGACTGGGAATCAGCTTGAACGAGGTCATGCAAACTGGCTTTCTGCTTTTGGATTGCAGGCGTGTTTGTGTTTAGTTTTGGTCCCGCAAGCCCTTTCCTTTGCACTGATCCCTGGTCCCCTGTGTCTTTGCACTTGTGATGTGATTAGCATAGGGCTTTCCGGAGCACGGCTGCACATCCTGTGCCACGGTTTGTGTAGTTTTGAGGCGGGGGGGGGATATTGTGTACCGCTGTGCTACTGTGGGCCAACAGGTCAAGTGCAGACTTTGTCCTCAGGTGAACTCTCCACTGCGTGACCAATGATGGTAGCAGATCAGGAGTTTGTTAATTAGCGTGTTTAGATGTGAACGTGAGCAGGCTGGACGCGCAGCGATGTTGTCGCCGTGCCAGGGAGAGTTTGTGTGTTTCTTTTCTGCAAACAGAGCCAAACGAGTCCCATGAGGCTTTGGCTTCCTGCTAGGCCAGAGGGAACAAAGGGCCATAGAGAGCTCAGCGTGGGACAGATATGTCTTTCTCTCACTCCGTCCCCGCTCTCCAAAGCCCCGTCCGAGAAACGCGCTCTCCCCACCGGGCCGCAGCGCCAACACACACTCGGCCAAGTGCTTCTCATCGGGCAGCTGTCGCAGGGCGCAAATACTGTACAAAAAGAGGCCCGTCTATCCCGGGATGCACTCCAGCTCCGGAGGTGAGGCAGATTCAGCGGGTATGCATGTTTCAGACCAGTGCAAATGTTCCCATAATCTCCTCTCTTGTTGGAAGCCCTCTTTGGCACAGCGTCGGAGGGCTCTGACACGTGACACTGACAAGCACGGCCTGAGTCAGCGCTATTTAATGGCTCTCCCTGCTGACCCGCCATGTGGCATTTTACTAAGTGAATGGTCAGAGCAACTACAATAAACCGGAGAATATTGAATAGCTCCTCGGCTCACCGCGTCTCCGGGCATTTTCGATTTCCGGGCCTCCCGAACCGCAGCAACCGCACTGCTTCGCTTGCTCCTTTCCTTGCTGGATGCCTCGGAGCTCGGAAAGCCCACATCATGAATGCCGAGGTGAAAACGGACAGGTTGGCGCTGCTGCCGCCGGGCCCCCCCCCCGGAGAGATGAAAAGGAAACTGTTTATTTCGCAGCTCGCGGCCTGTGATGGAGTAGACGGCAGTAGTCATCGCAAGGTCTGAAAACCTCAATGAGGTCAGGTTTACAGAAAATCTATTTTCATGCAGGCAGTGAGGGAAGTTCAGGCTATAAAGTGAACCTGACCCACCATTTGTCTGTGCAGCCCTTGATCCAAATAAAAGTCTTTGCTAAACACATTTTAAGAACCTTTGCTGCCCTTTAAATCTGCAACAGGCCCAGTTGTTGCTCTAATATAAACCTCATCCTCATCAAAGCTTTCTGAATCAATCCAACCCCTATGCATCATCCCACCAGGTCTCTGGCTGCTACTCCAGACAGAGAGAACATTATTTAATCCAGCCTCAGTGGCTGGTGGCTGACAAATCCTCAGACACACCCTGATTTATCAAGAGGGGAGATATTCCGCCGGGACCCTCAATTATCCAAGTCGTAATGACTGGAGATGTTATCAAAGATAGACTGGGGCTTAATTGCTCACTGATGTTTGGCCGCATGCAGCTACGTACATGAGAAGAACGTGTCTTTGTTTCGCATCAATAAAACGCTGCACATGTTTCTGTGGCCAGGTGTTTTCCTGTTACTCCTAGTTCATAGTGCGGCATGCATTGGACCACTGGCATTGTTGAGTTACTTTTTCACGCAGCATTCAGTCATTATGTGTCCCGCTAGATTGTCAGAGAAACAGTTCAACGTTTTATGAAACGTGCTTATTTGCTTGGCGTAAATGTTTTAACTTGCCGAGAAAGCCTTTTGCTTTAAGACAAAATCGGGCGTTTTTAGGTGAGTTTTGTGATGCGATGTTGACGTGCAAGCTTCAGAATTATCTTGCTAAACAAGTTGGAAGAGCAGCCATGGGAGGTTAAAACGTTTACAACCGGAGATTAAGAAATCACAAAGAGCTGTAATTTGGAGGGACTTTAAGAGGACGGAGGCTGAAGTTATTTTTGAATTCCCAACGTACACAAACTTCACCACCGCTTGTGTGTGTGTGTGTGACCTTGTTGCTATGAAGAACACAACAACAGCATAATGAAAATGCCATTAAGGTTGGATGTTATGTTTATTGGTGCATGCTAAGCGGTTCAAACCTCAGGATTTTTATTGAAAGAAATACACTGGGACCTCAGTGGCAAGTGATGAATGGATGAGGTCGCTCTGCATAAAGCCCGAGGAATGAGATGTGTGACCGCAGTGGGCTTTGACCACTGGTGGTACAGATGGGTTTGGTGCTCTGACCGGGTGCAGGATTAATCCTTTCTCAGCCCGCACAGACTTTCACCTCCTAAAATACGCCAAGGCTGTGAAGAAAGACCAAATTCTAAATTAAACATATTTCTTCTTTGCTATATCCAATCGGTCTTTCATTTATTATCACCTGTCGGTTATAAAAGCGGACCTTTTTGCCAAATCAAACCCTGCAGCGGAGTCATACTATACATTGCTGCTAATCCGGAATGTTCTCTCTTTGCATGCCTACATTGTAGTTAATGTCTTGGATTTCACAGAAGGTTTTGGATAGTAAAATAAGAACAAGAGTCAAGTGGCTACAAATCCACTAATGTTCTTGAATGACACGTCTTGGGACAGTTTGCACTCTCCTCCCTCGTCTGTGAGCTTAAGTCCGGGAAACGCAGGGCGACATCTGTTGTTGAGTTCTGTGACCAAAAAAAAAAAAAACCCCATCTCTCTCTCGACAGATTATGAACCAAGAGCGTACCAAATCGCCGTCCGGTGCAAGGTTCTCTCATCGTCATAGCAACAGCGCCGCCTCTGAAAATGATAGCGTTTCCTGGAAAGTCTTTATACCCCTCAGACAGGGTTTAGCTCACCGGCCTCTTTCTCTCTCGCTCTCTCAATGCAGTTTGCAGCTACAATCATAAATCTCTGTTTGCATCATTTCTTCAGATTCCACTGATAATCTGCTTGAGCTCGAGCGTTGGAAAGGAACAATATTCTTTAAAGCCGTCCGTGAAGGAGACAAAAGTGTGTAAACTGTCATTTCCCATTTACTAAGTAGCCTTCAAATTGCCCCTAATTATGTGTAGTTCTTATGTAATCGGGGCTTTTGGCTGACGTTCCTCGTTGGCAAGAGGTAAATGGAACCATTAAACATTTTATTTGAATGAAAAAAAACAATGACTAGATTTTCCGCAGCCGGGTACAGTGAGTCTTGGGTTGATTGGTCGTAAACCCACTGACGGTTTGCCCCTCGTCACTCTCAGGGTCAAGTTCAGTCCAACACAAAGGGGGCGACGGGACAAAGTGACGAGGCTCATCGGGTTGAGCCGTGCGACCCCAGACTGGGACGCTCAGCCCAGACACCTCCGCCTGCCGTCGGCCTGTCCTGTTTAGACAAGTGTGTTCGTTGCCAAATGGCCGCATCCAACGACCAGACGAGCTCCACATATCGCCCTACTTTCTGCGGTAGCCGCCTCGAGCCAGAAAGCCCAGCCGCTGAGATGCCAGCGACGCACGTTGGTATTCGCAAACAAATCCAAAATGAAAAATGAGCTTTGCCAAGGTCGACCGGCGTCAAACGTTTCGTTGCACGATCCTTTCCCCACCTGCTCGGCACCCTAAGACCAGAGAACGGAGGCCGTCAGTCGTAGCTGACACATTTGCCGTGATTCTCATGGAGATTTATGTAGAGAGAAAATAATGAAAAGCCCCTCAAACTGTTGGTGAGTGAATCAGCTGTGGGCAGTAAGTTACTGTGCAGTGCTTCATGTAAACACTGTTAGGCCCTGTCGTGCAGAGTGGGCTGCAGAGATGGTTGAAGATGTAAACTCTTTCTGAGGATCTGGGTCACTGGGAGCGTGTGTGTGTGTGTGTGTGTGCGTGTGAACATTTAGGTGAACAGGTTCGTCACATGAATCCAAAATGTCTTTGTCTGTACAAGAAAGAAGACATTCACCACTGGTTTGAGGGGAAGTGGTGGTTTCCAATCCCCACCGGCGATTGGAATTTTGGCGCCGGCAGAAGCCCGGAGATCAGAGAGTTCGTGCGGCATTCGGACGACCCTCCAGTTCTCTGCTTGTGCTCCAAAAACGTCCCGCGCCGCGTCCCAGCTGGGTCGGCAGGTCAGACGGAACCGCCATCGAGCTGCCCGTCATGATCTCACCAGCGTGAATCTTCGTGAGTTCAAACATCCGCCGCCAGGCGAGTGCCAAAGAATACCTCTTGCGGCGCGTTGGACGCGCTACAGTCGCTCCGCGCGCAGCGCAGACTCTTGGCCATCGCTGTGATTTGGAATTTACTCGAATGTGAAGGGCTTTGGTTCTGACGGCTCACCGTACACGTGAAGTAAGTGATGATGAGTGGAGAGTTGGACGCGGCCAAAAGGTTTAATGTCTTGGTTGGAGGCCGCCACCGCCATCAGACACGCGCGCTTTGATCAAGTGTTTGGACTGAGACTTGTCGGTGTAAAAGAACTGATTGCTTCCTTCTAGATGTAATCGTCGAGCACATGTTCTGAACATGAAATAATACATGGTATGCATTGGACCCAGCTAAGCATCCCATTGTGTGCATTGTAATCAAAATGTCTGAATGGTTTGGCCCCATGATTCCAACATGTGTTCAGAATGATTTTTTTATTTTGTCATTACTAATAACTTTGATAAAGTAATTGTTCAACATTTTGAAAATTCTTGTGGTCACTTTGTTTCCGAGGGATGGATCTGAACATCATATGACGGACACATTTGATCAATTCCATATATTTCTTCCCGATTCGATGTTTAAACCATGTAATCTTGCCAGAGGTCTTCAAAATTGCTTTCAAGTCACCCAGAACAAGGTCGGGAGGTGGGGAAGGGGGGGAGGTGGGAAGGGGGGGGGAGGGGGGAGGGATCTGGTTCCTGCTTGGATTGCCGAGGCCTTGAAGTCCCTAATGATGACATCAAACGTGCAGAGGGAGTTGCTCGCCCTCACCGCCCCGTGATCCGCAGGCCGAGAGGGCAGCGGTGAGCTCATGATGGGAGGAAGTCACTTTGCCATTGACAGTGAGAGAGAGAGAGAGAGAGAGCAACATCTGGACAGGTCTAGGAAGTGAAGCAGGATGCTCGCCCGGCCAGGTGTCCCCGCCAGTGATGGAAAAACCCAATCATGTGCTGGAGTGCACGCTGTAGCGGGGACATCCACCTCCTGTAAACCCTTACCGCCCGCCTCGACACCAGCACCCCTCGCTTCCCCCGCGTCACGCCGCGTCCTCCAGACCCGCCCTCGACATCCGCGATCTGGGTCAGCAGCTGTCGGCCATAGACGCCGCCTGTTGTCTTTTGTAAAGATGACGTGATGGACCATTATGTTTGTCTCTCTTTCCCCCCCTTTTTCATTTAGTGTCCTTTTCCCTCGGCTGCAGGAATGTGGTTTGTGAATAGAGGGACAAGCATCGGCTTGCGCTGTAGCTCGCACAGCTGGTAAAAGGCGCACGCGTGTGTGTGCGTGTGTGCGTGTGTGTGCGTACACGTATTCATTTCTGCGTAGCGTGCACACGTCTGTTTATTTGCCTGACCGTCGTTGTGCGTCTGCTCGACAGAGCTGATTTAGCCTGTAAATATGTGGTGTGCCGCAAAAAAACCCCACATGTAATATGTGTTAATGCATGGTTTATATCCTCATTTGGGGTCTGATTACAGCCTCAGCCTTACAGGGCCACAGGTGTGCTTTGTGGAACCGTTCCTCTGATCTCTCTGCTGACTGTCTGTCTGGGCAGATCAGTGGGATCCAGATGTCTTTTGCAGGGTTGAATCCGCAGGGGGTAGAGCGGGTGCGATGGGAACCGCAAGGTCGGTGGTTCAAGTCCCGGCTGCCCCATGTCTCAAGTTGAAGTGTCCCTGAGCAAGACACCTAACACCCTAATTGCTCCCCGTGCAAAATGTGAAAAAGCCATGGCTTTAAAGTGTAATGTAAGTCGTTTTGGATAAAAGCATCAGCTAAATGACCTGTAATGTAAAAATCAAATGCTCATCGGTAAAAAAAAAAAAAATGTAAAAGTGCTCTCGTGCCTGAAAAAGCCTAAGAAGTTGTAATACTTCCTCCAGCTCGGTGCAACACTCAGGATGTTACTGTTGTCGGCCTCAGTCACACAGAGCGGAGTTCACAATCCAGGCAAGCAAACACAGTGGGCGATGGAAAGGTTTTACAGTGTTTAATCCCACACATTTTCTCTGTGGCAAACTGATCAGCCACAGAAACAAAGTCTTATTCCCATTGGTTGCCTGATTCCTTATTTTTTGGTTGAGAAAATCTTCTCTCGAAATTCTAATTAGGGAGCTGACGGCTCCGATGTCCGAAGAGACCCCCTACGCTAAAAAAAAGATTAATACGATTAAAACAAGATGACTTCCAAGTCATCGATTGTCATCTATAAAGCCATTAAGTTACGTTGTGACCCAAGAAATGTGTCTGGCAGGAACGTCATTCTCTGTTGCACGCCTGGCCGCACTCACATGAATCTCACAGTGTTCATGATCTTGTGATGATGTGAACGACAGGACCCAAGTGAGACGAGGACCCCCTGACTCTTCCCCTCAGCAGACTGGGACCTCCCGCACGGTGAAACGTTACCCGTCATCCTCCGGGCCCATAACGTCCAACGCCATACCATACAATGGCAACGGCTACGCTAACGGCCACGGGGGCGAGCGCGGGAGCGGGCACGGACACCGAAAGGGGCATCGCGACGGGCCCCCGGACGTCCGCGGCGACGGCCAGCAGCAGCAGCACGTTCGGCCGTTCAGCAACGCGCTGTCGCCAGCAGGTGAGGACAAGTGAAAAAAGGGGGGGGGGGCCGGGCCGCGCCGTGCCTTCGGCATCACGTAGCTCGCAGCTGATCTCACTTTACATGCGTGCTTAACTTTTCCACTCTCCCTAGCCACGTCCAAACAAACACAACCATTCTGGCTCCATCAACCGGGCTTAGCTTACATACGTACACATGCATGGTGTCATCGCTGAACGGAACATTGAGCACAAGAAAAAAAAAACAATTGGCGGCGTCCCAGGAGGCACTTCCCTCCTCCCACTGTCCAGCCACCCCACCCCCTGATGCAGACAGTGTGTGTGTGTGTGTGTGTGTGTGCTCTGCTGGTTCACAATCTGCTGTGAGAGGAGCGTGTGTGCGTGTGTGTGTTCTCGAGTGTGGATGCTTTGATATGGTTGGGAGTCTGACCTCTCACCTCTCCGACGTGACGGACCCTTCACCACTTCATCTTCCTCCGACCCCGGCACCCGGCATGCTCAGCTGTCCGCCGCTCAAGCCTTGTTTTTTTACCGTCTACCACGGCAACGGCTGTTGAACAGCCTCCCAGCATTACACAATGTTATCTTGCACTCAAGCTCTCTTTGTCTCCTTCACACACACACACACACACACATCCAAAACACCTTCTCCCAAAGATACAGGGCTTGGCTTGGAGGTTGGCCCGACACTTAATGGTATTCTTCCCCCCCCCCCCCCCCCCATTCGCTGGCCTGTGGCACACACAGCTCACACCCTCGCACACTTATAAGGCTGCCTTCGCCCAGACGGGGAGAGTGTGTCGCTGTGAGGCCCAAACGGAGGAAGGATGCAGCCCGTCTCCAGCCCGTCTCTGCTGGCGCTCCTTCTTCTTCTCCTCCTCATCCGCGCGTGTGTGTGTCCTCCAGGGGCCAACCTCACCTCCAACCTGGACCGCATCAAGATCGTCTTCACGCCCATGCTGTGCCGCCGGGTGTGCAGCGGCGGGCGCTGCCACAACAGCTGCGAGAAGGGGGACATGACGACGGTGTACAGCGAGAACTCGCAGCAGCCGCAGCAGCAGGCGAAGGACCAGGGCTACAGACTCTGTGAGTGGCAACATCTGAGGGCCTCATCCACCTTCTCCTCCCTCCCCCTCAGGCTCTGCCTCTCTTTGCCTGCTCTCTGATCCTCACACACTTCCTCCTGTGTCCTACTCTTGTGGGGTTTTTTTTTGGATGGGGGGGTGAGCTGGACAGAAACCGGTGGCGCGCCGTCTGCTCTGAACGCTGGAGATTAAAGCCGCCGAGAGCTGCGCTTAAAAACTCTCACCGTTAAAAAGGAGAGCTGGAGGGAACAGATTAAAAGCGAGCTCCGTAACGCGGGGCTAATCGCCCACCTCGCTCAAACACACCGGTGGTCCCACGCTCCCCTCACTTAGCCCCGCCCCTCTGCGGTTCGGGCCCTGCCGTTAAGCATTTTACGCGCTCCCCGGGAGCACGGCAACGAATGAAAGCGGAGAACGAGAGAAAGAGTAGCAGCATGAGCAGGATTTTAAAGGGATTACATTAAACCTTCCATTTATCTGGGGGGGGGGGGGTTGCTCCAATTTCACACAGTGTGTCCATGGGAAGGGAAGAGGGCGGCCGATGCCGAGCGCAGGGTCGTTTCTTGGTTTTCCCATCAGTTTTAGGTGACCGACTAATGCCCTAATTACTGCTTTAGGGTCTCTGAGGTGCACATACCACACACATGTACACGTGCAGGTCCCCTCCTTCCACATACATGCCACGTCAAACACGCACGTTGCACAGCTACCTGCACTAATGCACACCCGCCTCTTTGGAGCCAGCTGACTTTTGAGTTTATAAACAGGTTGATGTTGCAGATTCATGTGCCCATTAATGGGGATCATGGAGTAAATATTCCAAACACTCGGGCGTCCTGGCAGAGGCCTCCCCCCCCCGCCCCCCTCCCCCGCCGCCACATTCCCCGGCACCTCAACATCTTAATAGCAGCGCGGGTTGCTTTTTATATGCCGCAATTTAGTTGGTCTAGAAATCTGGGCAAAACGCTTGTGTTAAAGAGCGCATTAAACAGAGATTGCTTTCCATTTAGGTCGAGCATCCTGTTGTTGCTCGGCTGTTGCGTGTTCGTCGAGGAATGTCAAGTGGACGGCAAACAGTTATCTCATGCTGTTGTTATGTTCACGACGCCGTGCAGTAAAATCTGGCTGGATAATTATCAAACGCCTCCCTTGATACGCGCCGCGTGTTCAACACTTACTTTTAAGCCGGGTATTGGTTGGTTGAAGTCTGTTTATTGAGTGAGAAGTGTGTGTGTGTGTGTGTGTGTGTGTGTGTCTGCTTGTTAGAGGTTGTTAAATGGACAGACAGACGGGCAGACGGGGAGCGCGGCATGCAGAGTCGGCAGTAGGCTAAGAATAGTTCCTGCTCCGTGCCTGATGGAACTGACCCCCCCCCCCCACATTGAGAGGATTTAATAGCCTTGAACTGATCGTTTAGCGAGCATGTCTAATACCTGGAACTCACCCGGTGTGCTTTTCTCTTATTCCTCTCTCTCCGTATTGCAATATGTTCCATCCTTCCTCTATCAGTCTCTCCGTTCCATATTTTCACGCTCTCACCGTGTCACTCTCTGTCTCCACGAGGACGCATGTGTCTCTTTTCCTTTGTCATACGGGTGGGCCGTCCCTACGCCCGGCTGTCTTATAAGAGGAGTCCTATTTGCGGTGTGCGGTGCCGCCGCAACCAGCCAGGACGATCCTTTTCTTATTCGCCACGGCTGGACAGATGTTTTTCTCCATTTGACAGCCTTTGATGTTCTGAGTTAGGGGAGGTCAGGTCAGTGAATCCATAGATGGGAGGAAGGCCCAGGTGTGTAATGCGCTTGGCTGGCATCCACAATAAGGCCAGTGGATGCAGTCAAACACCGTCTGGCCAGTGCTTCTATATTTCTCCTCCCATAGTTATCTGAAAACTGTGATTGGAGTTGTTTTGTGATTCAATTTATTTATATTGTTAAGAGCATTTTCCAAGATATCATAGTTTGGGAAATTCACAACCAACCGAGTTGATCACATGACGATCCATCACCCGTCACCGTTTGCCGGGGCCAAAGTAGAGAAAAGCATTCAAAGGTGCTAACCGCTAGCACAGCCTGTCCACATGAAGCCTCCGCACATGCCCTTCCTATTAGGAATACCCGTTGTGTTTCTTATTACCAGATCCGTGTGCATGAGGATGCATAAATCTGTGTGATTCAATGTGGCGTCTTGTATACGCTAACGTGTCTTTCCCTGCAGTCTTCTGTCAGATACCTTGTCTCAACGGAGGCCGGTGCATCGGCCGGAACCTGTGCTGGTGCCCATCAAATTCAACGGGGAAGTTTTGTCACCTGCCGGCGCCGCCTCCCGCCAGGCCCTCGCCCGTCGGCCACAAGGACGCCGGCCACCAGGGGCCCAAAGCCGCCCTCCATTCCATGTACACTCTGCCACTGTCCAACCAGCAAGGTAACACCCCGCCACTTTGTGTTGATTTGAAACGGAAACGCAAGGCTGGAGCGATGAGAGTGAAACACACACGTGTTTCCTCATTGCCGCGAATCCCCCATGTAGATCGAGCTAAGCTAACGGCTCTGTGCAGGATGCTAGCCGTGGTCCACGTTTTGATGTTTTTTGCTAAATTATATTTCAAAAATCAATTTACTCTCATTGTCAATCAGAAAACGTTGAACCCCGTCTGTCCTGTCGGCGGTAAATTGAGTGTCGCTGCTGTAGATTTGCCTCCACGCTGTACAAACCGCGGGTCTCTTCCTCAGTGTCGCTCAGCCCGTCCTTGGTGAACGTCCACATTCAACACCCTCAAGGCGCTGAAGTCGAGGTCCACCAGGTGGCTCGGGTCCTGCCAGGATCCCGCCCGGCCGCCGCGGACGGCGCCCACTCCGTCCAGCAGCGCTCGCAGCCTGCGAACGGACCCGAGCCCACCGGGGGCCACGGCGGCTGGCACCCGCACGCCGGCGGCAACGGGAACCACGGCGCCACAACGCACAACCATCAGAACGGACCCGTCGGGAGATGCTTTCAGGAGACCGTCGATGGGCAGGTACTGGGTTGCGTCATTAGAACACACTGTGCACACTGACGATTTAGGAATGTCACATAAGTCACATAAGTGAAAGAGCAGAAGTGAGTTTGTGTAATCGGAGGCTCGGTGCAGCGTATGTTGGCTTTGCTGTAATAAAGTGTTTTTTCATAACCCGACACACTGATCTGCAGGAGAGTTGTTTTTTTTCCAGCATTATAACAATCGTGTTTCTGCAGCTTCAGCTCCCCTTTCGTTCTACTCCGGTTTCATAGAGAGTTTTGAAAGAAAGTCAAAATGATTTTTCAGAACCTTAACAGAACCGTCCCAGAGATGAGGCATTCCTAAACTTCAGCTGGTAGTTTCTCCTCTCCCTTTAGTGCCAGTATTTTCAGTTTCAACGTTCTCCAAAAGAATGTCGTCTTTAGTCTCATAAACCTCCATTGGCAAAAAAAAAACATATACGGTCGGACGGGAATCTCTCTCCACCGTTAGCAAAGGGTTTGAAAAGCTTTGCCAGGAGGTTCGTCGTTGTTCTGGAGACTCGGCGCTTGTGTCCTCCTCCAACTAACTATGCTCAGATGCGTCTGGTTCCCTCCGTCCCTCCACATAGGTACACACGGACGCTGTGAGCATTCTTACCACCCGCACTCGTTTGAACACACACACACAAGCGTGCGTGCGCGAATACGTGACACTCGCTCTCGGCACTTGCTTCTTAGATTTAACGCAGATGTGTGTTGTTGTAGTGTGGCGAGCCTCTGCCAGGCCTGACCAAGCAGGACGACTGCTGCGGGAGCGTGGGCGCCTCCTGGGGTCTGAACAAGTGCCAAAGGTGCCCAACCAAGCCAGGTAAGCCGCCGGGACAAACGCCATTTTGATTTCCCGCTCCGTTCCATTTCCCACTCAAACCTAATCTGGTCTAATTCCAGTTGGTATTGTTTTCTGGTATGTTGATCTCTTGGTATTCTTGTCCTGTTTATTTCCATCGGTCGAAAACAACGAGACGCAGCTGGACTCCACTTCCACGCTGCTGCATGTCAAGGTGTTTAGTCAGCGCCCGCCAGTCGTGTTCCTAAGCGGCAGTTGTTGATGCGCGGTGGATTTCCGCAGCATTTATCGCCGGCAAACAAAGCGATGACTAACGAGGATCGGGATCAGCAACAACGGCGTTTTGTCACGACCCGTAAACTGCTCTGAGGTGACCCCGCGTGACTCGGCCGTGCATAGTCATACGTGTCTGACGTCTGACTGGCTCACAAGCGGACGCCGTCCCGCTCCGTCTCCTCCGCGGGGCGTAGATTCCATTCCCTCTCTCTCCCTCTCCCTCTCTCCCCGGCACGATGTCTTTCGCCTCCCAGACGCTTCCCCCCCCCCTCTTTTGAAGTTTGAGGCAGAGAAAACGCTGTTCGATCGCTTACGTGGATGTTTTTGGGAGCGGCGTACTGTAAAGCCGGGTTCCCAGGTCACACGCAGGGAAGGAAAGAGAGGGAAGATGAAGTCATGTGTGTCCCAGAAGTATTTGAAGGGGGGCTTCAATAAGTGAAATGCTTTGAATTCCTCTGATTGTTATCGTTTAGACGCGATAGACTCCGTATAGACACTTGGCCCGATGTTTCAGCTGCATTCCTCCCTTACTTGCTGTCGCTGGAATTATATTTAACCCAGACAGTCCATAAAAAATGACGATGTCCTTTTTATCTCATAGTGCGTTGTCTGCTTGGGAGTTTCAAATTTTAGTTTTTAGAGTCCTGTGTCTCTTGTTTAAGTGACAGTCAGTTTATAGCAGGTTACAAAATGCAAGAGGAAGGGATGCAACTTTATTATCTTTATTTATTGTGTAGATATTACTTCTTTATTCTCTTATTTTGGATTTTCTGCCTCTACGTCACTGACAAATGTATTTCCATACAGTATATTCGACACAAGTACAAACTCAACAGACTCTAAATGCATTTGTATCTGCTTGGGTCTCTTTGTGGAGTGTGGGAAAGTACACATTTCAGCTCAGCTGACGGTATTACCGAGCCGGCCATTGTTTATTTTTGTATACTGAGGGCTTTATGTCGCTGTTGTGGAAATACGCGGCAGCATTGCGATGGTAGTTTGTGCGTTTTGTACAACTGCGTTCCATCTCGGTGGGAGCCGAAAGGCCTCAGGAGCCGTTAAAAGTCACATGCTGAGGATTCCTGGCTCGTAATGAGATCCAGATCGACAAGACGAGGCTGCAGTCGACTCCGTCCCTCTGGTTCTGATGATGAGGTGGCATGGAATGAAAAACAGCACGTCCCTTTTGTTTGAATGTCAAACTGATTCTATGATTATCATTTTGGAGGGAGTCGATCGCGTCCTTGAGTTTGTGAACCGACCGAGAATCGTGTTGTTTGGTCTATTTTGGAGCTGATTGAAGGTCCGCGAGGGCGAATGAAGCTTTGGCCTGAGTCCGACCCGTACTGCAGTGTTGGCATGACTCTCCCTCCCTCACTGTGAGTCTCACAGCCAATGGAATTCCACACGCCGTTTGTCTCCCCATCTGTCAAATGCTCCGTGTGACCCTCCCCGTCCGATGAGACGTCCCCGGGGACCAAAGTAACCACCACACCCACGGGGGCCTCGGCCTCCTCGAACTCTACGTACCTGGGTCATCGGGGTCATCGTTATTTCACTGCCCCCCTTCTGTCATACCTCTATGTGGGGAGTCGTCGGTCTGTGTCTTTCTGCAAGCAGGACACATTCTTCAGGGTGTTTGCATCAATAAAGTCGGATGAGGCAAAGGAGGAAGCGGCTCTTAATACTTTCTATCGCCGCTGATCGAGCGCGAATGCTTCTTGATTACCGACAAAACAGCAATGAGAGGAGAACAGATGCATTGGAGCTTCTCGCGGTGGTCAGACAGAGACGCCGCGGGCCTCTGACAGCGTACGCATCATCGGTCAGCTTCACACGCGTCTTAATGACACTACGATACAGCCACCAACCTGAGAATGTCCATGATTGAGTAGTCGGGATGATGTTGATATTGTCCTGACTGAATGGCCTTTGCTTCTCTGGCGGGGACACACTATTTACAGGTCATGTGATGTGGACCGCGACGGAACGGCAGATGCGGCGCCTGTCGAGGAGACCTTTTGCTCTCAAAGCAAACGTCTTCCTCTCAAGGCGTTCGCCTCGATCGAGCATTGGCCGCGAAGGCCAACGAGGAGATCTTAGAGACCCGAACGGCCCCGCGGTGATTAAAGAGCTCCCTCTGCTCTTCGTTTTTCACCAGTTCGCAGCCACGTCAGTAAAGTAGATTGCCGGAAGGGCGCCTGAGGGGGACTTTGGCTCGGCTTTGGTTGTGTTCCCATCGAGTGGAAAGGAAGACGCCCTCTCGTTCTCCCCCCGTTCTGCGGACGGCATCGGCCCCATCCGACCTCCGTCCTCCGTCTCTCCCGCGCGCTCTCAGGTTTTCCAGACAGCATAAAGGAGAAGCCCAACCCGGAGGTTGCCTCCCAGGCAGATCCCTCCCTGGGGAAACTGGTGGAGGGCTCTGAGCCCCGTGATTGATGGACCAGACCTTTCAATCGAATTAGAAGAAACAGCTGGGTGGTCCGCGGGGTGATTGTACCAAATTAGCAGTAGGTTTCTGTACAGCCGAGGAGCCAATCTGACCATAAACTCTCTCCGTTCTCAGCCTCCCGCCTCTCCCTTTGCTTTCTCTCTCATTCTGCATAAGCTGTCCTTTCATTTGAATACCCTCAGCCGGGCCCCGTGTGGAGCTTTTTTTACTTTTATGTTTTAAAAAAGGGATTAATTCAGATTGAATTTAGGACAGCGCCATCCATCAAGGAGCTCCAAAGGAATTTGAATTACACTTTCAGGTCAGGAAATCTGAGCAAATAGCGGAATGCGCATTACCATTGAATGGAGGCGGACAATAAATTAGTGAGGTGGGACAAAGTCCGGGCTAAATGGATACACACAGATTGGTAGCTTCTGTCATGAGCGGTCCGGCGCTACAGTCTTTGTAACCACGGGTGACACTAATGATGCTCAGCCGGAGCTCACTCCTGCAAGCCACCGCCGGTGTAACCCCATGTCTCCTACATGAGAAGAGACTGTCGAGGACAACCTTCAGCTTGGCTTTTTGAACAAAACCAAAGATTTTCACGGAGACACGGTTCCCATTTCTTGGTACAAAATTCCTCTCGGATGATGAGATTCAGACATGTAAATTGACGACTGAATAGAGACGGACGAGACTCTCTGCGTCTTATAAAAAAACGCATCCTGCAACCCGCATGTGCTACATGTATAGAAGCCTGTTGGTAACTTCTGAATCTGGTTCTTGAACCTAACAACGAGAAAAATGCCCCGCGGGAACCATAAACATCTACTGATGTGAACTCTGAAGTTTTTTTTGAGATCCAGGAGGCAAATGGGAGAAATGTTGAGCGCGGCCCAAATAGATCCCGTGTGCACATAAAGTTTTAACACAACACATACTGTAAATATGTCCGGTGCATGTGGAAACGTGCCGACTCGTTTAATGTCTTTTGTGCAACTCGCACAGCACTTTCACAACATCTCATTCTTTTCTGAGAGGTTTTGAAATGCGCCGTCTCTCAGATTCAAGTTGTTCCTGACTGCAGAGCTCCTCACCTCCCTGCTAATAAGCTTTATTGAGACACCCGGACCTCCCCTACTGGGCTTCCCTTGGCATGTGCGCCCTGCTGTCACTCGGGCCAGACTCTCCCTGATCCCATCGCTGCAGGAGGGCGTGCACGCCGCCCCACCACAACAGCTCATTACTCAGAAACTCTGAAAGGGGGATTAGGAGGGTGCGGAGGACGATGAGGAGGTGGGCAGGCAGGAACAGGGGCGTCGCTTTGACACAGTTCCCCCTTTTGCCCCGTTGCCCCCCCCCCCTACCCCCCCATCACGCTGACCCACTTTGGGTCTGCTTTGTCGAGCCTCAGGTGCGTTACCCCCGCCGGGTCCGAGGGGTCACAGCAGGTCCAGAACACAACCGGGACCGTGTTCCCAAAGCCTCTGTGTGGCACACATTCCAGTCACTCCTGGGAAAATGACCCGAGCTCGTGACTGGTGGTCGGGTTTTGTGTCGATTTAAAGGATTTCGAATGTGGTACCTAACTCCTAATTCTTCCCTTTAACCAACTTTGGTAATGCATGACCGAGTTTATTAGATCTAGATTTGGTGAATCAGATTCATTGTGGCTGATTTGACATTTCTCGGTTCTGCTTCGCTGTTGATCCATAAAACTGCCGTCTGTCATTTTTTCATTTGTTCTTGCTTCTGCATTACAGTAATTTACATCAGAGCTCCCTGTCAATCAAACATCTCAACGCCTTGGTTTTCTGGAGCATTGGTCTCAAACAGAGCAGCTCTGCCAGGGGAAAGGATGTGTTCGCGTTGCTCGCCGCTCCATCGCACGCCTAAACTCTGTTTGCAATATACCAGTTCCGTCACGCTATGTCATTATTCCTGAAGCTTTCCTCACCCAAACACAGATTTTACCCTACAAAATGAATCATCTCCTTGACAACATGATATTAAGAAAAAAAATCTTCATCTCAGTTTATGTCATGGAAAGATCTGCCACTAACACCCGGCCTTTCTCTCCCTCTCACTTCCTGCTGTCAAACACTCAGATCCCGACACGCTCAAACACAAGCAGACTTTTTTCTCGGCCTTGTGATACTCCCGTTGACCTCTGTGTACACTAACGTAGCACTCGGGAGTAATGACATCATGTTTTCGGGCCTCTGTCACTGTGGCGTCAGTGGGTTATTTATTGCAGCATTTCTGAGCCGATTGGCTCAAAACGGAGAGATGTTTTGAGCCAATCGGCGTCCCCGTGAGCCGTCCTTCCCAGCGCGCACAGTAAAGCGTCTCTTTTTTAAGTGCATTTGCACCGTGGTTGGTGATAAAGGTCAGGCCTGTCACGTAGGCTTCCTCAACCTTTTTATGATGTGAGCACTTCCTTTGTGTGTCCCTCGGGGCGGAGGAGAGTTCTAAGTAATATTATTATGAATGACGTAGAGTGTTATCCTTACATCCTGCTGGATGGCAGCGCTGTCTTATAAACGTGGTTGATGGGTATCCGTTTCCATACACTCACTCTGGAGTTCCCCAGGGCCCGGCTGTGGGTCCTCTCGCTTTTTTTTTTCCCCTGCTCACATCTGTAAGTTATACGGTCCCTTCCTAAAGCCGGGCTCCTCTGCTCCCTGCGCGATGGAGCCGATGCTTTGTGACAGAAGGGCTCTTGTTGCTTTTCTGAAGCTGTGCTTTCTCTCTCCGTTCGCAGCGTATGCAGTGATCGCAAACGGACGGGTGGAATGTCCCCAAGGCTTCAAGCGGATGAATCTCACGCACTGTCAAGGTAAGAATAAGAATACGTTAAGATGATGAATGTGTATGAAGTTCAAAATGTTCTGGACATCTAACCCAATAATACTGATTTAGCTAGGTAGCGTACCCATAATAAAAAAGTAGCGTATTTAAATATAATGGCAAGGCTGCCAAATAATGACTGCCCATATGTTTCCCTGCATACATGGCTACTATACATGTGGCCCCTTTCGGAACCAGGTCAGGACTACAATTCGGTTGGCCTTGACCTTGGTGTGTGGGGTCAGAGTTCAGCAGCCGATTAGCACCTGCGGCTGCTGTTTTAATTGGCCTGTAGAGTCCTCACGTGAGAATAGTGAAGCAGGCTGCGATTCGGCTGACCGTCGCTCTCTGAGTATTTGGATTTAGGCTCCGGGGTTGAAGTTTGAGGCTCAGCCTCCTTATTCATGGCAGCAGGAGAAACCTTGTAGCTCCTCTGCTCCCTGCGCGATGGAGCCGATGCTTTGTGACAGAAGGGCTCTTGTTGCTTTTCTGAAGCTGTGCTTTCTCTCTCCGTTCGCAGCGTATGCAGTGATCGCAAACGGACGGGTGGAATGTCCCCAAGGCTTCAAGCGGATGAATCTCACGCACTGTCAAGGTAAGAATAAGAATACGTTAAGATGATGAATGTGTATGAAGTTCAAAATGTTCTGGACATCTAACCCAATAATACTGATTTAGCTAGGTAGCGTACCCATAATAAAAAAGTAGCGTATTTAAATATAATGGCAAGGCTGCCAAATAATGACTGCCCATATGTTTCCCTGCATACATGGCTACTATACATGTGGCCCCTTTCGGAACCAGGTCAGGACTACAATTCGGTTGGCCTTGACCTTGGTGTGTGGGGTCAGAGTTCAGCAGCCGATTAGCACCTGCGGCTGCTGTTTTAATTGGCCTGTAGAGTCCTCACGTGAGAATAGTGAAGCAGGCTGCGATTCGGCTGACCGTCGCTCTCTGAGTATTTGGATTTAGGCTCCGGGGTTGAAGTTTGAGGCTCAGCCTCCTTATTCATGGCAGCAGGAGAAACCTTGTAGCTCAGCCGTCGCTGTGTGGAAATGACTATTAACGACCGTTGCTGGTGTCAGTATGCAGCAGCGGATTTGGTTGACATGAACAAATAAACTGCGGCTGAAAGGCACCGGAGAAACGGCTTAATATCTAAATACTGCAACTGACGCCGACACTTTCCAAAGCAGAATGCAGCTTTTGTGACGCTGCAGCTGAGCCGCGTCGAGGACTCGATAAATGGGGTCGTGACCCAAAGGACAATGCGACAAGTTCTTCCTCATGTTGTCTGTTGGCTCATTGATGTTTTCAGGTTATGACTGAGATGGGAACTTGTGGAGAAAACACACACTTGCTTTCCAATAATGTGTCAATACGACAACCCGTGTGGAAATGTATCTTTTTATTATTCATGCTTGTCTTGTGTGAATGTTTCAAGATGTTCCTACCTGTCAGTTGTTCATTTCTTGAGATTCCAGCAATATTTACTGCAGCATTTTAGTCTTCAGCTGCTGCTCCATTCCCTTGAATTATTTCCACTTTCAGGTTTTGCTGCCAAAGGAGCAAAAACCTTCCTTCTCTGGGATTTTTTTTTTCGTTGTTATCGGGATGCCGTCCAGCTTGCCGGACCGGGGCGCCTAGTCTGGGCTGTGTTCCGTTGGAATAGAGCGCAGCTTGACTCATCTTTCGGTAATTGGCAGGACTCGCTGCTTGCGTTCCCTTGACCCTTCAGTGGCGCCCGCGCTACGATAAGATGCCCCATCGGAGCGGAGCGATGCTCTCTGGACTTCAGCCGATTCCTTATCTTCAGAAGCTGCTTCTCGGAAACTGGGTCGGCTGAATTGGCCCTCTGTTACCGTGCTTGTTAGATGAATGGCATACGCGGATGCGTAGTCTCTGTTGTGTGTGGTAAACCGCCGCTCGGAGCAGCTCATATTACTCATGGGTCACTTCAAAGACGGGATGATGGAATTCTTACGTAATTCTCCAGACAATTCGGATTAACTTTAATTAGAGTTACTAAAAATCTTAAAACGCTAACATTTTCACATTTATCTCATTAAAAGCTGCAACAGGTTGAGGCCTCATTGTATTTGGTTATGCAGCAGGAATTTGCCTGCGAATGTAGTGTTTGTATCTTGAGAATGTGCATTCCCTCTATTCACAGTTTCTGAACAGATGCCTTTTGGCCCAATTAGTCATGTGTGGTTTGGGACTTCCAAAGTAGTCTCTACTCCCTTTAGCCGTAAGCCACTGCACAGCGAAAAAGGCTAATGCTAATTGTCTTTACAGTGTCTGCAGGTGTTTATGTGAGTATGGGTTTTATCCAGAGGTTCTGAGTGGCTACGGTCAACTAAGGTCGCAGCGGACTGGAGTTTGGAAACTTCTCCGAGGTGTTGAAGTCATCCAAATGTATCATCAGACAATGAAAAAACAGCCGGGCCTGGATTGAAAATAGATGTTGAGATTAGTGCTGATCATGACGGGTTGTCACGGAAGTCAGATTCAATCCCAATCAACGCACCAGCAGACTGTGACAACAGCACTAATCTGGTACTCAACCGAACCGCGGATTAAAGACCCCATGTGATCAGGGCCGAGCCCAGCGCTGACCTCAACTCTGACCAGATAGCATGCTGCTCAAACTAGACTCCCGGCGTACCTGCTGTTGTTCCCGGGCCCCCGTACAGTGTGCACGTCACCACATCTGTCCGTTGTCCTCCTCGTCCTCGGCATTCCAAACAGGAACGACAGAGAAGGTGGAGGCTTCGGCATTGAAAGTCCAGCTTCAGGACCACGTCCTCTGAGGAGAGATACAAAAAGCGCAAATCCAGAAAAAAAATAAAAATAACATGGAGGAATTCTCTGGATTTGCCACGGTCGACGTAACTTCAATCCCCTTTAAACTCACTTTTTCCAGCAAAACAAGAGCAGATTAACTTGAATTGGGAAAATCTGTGGTGGCAGGCTGTCGGGTTCCAGTCGTCAAAGCAAAGGGGAAAAGACCTAATGATGTGCTCTTTGTTTAACGCGGTAGAACAACAAACTCTGCCTGGTCCCAGTGTGCTAGCAATCGCATGACTAAGCACCTGAAATATGTCCCCCTATGCTCCTGGCACAGTAACTAGCTCGCTTGCCTCCATTTGGCTTAGTGACTCCGGCGCTGTTGGAGCAACAAGAAAACAATGGCCGCTGTGTCGCCGCAGCACACGGCTCAGGAGTCAGAGACTTGAGAACATGTTGTACACGAGGGATGCTGTGGCCTTTGACAAAGGGAAAGATGCCGAGGAAGATGATCGTGTTGAACTTTCTTCTCCTCGGTTTGGAAGTCACGGTTCCGGCCCCGAGCGTTTGCGACATCTTCCCAGGAGGGTTCACGGGTTTATTCCGCTGTTACAGCGGTCGAATGTATGTAATGTTTCCCTCGTATCATCGCTCGTCCTTTCTTCCACACAGTCGCAAAACCTGGAAGTTGCCACGTGTCACTGGCGGTTTTTGAACACATGTTTTATTGCGATCAATGCTCGGCCTTATCTGTAAAAGCCTGGCGTCATCTCTGCACTGGGAACTCACGACCGACGTGCTCCATCCTCCGCAGACATCAACGAGTGCCTGCTGCCGGGGCTCTGTAAGAACGCCGAATGCCTCAACACCAAAGGAAGCTACAGGTGCACGTGCAAACCAGGCTTCCTGTTGGACGCCGACCGGAGCCACTGCGTCTGTAAGTATCGCACCGAGGCTGCGGCCGTTCTCCCGCTGGTTGCATCGGTGAGTAAGGAGGACCCGACGCTTCTCTCCCCAGCGGACAAAGCCGTGTCCGACCAGACGGCGCTCTGCTACCGATCGGCGTCGGCGGGCGCGTGCTCCCTGCCGCTGGCTCAGCGCTTGACCAAGCAGATCTGCTGCTGCAGCCGCGTGGGCAAAGCCTGGGGCCCCGGGTGCGATCGCTGTCCCCTGCACGGATCAGGTAGAGCCTCCAAAAGCGACCGCCGCTCGTCCGTCCGCATGCTGAATCGGCGATGTTCAGCTTTTTGCTGTTCTCGCGGGGAAAACCTTATCTCTTATGCGAGAGGGCTCGCGATGCCAGCAATAGTTCAAAATAACCAAATGTGCTTTGAGTCGAAAGGGACCAAAAGCAAAACAGATTTTCACATTTTGGAAGCTGCATAATATTGTGAGTCCGTGTCATCACTCCAACCTTTGGAGGGAAACACAAGCTTCACAGCAGAAATGAACAGCTCAGTTGTGTCCATACCGATCTTCAAAGTCTCTACAGGAGAAGCAGAGCGGTTTTATGGCGTGTCTGTACTGGCCAGTGATTCATGGGGGGGCTTCTCATGGATCAGATATCACGTACACAGACCTCCGTGGTGCTGCTCAGCCTGGACCGACACAGCACACACAAGCCGTTGGAGGCAAGTTCTGAAGCAGGCGGCCAGACCCGTTACGTGCGACTTGGTAACAGGAGTCGGCTCACTGTCCTTCCATATTTAGCGCAGTTCCTCTGATGGGGCTGCTGGTCACATGTAGACCCGTTTACCTCCACTTTAAATCAGTCGTATCGACGTTTCCTGCCTTCGCAGCGACCACGTCTCCGTCCCTGCCTCTTAGAGTAGCTGCTTTCAGGTCAGGCAGAGGACACGGTGCTTCTCTCTTTTAATGGATTCACCATCGCTGAGGTTTGTTCGGCTCCGACAGATAGTTCTGCGGCGGGACCGAAGACGTCGAGCCCCTCGCTCACGCCACCGCATGCTCAACATAGCAAAACAAAACAAAAAACACACGGATGGGTAATGGTATTTCTCTGGATATCAGACTATGAACCACAATTTACGTTCCTACCCTGCAGAGCATTTCAAGGAGATCTGCCCCGCTGGTCATGGGTACACTTACTCGCGCTCCGACGTGCAGATTTCCGTGAGGCAGCTGGAGGAAGAGGATCTGCAGAGCACGGGAGAGTCCCGGGAGGAGCAGAGCCCCACTTTCCCTCAGCCTCCACCCTCCCAGCCGTGGCTGCCCCGGCCCAGCAGGCCACATCACAGCGGCCGCCCCGAGACACCGCAAGCACCCCGGGAGCCTCCGACTCCTCAGCAGCCCCTCCGTCCCGCCCAGCCGTCCAGTGAGACACCGCGGCAGCCGGAAGGTGAGGATTAAATGTTCCATTAGAGGCCGACTTTGAGGTCGGTAAATTATATTATGCACTAAGGCCTTGGAGTAATCCAAAGAATCGTAAACACGTTTACCTCAAAAACATGGCGTGTGCCGTGCAGGAAGGCTGGGGGGAAAGACAGCGAGAGACTTTCTACGGGATTAGAATGGATCAGCCTATTCAAACATCATCTCCATATATAAATACATGCTTGATCCAATATTGAATACATTTGGAGTAGCTCTTAAGTCCCCGATCCATCAAAGTGAAGCTTGTTTCAGCATCACGGCAATGCACAAGTAATCCTCAATGGCCATAAATCTAAATACTCAGGATTTCCTGTAAATGTATCTCTCAGATTTAATGCTCGTGAACTACTTTATTGGCAAAGCTAGGACATTTGGACTTGTATGAGGAGACAATTCTGTAAATATTTAGGGATTTTCGTCTTCATTATCAGAGATATCGTTTTTCCTCGTCTCCCATCGTGTTTTTCCATTAGCGGCAGTCTGCGCTTCTTTTGTGACGTAATGTGAAATAAAGACCTCCAAAGCTGAAAGTGTAAAGAGAACACGGACCGCTGTGTCGGTTAATAACGAACAGAATGTCAACTTTTTGCCACAGATAACTATAAGATAAAATAAATGACTTTTCCTCTTCATCCCTGTCTCGTCACAGATGCAGAAATTCCGATCCCGGTGAGTTCTCCCTCCCTGTCAACCTCTTGGCGCATATTTTTGAAATGTTTATCTCAGAACGATGTGCGCTCTAGCTATCTCAGCCGAGCGCTTTGTTATGATTATATAACTTATTCAGACCACATTTTGGTCGATACTCACCTAGTTAACGCGTGATATGCTCACAAAATCTGACATGCTGCATGAAAACAAAATGTTGATGAAATGGAACCAAAATCCTTGACGTGCAATAATAATATCTGCTTGCTTCCTAGCCAGCCGCTGTGACTGACTCACCACCGAGTTATCCAGGTATTTGTCTCTTGGCTTTAATCGCACAGATCATAAAACACGGCCCGTTCTCTGTCAACGGCTGCTGGGAATCAAAAGAGCTCAAAAGCCAATTTCGTTCGGTCTGGCATGGACATGTAAAGCGTTTTCTATAAATTGCTCACGCTGGTGGCAGTCTTCATTCTGGGCTGCCCTCCCGTCAGCGAAGACATTGGCGTTAAAGTCTGAAGGTTGACTGCGTGCAATTGAGTCTACTCGATTCATTCTGGTCCTCGTGCTGTTTTCAGCGCCGGAGGAAAGCGATGATCATTGTTTCAGTGACAGCGGAGCCCGTGTCTCCTGTAGCTTGCAGACAATTAGAATTAACTTTTGTGTCTCAGTGTCAGTTTGCGCTTACCTGTTCTCCATCTCCTCACAGAGGCTTCTCCAGACTCGGATTCAGAGGACACGACCCGCACACACCCAGACGCAGGTAACTTCCCCTGAATACACACACGTTTTGAATGTATCGCTCTTCCTTTGACACACTCTTGGCGCCTGACGAGCGGGTAGAACAACGATGGAACCGCAGAGCCGAGCTGCTGGCAGACAGCAGCACATCGCGTAAGGCATTTTTTTGGGCTTACCCAGAGCTAAAGCGAGGAGAGCTTGTATAATGCTTTTATTTGACCCCCTTTTCTCAGAGCCAATTTGGCCAATCTGGAGTGAGAGAAGGCGAGAGAACAAGGGCCCCGCTGAGCTGACACAGATTTATGAGAAATGGAAGGGGGGGCGGACGGCGAGGTCATCGCGTGTATTGGGGTGAAGGAGAGAGTGAGAGGAGGGGTTAGAATTTACAGTCGTCCTTGGGATGAGGTCCAGTTCACTGTCAGTTGTACCACAGTCCATTCGGACGGTGAAGGACAGAAAAAACGCACAAAACGTCAGGCTCCGTCGTGCATGACCTGCTTCTCGCTGAAGCCTGCGTAAGAGCTCCGTACCCACCTGTTAGAACACTACGACGCTGTAAAACCCCCGTCCAAGACCTCACCTATAAAACAGCAAGATGGGCTCCCATGGACAACAACATGTGCTGGTGGAATGCATTCTCTTCTCTTTTTTTTTTTACAGTGCCAGTAAAGTTACGTCACCGTAAGTCCAAAATATACTTGTCTGTCTGTCTGAGTAATGACCGTGCACATCTCTGTGGCTCCTTGCAGGTATCGACCGGTGTGCCACCGCCCCCGCCGTATGTGGCCCTGGTAAATGTATTCCTGTGCAGACCGGCTACACCTGCCGCTGCGAGCCGGGGTTCAAGCTCGGCGCGCTGCAGACCAACTGCATCGGTAAGCAACAGACAGGGGGAGGTAGAGGGAGATGGGAACTGACTGTATCGTTGGGTACGATTCCCCGCTTCTCTGCTTTTTGCCTTCAATTATCTTTCCCCGTCTCCCAACGCAGACGTGGATGAATGTGACGGCGACCCGTGCGAAGGGAAGGGCCGCTGCGTGAACAGCTATGGCTCCTATACCTGTCAATGCCACAGCGGCTACAGCCAGGTGATCACCCAGAACAGCAAGTTCTGTCAAGGTGAGACTCGTTTCCAATGGATGAAAGCCACCACGGGCTTCCAGAACCGCGAGTTCTTGTCTGTCAGCGCTGTTCACGGAAAATGCATCCTGCCCTAATTAATGCCTCGGAGCACAATAGTCACTTTCTTTTCCGTTCTCCTTGGTTTTCATTCAAACTGGCAGACATTAATGAGTGCAGCATGCCCAACAAGTGCCAGAATGGCGAATGCGTCAACACAGAAGGATCTTACACCTGTGAATGCGACGGCGGCTACGCCAAGTCTGGGAGAGGCCAATGCGAAGGTGACACGCACGCACAAGCGCCCACGCACACATCGGGTTACTTCAACTGCACAATCCTGCACGGGCCGTGTTGTTGTGGGGCTCGGTAGCAAATTACCGGGGATCAAAACAAAAATGTATTTTCCTCGAGTCCGAGCCAGGAAGAAAACTGTGCTCAGTCCGTGACGGAGGGATTCGTCTGTTTGTACACAGTGTCATCCGTGACCTCACGCGCCCTTTTCTGCCATGCATGTGAGCACTGTTTGAGCAACAACTAATTCAAATTGTTGTCCCGCCCCTCAATCCCCCCGAGCAGATGTAGATGAGTGCAGAGATCCCGGCTCCTGTCCCAACGGCCTCTGCATCAACACTCCCGGCTCCTTCCAGTGCGAAGCCTGCGGCCCGGGCTTCAGGCCCGTGTGGGGAAGATGTGTGGGTAAGACCACCACCACCACCACCACCCAAAGCTGACGTAGTTTCACTGAATCGCTGCTTTTTGCTCAAAGGAGGGGGGGGCACACTGACCGCTGACGTGACACGAAAATGATAAAGACGTGGTGCCGAGCGGCAGCCTACACCCGCTCTCTCCATTCGCTGTTTCCTCCACCTGGCTGCCTCTGCATGTCTCTCAATATTGTTTCAACACGCTCACCGTTTTACTGCCGATCGTTTGATGTCACCGGCCGCCGTAAAAAGATTGTTTAAAATACCTCAATTTGGGAGAGTCCAAATATTTTCTCCAGGGCGCAGCCTTGAACAAACAGCGTGTTATTGTTGGAGAGCTCCGGCCGCTGTGCTTTTGGGCCCAACGGAGACTTCATGAGGGCCGAGCACCCACAGGAGACGCACGAGAAGGTCAAAGGATCGCCTCCCCTGTGTCGAAGAGGTCCCGACCCGCAAATAAAAGGCCTTTGCTCGCCCATAGTGGCGTCCGCGGGCCGCTGTTAAACTCTCCAGGATTAGATTTGAATGCGCAAATGGCCAACAAAAGACATTCTGCGTTTGTTCTGTTAACATCTGAGCTTACATAAGAGCCTGACTGGTTTGACTTAACGCGTCCCCTCTCTGTGGCCTTGCCCCCCCCCACCCCTACCTCCCCTTCTAATTCTCTAATTGGTTTGGAAACCTGATCTCCTGGCGTGAGAGGAGCAGAAATGTGAAAAAGCTCAAAGCAAAAAAAGACAGAAAATATGGAAATGTACTTGTCATTTTTGTCCTTGCTTGTTGCCTCTGAACATCTTGGCCTGCAAAAGAAACTCTGCTTTCAGCTGCTCTCGGTTTGTGGGTCCACTCATTTTATTCATTTTTTGTAAATAAAGCTGTGTTGTTTAACCAGCAACTGAGAGGAACGCCGTAAATCGGGTAACATTGGTGCTAAATATCTTTACCCAGAGTCTGCAGTCCGGCACTGCGAGAGTCACGTTAAAACATCGGCGCACGTTTTCCAGTGTTCGCCTCCGTCGGTTGTCAGCAGCACAGCGGTTTGGGCCCAATTGGCCAAATCCTGGATAAGCCTAATTGCTGGTTTGATAGAAAAAAACAGCTCCATTGCCCTGTCAGGGCTTATCGCGGAGGCCTGAGAGATGTGGGAAGATTGCAGAAACAAAGCATGGGGTTAAACGGACAGACGTCTGGGCAAACAAAACCCCGTCTGTGACTCCGGGTTTCACGCCGTGCGAGCGCTCTGAATCAGCACCTCCATCATGTCCTCTCTACGCTTTCTTTGTAGACAAACACTTTTCCTTCCTTTCCCTCCTTTTTCTTCCTCTCTTACACTCACATGACCAGGCTTTCTCCCTCCACATCTTCCCCTCAGCTGAAAAATTGCCATTGTTAACACTTCCGCTATAAAATATTATTACAGCATGAGGTTTTCCCACAAATATAATTCCTGGGTCAACTGACTCATAGTAGAAGGCTCTCATGAATGAGGCACTGATGTAATGTAATGGTTCCTGTTGTGCAATCATATATTTGATTTATTCAGCATTTAGCTCAAACGCATTTGTTTTTGCTGTTTCCCGTTGAAATTGCACCAAATTGCACACGTATCACACGTTGTGTCATGTCCCGACATCTGTCCTCAGATGTGAACGAGTGCTTGAACCAGACGGCGTGCGGTCGGGGCAGGTGCGTCAACACGGACGGCTCCTTCCGGTGCAACTGTTTCCCAGGATACGAACTGGCACCGGACAACGTTTGCCAAGGTAAATGGTCGACCTTGGTCGCCGGCACACTTGATGCCACTCCGCGGTGCTACTGCAGAAGCCTCACGGCTCCGTTGAAGGGTTTAAAAAAAAAAAAAAAAAAAAGACTGCAAAGAGTAAGCAGTTTTTTTTTTCCTCCCTGTCTTCCCTCCAGATGTGGATGAGTGCGGGCTCCCCGGGGTTTGTCTCCACGGCCGCTGCCTCAATCTGGACGGCACGCACAAATGCACCTGTAACCATGGCTACCAACTCACCTCAGACAGCAAAGCCTGTGAAGGTTCTGCAAAGAATTAACTTTTTAGCTTTTGGGCGTAACTCATCCCATCATACTTCTCAGCTTGTGGAGCTCTTTTAACGCTCGGCATAACGTCTGCAAATTGTTTTGTTTTTTTTGTTAGATGTCAACGAGTGCGCAACTGGTAATGTGTGCCGTGCGGGAATTTGCATCAACACAGCCGGTTCGTATACTTGCCAGAGCTGCAGGCCTGGGTTCGGTCCATCAGCTGATGGACTGAGATGTGAAGGTACTGTTTCGATAATTAATTGGTAGATGGTGTAGATCGGTCTGCACGACTCGTGGTGAATTTATTGTGTGTGCTTCCTAGATACGGACGAGTGCGCCCTGGGGGATCTGTGTCTCGGTGGCGTGTGTGCCAACACGGAGGGATCCTACACCTGTACCAGATGTAAGGCCGGCTACACCGTCTCTCAAGACCGGCAGAGGTGTCAAGGTAAACTCGACCTCCAGCTGTGCTCCATCACTCAGTAGAAACCATTAGTGCTTTCACAACTGTTGAAGGATCACTTAACACATCTGGATAGTTTGTCACCCCAACGTTAAAACCACTCACTGCCAACGAACTCCCTCCGCACACCGTTCGGTCTAAGAAGTAATCGGTGTCCGTGCACGTCTGTGCTGCCGTGCGTGTGTCTCACGCAGACGTGGACGAGTGCCAGTCCGTTTCTACCTGTGCCAACGGGATCTGTCTAAACTCAGAAGGCTCTTACACCTGTGAGAACTGCCCCACGGGTTACAGCGTGACGTCTGACGGGGAGCTTTGTCAAGGTGGGTTTGTTCAACATCACTTTTTACTGCATGTCATTCAGCCTGAAAGAACTGTTGGTCATCGCCTTCCCGTCAGGAAATGGGGTCTTTTTTTTTTGGGCTGTCCGGCAGCGTCTTAACAGTCTGTGTTGTGTTTTTGAAACGGCAGATATCAATGAGTGTGCGCTGCCCACTACGTGCCCCCAGGGAACATGTACCAACACTGAGGGTTCCTTCACATGTATCGTCTGCCCGCCCGGTTTCCGGGTCTCGGAGGACGGACAGCGCTGTGACGGTGAGGCTTCCGGCTGTTCCTCCTCCTCTTTTTTACCATTCCACCCTTTGACTTTATGACCTAATAAAAGAATGCGTGCGCCAGCTCCATTCAACGCGGTTGCCAGCTGGTTGTGTTTAAACGGCATCAGGTGTGACAGCCTGGACCCACAAATAACTATCATCCGACGCCAAAATCCCCAAATCCTCCTCCCAGACATCACATCATAGCTGGACTTGTACCCCTCGGCCTCTGGCACCGCTCGCCTGATCCTTGCTCAACACGGCCCCTCAAACAGAACAAGATGATGTCAGGCGAATATTCGCCGCCCGTGTGGACATTCGTAATTCCTCGTTCCAGTGATTACCCGTCCAACTGATTACCACCGGCGGGCATTTACTCATTTGAGGCCAGAGATGCTAATGTGTGCTGTGACGTGTCCGTGTCTTTGGGTCCAGATGTGGATGAGTGCTCGGTGGCTAACACGTGTCCCGACCAGCTGTGCACCAACACCCCAGGATCCTTCACCTGCAGGAGCTGTGGAGCCGGTCTGCGACTGTCTGAGGATGGTTACGGCTGTGAGGGTAAAACTACACCTGCGTTTACCTACCTGCTCAGAACACTCTGCGCTGTCACTTTGTCAACATTGCATCATAGGCACCAAAGACTGGAGTAAGACAGAAATACATTAGACCCAGAAGACAATTACATTACATCTTTACCGTGCGGAGTAATTTGCCCTGACGTGATTTATGAGATCAATGCGGTGAATTGGCTGCTGGAGGCTGAATCTGTCATGACTTCATGAGAAGCAGGAAAGGGATGCGTGTTTAAATGGATTCAAACGTTGACTCAGTTGGTCATATATACCGCGGTGTGTTTTTGAATGGAAGCGTTGATGTTGACCGAGAGGAAGATTCCCTGCTGATCTGTGTCTTTACGCTGGGAACATTTTTCACAAAACAAGCCAAGTCGGCCTCTGATAGGATTTTAATGAACGTCTCCGATGCCATGGAAAATATTAAGGGCTTAATTTGAAATTAAGTCAACCACTCCCCTGCTTTCCGTGCACTGCAGAAAGCTCACCCCGGTGAACCCGCCATGTTCACCTCCAGGCACGCTCAACAATGGCCCACACTATCTTCTCTGCAGGGAATCCAATCTGTAACGGCTCTAGGAATCTGCAGTGATCATATAACAGCGAGCCGCGGACTGTTTGTAGACGCGGTACTTATGTGCCACCTGTAAACGCTTGCTGTTCTGGAGTCAATGACCATCCTGCATACTTATCTTTCCACCCTTTTTAATAAACGACCGTCGGTGCGATCTAACAAAGAGGGCTTTGTTTACTGCACGTTGGTTCGCACACACACACACACACACACATACATCATTTTTAGCATTTTCAACAGCTGGTTAGTGAAAAGCAGAGGTTCTGTTGCTTAAAGCGATCGCCTGCATCCAACCTTTTCTTCTTCTTCTTCTTCTTCTTCTGCGTCGCAGACATTGACGAGTGCCGCGGGCCGGATGTGTGCCCAATGGCCGTTTGCACCAACACGGCGGGCTCCTTCGCCTGCATGGCCTGTGACCCGGGCTTCACCGTGGCCCCCAACGGGCTCTCGTGTGAAGGTACGACCCGGCGGGGGCGACGGCCCACAGAGGCCCCCTGAAATGCTTTTTTTTTTTTTTTACATGTGGTGTTGCAAGTCACTGACATGTTCACTGTGGTCCGGAAGCTCGTCATCCCAATGACAGAACTTGGGGGCGAGTTCAAAGCGAGAGCCGGGGATTTACAGCCGGTGTGATGTGTCATACTGACGACATATGTGTGCGTGTGTCTTAATGCAGATGTGAATGAATGCGAAGACCCCGGCCTCTGTGTGGGAGGCCGGTGCGCCAACACCGTCGGCTCCTATGACTGCCTCTGCCCCGCTGGGCTGGAGATGGTGGATGGGACGTCTTGCAGAGGTACACACACACACACACACACACTCTGCGTCACCTGACTCATAACATATACCATTGAGTGTTTAAAGCTTACCTCATGGTTGGCGTCTTGACCCAGCTGTGAATACTTGTGACAGATATCAACGAGTGTTTAACCGCCACGGGGATCTGCGGGGAAGCCGACTGCCTGAACACAAAGGGCTCCTATACGTGCATCTGCCCTGACGGATATGCCACCAACGATGGAGGCACCGGCTGCCAAGGTACAGCGACGCACCGCCCTGACAGCGGTTACAGCGGTGAGAAATTGCTTTTTTTAAGCGCTCTGCGTAGTTGGGTGAGGCAAAAACGGGGGAAATCAGTGGAAGGGACTGACCGTGTCGTCAGCAGACTGCCCCTGGGCGCCGAGGTCGGGCCCGGGACACTTGGCCCAGGGTGCACAGTCCAGCCTTCCTGTCTGGTGAGCCCAGCGAGCCTCGTCAACCGCCTCGGCTCGCTCCACCTTTCGCAGACCAGTTCCATATTTTTCCAGCCGCACCCGGCGGCCCACCGGTCACGAGCGACGGGGGGAGAACAATTAGGCCTGAGCCTCGGGCCGAGTACGCTTTTTTAAATTTCAACAAATTGTAGCATTTTTCTTTCACAATACATGAAATCACTTGGCGAGGATGTGCGAATTGGATCCGTGTTGTTTCTGGTGTGTGCTGCGGTTTACGAGGCGAACGACAGGACGTCTGGCAGTGAAACACCCTGTCGTGATGTGAAGCAGGTAGGCTCGGGTCCCTCCACGCTCTTTAAATGGCTAAAGTTTGTCTTATGGTAGAGGACCAGGTTTAGTCCTCGAGCAGGGACGGACGTTTTGGCCTCGGAGTGCCTGAGACATCATACGCAGACTCTGAGCAAACTGTCCAGCCAGCTTCAGGTACTTTGGCCGCCCGCCACAACAAATACTGGCCTCTAATTATCCTATAAATCAGCGGCTGTCGTATTTTTGTACAGTGCTGACACAATAAAAGCCAGACCCCTCTGGATGAGGGTGTGTGAGTCAATGAAAGATGCTTATAGGTCAGGTGGGGCTCAGATGATGCTCGGCCTGGACCGCGTTTCAGCAAGTACAGAACGCATCGCGATAAAGGACTGAAACACATGTAACTTGAAGTTCAAGCTGTGACCTCGCTGTGCCTTTCAACGCAGGCTTTAAAGTCCCCGATTGTGATCTAAAGCTCTCCATTCACAGCATATTTATGTATTAATTGGTTGTTGTTGTTGTTCAAAGGTTGGAGGAGCGATGTATTTTCCCCCCCTTAACTTTAACAGCAAGTCTAAGTGCCTCGCAAATGATGCTGTAATTCCGCAATTATACACCAATCTACAGCTTATCAAGCAGGTCGTATCCATCATTATTTTTTACGAGTCGGAGGGAAATGTTCTCAGTCTCGGAGAGCTGAGGTAGATCTTTCTTTTTCCTCCTGTGTTTCCTGTTTTCCAGTCTACCGTTAAGTGCTCCAAAGGGCCAATTCCCCCCTCGTGCTGATTACACGTTCTTCCTGTGATTCTCACGAGGAGCAGCGGTTTGGTGATAATCGATGCGTGACTAATCTGAAGACCCTCCCTTTCTCTTTTCCGTGCCCCCGTTCCCCCCCCCCCCCCCCCCCCCGCCTCAGACGTGGACGAGTGCAGCGGAGGCAACGTGTGCATCAGGGGCGAGTGTCTGAACACCGACGGCTCGTTCATGTGCTTGTGCGAGGCCGGCTTCAAGTTCAACGACGACACGGCCGACTGCGAAGGTACGACCGGAGGAGCCTCCCTTCTGTGTGTCGCAGTGAATGTTGACCCCCCCCACCCCCCCTTCCTCCTCCGCTCCGAGGTTCTCTACTCTCCGTTGTCTCCATATGCGGTTTAAATGTCCTGCTGCGTTTAGGCGTTGATTATCCATAGGTAGCGGTGACCGGGCTCCGGGAAGGGGACCCGAGGCTTCCCTCCACGGTCCAAAGGGTGAGGGGTGCCTGAACGCCCCCCCCGAGGGAAGTATGAATGACCCCTATTGTGAGCGGGAGGTGTTTCTCCCCGCGGAACGTCTCCCTCCAGCTCCCTCACAAGTTCTTCGGTTGCTGCGATAATATTGTTCTTGGCCATTCTGGTTGCCTGCTGCGTTTACCGAGGACACCGCAGGCCTCCTGGCTGCGCAGCCGTTACGCTGGAAGCAGAAGAACAGTGGAACAGTGAACATGAGTGTGTGTGTGTGTGTGTGTGGAGTGCGTCCTTGTGAGTGTCTGATTGCATGTGCGGTTGTCTTTGTGCCTCTGTTTGTCAGCGAGTAACCAACATCTGTCCCTTTCCTTTCTTTTTTAATGTGCAGACCAGAATGAGTGCAAGGACTTTGGTAGCTCGGTGTGCGGCACCTGGCGCTGCGAAAACACCATCGGCTCCTACCGCTGCTTCATGGGCTGCCAAGCCGGCCTCCAGGGAGAGGACGCCACAGACTGCGGTGAGCGGTCACACGACAGTTAAAGCAGCAGCACGTCCAATTACGTGAGGAGAAAACAGGCCCATTTGAGGCCAAGAGACCTCAGAGTGAAGCGGAGAACGGTTGATTGCATCGGACCTATTTTTTTGTACTTTTCACCATTTGTGCTGTAGTTAAAGACCCTCAAATCAACTCGGCACTCCACATCCTCTGCAGGACACTCCCTCGGTGCACATGTACTGATATCTGTTTGGCACGCAGAAACAAAGAGGCTGATGCGAATCAAAAACGTATCTGGGACTCGAGGTCGTGCACGAGGGAGGCCCACGGGGGAGAAGTGGTTTTGGAACGAGGGCACTTCAGAAAGAGGAGCGCGCTGATTGAAGGCGGGCGTGCGAGGCCAGCGGCTGATAGCGGTCTCATCCTCCGGACGCCGGCGCTAATGGAGTGTCTCTGGCAGGGTACGCTCGTTGGAACCTGAGCGCGGCCGTTCCCCTTTTGACTGGGACAGTCTTGGCCTCTTTCCCTCCCCAGCGTGTACGTGCATGAGTAGACACCTCGGGCTATTAGTCTGGCTTGTTGCAAAACCATTTGAGTTCTTTGTTTCGCTTGTGTTTGTTGCTCTCGTAGCGCCATTAAACCACACGTCTGGTCTGTGACGAACATCAGAGACCACAACGAAAGTCTGCGTGTTGTTAAGACAGAATCCCAGCGCCCGAACGATGGCTTGGCCTTGCGGGTGTTTTTTCGGGGGATTGTGTGTGTGTGTGTGCACGTGGTTCGTTGTGGTCTCCGTTCTCTCAGAAGGAGAAGCAGAGTCCGTATCGCTGCGGCCGCCCCACATGTTCTCACGACCCTGGGTTTTTATTGGACGGAGATCGGGGGGGCGGGAGCGAATACGCCGATCGGTGACAGATCAGACCTCCGCCCCTCCCTCTCCCTCTCCATCACCCTCATCCCGGCCCACGGTATCGCCGCCTCCTCGCTGCACTTTACGGCGTTGCCTGTCTGGCACCGGCTGAAGTGTGATAAGGGAAGATTGGAAGCAGCTGCTGACCTCCGCTCCTTTACTGCTGCAGTCAAAACACGGCTAAGCAGCTCACATGGGCCTTCAAACTGCTTTCTTGGTCCCTTTTTCGTGCCACAAAACTCCCCGTTTGACTATTTTGTGTGGGTTGTTGTGTGTTGTGACACAAACTTCGGCCCCCGGATTGAGCACCGCGCACAATAGTTGCTTGTTTCGCCTCGCGATGGCAAATTATGGGAGAGATGCTGCCGTCACCCCAATAAAAGTCCGGGGAGGGAGCTCAATTACTCCCGGGCATTTTAGTCTGCTTGTAAAAATCATCAAATGTTGAAGAAGAGGCCATAAACTGTAATTTGCAGTTTTCTGTGAGGGCCGTTTTTTTATTTTTACTCACCGGCCTTTCGAAAAAGGGGCAGCGGTTGTGTTTGGCTCAGTGCAGCGCTCGTTTAGATTAAGAAACCATAACACAAAAGGGGAAAACGGGTTCTTACGCTGTACACAGAGCTCGTTTTGGCTCAGGGAAGAAAAAAAAAAGCAGTATGTGTTGCGGGTGATTGTGTTTTTTAGCTTTAATTCCCCATCATGCTCGTAAAGCTCCCTCAAACTAAGCCTTGTCTTTAATAAGACTTCCCCAAAGGCGGAAATTGTCTGTGGTCACACTCTTGCTAACCTCCCAAACTCTTTAAACGTATAGAAATGTAAAGCCTTTACCATGTGTGTGTGTGAGATCATGCTGTTGTGCAGCAGTGCAGCAGTGATAATACATTTTAACCTCCGCAGTATTTGACCCATCAGAGTTTGTAGATCTAATTTCAGATAAAGAGTACAAGCAAACCAATTGCTCTCCTCCTCCTGTGAAATAACCTCTGCATATGGGTGCAATCAGACAGGGGGCTGCTCGTGGAAATACGGGAGTGGGGGCCGCAGAGGGTGAGCCAACAGCCACTGATTCCTACGTTCTTGTTGCTTGCCACCATGTGCTCAGACCACACCATTACCCCTCCACCCCCCCGCAGCATCACCGGATCCAGGAAGCGGGTCCTTCTGGATCGGACCGTTGGGATCGGTGCCTATTGGACACCGTCAGCTCCTCCCACTTCAGCTGAACTCCTCCCACTTTCAGCCCGCCTCAGTTTTTCCCTTTGAGGGCAATTTACAGCACCGTGTGTGTCCTGACTGATTGTTACATGGAAAGACGTAAGAAAGGGAAACCCTGGGTCCTGATGGTGTGAGACTATCGCATTTTGTATCATTCACTTTTTCCAACAAACCATTAGTGCCGGGAACAGCACACTGACTTTCTCCTTAAAAGGACAGACGGCCGGTCAGGTAACAACTGCATCGACGCGATGCTCTCATTCCTCCCCGGCAGGGTGATCTTGATTGCATCTCCTGTGGTTTGCAAAAGATTTTGTTCCACGTTACACGTGAATGAAAATATCCCGGTGGAAACTGATTATTTCATATATCAGCAGGCGACCTTTCTCATCCGGCCTCCCACCTGGCGCCCGTTGTCATTCCAACATTCCAAACCGCACTTCGCCGGCTCGGCATCTCAATCCTCTGCTGCCAAACGCCAATCCGATGGGTTGGCGTTTCTCAGTATGTGTCCCATCATCTTGCGGGCATCTTTTGTGCCCACTAGTCGAGCAGTCCTCGACTAGTGGGCACAAATCCTCCTCGTCAGCCTTTTCCCCCGTTAAAGGTTTTTTTTTAACAATTGAGAAAGGGAATTTTCTCTCTGCAGTTTTATTAGCTTGTGGGAGCCGCTGTCTGTGACCCGGGAGGCACGTCGGAGAAGCGGCCAAGTCAGGAAGGCTGACGGAGAACTCGTCCCCCCGGCGTTGGAGGGGTGGACGGGGGCCCCCGGCCAAGCACACTGTTCAAATCAAACGTCTCGTGGTCTTTCTGGCGCGCTTTCTTCTGTTGATACATCCTTTATGAGTGCTCAGAGGCTAAATGAAACTAGTTTAGACAATATGTGAATGACTGCGCTTTGCACTCCACAAAAGGCGGCTCGCGGGAATCGGGGCCGCTGGACTCGGTTGTTCGGTTGTTGTGGTTTTGTTGTCTGCGGGACACTCGGTCATGGAAACTTTGAATCAAACGGTCATGGGGAATTGTGATGAAACCAAAGAGTCAGAAGAACAGGCACCGTGGTGTGTCCCCTGATTCCATCAGTGCAGTTCATTCACTCATTATTTGTCAATCGCCAGGCGCTGAATCAGTTTTTTTAACGGTACGTCTTAACTTTGAAGAACAACTTGTGGTGGCGGTGGAACACATTTCTCGCTATGTGGCCGAAAGACGCTGTTAAGATTGAACCGGATAAATAAGACATGTCGTATAAACGGGTTTTTCGCCGAGCGAGTAAACACAAAGAACAGCTCAGCCGAACTGAAAAACACAAACGTTGCTTGTTTAGTACCGGTCTATTAGCATCGCGGCCAACAAAACTGACCCCAGAACAAATGAATGCAACTCAAAAAGTGATCATTATACTCTGTGATTGTTCTCCAAACAATTACAATCAGACTCGCCCTGCAGCCGTATCAGTCTCTGGCCTCTTTGCTGCACTCAGGGCGCCAAGAAATGAGAAAACTGCTTACAATAGTTGCGTTTAAACAGCGAGAGGCGTCAGCGGTGCCGGCGTTAACGGGCCCCCACCTCCGTGTCTCTCTCCCACGCACCGACGTGCAGCACTGACTGCTTCTATTAAAAGCTCACCAGCCTTTCGCGTAACGCCCGACACTCCGAAGTGTGTCCGGACGCTCGGCTGCTCGGGAAGTGTGAACGCTGACCGCTGGCTGCTCGCTGTAAACTCCCCCCGTCCCTCCGCCAACATCCTCAGCGTCACTTCTTCCTCCTCTGACTCACGTTCCCTGTGACCCCCCCCCCTGAATTGATTGACATTGGGAGTTTTTTTCTGACCTGATGAAGTGTCTGATGTGCGCACGGCGGTGTTATAATTTATGTTGTTACTGTAACGTCACGCCGGTGGCGATGTTTATGTTGGAACAGCGGCGGCGCGTTTAAGGAGTCTGCCGCGGCACGAGATTGACGTTGTAAACATCGGCGCTGTGCTCACCTCTCGCCCTGCAGATATCGACGAGTGCGCCAACGAAACCATCTGTGGGAACTACGGCTTCTGCGAAAACACCGACGGCTCCTTCCGCTGCCAGTGCTACCAGGGCTACGCCAACCCGCCGGGAGACACGGGCACGTGTGTCGGTCTGTAACTGCTCCTCAATAAATAATGACTTCAGAAAAGATAAGTGTGGGGACACTAGGGGTGGGCGATTTTTCGATTTCTCTCGATTCTCTCTAGAACGATTCGGTCTCGATTAAGAAAAGTTATTAATCGGAAATAATTTTTTTTTAAAAAAGTCCGTCCGAGATATTTGCTCGCTCGGGCTCGAAGGTGTTTTCTAGCGCTCGCTGTTTTTCTTTTTGACAGTAAGGGGGCGGAGCCAGTCACCATGGTCTCTACACCTGATTGGTTACAAACCCCGTCTGTGGATTGGCTGGAGTGATGCGTTCACACAACTATAGAAGCCCATTTCCGCACTAAAGAAAGGGGATAAAAAGTCGAAATTACGTCAAAAAACAAACGCCCCCCTTCGGTAACCGTAGTGGAGCGTAGATGACAACCAGCTACAACCATCAATTACCATCATTACCGGCACATTAAGAGCAATGCGTCCAGCTCGCAGCCCGGTCCGTCAGTCTGAATCTGAATATCTAATAACTTTACCGAACTATGGAGGAGCCTGCGCACATCTTACCTCATTATTTCCTTTTTCCAAAAAGTCGATCCGTATTGAAAGTTGGCAAGATATTCACAGATTTGGACTTTTTTTCCGGTATTTTACAAATACGGACCGGTCTGAGACTAAGAGCAGCTTTTTCTTCATTTAAAAGAAAAATGATTGTTAATAAAATAATATTTGTGACAAAGATTTTTTTTTCTCTTATAAAAAATTAGAGAAGGTAATTCATCTTTTGATTTTCTTTAATTATCAAATAAACTAGGAAGTGATTCGCAACCTCTGAGTAGCAAACTCTGATTTGAGAAAATTTAGAAAATCGAGATGCATCAATAATCGGTTTAGAATCGAATCGTTGACCTCTGAATCGGAATCGAATCGAATCGTGAGGTGAGAGATTCCCACCCCTGGGGGATACTGTGTGTGTGTGTTTCTAAAACCAACAACGAATGAGTCACGCTAACTTAAGTGGACGACACCGTCGGACCCACAAGAGCAACGCATGTGTACAAGAACGCTCTCCTCACGCCTAATTGAAGCCCAGTAATCGCTGTCGAGTTTCCCTCCGAAGTGACGGAGATGCTTTCGGTGCGCTCTCGTGCCTGATCCTCGCTGACCCCCCCCCCCCCCCCTTCCTCCCCCCCCCCCTCTCTCCTGTCTCTCTCAGACGTGAACGAGTGCGAGATGAGCTCGGCGCTGTGCGGGGAGGCCCCGTGTGAGAACTTCGACGGCAGCTTCCTGTGCATCTGCCCCAACGACAATGAGGAATTTGATCCCCTCACCAGCCAGTGCCGCTCCCTGGGTAATGGAGCAGGACTCGCACTCGCTGTGACCCACGGGACTTAATTCTCCATCCCATCATTGGGAGACGGAGTTTTCCCTGATTTAATGAGCCGTCTCTCATTATCCAAACAAGGGCGACGAGGCGGACATGACTTACTCCACGTCTCTTGACCTGGCAGTTTCCATTTGTTTTATGGGCCCCGGGGTTATGACTGGGTGGGTTGCCTGCAAAACATTCTATCGGACTAATCCCCCCCCCGAAAAAAGAAGCGATGAAGTAACTCCTCCAGTAGAGCCAAGTAAATAACCTAAGTGCCTAGTTACTGTAAACCTACTTCCTCACCAAGACAAACAGGGATAAGGTGTAGCCGCTGGCGATTATCGCCCTCCCCCCCCCCCCCCCCCCCGCTAAAATGATCCCAAGTGCAGAGGTTACAGATGTGCAACGTACCGCGATTCCAGAGTGACAGTAAAGGGCTTTTGAGTAATGGAAACACTATCGCATCTCCATCTCGACAGGCGTATGTGTACACGAATTGGGGGGGGGGGGTATTTACATTATTAGGCGGCGCGCCCTCAGGCGGGGATGTTTTTTCTTCTGCCCGGGCACTAAACCCCAGCTATGCCTCTGTGTACCTTTTTGCCACATTCCGCTGTTTGCTTTCGACGTGTGTTAATCAATCATGTGAGAGCGACCGGTGTGTGGACTCACATGCCAGTGTTTCCATTTGGCTAAGCCTGCAGCTTACGGGTGAAATGCCTGCGCCCCTGCCTGCGGACACGCCAGCAGGCCCACCTGGTGGCCGGGGGAGGGTACTGCGCCGCCCGAGCGCCGCCTCAGCAAACCATGACCTCTGACCTCTGATCGCCCACAGCTCACGTGGGGCCGACGCCCGGCGCTCTGCTCCCTCATTCCGCCCCCCGGGGCGAGGAGAGAAAAGAGTGCTACTACAACTTGAACGACGCCAACTTCTGCGACAACGTCGTGTCTCGCAACGCCACCAAGCAGGAGTGCTGCTGCACGGTGGGGGCCGGCTGGGGGGACGACTGCGAGATCCACGCGTGCCCGCTCCCGGGACGAGGTACGGCAGGGGGCTGCTGGGACGCCGCGGGAAGAAGGAAGCGGGCTGGGGGACGTTCAAGTTCCGATTGTTTGACTCCTCTTGTCTCCCACTAATGAATCCAGATGATTACGACCAGCTGTGCCCTCACGGCAGTGGATTGTTACCCCGGCCCGTTCCCGCCACGCAAAACCCGGGGGACCAGCGGGCGTACATAGGTACTTTCTCGCATTAATGCTGTTGATTTATTGATATCCGTGACCTTTGACAGCTTCCCTCCACGCACGCATTGACATTGGCACCGGCTGCAGCGATGTCAGCAGTCCGTTTTACTAACATAAACCTTTTAAGACGTTTACGAGACGTTCTGTGCAGCCGGTCGAGGCTTAATGGCACGGCTGACACATTACACGGAGCGCCGCGCGGCGAATGAGGAGCGTTTAAAGGCAGAGTGCCACTGTTTTAAAGTGCGGTGTGAACCTGTGTCTCCCCTCAGACGCAAACGAGTGTGAGATGTTTGGATCGGACATCTGCAAGAATGGACAGTGTTCAAATCTTTTCTCTACTTACACCTGCTACTGTCGCTCCGGTTTCTACTACGACAACGTCAGGCTCGAGTGTGTCGGTAAGAAAGGGCTTGGTCATTGTGGTGTTCCGTCTCCACCGGGTACCGGAGTTCAACCGCTTAACTCAACTGTATGTTTCTATTTTCTCTCGATGTGTCCGTAGATTACGACGAGTGCGGCTTCGGGGACGCTTGTATAGATGGAGTGTGCGTTAACACGGCCGGCTCGTTCAACTGTTTCTGCAGTCCTCCGTCGGTCCTCGACAGCACACGCCGCCGCTGCATCGGCCTCAACGCCACAGAAGGTGAAGGTTTTAACCAGTTGTCATTTACCTCATCAATGCGAAACCAAGTCTGTTGTCCAGAACGAGCGTCTCGAGTGTCTCGTGACAGTCTGGGAGTTCTTGCCGCCGCCGCCGCCGGATGATGTTCACCCTTGTTCTCCTTCTGTCGGCCAGAAACTCTGGAGCAGGACCACGACGTGCACATGGACGTTTGCTGGCAGCGCCTCGAGGGCGACAACATCTGCTCGCAGCCGCTGCAGGGACGCCGCAGCACGTACACGGAATGCTGCTGCCTGTGGGGCGTCGCCTGGAGCGAGCAGTGCGCCTTCTGTCCCGCGAAGGACTCTGGTGAGGAGACAGCGTCTCAGCGTCAAAACACGCCACTGTAATAAACGTCCGAAGCTTAACCCCTCCCCCCCCCCCCCCGCCGCCCGTGTGCCGCTGCGTTTAAGATGACTACGCGGTGATGTGCAACCGGCCCCGGACCGGCGAGACGGACAGCCTGCGGGAGAGGCCGGGCTACGAGTACGGCCTGGAGGGGCCGATGGAGCCCTTCGCTCCGCCGTACTGGGACAGCTACGGCGGCGGCGTTCCTTTCTTCAACGACTACGGCCCCCAACAGCCGCCGTCCCGCGTTCCCGTCCTGCGGCCGCGGGAGCGGCAGCCGCGGCCGGTGGACTCCTCCGCCGGTGGGCGAAAGCATCCCGCATGTTCAACGCGCTTGCATGCAGACGGACAACGGACGGGTTTTAACGTGTGCTCCCCCCCTCCCCCCCCCCGCCTCCGTGTTTTCTGCGTCCAATCAGAGCGCTACGGCGGCTTCGAGGGTCTCCGGGCGGAGGAATGCGGAATCCTGAACGGCTGCGAAAACGGCCGCTGCGTTCGCGTGCGAGAAGGCTACACGTGCGACTGCTTCGACGGCTACGAGCTGGACCTGAACAAGATGGCGTGCATAGGTGGGGCCTTGCGACGCGTCGTTTCATCTCAGTCTCTGGGGTTCAGTGAGGTCACCCCGTCAACCCGCTCAAGGACGGGCTCTCGGTCCGGCGGCCTTGCGTTCCCTTATGTTTTACGGGGGAACTAATGAGAGCGGCGTTCTTCTCCGAACCGCCGAGCGTCTGAAAAGTCCCTCGCCGCTCCCTGCCAAGAGTGAGGAGACCTTGAATCTCAGTGTATCACATGAGATAATATATCTTTTAAGTGTTTGATTGGTAAGAAAGTGAGCCTGTTTTCCTGTAACGAAATGCTTATGATTACAGTATTGCGTCTGCGTACAAGCTCATCAGCCACAAGGCCAGGCGTTTTTTTTTAGTTTTTCTATTCCAACCCGGTGGAAACATGTGGGAGCTGCTGTTTCTCCTTTTCAGAAATATCGCCGCCAGCTTTTCCCCAGCAGAACACGACATAAACAGAAGGAGGGTCGGTGGAGATGGAGCGCCATGCAACGACAATCAGACCCACTCGGAGGCCGGACGGGAACATAATCCGATGCGTCGACACGCGACGTGACGTCACGTTTGATTAAAGATATACAAGATGAAATATCGTGCAACATATCGCGCGGGCGTTGAGTGAAAACCCCGCGATTCTAAATGGGAGCTTTTGTGAAACGGATAAAATGCTCTTGGTTAATTACTCACAAGATTTCAACAATCTTGGCTCATTTAAAAGCCGCTCTGGAGCTTTTCTCCTCTATTTGGCCAGTTGTAATGGAAATATTTAGGGATGCAACTGGTGATTTTTTGGATCATTAATGAATGTGGTAATTATGTTCTTTGGTGATTGATGGATTATCAAAATAGTAGTAGATTCATTGTTGGTTGGTGAAACAATCATTGCATTTTAAGGATCATCAAAAGCAATTTTATTTGTGTTGCAAAGTGCTTCATAAAACCATTAAAACATCCAAAGTCTTTAGTATGGATTACAGATTTTTTTAAATGCAGCACAATAATTTAGGAGCTAAAATGTACGTACTTCAACTTTATTTTTTATTTTTGGATTTCGACCTTGGTCTCCTTTTTTCCCGGCAGACATAAACGAGTGCGAGGACATCAGCGACAACGTGCCGCTGTGCCAGAACGGCCGCTGCACCAACTCGGAGGGGTCGTACAAGTGCGCCTGCTTGCCGGGATTCGTGGCCTCCGCGGAGCCTCACCGGTGCATCCCGGACGTCCCGCGGTCCGGGAAGTGAGACGGGGAACTGCTGGCTCTTCCTGCCCACATCCAAAAGCAACACACACACACACACACACACACGTACTGGCACAGGTATACAAAAGCACACAACAAATACCCCTTCGTACACATTCAAGAGAAGCAGGAACCGTGCAGTGAATGTATTACATGGGATTTAGTATTCAACCGATATCTATTTGCATTAAAGGGATTTTGTGGACCGACTTTTTTTTATTCAGTATCCCCGGGCAACTTGATGTGCAGATATATTTTCCACATGATTTCCTCTGTCACTTTGTTGTTGTGTTATTTATTTCATTTGCACGACGAGCCTCTGCGGACATAGAACGCGATCTGTTCCAGGGGGCAATGCTTGATTCCTCTGGTTTTATTTGTCTCAATAATTGACCTCAGAGGCGGCGTGGGGAGGGAACAGGAGAAGGAATGTCATAAGAAATCAGACACTCATAAATCAGTTTGCGCCTCACTGTCAAACCTCTCACCGATGTCCTCATCGGTCATGTGATCAGACTAGATGGATTCCAGGTTCGACAAAAATTCAGATATTCAAAGAACTTTCCTTGCTTAGAATCTGAAGACTTAACCTTTAAAAAAGCCTTAACATGGACCCAAGTTCATGATGATCTATGGAATGTTTTTATAGTTGCAAGAAGTATAACGGGCAACATTTTTACAATCTTAAAACTTCCATTTAAGTAGGGATACATGGATCCAGTTGCTGATACTAACAGTATTACTTTTTTATGCTTCTGTTTTGCCTTATCTAAGTTTGCTTGCAGGCTGCATTCTAGCCTGACCTGTGAAACCACAGGAAGGTTCATTCAGTCCAAATGCGCCTTAAATGTCACAGCTTTCGTGTCCCGGTGTCGCTCCGGCAGAAGCGTCCCATCTCTCACCAAACCGCTCCCATGTTTGCATCTCTGAATGCATGTAAGGACACAGGCTTCGTTGGAGAGGTTTGGTCTATTTTGTACAGATCTAGTACTATGTATTATTTTTGTTACATATTCCCCCGATGCATTATAGCAAAACCAATATTTTGTTTGACATAAAATGTAAAAAAAAAAAAAAATCTGGCATTATAGCTTTGTAGATTTTTACATGTCTGTAAAAATGTTGTTTTTTTAAAGCATATCTTTTTATGTATGAGGAGAGTGGCTGACACTGTACCAGAGGAACTGTGTGTATTCCCTGCCCTGTGGAGCAGACAATGAAATGTATTTTTTGGAAGTGGCAGCACTGTTCTGATTACAGACATTACAAAGACAAATGCTGTGTGTGTCACACCTTTAAGGCTTAATATTAGTGATTGTGAAACATGATTTATTTTAGTCTCTGTTGGATCATAACGTCATGAATGTATCATAGATAGTAGTGGGCTACTCATTTGGTTTCTGAACCCTCACATATACTTTTTGTCTTTTATATTCAGGTTTAATGGCATTATCTGTCTGATGGACTGAACCTGTCAGCAACGCAAAAAAAAAAAAAGGAGAAAAGTCTGACTCCAACTTTGGGAAACGACTTTAAGTTCATGACTAGTACCCTTAACATGCATTCTTAACCTATTAACCTACAGTTGTACAAATGTTTCCACTTGATGTCCGCTGTACTTCAAATCGGCAAGTTGGAATATTTGAAGACTTTCAAAATCGCAAATAACCTGAGATAAATGTGTTGTTGTGAAGCTGTGGTCATTGGAAATATCATGCTCATTCATTGTGTTTACCTCTTGACTGTAATCACTATCAGTCATCAAAATAAAAACATAAAACATTTTAACCTCCTTGAAAATTGACTTGAAATTGAAGCACCAAACATACCTTCCTTTTACCAACTCCTTCATTTGCTGCATGGGAAGTTTATTGTTTTAAAACAGTGGTGGGTGTGTTAGTTGTAGTGTGTAATATACCGTGAATACTAATGATAATAAAGGCAATACACATTATTCTTAAACCAAGCAGTTTAGTTGTGGGAATGCACAATCAAGCTCATACATTATTGTGTGATGTAAGTCTCCAGGAATGTGCATTTATCAGCGATATATTCAGTCATATTTAGATAATTTACCAAAGTAATGCACATGGTAAAAATACTCCGTTACAATTAAATTGTCAAAACCAAATGTAGTTTTAGCTATCAAATGTATTATATTGGATTGTTAAATAATTTTTTTTGGTATACTGGTTTGTATAAGCATTTTAATGCAGCTGGTCATTGAACCTGATTCAAATACTCTTTTCACTCACACAAGTCTACGGCGGTTAAGGATACAATTTTTAGAAATATAGGTCGAACACAAAATAGAAATACAGAACATCAGGGTACCTCAAATCGTAATTCTATGGTTTGATCTTTGTTAATTTCTCTGTCGAAATTATGTATTGAGTTACATCGCCCTCTAGTGTCCAAATAGCCCAACACGATAACAAGATTATAACGCGCTCTCATTGGTTAATCAGTGAAAGGCCCCGGAGGGATTCTGGGAAATGGCGTTTACCCTTCGAGAGACATCTTGACGTAAAATAGAACAAAAGAATACATCTCCCAGAAACCCCCGCGGTTCATACGTGCGCCGTTGACTCGAGCGACCAGACCTCCCGTGTAACTGTGATGCTAATGGCAGCCTTTCATTGACAAAACGGTAACTTAAGTTAGCTACAGGCGAACGACACCGTTAGCAATTTACCGAATATTGACGAGTTAGCAAGCTGGCTGTGGTATGTTATCGTTAAAAAAGTCTTAATAACGTGGTGCAATGTAACAGATACTGTTATAGGTGATCAATTGTTTACTGAAATGTGAGTAGTTTACTGTCAATATCGCCTGTTTTTACACAATGCTCCCGCATTAAAGCTTTATAATTCTAACGTTAGCTGTGATAAATGTGGTTATTTGCCCCAGACACCGAAGTCAGTTCTTCTTGCCACATCAAAGCCATCTATTAACAACTCTTGTAACATATGATCAAACGCCCGGTAGTGTCTCACCTAACGTCACGTGGTGGAAGGGCTTCCGGTCACTTTATCCCAGGGTTCATTTCCTAATGGCAAAGAAAGAATGCATAACACAGCTGAGCACAACAGGGGCCACTTCGACACTCCGCAACAGGAAAACGTTCCCCACGTCGGTAAAGGTCCCCCGGGCCCCACCGAAGGACAGAAGCGGCCCACCGGCTGCACACCTGCCGGAAGGTGACCACCGCTCGGTGGACGGGGCCTCCGCTCGGCCTCCGGCTGGAGGAGACGCCAGCAAGGGTCCCTCAGGTCTGCTGATGTTGGTGGTGGTGCTGTCGTTCTCCACGCGCCTCTACAAGATAACGGAGCCCCCCCATGTGTGGTGAGAAAGAGTCCCGCAGCCCTGTGGATTTCTGTGCGTCATTGTGTGCCTTTTCTGACGGTAACTCTTTTTTTTTTTGGGGGGTGCGTTACAGCTGGGATGAGACGCACTTTGGAAAGATGGGAAGCTACTACATCAACAGGACCTTCTTCTTCGACGTCCACCCTCCCCTGGGAAAGGTGAGCGGACGGCGGATGCCGTCGGTGCGGTGTCTTCGGCGGAGGTTCCCCTGTGAGACAACCGCTCTCCGTTTGTTGCAGATGCTGATCGGTCTCGCCGGCTACGTGACGGGTTACGACGGCACCTTTCCTTTCATGAAGCCGGGAGATAAATATGAACACCACGACTACTGGGGGATGAGAGGAGTACGCCCGTTTTCCACACAAGAAAGCTTTGTCTTTTCTTTATTGATTAACAATGCAAGTTTAATGTTTTGAAAGGACGAGGCCCGAATGCCCCTGATGTGCCTCTCCTGCCTCTTGCCCGACAGTTTTGTGCCGTGTTGGGCTCCTTTCTGCCAATCTTTGCCTACCTCATAGTGCGGGAGTTATCTCAGTCGCACACTGCCGCTCTCATCACTGCCACCCTGCTCATATTTGGTGAGTAATCAACATTGTTTCTTCTTCTCAGTCAATCTATTCAAATGCCAACTAATTCCATGCAGCTAAAGGTCTTCTCAGCGTGAATTTATCCTTCCGTCGTGCTTGATGTCCTCCTCCTGACAGACACGGGCTGCATCACCATTTCCCAGTACATCCTGTTAGACCCCATACTCTTGTTCTTCATCATGGCAGCCGTGCTGAGCATGGTCAAGTTCGACCAGCAGAGATACAGGTAGCACCCCACTGGGGCGTTTATTTTCTTTTCTTTTCCGTATCCCATGCTTTGGTGAAATCAGTCTTTGGGTAATCGTTGTGAGTTCATGGATTCAACTAATTCTCATTTGCAGTTTACAAAATGATGAAAACCTTGTTTTTGACCCATTTTATCTATAAGATTTTGTTTTTTTAGGAAACTGCTAAAATTGCAGGTTCAGTCATAATAAAAGAAGAAAGCTTTTGCCGTCAAAACTCTACATGGACCAAGGAGCACGTTGCACCATGAAGCTAAGTGTTACGAGCACAGTGTTCTGCTGTTTGCAGGCCTTTTTCTTGGTACTGGTGGCTGTGGCTGCTCCTGACTGGCGCGAGCCTCGCCGGGGCCCTGGGGGTGAAGTTTGTGGGTCTGTTTGTCATCCTGCTGGTGGGACTGCACACTGTCTGGGACCTCTGGGAACTTTTGGGGGACCTGAGCCTCTCACTGGTAAACGGCAGCATATTTAGCACGCTAGTGGTGGCCGATGGCGTCGGAGGATTTTTACTGTTCTGCGCTCTTCTCGTTGTGTCTTCTGGCTCCAGGTGGACATCGCGAAGCACTTCCTGGCTCGCGTTGCCGGACTCATCCTGCTGCCGCTCTTCCTCTATGTTACGACCTTTGCCATCCACTTTGCCGTGTTGAACAAAAGGTGTGTCCGCTCGCTAAGTATAGCCTGAGCTGCAGGGAGACCGCCTGCGTTGTTCGGATGCTCATGATCGTTTTCTCTCACCAGTGGGCCGGGCGACGGCTTCTTCAGTTCAGCCTTTCAGTCCCGTCTGGTTGGGAACAATCTATACAATGCCTCCATGCCGGAGTGTGAGTAACCAAACGTTTGTGTGTGTGTGTGTGTGTGTGTTTACCACAGCACCTGTAAGAAAATAGAAATGCCTTTTTACAAAGTTACGTATCACAGTTTTTGTGCTAAGGCGTTTTTTTCTTATAGAGACTTTGTTTACTGATGTTTCTTGTGTTTTGTAATAATTTTCGGCCGTACCTTGTTCTCCTGATGCAGACCTGGCGTACGGCTCCACCATCACAGTGAAAAACCTCCGTATCGCCGGAGGCTATTTACACTCTCATTGGCACTTGTACCCAGAGGGGGTGGGAGCCAGGCAGCAGCAGGTGAGGCCCACACGTTCAATGGGAAGCATTCTCCTAAATGATTAAAGTTATTTTGAAGAACGCATATTTTTGATTCTCTGCTATTTCCTTACAGGTGACGGCATATCTTCATAAGGACTACAACAACCTGTGGCTGGTTCATAGAAAGGACGATAATGACTGTGAGTAGTTTACTGCTAAGCGACATCATTCAAGTCATAAGGAACGAATGTACAAGCCTCTTGTTTTTATATCTCCATTTAGCTCGTTCTGGGACGCCTGATCTTGTTCGTCACGGCGACGTCATTCGACTGGAGCACAAAGAGTAAGTGTCCCGACTCCACAGATCGGTGAAATGAAGACCACATAAAACCATATAAAGGAGGTCTCACATCTCAAATTCATTCCGATCCAGATTCTGTGTTTGTTTTGGCAATTGTTCCCTATTCTCCTGCCTGGTCCTTTCAGAACAACCCGTAACCTTCACGGTCACCTCCACGCGGCCCCTCTGACTAAGAAGCACTTCCAGGTCACAGGCTACGGCGTTGTGAGTACACCCGTAACATAAAGCTGCAGTGAAAGACATCTACTGCTCTGTGCAGAGCCTGATTTCTGTGTGAATCACCTTTTATTCAGCATTAATAACATTCTGATTGCGTGTCACATTTGAACGCACACATCTCGGCCTGTTCTCAGAACGGCACAGGGGACACCAATGACCTGTGGCAGGTGGAGGTGTGCGGAGGCCAGAAGGGAGACCCGGTGAAGGTGCTGCGTAGCAAAGTCCGCTTTCTGCACCGAGCTACCGGCTGTGTGCTCTACTCGTCTGGAAAGACTCTCCCAAAGTGGTAAAACCTCCTCTCTTGTCTTCCCGTTTGTGAAGCTTGAACCAGGAAATGTTTCTTGGATCAACCTGAAAATGGTTCCCAATTTATTATCTTTTAATTGATTGAAATGCATGTAAAAAAAAAAAGCTGTTAGCTTAATAGCTATTCAGCATCTACTGTGAGTAGAAGTAGTGCAGCAGAAAGTGCAGTGGAAAAATAGAAGACTAGAAATTGTGCAAATGTACCTGGTTCCGTGTATTCACTGTTTGTTTCTGCTCAGGGGCTGGGAGCAGGTGGAGGTGACCTGTAGTCCCTACCTGAAGGAGACTCCGAGCTCTCAGTGGAACATCGAAGATCACATCAACCCCAAATGTAAGGAGACGCCGTCCTTGTGCTGCTCGGGTCCTGTCTCCACCTCACGACGTCTCGCACTAACCGACAACGTCCCCTTTTCCCCTCGTCTGCTCCGCCAGTGCCCAACATCAGTTTGTCTGTGTTGAAGCCCCATTTCCTGGAGATCTTACTGGAGTCCCACATCGTAATGATAAGAGTGAGAAGCAACGAGGACGTCGGTGCCTAAAGATTGTGTTTTTCTTGGGAGAGGTCCTGTACCGACCTTAAGTTGTGTCTTTTCAGGGCAACAGTGGCCTGAAACCCAAAGACAACGAGATGAACTCCAAACCCTGGCATTGGCCCATCAACTATCAGGTGCGCTGAAAGTTGGTTTCCGTCAAATTCTAATGCGGTGCAGGAGCACGTCTGACTACTTAAGGTGTTCTCTATTTACTTGTTTGAAAGGGTTTGAGGTTTTCCGGCGTGAACGACACGGAGTACCGCGTTTACCTGCTGGGGAACCCGGTGAGTCGGCCCGAAGCTTCCTTCGTGTTTCCCGTCGTTGCTCTTCTCTGCTCTTAAAATATGCCGTGTTCTTTCCAGGTGGTCTGGTGGGTGAACCTGGCCGGTTTGGGGTTGTATCCCATCATGGTGGCAGTGGCGTCCGTAGCCCTCCAGAGAGGTTTCTCATTGGGCCAAAAGAGAAGAGGTATGGACGTCGAAGGTGGTGCCGACCCATCAGCAGCAGCAGATGGATGATTCAAACATGAAATGCACGTTTCTCTCACTCAGAGCACGCTGCCGTGCTTCAGGGAAAAGGAGGGCTGCTGCTCCTCGGTTGGCTGCTGCACTACGCCCCTTTCTACTCGATGGGCCGTGTCCTCTACTACCACCACTACTTCCCTGCAATGCTCTTCAGCAGCATGCTAACAGGTACTGCATCCTCGCTGCTTCCATCGTGGTTGATGATTCAAAAAGGCAATTAAAGTACACGCAGCCCGTAGCGATATTTAGGTTCTGTGTGAATCACAGAACTATAGAAGCATTAGTTGGGAACATGCAGACAGGAGCTGCTAATTACGCACGCTCCTGCAGGTAGGTAAGGATATTGGCCTATAGCTAGCTGACACAATGGTAACCTCGTACTTCCTCTTTGGATTCCCCGAAGCGATCAGCTTTTCGTTGGTCACAACGTTAAAGCCTTGTGTCTTTTTTTGTTTTTGTTCACAGGAATCACATTCGACGTTCTGTTGAAAAGCACCGACCTGCTTCTCCGCCCACCTTATTCCGATTGGCTGCAGAGACTTGGGCAGGTGGCGCTTCTGCTCAGTGTGCTCTACAGGTGAGAGGACAAGCAGGGGAACTACTGTGGAGGCAGTTTGTTGTTGTTGTGATCATATTTACATTTACTTTGATACGCAAAGCAGGGGGAATCAGCTGGCCTGCTTCTAGACTACCTCCTAACTCACTTTCCAATTTAAAGGGTGCATCTTCTAGATTGTGTACACTGTTGTAATTGAATTTTCTGCCTTAGTTTCTACCTGTTCCATCCTCTCTCCTACGGCATGACGGGTCCTCTGGCACACGAGCCGGGCAGCGCCATGGCTGGCCTCAAGTGGATGGACTCCTGGGAGTTCTAGTCGGCTCTGCACGAAGAAGACGCCAATGTTCTTACGAATTTGAGGGGCTTTAATCAACCACGTGACTCCCATTCTGATGGTTTTACAGTGTTTACATGAGAAGATAAACGGTACTGACTGTGTGGTACTATAATGTGTAAAGTGCTTCATGAAACAGACCTGAATTAGTGTAATACGGAACCAGAGTGTTGTTGAGTAGTCGAGAGTGAAGTTCAGAACACTTCATCACCGAGCTGCCTTAACTTCCAACACATGGGAGACTTGTGTGTGGGTATGTGTGCATGCTGTGTGTCACAGTGATATAAGCTAAACCAAGCGATGAAAGAAATCTGAAAGGGTGCATCCCTGTGTATGTCTGTTTTAAAGAAAGCACTTTGTTACGTAGTTGTAGGCTTTCAGAGACTGTATTTTCATCTGAGGTTGTGTTTGTCTTTGTCCCGGTATTTTTTATATTGTACTGTTTTTACATCATAAGATTACTCTGTATCATGTACATTATTAAACTGGGATATTCTTGTAGTATATTCTTATTTATTTTCATAAATTTATTGTTTATTTATTACTCGTAAATGTATTTCATCATTATTTTTTTATTTCAATCATACAAATTATTTTCAAATGTGTACAAACTGAACTGCATTATTTATGAATCTCGAATTATGTATTTCACATAGTAAATGATAGCAAAGTTATTCAATTGCTAAACCTTTTTTTTGAGTAGAGAACTATCACGATATGCTTGACGCGCAGCAGAATTAACCCGTTCGTGTCGTCAGAGGAACGAACCCACTCAACCGACGGCGATGAGCATTGTTCCGCTATGACGGCGGCGCGTGCGAGTGGTTCCCCGCTTCGCGTCTGCTCCGCGGGCGGCTCCTCTCATTGGCTGTCGGGCACGTCACGTGTTCATTCCAAAGATGGCGTCTCCGAATGGAGGTAAATTCCAATTCCTCACCCTGCGCCGTAAACTGTCATTTTGACGCGTTTAATCGGGAGCGACTGCGACGGCCGTCTCGCGGGAACGTCCCGGCACGACGGGGCTCACGTTTTTGCCGTATTTGTGCCGTTAGGAGTCGTGTGTCCGGTGTGGAGGGAGGCGGTCTCCCGGGTTTGAACCCGTCGTTTTCGTTCTTTAGACTAGACGTTAGTGACGTCACTGTTGATCGTAACGTTACGACTCTACCGGGTTTTTACTGTAAATAATCACTACACGCAGTGCTTTGATTATGCTTCAGTTGTTGTTGTTGTTGTTGTTGTTGTTATGGTTGTGTTTGTCCCGCCCTGAAGTTGTTTATCCCGTAGTTAACGTACAGTTAAAGGCACTGCTGTGTTTGTTGTTTTAAAGTGTGTATTGGGTCAGAGGTCAAAGACATTACTGGACCCAATATTAAATAATTCAACCCAAGTTTAAATATTTAGCATATGGTCAGCTCCATTGTTTCAACCAAAGTAGGCCTCCCTAAGACACTAATGTTGTCTTAATCCCTCCCTTTTGTTCATTAAAGTTACACATGCAGCAAAAACGTCCACACGGCACTTTTAATTAATTTTCAAGGTAATAAATGTTCATCCCATCGCGACACTCTGCCATTACTGTCTTACAAATGTGTCATGTAGGCACTTTCCACAGAAAATGTCTTTTAAAACGAAACGTTGTCTCGTCGCAGGGGACGATTTCGAGAGCTCCTTGCTGAGTTTTGAGAAGTTGGACCGGGCGTCACCGGACCTGTGGCCGGAGCGGTGTAAGTGAACCCTGCTCGTGCTCCTGTCTCACCATGCAGGCGTGTTTCATGTTGCAATGATCTTGATCCACCTGTAATCCCTCATGCAGTGCCCGGAGTCTCAGAATTCGCCGCGTCTTGTAAAAATGTGAGTTAGCGTCTCCCCGTTGTGCTTTGATTTACACACACATGATTAAATGTGCTTGACGCACTGTGATAAATTTATATATAGGCCTTGTCCGTAAATCCTTGTTGTGTTTTGCATCGCAGCCCATCAATAATTCACCCCCCAAATGGATGGCGGAACTAGAGAGTGAGGACATTGAAATGTTGAAAGGTAACAGTTTTCAATATAGTAATAGTATAATAGCATATAATCCTGTCGAGTGGGTCAACAGTTTGCCGAAGTGTTGCATCGCAGAGCTTTTATCATGGGTACTGTCGTCCCTCTGCAGAGCTGGGCAGTCTCACCACAGCCAACCTGATGGAGAAGGTGAAAGGACTTCAGAACCTGGCTTACCAGCTGGGCTTAGAGGAGTGTGAGTACATGCACAACACAGACCTTTAAACACTTGATTTAAAATGTGCCGGGGGTGTGAGAATGCACAGCTTCAGCGTAGTCGCATGTTACCACTAGATGATGCTCTCCGCCCGTCGGCTTTACTAAGATATCGCCCGTAGTGGAAGATCCTTGTGTGCTTTCACTCAAAATGATCACATTTCACCAAAGCATGCGTGTTTTTATCCTAATTCAAAATGCATCATTTAGGGACAGAAGCTTTTTCAATTAAAATCAACACTCCCTTTCTGTGAAAGGATAGATTCGGGAAAATATAAGAAACAAGGGCAACCTCACAAGAGCCCATTCAACAAGTGCTGAAGCATTCGATTGTTTTTAATCCATTGTCACAGCATCCATTGTGATAATCTGTGTGGATTAGAGAGATGTTGCTTAGTGCTCTGAAAGAAAAATGGGTATTTCTTTTTTTTCCAGTAAAAAAAAAAAAATAGCATACGGGGAATTGTGAATTGTGGCATAACCCGCCTCTTAATGGGATGGACGATATAAATAAAAGTACATTGACTTTTTTCTTCTCAAAGTCGGTTACGTTTAACCCACATGCGTATACGATGTGGCGCGATGCAGACGGTGCCGCTGGCTTGTGCCGGTTTGTAAAACTCCATTAAGACAAAAGCCTGTGCCTGCAAATCAAATTATGCAAAACATAAATCACAAAATGTGAGAGATGCAACGGGGGGAAGCGTCTCTTAAATGATCCGAAGAAGAAGTCTTCTGATTGTGAGCAAGGGGGTTGTTGATTGACTGCAATGTTCTCTGCGCGGGTTCTAATGAACAAAGATAGAAAGCCCGCGTGCCTTAACAGCGCGCGCTGTAAAGGCGTCTAATCTGCCCGACTCCCCTCAACCAGCAGCAGCGTGGCTGCTCATAAAGACGCGAGCTGTCACAAGTGGAGGCCCGCAGGCTTTGCGGCCGCGCCGTGCGCCTCGGGATGACGGGACACGATGGCGGTTATTATTGGTGTCGGAGCAGCCTGTGATTGGCGCCTGTTTAACGCTCTCTGGTTTAATTTTCTCCTTTTCCTGGCTGTCGGAGGGAGGCGGCGAGGAGGGGGGGGGGGGGGGGGGGGGCTGTAAATCTCAGCCACTTTTTCATCACGTTTGTGCACTCTTCAGTACCCGTAAACAAGACCCGGTGGGGGAGAGGGCAGGTGGACAGGATTTACTGCCCCTGCCCCTCCGGGCTGTTAAAGAGGAAGCTGGTTAACGGGCAGGGGGCAATCAAGCCGTGAAAACTCAGGCGCCCCGCTGCAGAGAGCACCGGTGGGGGGCTTCTGCCCCCCCCCCCCCCCCCTCCCTGCACGTTGAGTACTGCTGCACACTCACATTGGAACATACAAATGTAATAACACACATGTGAAGGCGGGGCCTGGGTGTCCACCACTCCCTTAATCCCCTCCGACGCCTACTCCTCCACCGGCACACCCCGGGTTCTGGCCGCGTGGCGCCGGCCTGGTCCAAGTACTCCCTGAGGGGCCCGACGCGTGCCTCTTCGCCGGGCCGCAGCTGTTGCTCCGCCCTGTGATGAATGCCCCTGTCGTGGGCCGCTGAGCGCGGGCACCAAGCCCCCCCCGGTCTCTGGGGAAAAGCCGAGGACTCTGATAAGTGTGCTGTTATTGGAGGTAATTGAAAGCTGAGTGTTCCTCGGGGACGAACCGGAGGCCCTGGGCTGCAGGGGGGCTGAGGAGCAAAGTGCTGGAGCGGGTGATGCTGCTCTATCACACTTGTGCAAATCACAGTAAAACACTATCTCAGGCTAAAAACAGACGCACAACACACTCCGCCCACACGCCGCCATCCATTTAGACAGCAGATCGTTGTTGCTACTTTGATACGGTTGACAAAGTTCCTTCAAAATGAAATGGAATGAAAAACAAAATACTAATCAAACCTGAAATCCAATGGATGAGAATCGTTTTTGAACTCATAGGACGGTGATTGAAAGCTTTGATACCTTTGTGACAGCATCACTTTGCGGGACCACCTGTAGCGCCTCGACGCCGCAGGGCCCAGTACACCCGGGCTTCACCTCTGTTGCTCCTGCCCGTTTGAAGGTGAGACTGAAGGTCACTCCGGCCTGACAGCTCCTAATGGGCCCGCATCCACCTCGGCCTCCCCCTCCTCCCCCTCCCCCTCCTCCTCCTCCTCCTCCTCACCCTGCGGATCAATCTCCGGCCTATTAGAGGCACGCCGCTGCTGAATGTGATTGCATTCACTGGGCCCCACTGGTGCTAATGTGCCTCCATCAATCCGTCAGGCGGGCTGACCGCGGGGCGGGCGGTTATGAAGTGCCCGAGCTGCCAGCGGCTGCATGAGGAACAGGGGAAGCCTCCTACCCTTCCTCCTCACCTCTACTCCCCCCCCCGCTCGTTTGTTTACCGCCGCCGACTCGCGGCCGCAACGAGTGGGAAAACATTGCTCCGCGTTGAGAAGGCGGCTTATTGCGTATATTGTGATTATCCTTTTTGGTAGACTTTGGCCTCGCGCCGTTAGTTCCCTCTGATCGGCTCCCTTAGTCATTCTATTTTTCATTGATGAGAGGTGCTGCGGCTACAGTTGTTGTCCACTTCCACACACATCCTTTGACAGGACGACACGTGAGCGTTCGGGAGACGCTGTCTGCATCGTTGCCGGAAGCTGCGGGAAAGCAGAGGCAGCCAGAGCTCAACACACAGACACACAACGCTGCCTGGTTCTGCCTGCCTGCCGCGTCCCTGAGCAGATCGGAAATGACACCTCATTTCCATAAAGGCATTAGGAATTCATTGGATTTTCTTTCCCAGCTAATCATTGTGCGAGTGTAAAACCTTTTAGGCTTTTTAATGAATGATTTTTGACTGATTGCCTATTAATAAGGACACCTCTTGAACAGGCATAGGACGGGGCAGGGGTTGGGAGGTGCAGATGTGTTTGTTTTGGTGTGTGTGTGTGTGTGTGTGTACGTCAGCCAGGCGAGAATGCATTGGAGGAGGGGGAGGAGGAGAGGAGGGGCGGGCCCTCTCGGCTGGGACATAAAGAGGAACCAGTGGCTCTCCTGGGAAATCACAGCTCGTGTCTGCATCTTAAATATCCCTGTGAAGTATCAATAAGTGGGTAATTGAATTTTGAACACAAACATGAGCGTCAGGTGTATGTGTTGCAAGACCCGACCCCCCCCCCCCCCCCCTCTCCCTCGTTGCCATTGGTTCATGTGTCTCGGAGGGTTTCTTTGCTCTAGTGTGTGTGTCATCTCCTCCGTGTCTCTCTTGTCCCCCCCCCTCGGAGGGCGGTGAAAGAGGATGTTAAATCCATTAAATAAAGCTTACAGCGCGTAATAGCCGAGCAGCACTCGGAGACGGGCAGCGAGGGTCAGATAAGTCCGCTTAATGAAAGCGAATGGAGGCGGTCCGATCCCGGCTGCACGGCTCCGGTTGACCCAGGTGCTCATCTGTCTTTGGAGTTAACAGGGGTCCAGGGGCTCGCTGGGATCGCGCCATGGAGAGAGGCAGCCAGGAGGCGGCTGGAGGAGGGGAGGAGGGGGCGAGGGGGGGCGATGATTACTCTCATTTCACACACCGGGGAGTATTGGTGGGCGCCGCGAGTGAGCGCTGACAATGACACCCAGATCCCTCACCGTAAACGAGGGGAAAGTAAGATGTTACACCAGCGCATTTACGCGGGGGCCGCTTGGGGGTTTGTCCCGGTGAAGATGACTCGCCGCAGCCGGGCTGCCGAAGACTGCAGGAACATTCTGCAGAATCTCCTTCGGTGGTTCGTTCGGGCCAAAACGGGCGACATTCTAAATAGCCGCGTGCCGCATTTCGCCGGTCGCAGATGTGGGTTAATCTCTATTGTCGCAATGTGCCTCTGCAGCGTTAATCAGGACAGAATCTGCAGCCAGACGATTATTGGGTTATGCTGTGATCCCCCCCCCTCCACTCCGGCTTCTCTGCCAACAGAACACGACCAGCATGAGCTCCGTTTGTTTACATCATGTGACTATTTGCGGATACGGATATTTCAAATTTCTTTATGGAAAAATTGATTGCAATGCAGATGATCTAATACGGGTCAAATCATTGGGGGGGGGGGGGGACACCCCCCTCAGACCGGATATGGAGCTGAATGAGGATTAGAGATCAACAAATCAACGGTCCACGCGATCTATACGGTGTCATTTAGTATGGATGGCAGCGGTACACAATATGCTGATTAACTTCCTACCAAATTAGTAATTGACCTTTCTAATCAACTAAACAAATCCCAAAGTCCCACTAATCAGTATCGATCTACCCTGGTGTGTGGGAGTGAGGAGCAGACGAGTTTAGAAGAAAACAATAAGAATATTTCTTTACGAAAAAGAAAACTCACAAAACAAAAATGAATGGTTCCGACATTCTTGCTACCTGTTAGCGTAAGATGTGATTCATCATATCAAATCACACACTTCGATTTCCATTTAGCTGCTTCCGTCTCAGTGTCCATCGCAATGTAGCGTTCAATTTATTTCAGGTAGAAACAAAAAATTGGAGATTTATCATCTTAATCTGCTTCCATTCCTCTTTGTTGCAGCTTTTATTTACTCACAAACTTTCCAGGCAAACATCGATGTTCTGATAATTGGACGAGTACATTGAAAGTGCAAACACAAACACACTAATATCTTATCACATGTTTGTTTTATTTTGTGTTGTATCCTTCTCCAACCGTCATACACTAAAAAGAACAACCACACATAATAAATTCAGCCGGGGTTCGCGTTCAATGGCGTCTTTAATTTGATAATATCAGTGATATTTCTCTCCGCGTAGGGCGAGGCTGGACTGAGCCGTAATTAATGAGACCCTCGGCGGGGCGAGAGGTCCCACGAGTGGCGCAGCCGTCCTCATAGTGCTCAGAGCGAGGGGGGAAAGCCTGAAATACCCGTTAGCCTCGCGTATCTGCCCCTAATCTGACCGTGACACCCGCAGCTTCCGCGTCACCCCGCTGTAATTGCTTTCTCCCTCCCGGTGTACGACGGCGTCGGCCCAATCTTAAGCACCGTTTGCCCGCGCGCGGGGGCTCTGGTCACTTTGTTTCGGGTGATTTGAAGAGACAGCGAAAGTGCAAAATGAATCCATCCCATTGCAATTAGCATCATCTTTAACCTAATGAGGGACACCTCAAGGTGATGCGACTTATTGCAACTTATTTAAATTAACAACCGGCCTGAGGGGGGGGGGGCTTCACACAGGCAGCCAGCTGAGAGCCTGGTCACATTCTCCCTGCAGGCATCATGCAGGGGGACGACTTTGTTTTAGCGTGATCTGTAACGCAGCCGAGACTCTACTCGCCTCTAACGAACACAGGAAGAGTGTCGGGGCGGAGAAGCCTTTTGTGTTGCAGAATTTCTGTTTCCTCAGACTTGTATTCCAAAGATGTCCAATAAGCGTCTTTTTTTTCTGCTCCGACGTGGTTTCCCTGTTCTTATTTAGTGAGTCACCTGTCTCTTATTTCCTACATATTCCACTCTCACAGGTGGAGGTTAATAGAGATATTTTGCTTCTATTCTCGCGCATCTTGCAAACACATAGATGCACACTTTCATGCATGCGTAGTTCTTGTGCCGCGCGACGTTGATCAAGCAAATCACAAGACTCTTTGGTAGCTGCGCTTCCATTTTATGTTGTTGTCCACGTCCTCGAGGAACAGATGTTCGTATAAATCACCTCCCGCTGTGACGCTGTAGAAATGAAATACATGCTTTGCATTACTAAACCACAGTTGTGAGGTGCAAATGTTGTGGAAGACATGACTTCTGAAAGATTGTTTTCAGGGTTTGTGTCTTGTTCCCTCACGTGACCTTGCTTCCTCTTGCCTTCTTGTCTTCCAGCCCGTGAAATGACCAGAGGGAAGTTTCTGAATATTTTGGAGAGGCCCAAGAAGTGACGTTTGGTTAAAGCGAAGCGAAATGTCAGCGTGAATGTGTTGACCATGACGCACACGGTTCAAACCGGGAGGTCTTCTCTCGGTGCACCTGGTGTCCTCATGTAGATGCCTTTACATCTAGAGAAGGTAGAACGATGTATTGCTCCTCATTGGAATTCTCTGTTGCTCGCAGACCTGCCTGGAGGAAATGTTTGTTATTTATTCTCATTTCTGTTTTAAACGGGGGAAGTTGTATAATAAAGTTTTGAAAAGAATTCCAAAGATGGCGGCCTTTCACTTGCAGTCGTTTTGTGTGATTCATTTTGCAACTACGGCAACTAACTTTTTTTTAAACTTTTTTTTTTTTTAGAGACTCACCAACTTTTAATTAGGGCAGTAACTTCCGCTGCTCCTCCGAGTGCAGCATGTCAGAAGCTCCCCGGCTGCCGGGACATGCTTTCACTTTAATGAGCGTTTGAAGCAGGGTCCCCTAACACAAAACATTGCGTAAAAATAATATTGCGCATTGTCATCGCCTTTAATGAGAGCTGACATAATTACTAGGAACCATTTCTTTTCTTATTAGCACACTTCAGCGTCGTCGGGGCAAGCGGCCCGAGCCAGAAGGGAATCAGACAGGCATGCCGAACGGGAAACAAAAAGAAGTCCATCCGCCGTAATTAGGTGAGACAACGCCTGGGCCTGTTCTCGGCTGGAGATGTCGCTGCCGACGAGTTACACTTCCCCCTCATCGTCCTCCCGATTCACACGGACAGAGGCGGCCGTTGCCCCGGGGGGGGGGGGGGGGGGCTTCACCCTCCTGCCTCTCGCACGGACCCTGGCTCACCCCTCCTAAAAAAAAAATAATAAAAAAAGTCCGGGGCAGGAGCACTGCGGAGCGCTTTGAGGAACCCGTTGATCCGAAGACAATTTCGTTGTCTTTTTTTTTTAAGTAGTAGTGATACAAATGGAATATATCCCCCCACAAACCCGCTTAACTGACCGGTACAATAACTCATCTGTTCTCATCATGTTTTCTGATGCTGTGGGAGATTGCAGCTGTTTTTATCTACATTCTAATAAGGCACCCTCATTAAGTCCTGGAGGTGACCACCATCACCACCACTGGTTGCATACTTGTTGACGCTGGCGCGATGAACGTTCAGCCCGCTGAGCGTTGACATGGTGAGCGACCTGACATCCACAATGTGGCCCCTCAGCCGGGCAGCCTCCTGCAGAAACGGGTCAGTTCCCACAGAGCTGGTCGTCCAAATGGAGAGAGAGAGAGAGAGAGACATTAGAGCCCCTCCATCCGTCCATCCACACTGCACTGCCTTGACCTCACATAGCCTCTGTGTCAATCCGATGTGCCCCGAGTCCTTAAATTAGCTGTCAATTAGTGCAAATGAATCAACTGCTCGCCTAATTAAGCAATGCCGACGGGCGGCTACCAAACATGCCATTGTGGAGGAGCCATGAGAAAAGCTGCAGGGATTGCAAACTCCCTCTGTGCCGGGGAGAGGGGAGGGGGGGGGGGGCATCATCCAGGGCTTTGGGAAAAGCAGAGGCTCTGACTGGGCCTTCGTTTTTCGTCGCGGTGCATCCGGTTTCAGCAGCGAGGACGCGGCTTCATTCTCCGCCGATACACTTAATAAAGACGGCGTTCTTCATATTTACGTGCAAAGATCAGTCGTGCAAAACTTTCAGTTTGACCTCAAAAAACTGGCCGCCTTGATCATTTTCACAGATGCATGTTTAGCTTTAGCAGTCATATGATATTCATGACAGTGGGCGGCTTCTGCTGGCAGCTGCTTATGAGTTTCTGACCCGCTGCAGAGGAACGCCCTCTTGAAGGTTACGGGCTGCATACGTTTATCGCCGCGTCCTCGTATAACAACCCTTCTAGAGGTCTGAGAACACTCAAATTGTACACAATACGCCCCAAAATGACACATGCACAGAAAACAGGAGGAGTGAAGGGAGCAGAGGGAGGGGAGAGGGGGGCACATCAACAAAAAAATGTCCAACAGCTGTTTGCTTTTTAATCTGCAGCCGTCAGATCCTGCAGGTCTTTGATGGGCAACCCAATCTACACGAATGACTGAACTAGATCTTCCCTTAATCTACACAGCCTTATTAGGCGGCCTCTCCGCTGCATGTAAAACACCGCGCGGCCGTTTCTGTAGATTATTACAGAGACGAGACGTGTTGCATTATCAAACCCAAGAGGGCCGCATCGATCGCAGCAGGAGAGGTGGTGGAGTGAAAGGGGGGCAGCACGGCGTCGCCTCTACGGGTCATCGTGACTCACACTCTTCCTTGTTAATAGATGACTTCATCCCAGCAGGCTGATGTGTCATTAGCATATCCTAATAACATGGATTTCTTCATTAGGGTTTCCACTAAATAGGCCCTAATTAGTTTCAACTGGCCCAGCCATTAATTGAAGCAGCAACATGTTTCACCTTTCTTAATCAGCAGCTCACTTCACACCGTTTGATAAGAGAAATGACGTTGCGAGGCGGGTCGGTTGAGGCTCTGTGCCACAATTTGTGTATTTTTAGATTGCATTAGTCATAAGATAATCTTTTATTAGTCCCACAGCGGGGAAATTTGCAGGATTACAGCAGAGTGGAAAGTGCAAATGAACAAACAACAGACATGTAGAGAAGAAATCAATGCATGCATACGTCATCACACTTTAAGGGTAAAAAATATTGATTTTTTAAAACTGAAATATGATATATTCGTACTGAATGTTTGTTAATGTTGCTCAGCATTTGCATATGTGCATTGTGTATCAACAGATTGTTTCTTTTTAATATTGTAGTTAACCTGATAGGCTTGTTTCTTTTTTCACTTCAAATGTTATTGCAATAGCATCGTATTTTTGCACATGCGTGCATGTGTACAAAGTAAAGCTTTTGGAAGACCACAAAATTATCTTATCCTTATTTTGGTTTTAATTACAAAACTATAAACGGCAATGTAAAAAAAAAAGGAAAACAGTATATAATCATTAGTTAAGATTTTGGCAGGAAAATAATGTAATTAGCTTTATGTTAATGAGAGAATTCCCTCACGGAAAACACCAAGAATATGATTCATTTGCTCAGCATCTTTGTTTTTATTAAAATAAATACACGTATTAAAAGAATCACATGACGTATAATAAGTATGTGTTCTATTTACTGTAAATCAACTAATTTATGTAAAAAGTCTGCAGTAAAATGTAAATATACAAAATCTACTAATTTTCTAAATGTTATTCTCTAACATCTGTATTCCACAATGCAAAGATAATGTTTCAGGCCCTATATGACATTTTTTTTATTGTAATAATGCATACATTAATAATTAATAACAGGTCAGGAAAGTATTTAATATTCTCCCACTCGTGTCCCATTGTGTGTAATTCCCCTGCTCCTCCGGGGAAATGTATCTGCGGTTTAATCTGCTGCTGTGGGATTAACGCGGCGCGGGAGCGCGCGGGGTCCGGATCGTCCAGCTGTCGTTTTTGGGGAGGGCCTTTGATTCGCGTGATGACTTTGCCCACAGCATCTGGAGATCAATTACCCAGCCACCCATTCATGTGAGCCAGTGGTGGTACAGAGAGATCACAGTTGTGCGTTGGTGTGTGTAAACAATTGAGCCGACGGTATATACGGATTTACTTTAGCATATTGGCGTAATTTTACACTATTTCAGATGATTTAATTAGGGCGGCATGACGAAAACTGATCTGAGCAATTATATGTCTGCAGTCAGTTTATAATGGTTTAAAATATGTTTAGTATAAATGTATAGTACAATAAAATAGTATTCTCTATTTGTCACTTTTAGTCTTTCGGATGTTTTGAGTAATGCTGCAGAATCCCTGTTTTTATTCTCATTTCGTCCCCCTCCTATTTCGATCCATTCTGTCTCTGCAGCCTAAATCGCTTCCCCGTTTATCCATATAGTCGTGAAAGGAAATGCAGATATGTATCCGAGAGGGCGTATAACGCATCCTTGATCCACAGGAATCCTGAATCCTTGCAGCTGATTGGCTGCCGGGTCCTGCCTCTTGTTGGGATGGACCTGTTGGATAAAAGGACCATTTTCTAACGGACACTTGTGTGTTATGCAGACGATCATGCACTGGGGACCATTCTGTCAGGCGGTATAATACAACAACGACGAAAATAAAAACAGGCCTTTCAAGTAGCATCCGGAGACACCATGACGGGGAAACAAGGCTCCGTGCTGTCGGAAAGTTTACGCCTGTCGGAGAAACCCTCTCTGGGTACCAACGGAGGGAGTAACAGCCACCAGCCGAAGAGCAGCGCGACCCACCCGCCGACCAGGTGCACCGGCTTCGGCATCCAGGAGATACTGGGGCTGAACAAGGAGCCGTCCGCGGCCCTGAGGAGCCCGCTGAGCTCGCTGCCGCCCGGGGCGCACCTGATCTCCGCCCGGTCGCTGCTGGGCCCCGCCGGCATGGGCGTAGGTGTCGGGATGGGATTAATCGACCCGGGTAGAATTCCGGCGTTTTACCGGCAACCCGCGTTTCTGGAGACGGTGCTGTCCAACGCGCACGACGTCCACCTGCAGCCTCACAGCGGGGCCGGCGGGCCGCTGGACGCCGGTCAGTCCGCCACCTCAGGTGACGTGATCTCGGTCTTATTCGTTATTTTAAATACTCTGCGTCATTGCTGTGTGCTATTTTTACATTTTATTAATAATTATAATTATTGCTGTTAATGTTATCATCATACTGCGTGGCATTAAATTACATCACTCAAATGAAATGGCTTTATAAAATAGCAGTGATGTTTTAGTGTCAACAGTTAGCATTACATCTATCCTGAATATGCAAAAAACGTAAAATATTTTACGTGAAAAAAACATGTTGATTAACTATTTTTTCTTTGACGTTTAATTTTTTGTATCCAGATTCAGATGATTTATCTTCAAATGAACGAAAACTCTCAAAGTCATCAGTAAATCAGAGCAAGAAACGGAAGAAAAGACGCCACCGGTTAGTGTTGATTTCTGATGAAATGTTCATGTTTAGAAGAATTGCAGAAATGATCATGGCTGCATTTTTTTAAGTAACGTGTATTGAGGCCTCCAAAAAAAACATAATCAATTATTTATTTTCCGTTATTTTTTAATTTCTAGGCTTAAGCAAACACACAATAGTCAAATCACTGGTTTTACTATGAATTAAATGTTCTGTTTGCTTTGCTACACTTCTTACATGCACATGAAATAAAATCTTATTTATATAAATCAGTTGAATGTTGCTTTACGTTTTTGTATGTACATCTTCATTCAAATCAGACTGCCTTGATTCCTGCAGGAACTAATCTATTCCGTCCAATAACCAGTAATACTCCAATAATGACCAGCCGTTTCCACAGGACCATATTCACTTCATATCAGCTGGAGGAGCTGGAAAAGGCCTTTAATGAAGCGCACTACCCGGATGTTTACGCCCGAGAGATGTTGGCCATGAAAACAGAGCTACCTGAAGACCGGATACAGGTGATATAATAATACTCGGTCTTAATAGTAACTATTCGGTTTGTACTACTTTGACTGTATTGTTTTTTATATGAATTGCACCTATTTTATCTTTACTTTAAGAATGGAGCTTTATATCAAACGTCATAATTACACAGCCTAAAAGCGTAATTATAGACTAAAAGGCTACAACTGAAAGAAATCACACGTGCGGTCCCTTTCGATCCATTTTATTCTTTCTTTTGAGCTTTGTAAACTAGAAAGTAAGAAAATACGTTATTTAAAAAAAATACTATTAGTCGTGCTCTCTGCCAAATGAGAATGCTTGGCTGATCGAAGCAAAATAAAAGGCCCTTATTGAGTCATGACGGACACGTTCGATATTGTTGTATTTTAGACTGACACTGCACATCATCACCTCTCTGAAACACTAACACGTGTCTCTGAAAACACATTTCGTTATTTTCCATGTATTGTCTTATGAATGTTTACTTCGGAGCATCTTCCTCCAGCTGTTAACGGGGAGATGGGCTGGAATAGACCCCCCACACACACCCCCCCCCCACACCCCGTCCTCCAGCGCCTCTTCCCGGGACTGATGCTCTCTCACCGGGGAGCGCTGGATGTGAAACAATTTGTTCTCAAGGAGCCACTAACGACCTAATCAGGCTATCAAGGCGGAAGGAGATTGCAGTGCGACCCGGACCATCCATCTGCTGGGCCGCATTTTAATCTCGTCCTCATTACGGTGCGGCCGAGAATAAAAAACAAAAAAAAGGGGGGAAATAAACAAATACCGGCTCCTCTCCCACATAGAATTAACAGCCAATTTCTTATTGAGTGTAATTAGTTAAATCAGACGAGCTGGCTGCTGGGAGGGGGGGGGGGGGGGGGGGGGTCAAATGAAATAACTACATTGAATTTATTAGCACGGGTCAATAGCGCTGCTCCCCCGAGTCCCGGTAGTTTAATTTCCCGTGATATTTGCCCGCCTGCCCCGCCATCGATCGGGCCTGAAATTAACTTATTTTTCAATCAGCCTCGGCGCGCCCCTGGGTCACTCCTCCGCGCGGGCTTCTTTTCAGCGGCAGAGAAGCAATTTCTCCAACAACAAAAAAGAAGATATATTGTATGAAATACGGGTTATCATCAGAATTATATAAGAAGGGGGGGAAGAGAGGGGGGGACATGATCTTTTCCAATTGAACACCCCGCCTCTCTCTTTACGCGGCCGTCAGAGGTGCCGACGCGTTTAACAGCCCGGTGTTTGGTGCCACGCGGCTCACGCGGCCCCTCGGAGCTGAACGGATTTCCCGCAGAGGCTGAAGCGCTTGTTGAAGCGTCGCGATGTGTCAAACCCGCTGTGATGCGGCCGCGGGGACGAGATGAGCGCTGACAGCGCGCAGGCATCCCGCACACCTGCAGCCAATCGATGGACTCGATCCCAAACCCAAACCCCTCGGTTACCACAACGGGACATGGAGGTCTCCTCTGAAATGAGATGTGCATGGACAAAACATGAGCGCAGCATTAGTAATGGTCAATGGTTAGTGATCACAGAGCTTAACAGGCCAGTGGAAACCTCACCGACATGTGAAACACATGCAATGAACCGACAAGAGACACACGTGGTTTAAATACACCGGGACGGCGCAGGTGATTGGACACAGGTGGAAACAATCAGACAATCACAGGCGATGACGCGACAGGGCAGGAAGTGACGCTCACCCAGGTACAACGAGGCAGGGAACTACAAAATAAAACCGGAAACAAACCCACACCGTGACGTGAGCAGTTGCCACGTGGACTGTGGACCCATATCGATGGTTTATAACTGATCAGACATTATTAGTTAATCATTTCTTGATTTTGCATGAAGCCAAAACCTGTTTAAGGTCTCTTATTAAAAAGTGGTATCTTCCTCACTGCAGTTGGATTTCTTTAGAAGACTAATAAGCTATTTCCAAAGTCTTAACGTTAGAGGCCTGATAGACCCAAAACACAATGATGAGTGCACAGCATTTTGTTTCAGAAGTGTAAATGTTTAGCAGCCCAAACTAATCCGATACGCTCAGAGTTTTCTGTCTTGTATGGAGGTGAAGGCGCCGGTGACCAATAACCGTGCGCTCGGTCCCCCCTGTTACAGGTGTGGTTTCAGAACCGCAGAGCCAAGTGGAGGAAGCGGGAGAAGTGCTGGGGCCGCAGCACCGTGATGGCCGAGTACGGCCTCTACGGAGCCATGGTGAGGCACTCCATCCCCCTGCCGGAGTCCATCCTCAAGTCCGCCAAGGACGGCGTCATGGAGTCCTGCGCCCCTTGGCTGCTCGGTGAGGCTCCATCTGTGTGCCCCCCCCCCACCCAACCCTGTGCATCCATTGTCCCATCGCGTCGACAGTTCATGGTAGATGATGAGGGCTTATGCGCCCCATGATTCAACGCAGTGACGAGGTGATACTGTGCTCATGTGTTAGATGCTCTACTGGTAAAGCAGTCAACAAAGACCACACATCATCCGTTTCAAACTTTAAATTCTAAACCGCAACTATTTTTGCTTGCTATTTTCAGTCCAAGATGGCTTACCAATCCACAGGCGCTATTCTAAATCTGAATACCCGCGACTCTTTGCAGGGATGCACAAAAAGTCCACGGAGGCCGCGGTGCCCCCGGCGGCAACGGGACAGTGCGACGCGCCCCAGCAGCCGACCCCTCAGAGGGCGGAAGAGGCCGAAGCAGAGGAGAAGAGGTCGGAGGGCAAGGCCGCCATTTCTAAAGAGGAACTGAGAGAGAACAGCATCGCTGCGCTCAGGGCCAAGGCGCAGGAGCACAGCGCCAAAGTGCTCGGGACGGTTTCTCAAGACAGACCGCCGGAGGGCGAGCAGGAGAAGAGGCGGGGGGCCGAGGAGAAGGCCGGCGATCCCCTGAGACCTGCAGAGGAGGAGAAAAGCCCTTAGAGGCCCGGCGCGTTCCCCCCCCCCCCCCCGCGGACCGATATCCTCACGAGTGAGCGCGGTGGGCTTCCCAAACACAGCTCGCCGGGCTGCAGGGGGTCACCCGTCGCTGACCTCTCGCCTGGACTTCTTTGAGGAGACAGATCACCTGGTTCACTGCCGCACAGAGGATATGCCAAATGCACTTTTTATCATTTACTTCCAGATCTACGGTCGTTGTTGCTCGTGCATAGTAGAGAGGATTTGACTGGGTTGGGGAGTAAAGTGTTAATATCGGTGTATATAGAGAGTAAGATGAGGCAATTAAATCAAGTACGACAGTTATATCACTCATCGGGACTACTGGTAACCCACGAGTGCGTTTCATTTTAATGTTGCTCACACAGCTACTGAATAGTGACATTTCTGATAAAAAACATCCCACCGACAGAAAGTAATTGTCCCATTTCACACTGTACATACTTGATATATGAATCCCTCTCACTGAGGCACAACTTTACATGTAGTCTTGGAAATTGTGTGTGTTTTCATTTCAAAATATGTAAAACGCAAAATACGAAACCATAAAACAGAAATAACCTTTTATCAAATGTGGCTTTTGGTGTGTGTTTGAGCCGCTGTCCTTTCAAAGCTCTCGAGGCCTCGCCGCAGCCACTCGTGGTCACCCGGCGCTCGGCTGGCGGCGCTCGTCGGGACGCTTGGATTAGCCCCCCGATAATCCGTCGCAGTTGAGAGCCTTCGCTTTCAGATTAAACCGAGGCTCCAGTGCGTTAGGGAGGGGGGGGGGAAGAAGGGGAGGGGGGAGCAAAACCCCAGAAGCGGGATGACCTCCGGCTGATGTCAAATCACTTTGATAGATGCCATTAAAGGAGCAGCAGGCTGCTTCATCCTCTTAATCTAAACACTTAGACAAAGTCGCCGATCTTCATCTTCCAAATAAAGCTATGTATCATGTCAGCTTCTCCGACACGCTATGTGCGCGCGTTGGCTGTAATCCATATCACATTTTAAATTTCATTCTCAGCCTGCCACTGGAGCCGCATAATGAGTGAAAAGGAAAATTGAAAACTACCCCAACGAGGCCGAGTGCAATTTAAAAGGGCAGGACGACTGTTTCCGGTACGCTGCTGCAGGTCTCAGCGCCGGATGGCTCTAAGATCGGAACCACGATGTCACCTGATGGCGGAAAGGTTGCAAATTACGTTGTTGACAGAGAGAAGTATTTACACAATGATTATTAACGGCTAGCAAACGGACCGGAGTGTGTCAGAGTAATAAGAAATGATGATGGAATTAACCTGCAATGAATAAAGCTCCCTGGCAGTAAAGGTACGGTGTGGACAAATTCCCTCTGCAAGACATTGAAGGTGTTCATGAGCCTTCAGAGTCAAAGCAGAAATAAACATGGGACCATTGAGAAAGATGTCTGAAGTAAATGGAGTTGGAGGCAGATGAAGAGGCGTGCTTGAGATTTCCTCCACCATTAAAACATGATCCCTGAGTTTGTGTCATCGACAAGTCAACACTGATGTTTGTTCAGTATACTTACATGAGTTAAAACATAATGTTTATTCTTAACTTTCAGAGTAATTCAACTCACATTCAAGCAACATCCTCTTTTAAGGGTGAATTAATTAAATGCCAAAGGCCATTCTAGCTGGAGTGACAGAAGTGATTTGCAATAAACTGAGGCCTCACCTCCACAAGCCCTCATCCCAATTCAGTTATTGAGGCCAAGACATACAGAGTGAGGATTATTGCTCTAAGTGCAAAGCTATTTAATCCCCTCGGAGTGCAATGGAAGGTTGTGATGAATCAGATTTGCCGGAGATCAAGCTGTTCGTATTGGATATGAGGAGGTAATTCACAGTATCCCTTATGATGGAAAGAATGCTTGTTGAAGACCCTCAGAAGATCATTTCAATCCACGCAGAGTGAGATCAGAGGGAGGTTTATGGACAGATTTTGACTAATGCAACGTTGACATTCAATTTATTTTTTCGATGTGGTTGTGAGGGATATGGTTCCATTGGTGAGGTTAAGTGCACGCTGATCATTTTGGGAAGACTCTGGGCTCCAGATGCTGCCGAGTTGAGATCCACACAAGATGAAGTTAAACTGAATGCGTTGTGTTGTTGCGCCCTCTGCTGCACAGGCGCGTCATTACAGCACCACGTGAAGAGACGTTTAAAAGACATATTATTATAAGGCTATGTATGCATCCCTGTGTGCACCAATATGTCTAATTGCCCATTAAAACCATGTAGATATCTGACCTTCTCCCAACAATGTGACCAAAGGTCAAATGTTGCGTCTTCTTTACAGATCCCATTTTAATACACAACTAGCTAACATGCTGTTGACTGAGGAACGTTTACTGGTTATACTGGGACACAGAGGACCAGTGGACAGGTGAGTGCAGCAGCTCACTGCGCAACCCCCCCGATGTCAACAAAGACGTTGTTGCCTAGCAACGCAGCTGGGAGCGCGAGCTAAAGCTGCGCAGGCTGTTTTTGGTTTGGTCACAGAGATCAAATTGATCATATTGATCATATTGATCATATTGTTCATGCTTTGGTCGTGGTTTATTATTTGTATGATTGTAAAATATGTTTCAGCCACCGTTGTGCTCAGAACTTCAGTGTGTTTTGGGGTTGAAGCTTGTTAGGCTGCAGTGAGGAAACTTCAATTGATAATCCTTGTATTCACTTTTACTCTTCTTTTATTATTCTTATATTATTTCAACCTCTGGTGCTTTACTGTGTACTACTTAGCCAACGAGGTAGTATTGCTACAAGAAAAACACACACAGACGAAATATAAAATATTGCACATTCATATCACGATGAGTGAGTGAGGAAGGAAATCATAACATTTTAAAATATGTCAAATCAAATGTAACAGAGCCTTCCTGCCAGTGAGGTGTAGTAAGTATTCTTCTGTACCTTGATGAGTGTTGCAGATGTTTGGAGGAAATAGATCTCGAAGCCATTCTTTTCACATTAGCCTGCTCAGAAACGTCTACGTGAAGATTGTGTAGTCCGTGGGGAATAAGAAAATATCAGTTCACTATATATATATATTTATTCTTGCAAAATTATGTTTTGTAATGTTGGTCAAATAATGTTTAGTAATCTTAATTAGTGACATTCAGACATTTGTAGATAGAAATGTGTGTATTTTCAGAGGTGGCCCAATATATATGCATATGCATTGTGTCTAAACTATATATTACATAAACAAACACACACAAACTGCCCGTTGTTATAAGATGCATGTGTGAGAAGTTACACTATGTACACTATGCTGTGTCAATGTGTGTGTCCTAATGTTTGTACACATTGACATACCTATGGTACGTATTATTTACACATTCACATCACATCTGTCTTTATGTCATTTTATGAGCATTTCATTGTAAACCGTCCTCCCTTTGTCTTGCAGTCTGCGTGCAGTACAGCAGTTCATACACAGGGAGGAAGTCTTGAGCTACTTTTAAAATCAGAACCTGTTAACCTGCACAAGTTCACAATTACATCTTCTCCATAACGCAGCCAACAAATGAAAATCCTGCTAATAGGCGGCCGCGCGCATGCACATCGATTCATATCTGTCTGGCAGGGGGAAAAAAAAAGGTGATTTATTAATACTTTTTTTTTTTACGGCAGACTTGATCTGATATCTTGATCGATATTGGTGTCTCTCGTCACTCCTCTGGCGCTCCGGGTGATGAGGCTGTCAGGTGTGGGTAATGGAGCCGCGATCGACACTGCTGCTGAGTGATCTTTCTTGGCTGGGGGCTGATTTCATCTCAAGGTTTATTTTATTTTTTTCTTTTCTTCCCAAAGCCATCCAGAGGGTTGGATCACACAGAGCCGGCCAGCACTCTTCTCCCATTCATGGGGATACAAATCATCCTCTCAGGACTTCAAACCGGGCTGAAATCAGTATTCACAGTTTGTGCAGGATATTGTGCTTGTGTGTTATTTGTGATAATACTGAATTATCCCCACGCGCCTTTTGATTAAGCAGCTGATTGAAGTGTGGTTTAACGAGTGTACTCTTGGCTTTCACAATGATCTATTAGAGTCTGACTACACGAAGAGAACAAACAGGGGAGTTACATAACGGAAACGAAAACCGCATTTAATTCCACCAGCTTGTCGTTTCCCTCTCATCATTTCAGCTGTAAAATCCTCCGCCATTCCTAAAATCCCAATCCCTAAATAAACATATGCATTTTATTTTATCCCCTCCTCCCAAAAAAATGAAAGCATCTGAAAGCTCCTTATGGATTAGAGTGATTACCGTGGATGGTGGGACGCCCCAACGTCCCATCGCAACCTTCGCCGCCCCAATCGGCTTTACGGACCCGACTCGCTTTGCTGTCCGGCTGCAACGGATACCCGCTATCTCCTGAAGTTGGACTCGACCGCTCGTCCCAGAAAGATTTACGACGTGTGTGGCACGACACCGGCGGCCTTCCACTGCAGCTGCCCCCCCCCCCCCCCCCCCCCATCCACACACGCCCCCCCCGGCCTTCACCGGCCTTTTCCTGCATGCCATCTGCGGGCTGTGCAACATGCCAACTCCAGTCATCCGAGCGGATGTCAGCTGTGTTACTCCCTGCCTGCTTGAGTATTGCCAAACTGGCTTTTTGTCCCCCGTGCTCAACATTTCCTGTTCTACCCCCCCCCCCCCCCCCCCCCCCCCTCTGAAGGGTCAGAACCTACAGGGCGCAATTAAAACCAGCTCATTCCCGTGCGCCTGATCTTAAATGCCTAAATGCTTCCGACGGCGTCTTTGAGGTTGCAGTCTTGTGCTTATCACGAGGAGAGCTGGACCGCACGTCCCTCGTCGCTCGAGCTGGAGGCCGGGAGGCGGAGGGGGAGGGAGGGGGGAGCAGGGGGGGTCCTTATCAGGCCGAATGCCACAGAGGGAGGCGCGTCGCTGTGCGACAAAGGTGTGTGTGAGGGCAGATAAGCGTGTTTTTAGGAAGGCTTCAAAGATGAGCTTAGCTCTGATATTAAAGCGGGGGGGAGGGAGGGAGGCGAGGGGGGAGGGAGGGAGGGAGTTTCAGAGGCAGATGCTGACATAAGAGTTGGTGTGTGGGAGGTCCTGGGAATACAGACTGACGCTTCACTCTTTAGTGCCATTTATTTGATTAGTACTTGATTAACAGCTAGTTGAGTCCAGCTGAAGTAAGAGGTCGTCAGATGACGTCAGACACAATGTTATCTGCGTATGTTAGAACATCGGTGTCTGCAGCTCCATGTCCCTACATGATCACATGCACATGCAATGCACCTGCCTGCTGATCTCCGGATGAGGTCTGTAATCTAACAAGTGAACCATGCGGCTCTGAGTTAACATCAGTCACACGGCGCAGAGCCGAGAGCCTTTTTTCCACTTTTACAAGATGACAACTATTTGCCCAAAAGCTGAAGGTTCCATCCTCCTCCTTGTTCACCTCCTCCCACCGCGTTTTTTTTTCGGGTGGCGGCTTAAAAAAAAAAAAAACGTAGCTCGCTGACTCATGTTCTCCGTTCTCGCTCTTCATTTTCTATCCTTTTCACAAGGGGATCTTCAGAAAAACAAAAGGATGCAACGCTCACGGCCTTTTTCTTTCTTTTTTTTTTCTTCCCGCTCCACCACTTCAAATACATCCTGTTTTGCAGAAGCGTCGCGCAATCTGAAGCGATTGTTTGGTGAGCAGCGACAGGCATTTCATCAAGGCAACGATACGAATCTGAAAAGAAGGCTTTCAGTCGCGTGAGCGTCACGCTCCTTATTAATGCAGCACTCGGCTCTAATGTCATTTTGTCTTTGCGCCGCCTTTCAGGTTCTTTCCATTTAGTTTCAGCCCATTCATCATGTTTCTCGCCGTAGTTCTGTGTGCGACACCAATTTATTTCCCCTCTTTCTTTCTGTCATCCGCTGCGATGTGACAGGTAATGTGATATAACACTGAAAGTCTAGTCTACTAACACGCCTATTTGCAGTTCACACTCAACCTGCTCCTACCTTTTTGGTTTTTTAATTCACGCGGGGGCGGATGACTAATAAAAATCACTTTTCGTGGTCTGAACCAGTCACGGATACTGTGTGTGTGTGTGTGTGTGTGGGCGAGCGGCCGTGGGTGAAGCTCCCCGTCTATAGTGGGAGAGAAAGCCGAGTGAGCCCACTTTAAAACCCCGTACGGCCCCCCATTGATGGGAGCGCCTCCTTCGCCCCCCACAAGCCACAAAGGAGGCGGCAGACTGATATAACAGAGGTCAGGCCGTGCAATCCGCTCCTCTATGTTCAGGTACAGCAAACGACGTGGAGGGGGGGGGGGGTGTATTCCATATTTTCTCCTCTACTTCTTGACCTCGGCGTGCGGACGTGGAGGCCCGGTGTTCCGATGATGGTTGTTCCAAGTCCCAGAGGGGGGGGGGGGTGAAGCTCTGCTCTCGTTTTGGCGTTGACAGGTCGCCCTCAGAGACGGCGGCTGATGTCCCCCCGAGGCAGCGAGGCCGTCGGTCTCGAGGTGTCGAGTGTAAAGGGTGCGTGGTCAACAACGCGCTCTTCTCCAAACACACAATCCATGTCCGGGTCACCGGTTCAGTGTGTGTGATACAAACTGGATGATATCCAACAGCAGAACGTTGATGTTGCTGCAAGTAGTGTTTCATACGATCAATTTGTTGTGGACCCTTTCGACGGTTTCAGCTGTAAGCAATCGTCTTCCTCATTTTGCTGTTGATAAGTGGAGCTTTCCACATAGCCGCTGGCAACTGCAGGAGTATCCCCCATTTAGAAGCCCCCCCTCGGTTGCAGTGTCGAGGAGACAATGAATTAGAGATGAGAGACATAGCAGGTGACTTTTCATTATTCATGCCAAAAGTATTTATTGACCTAATTTACAGTACACAATAAACACAAATACCTCTCCTGTCCACTGCTCAGCGGCTCGCTTTGTGTTTTTTACTTTGGATTTTAGGGTCCACTTTCTTCTTTTCTGGCGTGTTCCTTGAATAAACGATCACATGTTTTTCTAAGAAATTAATTTACAAAGTGGACAATTATACAATCTGCAATAGTGTTGGCAGAGAACACAGCTACTGTAAAGGTAAAAGGAAACAGCTGTAAAGGACAGTGAAAGGTGGGTAGGTCCTGCTAGGCTTTAGCGTCTCAGTCTTTGTGAGTAGTCGTCCTTCTCAGCGTCAGCTCGGTGGGAGTGTTGCATCCCAGAAATAAAGATGCAGTCGGATCAATACGCTGTCAGCAGCACTCCGTCCGCACAGCTTATTTTCCCTTGTCTCTCTGATTTAGTCTTTTCTCATCGCAGAGCCCCCCCCCCCCTTTTTTCATTTTTTTTATTCCAACCTCGTCTTCCCTCTTTTCCTCCGTCTCCATGCGATGCCACGCGTTGCTATGCGTGCCCGGGCTTGGACAGGTAGGCTATCAGCGCCACGACCACCCCCACGTACATCCCCGTTCCAATGGTGATGGAAAGCGCCGCCAGGAACAGCGCTCTCCTGGAGCTCATTCCCGCCCGGGAGAAGTCTCCCTTGGAGATGGCCTTGCCTGTCTGGAAGAAACAAAGCGCAGAGGGAAACCAGCTTACTCATCAGCGGCGAGTGCAACGAGTAGGCGGCAGGCCACCGTCAAAAGGGAGAAAACAAGAAATGCTCTTTGGGAGCCATTAGTTGCCATGGCAATTAGGTCATTACCCATCTGACGGAGACAAATGTGTTATTTGGTGTGTTTTGGATTCCAACAACAACAAAAAAATGAGCCTGGCCTTTATTTATTCTGCTGCCGCATTATTTTTCATGTCAAGAAGAGGCCGTAGAGGCCACCAACAGATGTTGAAGGACATTAGATGTATGTTTTCCATGAGAGTGGACCGGGTCTCCGCTGTGGACGCAACCCGCTTAAAGTAATGTAATAAAAGTGCACTGCTCACACAAGCACGCCGAGGACAAAAAACCTTCAACGGCTTCCTAAAGTGAACACCAAGGGGCGACAGGTCGTCCGAACCTGCTGAATTTTTACGCAGTCAGTCATCTGAAGCAACCGCCGGGAGGGTGGCGGGCAGGAAAAAAAAGGGGCAACGGTGGCAGTTGTCTGAGTGGTTGTGCTCGCTGACCTTAAATAGAATGCTGAGTAATCACAGTTAACGACGGGCTGCGGGGGGTTTATTCTTCTCTTTACCTTGTGAGAGTAGTAAAAGGCAACGATGCCCAAGGGCCAGAAGCAGCAGAGCATGGAGAAGATGGCGAGGCCCAGGTAATCCCGGGGGGGCAGCACGAAGAAGTTGTCCTCGCTCTCGCTGTCACTGGAGCTGTCACTCTGCAAGGCAGCGGGAGAAGATGAGACTGATTCCAAAGACAATCGACACGTGAGACAGGAACCTTGGGACCTGAATAAAAAACAAAATTAATACCGGCTGGTGATTTCTGAACAACGTTAGCTTGACAACTCAAACCCCCCCCCCCACCCGCCCTCGTTCCACCACCACCCAGGACATGATGTGCTCTGCCAACCAGAAAGGATTTGGTGCCTCTGTCGACACCCGTGAGCCGGTTGACAGATAACACAGGATTAGCGGATCGCTCCATCATGGTGGAGGTGACGGGGGGGGGGGGGGAAACAGCAAGGAGGCCGCGCGTGTCCTTTTACGCGGCCCGATCGCTTCGGCGGCGCGAGGGAGAACCTCTCCGCCATCTCCCTCCCTCAACGCGTCCCGGCTTCTTCTACGGCACCAACGGGTTCTCTCCCGCGCTGTGCGCGGGGGGGTCACCGGATGGCGGCGGCGATGGGACCCCGCACGGGTGACCTTTTTAAGAGGACGCTGCCGGTGCATTTGTTTGTCTAGATAAACAAGGGGGCGGGTTTTATTTGTTTGTCCCGTGGCCTGCAGGGATCAATCAAAGCTGAGAAAAAAGGGAGGGCCAAAATGAAAATCGATAAACAAGCCGTTTTAGAGGTAATTAAAGTCGGGGGGCGGCGGAGAAGAAAGGAGCTTTTGGCTTCTGATCTGATCTCCATTTAGCAAACCTGCGGAATCTAATGGGAGTTATTTGTGCTACTTTAAAGACGTTTCCGCGCAGAAAGCGTCCACTCTGTAGCGGAAAGTGCAAGGTAGCCAAACGGGTGCAGCTATACCTTTGCCAGGACAAGATTACGCAGCTCCCTGTTATCTCCTTCACGAACGCTGCCCACCTGGACCGCCGGGTGTGATCCATCAAGACAGCAGCTGCTCACAACACGGCTACAAACAGCAGCAATCTCCACTCCATCTTCGTAGCAGGACGCGATAACAGAGTGTCTGGCGCGTTGAGTCCCGCTGACAGCCTGTGGGACACCGAGTCCGGCCCACTGGGGACACACTCCCGGGTCTGGTGTGGCTCCACGGAGGCCCCGGAGGGGGCCTCTAACAACCCTGTCGCTGCGCTCTCGGAGGCCTCGTTAGGCTCGTGAGGGGACATTCGGCCCCGCGGACCCACACCTGCATCGCCCTCGCGCTCCTGCTACTTTGTGACCTGCGTTTACTATTTTCTCTGTTTCACACCTGCCGACAAAAACGCAGCTGAGTTTTCTTGTGGCGGTAAATGCAGACCATATCCTGGTGATTTGGCTTGTGTCATTTTTGGTGTGCGGAGCTGTGTGTTTGTGTGTGCGTTCGCCATTCACATGAATCCGCAGACGCCCAAAGAAACGCAGGTGCTGAGCGAAATGTCTATTATTCCAGCTGAGCACCGCTCAACAGATTCATTTGCTCTTTTAAATCGACATGGAATAAGCTCCGTACCCTCGCAGCACTCATGGCGTGTCTCAATCTATCGGTCCGGCCTCCAAGTGATCATCGGCCCAGTTAGGCTGCTACACGTCCTCCTCAGAGACCTTCGCACTTCACAAGTGTCCCTGGATGAAATTCCATTTTTACCACTTCTGAAAAGGCTCTTCTGAAGAGCGTGAAGAAAGAGCGATGTGTCATCTTTTTTAGAGAATGTAATTATTACATTTACCCGGCGCTGGGTTTGAAAGACTCCAGTAAATTGACAATTTAGAGAAGAGGAATGAGCGTGAATCTCACTGCCGGTAATATTGCAACGGTAAATGAAATAATAAGCATAAGAGTATCCACACCGGGGCTCACTTTCAGCTGAAAGACGTCCCCGTCAATAACACCGCAAGTACGCGTTAACGCTTGTCATTTCAATCTCAACACACAGCCAAATCGCTCTCACTTCCATTCATTTGCTCTTTAAACCGCGTGGTTACAGCAATTATTCCCCGTGCGTTCTTCGGTGTGCCCTCTGACCTCGTACTCGGGACCCTGCTCGTCCTCCACGTCGTACGACACCGTCTGGATCTTGGCATCCTTCTCTGCTTGTGTGCCGCCCAGCGGGTTTTCCGTGGAAGCTCCGTCCGTCTCCGCGTCCCTGGTCTCCGTGAAAGTGGTCTCCAGGCTCTCGCTCTTGGAGTCCTTGCTGTGAAGGCTCACGTCGTCTTTGCACAGGATGAAGTTGGGTCTGTAGAAGGCCTCCACGGCCAGATGCAGAGATTTGGCGTCCAGGAACTGTTGAGTCTTTTGCTCGCCGTTAGTCCCGTTGTAGTAGTAGCCGATGAGGCTGTCCTGGTACGGCTGGCTGGGGTAATCGCACCGGTAGCCCTGGTAGTCGTTGTGCGCCGCTTGTCGGTTGGTTTTGTCCAGCAGGGGGTTCTGCAGCTCGCTGAGGCTCTCCATGGTGGCCGCTTCAAAAGGATGAGGTCCCGAAAACATTCGCCAGTCTGGTTGCTGGAAGGAATAAGAACAATTAGAATACAATCGGATTTATTAAAAACTAAAACGCGTGGTCAGGACACACAACATAATCGATTTCTTTTAGTAATATAATTATTCCGTCTTGCTTTGTCATTCCTCTCACTAGCATCAGTCTGGCACATAAAACCACCCATCTGCTGTATGTTCATCTGTTGCATCTCACACCCTCGGATGCAAACATTTAGGGACAAATAATCTTCCACATGTCATGGAAAGTGTGGCGAGCTCCACTTAGCGTGATTTGACTGTCTGCACCGGCCTTCGTCAGTCCCCGTCCACGTCTTGAAATGGGTGGATGAGGTGGAGAAAAATAGTGTTTGTGTAAATAACAACAACAACCAGCCAGGAGAGGCCGTCACTAAGGCAACACGTCAGCCAATGACGAGCTGTGGATTCTAAGCATGTCCAGATTTCAGTGCGCAAATACACTCATTTTTTATTTCTTTTTTTAAATCCAGCCCCAACGGCCAGATCCTTTAGGCCAACGAAGAGTTCATCCCGCGTGTTAGCGTTATAAAAAGCCATTTCACTGGAAACCGACGAGAAAACCGAGGGCTTGATTTATGCTCGAAATGCCTTCAGCGGAGCGTCTGACTAAACAAAAACTATAAAACAGGAACCCCGACCAAGCTGTTTTTTGTTATAGCTGCATATTATTGCATCCGTTTGCATGTATTACACGACAGCGACTTGCCGGCCCGCAGAGACGACGCGCAGGAGACCTCTGACCTCGCTGACCCCTGTGAGACAAAACTCAAACGCTCACAGCCGGTGAGCCGTTCAGCGTGGAGGAGCGTGAATAACGTGGGCCGGTGCTCGAATGTGAGCCCACACACACACACACACACACACACACACACACACACACACACACCGAGCACTGTGTCCATTCTCACAAGCTTCTGAGGCTGAGCCGCTCTCCAGATAACAGGGCATTCCATTACACACCACATTAGACAACAAAAAACAAGTCCCACATGCACAAATAATTCATCTCACGCCATGAAGATGTGCACTTCATGTCAGCGTGTGTCTGGACTCCACAGTTATTAATGACCACGAGCAATTCCAGCTCTCTCTTCTCTTTTTGACACAATGTATTCATATATTTGTCAATCACACACACACACGAAAAAAAACACTATTTCAATTATTCTGATAATAACACACCAGCTAACCTCACTTAAAGCTGATCGTGCCGGAAATGTTCATATTTCTTTTGCCCGCTTCAATCACAGCGATATCTCATATATTTCCCCCGGAATAAGAGGCGAGGAATATCATCAGGATTCTATTGGTTAAACATCTCCCATAAAAAAACAAGACATCACCTCACCTGTAGTGGAAAATCCTCCCGCAGCTTCGCTCGGCATCGCTCCTCGGCGCGTCTGAGTCGAGACGGACGGACGCACCTTTCTACTTCACATCGTCACTTTTGGGATTCTGCCATCGCAGCGCAGCGCGCGCGCGCGCCCGCGCGCCCCCCGACCACCAGGGGAAGTTACTCCGCCGCGCGCGCGGTGCAGCGGACTCGGGACCACGGCACCGCTGCTGCACGCACACCGTCTGGCACACTTCGCCCCGGAACGAGGTGACTCTCCAGCCGGCTGATCGGGCGCGTGAGCGCGGATGTGACACCCCCCCTCCTCTTCTCTCCCCCCTCCCGACTGCGACCGCCCGCGCGTCCTCCCACAGCGGCGCTGGATACGTGGGAATATGTTTGGCTCGCATCGCGTGCGTTTATTTGCACAACTCGCCTGCGAGCTGTTTTCAGCGTTATTGTTCCCCTCTGAGAAACGCCCACAAAACATTTGTTAGAAAGCTCTCCTTCCGCCGCGTGGATTCAGGATTCCCCTCCACGGCATCGTTTCCTTTTCTATTCTCGTTTCTCCGAAATGTGCAAATTTACCTTCATGTTTCCTCATCAATGTCTCTGAATGAATAAATTAAATGCACTGCGCATTTATTTTTGATTAACACTTTAGACAAATCTCATGCATTTATCACGCGTGTGTCAATTGGGTATAAAAGCCCTGACCCCTCTGCTAAGCTGCTACTTATGATCCACACTGTATTATTCTGTCTATGAAAGGATGCATCTATTTCCCATGCAAGCAAATGTGCTACATAGTACATCCACACAGCCAAACTAAGACTAATTCATTTTGATCTCACTGGGGAATAATTATGACATAACTACTGTTTACAGGCACACCGACTGGGGCTTTGATCTCATGTGAAAACCCGCCCTAAAAACATTGCTCATCAGAGGATGTTTTGCCTTGTCCGAAACTGAATGACTGATGCAGAGTCACTAAACACGGGACACATATCTTATTCAGAAGGAGCACTCAGTTCCACCGGCTCATAAAAACGTCTAGAGTTAATAATGTGCAAGCCGAGGCCCTGTCACTTTCTCTGGGAGATGCATTAAGGCGCTGATGGAGACTTTATGGGTGAAACATGGCGCCGCATTCATAAGACCGGGCGCACATGAGCTGCGTCTCTCCCACATTCACCTTGTGTTCACATGCAGGAGGCGACGAGGCACAACAGCACGGCCGTCTCCGTGATGGATTCCCCTCCCTCAGGAGATGAGTTTATTAGAAGAGGGGACCGGAATCTACCCATTATTCTTCTGTCTTTCCATCAGCCTTCGCAGCAGCATCCAGAGGAGCATTTTATAATGAAGATCTGTGTGCAAATGGCCCAGGAATAAACTCAGTAGTGCCACGTGGGGCATAATTCGTGAAAAGCGAAGATTTGTCTTTGGACCAGACTTTTGTCTTGTGCACTGTGCATATTTATGGTCCACTCTGTGGCCTCTTCTTCTGCTCCATTTCCCGCTCTATATTTAGGCACGGTGTCACCACATAGCAGATGCACATTTCCTCCCCAGAGTCATTTAATCCAGAGAAACAAGAGAGTTTATAACCGCTGCAAATGCAGGTACTCATGTGCAGTTGATTGACAGCAGTAAAGCAGAAAACGTTTTTACAGTTACCCTTATTGACTTAACCCCCCCTTCCCCCACGCGCCCCCTCTTTGATATCGCTGCCATCTCTTGACACTGTGAACTTTCCTGATGCCCATTAACCAGCTTTAATCATTTAAACACTTTTGGGAATTAATCACCTTAATCCGATTGGCAGAGAAAGTATCAAACCACTTAATTTGATCTGGCCTAGCCGGCTTTTGTGGAGGAAGGGGAGAATTAAGCGGCTTTTCCCAGATGGACGCCGTGTGCATTAAACATCGTAACAAGGCGTTACACCTGTAACCGCTGAAATAGTCCACGGACCGATAAAAAGAGCTCAAATGTATAATTAAATCTGTCTGGATACTTAATTATTTCACATTTGCAGCACATTTCGGACACGGTTTTGTATCTGCAGCGTCATTTCAAACCATTGTATCTGTTGCAATCTTTGAAATTCAAAGTGACTCAACCAATCCATGTGTTTTGCTGCTCCTGGTGCTCAGATATCAGGCGTTATCATGCTTTTGGACCCAAAGAGGTCAGAAAACACTGAGACTTCCATGCATTCCATCTTTAGGCCCAAAAGCCGGAGAACGGTTGGCACTGCGAGACATCAACGGAAAACCCACAGTTCTACTAAAAAGAGAAAGCCACTGCTGAATAGTGCCCCACACTCCCCACCTGACTCGGGGGTCAGTGACCTGTGCCGGGAAGCAGATGGCGGCGTCGTGGGCAGACGGAGGTTATGTATGTTAGAGCTGGTGATTAATAAGATGGAGAGAGGGAGGAAACAACCCCTCCAGGAAGTGATTATTTCTATCAAAGGAGCGAATTGAGCTGGAGAGCCGACAAGCACAAGCAAAGCTTATTTATAAGGCTCGCTTTCTCTCCCACGCACGCTGCAGCCAGCCGTACATTACAGAACTTCACTTTCAATATTTGTCTGATAATGAAGCCTGTATAGCATTGAGATGAATTGATTTATTGCCCTCTTACATCCAGAGAAAATGAAAATGAGTTTGACTCCCGCAGTAGGCTGTCATAATGAAAAACATAATAGTCTGTGAATGCCAACGTTATGAGAAGCAATTCCATTAAAGTCTCAGGAAGTTGCAAAGCGTGTGACTTTTCAAGGTTCTCCCACCAATGTTCAATCAGAATATTAACCGTGTGCGTCGTCTGGAAGTTTGCCCGGCGTCCGGGCGGGTGTGTGCAGGGGGAGCCCCCCCCCCGGGGGCCGGAAGAGCCTCTTTGGCTTTGCGATTATCTAACTCACAAATGCAATATGTGTCGAATTAGCTGAAAGCGCTCCGCCGGGGGGGGGGGGGGGGGATGGGGGGGGGGGGGGGGGTCAGACACCGGCAGCACTTTGCAGCCTGTAAACACATATCGCCTCAGCAGTGAATGGAAAATGCAAACCGTGCAGCTCGGGGAGGTGATCCGGCCTGGCGTTGCGCTTGCTAACGTGCATCATAATTGGGCCTCCTCCTCCAGCAGCAGAGTGGATGAGGACAGCGGGGGGGGGGGGGGGGGGGGGGGCTTCTCGTCCTCAGCGCGTCTTATACCACTCCAGAGAAACAGATTAATGGCCTCCGCTGTGGCGAGATTTGAGAACTTCCACTAATGGAACAGCAATGATAATTTATTTGGACAGCCGAGCTGCTTCTCTGTGAATAATGAAGTGGCCCCGAGATCATTATTTTGATGGATTCCCTCTAATGTCGGGATGCTGTGCCAGTTTTCCTCGCCGCAAAAAGAAAAAAACATACATGTACATTGTTTGTGTTGTTGATTTGACAGCGTGTCTCTCTTTAAGGGGATTGACGTTTTTTTAAAAATGTACATCACATCAGAGGATTTACCGTTTGAAACATTGATGGCGCTAATGAACAAGCTCGTATGCAGGAATGCAACGCGACGCGTCACTCAGGCGTCGCTTTCATCCACAGTCCATCCCATCGGTCCGAAAAGAAGAGATCACACGAATGAAATGAGGCCGACCCCCCCCCCGTCACGGCCTCCACCTGCAGGCGAGATCCTCCTTTACGCCCCATCAACGCGTCTAAACGGCAGCGTTGATATTCTCTCAGCGAGCGGGCGGCGAGCTCGGGTGAAGGCACGTTTCCCCCCCCCCCCCCCCCCGCCGGTCTGCGGTTGTGGGTCTGCTGTGGGAGGCTTATAAATAGGTAATCGTTCAGGCGCTGCTGCGGGTGAAGCAGGGGAGCTCGCTGAGGTCCGGGGTGACTCATCGCCTTGTCTCTTTGCATCATGTCGGTAACCTGGAGTCGGCACCTGTCACCGGTACCCCCAACCGCCGGTGACTCACACACACACACACACACACACACACACACACACACACACACACTCCTGCCCCGGGTTGTGAAAGTGACTATAATCTATATGTTTGCCATTGGAATAAATTCATTCACATGAGATGTCCCTCACAGTGACAAACCCGTAATGCATTGTTTGCTTTATGGGTTAAACACCAGTTTTAGCGTCCTATCTGATTAACCGTTTAGCCTCATTTTGTTTTTTATCAAACAGGTGCACAGAACGTACCAAAGCCGACATTAAACGTAGACCCAAGCAGAGCTCATAGGAAGCTGGACATTGGTGCTGGATTCACAATTCAGAGAGTGAACGACGCAGCAAACACCTATTTGCTGTGTAAAGACACAGTGGAGTAATGTCTACCTTCCTCTATTATTAAATTGTACTAAAACACTGATCCAATGATTGTAGTAGATTGCATAATCCTCTGCAGCGTAATATGTTTGAAAACTGCTGTAAAAAAAACCCCTCTAATTACTTCATTTCACGAGGCTCGCATTATGCACGCGCCGTTAAGCTCTTCTGCTTCTCCCTGTGATTTGAATCAATCGGCACACGTTTTCCTTTCTGTAGCGTTCTTCTCCTGAGCCGCAATCTCAGGTGGGTTTATTGTCTGAGCCTCGGCCCGGCTGTGGTTTGTGCCCCTTATTTCAAAGCTATTTTTAGCGCACGCTGCCACGGCGGTTGATGTTGTGCCTAAATAAACGGCCCGGGGGCGCCCCGGCACGGCTGTGGACTCAAAAAGGTCACGAGCGACTTCTTGTTTTGTGTTCAGGCCTCTAATGGACCCACGGGAGCCTTCAATGGTCGCCACCCACAGCCGCCACCCGGGACACGTGTCGACTCGCGCCGCCTTTTTTAAGCGACGCCGTGCATGTGTGACCCCCCCGACCCCCCCGAGCCCCCCGAGAGGAGCAATCACCAGGGTTTCTGTAGCCGTGCACTCATGACACGAATGTCCGCTCTGCCAAAATCAGGACGGCTCGATCCTCCTGGGAAAGCGGCGTTATTGTCCGTCTCTTTTCGTGATAGCGAATCGCACGCTCCGTTACGTCGGGGAATGAGGGAGCGGTTCAAAGTGGCGCTGAGATTGACGTGACGCCATGTGAGGAAATGTCTGTAAGAGCAGGAAAGATTCTCCAATATTCTCGACTAGATTGACATTGTTTTCCCTCGTTAGGCTGAATAATAGAGTCCCGGCTGTGTATAATTCATCTGAAATGCAGTATTTGTTTGGTTTGGCTATCTGCTGGTTTTAAGCCTGATGAACATCACAACCTCAGATGGGGCAATCGGAGCACGCAAACACCACGAGTTGGTGTTTTATACTTGAGAATTCATGCACGAAATAACTAAACACGGTCACATCTCAGACCAAGTGTGACCTCAGAGATGACACCGGCATAAATTGAGTCAGTTTAACACTGGGGGACTGCTTGAAGTCTACATATTTTATTGAAGTGCTCATTATGTTGAGTGATGGCTTGGATGGAGATTTAATCAGGTCCTTTTTAATCTCTCGTTCGTTTCACAATGACCTATTTCTCATTTGACATTGAGTCAGAGGTGGATGAGCTATTTTATCTATCAGCAAGAAAGTTTCTTGTAGAATTCCTCCGCAAGCAGAGAAAAGCTGATGGATGACACTGATATTCTCCAGCTGATATTATTTCAAGGACTGAAATTGAAGAAGAAAAAGAGACAAAAAGAAAATTGTACGTGTACCTCGGGCCTTTGAATTATAGTCAGCAAAGAGAACACTACCAACTGAAACGATCAGCGTTACATATAGAGTGGCGTCCTGCTGTTTGTGGTGTTCGATACCCCATATGAGGGATGACAGTTTCTTAAAATAGGCTGAAGATGTGACACCGAAGGCAACCATGGTTACCAAGAACGAGGTGAAGGGGGAGGTGATTCTGTGGAGGAAACATATAGGTTGTCTGGGGTAGAAGCCTAAAGCTAGTTGTATTTCTATATTTTCTATATGGCATAGTGACTGTTATGTCGGACGCATACATCCATGTTTGAAGCAATAAACCTGTGCAAATGGCCACAGCAGAAAGTGCAAATATTACACGTGTAGCCATTAAATGGCTGTTTTACGCAAAGGTTCTTGTAACTGCAGACTTGCTCGCCAAGTATTGGCAAGGAAATAAGTGTCAAACAGGAAATAACAGAGACAGATGGGCACATTTGCATTGACGGGTTTTTGCAGTTTATTTGGGTGAAAAAGGATTCATAAAAAAAAAACATTTGTGAAAAAATATCAACTAGATGTGCATGTAGATCTCAGCAGGTCTGACTCATTGCTGGTTGTTCATAATTAGTACTGCCTGTATGTGTATATGAGACACTAACCAAACACCTGATCTCAGACCCACAACAACAGAAACACTGTCCATCTACAGTAGACAATAATCTGGCAATGTCTCTCAAAAGGTAAAGACAAATAAAGCAGAATTAAAACACTTGAAAATGTGTCGGAACTGTGAAGCGGATATTTACATATGAGGCTGCGTGTAATTTGAAAGCGACTTTCTATTGTCGTCTGCGGCATTCTTCACGTGATGCTCTGAACTGTGGCGGCTGCAGTCTGACCTCCTTTTGGCTCATTATTTCTGTTATTCCGTCCCTGCCCGTCCACTTCCCACTCCACTCTTAAGTGTAAGCAACTCTTTCAAGTAATTGCAGCACTGCTCACGACGCTCCGCAGTCCGAAGTAGCACATCTCGGATGTAGTGTTCTGGTGAAGACAACGGACAGGACCTGTGGACGGCAAAACGTGCGTGTCGTCCTCGACCCCCCGGACTCGCCGATCCCGCTGGGCCGTGGGACTTTGAGGTCTCGCGTCACGCCCGGAGGGTCGTGATGTATAAATGAAGAGCCTCCAGCTGTCCACTCACGTTGTGGTTTTAAAGGCTCGGGGGGGGGAGGTCGGGAGTCAGCGGCGCTTCTGGACTTTTTTGGGGTGGATTGAAAGACCGCCAACGCCTCCACGCCCCCCTAGCGGCTTGACGTACATGACCAATGAGCACAAAGGGTACGCCTCCGTCACGTTGAATCGATTGCAATTTTGAACCAAAGGGGCCCATCTTTCACATCCCATTATCCTCTTCTGGAGGAAGTGGCTGCAATGCTAACGGCCGAGCTGTAGGTGACGTGTCAAAGTCCTCTCAGGTCGACACAAATGAAGGCCGATCACCCCGGGGGACCAGCGAGGTCATGCTTTCCGCACCAGTTAAGGATGTCGGTCAACTAATGAAAGCGTTCTTCAGGTGAATGTCCAGGTGTCTCGTAGAATTCATTTTCTTAAAACCTGGTCCAAACGATGCAGCCATCCAAATAGTGGTAAAATAGCATGAAGTACTTATTGGATTTCCTCCCAGGAGCCAGAAGATGGATACCACGTTGGTCTCCGACAGTTGCATCGATCTTCTCAAGCCTTGATGGTTGGAACCAGACACACAAATCTCCTGGGGTCTAAGTAGTTTTAAGTAGTAAGTAGACACATTTTTCACGCGGGCACCTCATTGTGAATATAACAATAAGTAATATAACAGTCAGTACAAATCAGAAATTAAATTGAGGCACCTTTTTTTTTTTTTACAGAAAATGTGCCGGATAATAATCCTTTTTTTCTTCTTCTGCCATCCAGTGATCGCACAGCTTCAATTTTTCACTTTCTAGCCCGCAGGTCCGACCTTCAAAGAGAAAATGGAGTTGCCGTGGGGAAGGAGTGATGGAACCATCTCCACGCCTGACCTTTTCCCTGACTCATTGCTGCTGAGTATCAAGTGATATCAATGGTTTCTCGTCCTCGTGATGTGCCGAGCGCATATGTCCCTGTACCTTTCTCCAGGCGTTTTAGGGTAGACAGACGCGAGGACATGTCCTTACGTCCAGGCGTCATTGGAGAAAGCAACAGAGGGTGGCGGACCATCAGCGACTAGCAGACTCTCGAGCAGCCTGCTGGCCTCCATTAAAGCCCTGTGGCTATTTCATCCAAGCCATTACGGAGAGGTGTGTGACTGATGGTGCGAGTAAAAGGACCCTCTCGCTCTCGCTGTGTGCTACTGCTGCAGCAGAACCGCGTATTATTATACATGGATGCACCGCCGATGCTCCATTTAACAATGTCCACTTCAGCGCGGTGATTGTGTTTCAAAAGCCCTGAAATGTCCGAGATTGATAGGATTCGACTGTGGCATTAAGGCGCCGTGTGCCGGAGTGAATATCACGAGCTCATTGAGGTTCCCGGGTCCAATTTGTTCAATCAGAAGTCTGGAAATATTGGCCACTTCAGACAAAGGCCTAATTAAAGAATGAATCAATCAGGGACACATAATACGGTACGCAGAGTGTATCCCGCATCTCTTGGTCTGGTGTTTCATCTCAGTGGACATGCAGCACTTATTGCAGGTGACCCATCACACTGTGCACAATGCGTTCATGTACAAATCATTGCCCGGGTTATTACGTCCGTCCTCGCAGTCTGCCTCCATGAAGTCTGAAACACTGCATGTTGGATGTTTGGAGATCTGCACTGTGCGGTCGAACTGCCCACAGGCTGCCGTCTGCAAAACGGGTCAGGAAAAAGAATCCTCCACCGGCATTTTCTCTCGTGCTTTTTTTCATCGGGTCAACAGTTTGTCCAACACTCAAACCGCTACCGCTGAAACCACGCGCGCACGCACCGTGGTGAGCAAAGCAAGCAGAGTGGCAATTTCTGATTTCACTGTGAAAAGACATTCTATTTCTTGTGCCGGTGTGAGCGGCAGATACGACGCAGCGTGGAGCCCCCGGTTCTTCGCTGAGTGTTTTACATCAACGGCGTCATTTGGCGCCTTCATCGTGTACCTGACGAACGTCTCGGCTTAATGCATAATTCTTACAGACCCAACATGAAAGCCGCAGGCTGTCCTTTCGTATGACTCGCATTAATTCACGGGACGGCTAACAAGTCACAGGAACAAATACATAAAAAAGGAACATGTTCTTGTGGGTTTTATTAAGTGTGCTTCTCTGTATCCAGCGAACCCAACAGGGAGCCGTTGCCAGCTTCCCTGTGAGTATTGTGGAGCCATTTCATTGGATATCGACAAGATATACATGTGTGGCCCTTCGGGTTGCTTCCTGGGCGAACACAGACTCATTGTGAGGAATTCGGAGCCGGACGACTCTTTCACAGGCTACAGTGTTGCGCACTAATTACTTCACTCTTGTATCAGCTTCGGGCGTCGCCTCTTGTCTCTCCGTCCTGCGTTCACCGTCACGGTGTGGTTTTATTTCCTGCCTTATTTTGTAGTTTCTGCTTCTTGTCTCCCCGGGTAACTTCACTTCCTGCCTTGTCCCGTCATCCCCTGTGATTGTCTGATTGTTTCCACCTGTGTCCAATCACCTGCACCTCCCTAGTGTATTTAGGCCCTGTCTCCTGTCACTTGTCGCGTCATTGTCTATTGTCCTGGATGCCTCTAGTTTCTGCCTGCCGTTTTTGTCCCTGTTCCTGTGTGCGTTTTTGCCCCTTGGCCATTTTGTGTTGGAGTTTCTGACCATAAAAGTCTTTTGTTTTCGAGAAGCGTCTGCATTTGAGTCCTGCCTTTCCACGCATCCCTGACATTCACGAAGGGCTGACGCGAGTGGATTTAGTCGGTATTATGAAGGAAAATTACAGTATTGTTCGACGCCAAAAAGGGACACAGCTGCAGGCGAACTTAAGGTTAATTAAAGGATTTCTCCGTGCCTACACACCGCTCCGGAAACCGTCCGCAAAATTGTGTCTTTCTCTCTTTTACCTCCATCTTTTACCTCCCCTGCTCCCCTCGCAGGAGTCCTTCGGCCATCGTTAGAGCTTAATGAACTCGGTGTGATAATCCGAGGGAATCAGTGGCGTCGCCGTGTCCTGCAGGCCTGGAGTGTGAAATGAGCCTGTGTTAAATGTGTTGTGTTCCCATTGCGTTCCCCGTGTCCCACACTGTGCTATCAGGGGGATATAATGGGATGTTCCACATCTTTTCCCTAATTAGCTTCGGAGTGTGTTCATTAGACTTAGTTAGATTTAGTCAACGTGCGGGCATCTCGCAGTGGCACAATCGCCCCGGGTACACCGACGTCCGGGAGATAAATCACCTGTCTGCACAGTATAATGAGACAGAGGGCCAAAGTTCGCTTTCGATGTATGTGCAGCCGAGCTGAGCGCCATGTTTGTCCCTCCCCCGCCTTTAATGCACCACGACACATTTGGTTTGTAAATGGCTTTTACGCCGATACATCCGTCTTCACGATGGCGACTTTAACGCGTCAGGTACATACATTCCTCTTCTCAAGCGTGTTCCGTAGCCCCGGAGGCTTCAAAAAAAAAAAAAAAAAAAAAAAGCGGCCTTTGCTGGGTTTAACACATGGCCTCACTGTCACTTTCTCTCAGCCAGCCATGATATTGGAAATTATTCAGCATTAGCGTGCACACAGCCTGCTGGGCTCGGGGTGTTACTCCCTTTCAGCGGGGAGTCACGTTCAAAGGGAAGTAAATTAGCTGTCACCAAGGCTTGGTTTGGTCGCTGCCGCTGTGCCTCAGAGACAATCCTTTTTTTCCACCGGATGCCTGCTCGCTGCCAAGTTAATGCAAGGCAACAAGTCATTGCAGCTGCGAGAAATAAAGAAGCACAATATATATATATATATATATATATATATAGGAGTCAATTGGTTTTCTCTAGGATGGATTAACAGCAGAGAAATGCACATACTGGCGTAGGTCCACCTGCTACGCGCTGCATCGGCGAAAGAAAAGCGGCGGATTGCGTCCTCCATCAGCAGACCGCTGCCCTCTCATTATCTACAGGCCAACAATATGTGAGTGGAGCTGGACTCATTACCGGCAGCAATGTCCCAGGGACAGGACAGACTCCCGGTCTCCAAACAACAGGATGACACAGGTACACGCCTCAATAATTCATGAGTATACTAATCAAATAACGGATTCTTAAATATATCTTTGGACTTGCTTCTTATGAAGCTGAGCTTTCCTCATCTTCCTCATTGTGTTTTTTTTAAGTTGTGAAAGTGAAGAACAACATCCCCTTTTTTTGCTCTTTAATTTGATTAATGTTTCTCAGTTAAACGCAGATTAAACTGCAACATTTATAGAACGAGCCCCAGAGAGTCTGAAAACTCAATACAAGTCAAAAATCATTATCGCCACCCTGAATAAACAGGATGAAGCTTTAGTGCCCCCCAGTGTTCAAACTGAGTAACTGATGCAACGGATTTTTACATATAATACAGTATTTATTATCACGATAAAACAACAATGCTGAGAAAAAGAATGACGCTTAACTCAATTAGGATGACCATGTGTATACTTTGTATTTACAGCACATTACACACCCTACAAACCCATGTAGCTTGACTCACAGTTTAACACAACAGGCCACACAGCAATAAGGTGACATGGCTGCACAACAACAATAAATGCAAATCAATATGATGCAAAGTAACACACACAAGCATAAATACTTCACGGAAAGTACCAGTATGCTCTACAAAATGTCAATTTCTGTCACTCCCGACATGACCTGTGTAGTGTTAAATACAATAAATATTAACAGAAGCACTGACAACATCTCGTGCATCGGCATGAACAGGGACTATGATGCAGAGCAACAATAGTTCTGTACTTATGACGCCTCCAGCCTTCATTCTGCTGCTTCAATCAGGGGCCACTCGTGGTTCATGATTATAATAATAACAATAATAATAATAATCATGTTGCACTTGTGATAAACACGTTAAAAACTCTTGAATTTCCATTTCATGTTTAATATAAATATCTAATCTCATTATTAATCAAGAACTGATCGAACACACTCTGCCTTGTTTTTCCTCTTAAATACTCACCCAGCTTTGACATAGTGAACTCCTTTCTCGCTGGTTCACTAAAAAAAGTGATTAATGCTCATCGCAACGCTTTCCATTCTGCTGCAAACTGTACAAAACAGTCGAGTCCTCCTGCTCCCTCGAAGCCTCGTTAAAGAGAACACCTCAGCATTGCTAATGGCTTTTTGGGCACTATAGACTGTCGCTGGTTCCAAAAAAATCGATAGTCCTCGAGAAGGTTCTTGACCTCCTTACTGGTGACGTAATGATTGGCCTGCTTGTTTGGCTGTATACCACTAGCTTTAAAACACCTTGAATAGCCAATGCGCTCTAGATCCTACTCAACCAGACCTAAAGCCAAATCCTTTCACTGGTTATCACCAACCAGATTCATACGTGCTCCCCCTCGCCACAAGGGGGCAGTGGCGCTCTAGCCGCCGCCGGGCGTGCTCCTAGGAGGAGGAGTCCTCCTCCACGTGGTGGAGAGCGTGCCTCTTGAGCAGCGTCTTCAGTATCTCCACCTCCCTCTCTGCCTCCTTCAGCTTCCTCAGTAGTGTCCCGTTGGTTTCCTGCAGCCTCTCGTCGTCCTGCGGGCGAAAAGACACACAACAGAACCGTCTGTAGCAACAGTGCGCGACCACCGGGCCTCTGAGGAACGAAACCCCGGCGCGGCCGCTCACCGATTCCAGAGGTTCGCAGCCGGGTTTGTTCTCCCCGTCCGGCCCTCTGGGCCTCCGCGCCACCGACGCTCCGTTTTCCCACTTGGCGCAGTGTCGCTGCTTCCTCTGGGGCAGCGGGCTGGGACACGAGGAGAGAGGCGGCGGCGGCGGCGGTGCCGGGACCAGCAGAGGGGGCCGGCGGGTCCCGGTGGGGGACGGGTGGGGTCCCTCCGTCTGGGTGGCGCTGTGGACCTGACGAGGCCTCGGATAGGAGGGGACCGGGGACCCGGGGCTCCCGTCTTTGCCGCCGTCCGGCGGGTAGGGGAAAGGACATTCTTCTGAGCCTGGAGACGAGCGATTGACATCTCATGTCACAATAACATCGATCAACGGCCACAAGACCATATGACTCAATTCAGTAAGCACGAACCCATAAGCGGGAACAAACAATATGCCCAAATTGCACGTCACAAAGACTCATTTGAAGACAGGTGCCCACGTTTTTTAACCAAAAAGCCTCGACGTGTCTCGATCTAAGTAAAATCGAAAGTTCTTCTGTTCTGTTGCAGGTGGGCAGCTTCATTATTACTGTAAGTGAAACAATTCCCCAATGAGAGCCGGAGGGAAATCACCCCGACAACAGGCGCCGTGCTTGAGACTGAACTCACATCATTAACAATCAGACTGGTATTGTTTTCTCTGCAGTGTTTTGGGCGATAATTACAGGAAATAACGTGCTCGGTTGCCTGAACATTTGCCTTAAAAAAGAACGTTCCACCAGAGGACTCATGGATGGGACGGTTTGAATGCGGATGACGAACCCGACTGCGCACACCCACCCTCTGAGGCGCCCGTGGTCACCGGGGCGGAGCTCGGCGGCGTCGGACTGTCGACGGCGCCGGTCACTTTGGCGTTCTTCTTGCACTCAAACGCCACCTGCTCCTTGCACAGCTTGTGGCAGTTCATCCCGCAGTCTGAGCGAGGCGAAAGAATGCACAACGCGTCAGAACAGCGTCTCGTCTTTGAACATTGTCTGTTCTGCAGAAGCAACTCAGGCAAACAAATAGCTCTCACATTTATTGAGGGGCGGGGGGGGGGGAGAAACTGTGGTTGTGGCTGCAGATTTTCTTTTTTTTTTTTTCTCATGTGCTGCAAGGCTCCGCTTTGTGCAACACAGAAAAAACCCCACACTTCACAGCTTTTGAAACCTGCTTCACCTGCTCGCTCCCAGACTGTGTGTGCACCTCATCTGTGAGACCGACTTGTTGTTTTGGGGCCAAAGAGACGTTCTCCTAATTACCTTTGCATTTGTAGCCTTGCTTGATGACGCCCCACAACTGCGAGGAACAAGAAGAAGACTTTTCACATCACAACATACGCGAGGCTAAAAACACGATTGCATATCGGAAAGATCATTTAATGGTTCTGTCATTTCATCACACGGTGAGCGTTCGGGGGGGACTTACGAAGCCGGAGCAGTTGTCGCAGAACGTTGGTTTCATGTAAGTGGTCTCCTGAAAGTTGTGGACGAAGCCGAGACCCAGTTTGGAGCAGATGACGCTCGCCCGCATGAAATAAGCCGTGATCTCCGCTCTGCTGATCAGGCCTTCCCTGCACAACCACAACGCGAACACGCTCCATCTTAACTTCATCTTGGTCTTAATGTTTGGGAACGTCTGACATGGTTCTCCGCTACACGCTAAACAATGTGTTATTGTGTAATTTGAAAAAAATATATATATAAGCATCAACTAGGATGGTTTGTATGTTTAGGACCATATGAGGGGTCACATGGTCGTCTGTGTACGCTGGGGATTTAGCGGTGGGTCTTCTGGTAAGTTCTGCAGCTCTTCAGGGTTTCCTGTTGCTACACTCGTCACTATGACGAGTTTTCTTCCGCTCCTCTGAAGTCACGAGTGAGCGTGTGAGCGCGACCTGTCGAACGAACTCACTTCTCTTTGTCCATGACACAGAAGGAAAACGGAAAGCTAGCAGCGATTTTCTCAAATTCCTCTTGAGAGATGAAGCCGTTCTCGTCGTGGTCGTAGTTCTTAAACACCGACTGCGAAAGACGAGAGAGGAAAACGCCGTTGTTGGCGCACAATGTGCTGAGAGGGACGAGCCATGGAAATGGCTGCATGCAGTAGCGAGGTTAAAATAATTGAGTGTGGTTATATAACCGCGTTGCTGCGTGGCAACACAAAAAAGGAAGTACTTACATCCACCATTCTCTGCACGTGTTTGCTGATGGTTCGGGGGTCCGGTTTGGGAGCCACTCCTCGGGCCCAGTCCACAACCACTGAAGGTCTAGAGGGGGTGGGTGGCTGATGGAGGAGGAATCAGTGGTTAAAATAAACTAGGCCAAGTACGCGGAATAACATGTAAAATATTATCCGAGCCACACATTTAATCAATGGACGTCCTTTAGAAGCAGAAGCGAATGCTGGAAAACTGTTCTTTGAATAAAAAGCAGAGATATTATTTGAAGGTCCTTTATGTATTTAAGCCATTTAGGAATTTATTTGCTTCCGTGTGGCATGACAGGATTTGTCAATATGTAGCCAGCAGCCGGGCTTAGCTTAGCATAAAGAATGAACACTGGGAAAACGGCCTTGCTATGTTGAAGTTGTGAACTTAAGATTTTTACACAGAATACAAATATTACATCATCAATGTTGGGCATTAATGTATTTGTTGGGCATTAGAGGAGCTTTGGATAAAGCCAGACAGCCCCCGTTTAAAGTATTTAAGCTAAGCTAAGCTAAGCAGCCGCTGCTGCTTCCTATATATCAGACAAAAGGTTAGAGCCATATCAATCAAAGTGTAATGTGCTCCCCAAAACTGTTCATTTAAGAATTTGTGGCTATTCGACGGACGAGCTGCTTCCCCGTTTGCAGTCCTCTGGCTAAGCTAGCCGGCGACCTCACGCTTTGCATACATGGAAGACGGTTGTTAAGCTCCTGCTTCCATCACTCACAAGGGCTTTACAGTTCTTGGGTTCTCTGGTGTACGACAGCTCGTAGATCTCGTCCTCGGTGTAGTAAAGGTCCAAGGACAGCTATACGAAACGGGACAACACACAACACCGAAATCAAATCAAAGAGCTCTCGGCTAATCTAGATCTTTGTCCTTGAGACGTGCTTTTAATCAGGTCACAGTGGCTATTATCTCTTCGCGGACATTCTGCGGTTCAAGTACGACGGAAGCACCGCACGCAGATGGAACGACAATACAGCAATCTGAACTCTCTCACATTCACACTCGGTTCGTCCCCCACACACTCGTAGATCATAGACTCTCAACACACACACACACACTCATAGATCATAGACTCTCATCACACCCCCACACACACACACACACACACACACACACTCACTCATAGATCATAGACACATGCGCGGGGACAATTCACATGCTGCAAGGCACTCATTTGCATCTGCGCTTGCGTTGGATTCGGTGAATCACACGAGGCCGCGTAACAATTGTGTGTGAATATGATCAGAATGTGCGGCTGCAATCGGTCGGGTCCCCTACCGTCAGCAGGTGGACCAGGTCCTTGTTGGCGTCCAGCCTGGGAGGAATCAGCTGGAGCTGGATCAGCTCGTTAATGTGGCTGTACAGCGCCTGGAGCTTCTGGACGTTCACCTTGCTGTCCTCCACGTAGTCCGACATGGCCTCGTTGACCGAAATCAGATCTTTGAGGTGAACGCCCAGGATGGGGATTTTGAAACCTGTGCACCTGCTGTACGCTTGTCTATAGTTGTCATAGTTGCGGCAGGACGACAGCATGTCCGTCATCTCGTTCAGTACCTTTGGAGTGAATAGGTTTTTTTGTGAGGATGCTCTGGCTCTAAATATGAATAGGATGTCACGGCGGTGGGTGTGATTTACCTTGGTGACCTCGCTGGGAACGTGTGAGGTGGTGTCCTTCAGTCTGGAGATGGAGCTGTGACAAAGCCCTCCCACCACCGCCATTAGTGTGTTGTAATTGTGCATGATGTGTAGATTCTGGTGGACGCACACAGAAAGAAGCGCCCGCGTCAGTCCGCCCGCTAACACACAAACACGCAGAATTAAACTGGCTTCAGGTGGCCCTGGTTATGTAAATCACAACCCTGCAGTTACATAAGCCACTTACATTGTTGGGTTTTTCCTTACTGCGCTCGGATATCTCACTCTTTTTTCAGAAGTGCCTTTTCCATCTCTTTTTCTTTCCAGCTCACTAAATTGGTTCTGTCACCGGAGCATTATGGTGTGAAATTCGTCCCCACACCCATGGTTTTGAGGTCTGCAGCAGCGAGCAGCTGCAGACCGACGCATTAGTACGAGCCTGCCCGTTCGCTCCCTCGCCGGCGACCCGTTTCTCAGCGGGCCTCAGGCAGCTTTGCATCGGAGTGGTTTCAGAGATTGGGTTTACACTCATTTCTGTCTTTTCCACTTTCACATCCTCCTCTGTGTCTAAGTGTGTTCCCACTTCACAACCCCATTAGCATGCATTCGGTTAATCATTTTTCTATTGGGAAAACCTCAGGATGCGCTAAAAGCCTGCGGTAGATCTGCTGATCGCCATTACTCGCTCTTGGTGAATAAGCACCATGCATGTGCCAATTATATGGCATCTGTATCGCTGTTTAACAATGGGTTGTCATTAGGGAAATGCATAAACAATGGGAAGCATAATCAAGCAGGAATTGCGTTTTCTGCTGAACCAGGAACAGAAAGCACAGTACCTTTGCAACGTGGATGAACTTGGTGAAAACCTCCGCTCTCAGCTGAGCGGTCGGCCTGCTCAGCACCATCAGCTGAACCCACTGGGAGATTCCGTTGCACAGGGCGATGGAACGCTCCATCACGGGGATGTCTTTCATGCAGCAGCTTCTAATGTAATTCTGGTAGTCTACAAACTGACAGAGAGAGGAGCATGACGTGGTGCACGGAGACTGGAAGGCATTTCCTGCGGAGAGGAAATGCCTTCTGGTTTTCAGTGCACAGAGATAACTGTTGGATAAAGGAATCCTCAGCGGGCAAATGAGGAGCCATGGGTTGTGTATTTTAGTGTGCATTCTCACTGATATCCTGCAGAAGGACTTGAATTCCAGGAAGGTGAGATGCTCAGCCAGCTCAATGGGCTCCAGGTGATCAAAAAGAAGAGAGACCTTCCTTTTTTTACTGCTGTTAGCTTTAATCTTCTGGCTCGCCTTCCACGACCAGTCCCGTTCACTTCTAGAGAAAACCAAACACCACAACGCCAGTCACGATCAGCAGAGGTCAACGAGCACCGCAACGTCATAAAGGACATGTTTGTGTCCCTCAATGCAGACTTGTGTTGATGTGGCCAGGAATTTCGTATTATTTTAAATTCTAGTCAAACACTTCCAATGTACCAATATGCGGTTTTAGACGTGGTGTGTGTTTAGATTCCTACAACTGTGAAGCCATAAATGATATGGTATTATTATAAATGATTACAATTTCTCAGGATTTAGTTTTTGCAACATTAAAGACGTCGTCCCTGTGCTCTGGGACATTGTGATGGATATTGAAGACATTTTATAGACCAAGTGATCTAAAGATCAATTGAAAAAACAACGGAAATGAAGTGGAGCATGTAGAACAGACAAATGCGCGTGCCCTCTCAAACCACGTGGAAGCGGAAAACATCTTCCGCTCCACTTTCAAAGTCGCGATTGACCAAACCGCCGAGTGTCGCTCAGGCCCGATGTCTCAGTTGCCAGCTGGTCAGAGATTAACACTTACATGAATTTGGTCTCGAGGAGGGAGCAAAGATGCTCCTGTCCCTGCTCCCTGATCAGCTCACGGAACTGGTCCAGGCGGTCTGACAAGCTGTGGTGCAACCGGAACATCATCCAAAATTCCTGGATCCAGTGCCTGCAGATCAAAGAGGAGGCCGTGAGACGCGCGCAGGTTTGGAGTCGTGCAAAGCGCCTTTGCGTGAAACTGACCTGATGAGGTAGCATATCCTCTGGCACTCGGTCGGCTGCTCATTGTCAAGCGCTTTTTGGAATTTAAGGACTTTGGTTAAGGAAGACTTATGGTGATTGTCCGAAAGTGAAAGCCGGGATTCACTTCAGGTGAGCATTGACATTTCACAGGACCAGTACGCTTTGAGTAAACATTGGACAAATGCATTCCGACTGCAGAGTCGGAATCTTGCACAAACAACTCTCTAATTAAAACTACAGCAAAGTGGCATTTGGTGGAGTGGGAGGAGGCGACTGCATGAGGAAAATCACCCAATGAATCACTCCGGCACACAGAAGTCAGTGAATAACCAAAAGTACAAAGAGAACACGCAATCAATCCTTCACATACTGTAGAGCAGCCGCTGATCGTTTAGTGGTCGGACTATGACGATGTTATCCGAGCCTATGAGATTATTATTTAGCAAGGTAACCCCGGGCTGCACGTGGAGCCCATTCCCTATTATTCAAAGCAGCTCTTTACGTACGACTCTGCAGCTCTCGGCCCGTCAGAAATCAGCTTGAAGTGATTCACATTTTTTAAAAAAGGGCTAATTGCGTCACGGGAGCAGAAGATCGGCCCACGCGATCCGCAGGCCAGACTGCGGCGAAGGCTGTTGGCTGTGTTTGTGTGAGCGGGGGGGGGGGGGTGGACTTCTTTAAGCAAGCGGGGGTTAGAGAAAGTTGAAAGAGGCCGAAACACCCGAAAACCCAGAGGCTGCCCACCAGGGCCAGCGGGCTCCTCCGATAGGCACAGTGATGTCACTGCCACTTCCTGAATGAAAGCGCAGCTCGCGGGGCCTCTACTCAAGCCACAACACCACCAAAATAAATGAATGACAATCAAGCGTTTTAAAAAAGAGACCCGGAAAAGGTGGCGGCCGTGGACACAATTCATTGTTACTGACAGCGCGGGGCGGAGCGGCAGCCGACGGCATGAGTTTTTACACGCGTCAGCTGCAGGCCGTCGCGAGCCAATGTACGAGCTCCATCGCCGGTTGCCGTTGACAACCAGAGGAAAGCAGCACCCGGCGGAGCCAAGGGGATTCCGATCCGGAGTTACAGCCGGCGCTCACGATCGTCCGATGCGTTGTTGGGAATGGCGCGGTTGCAGCTTGGTGTGGGGCGGCTGAAGGATATTGGGTGGTGAGTTTGTCCAGCAGCTCACAGGAGGAGATGTGGATACGGTGCATGGCCAGGGTGATGTTCAACAGGTGGCCGCTTCCGCACACGCCGCCGTCCGAGTCTGCAAGACAGAAACACGCTTTAGGAGTTAGCCTCAAAGCTGCGAAGCGGAGGAAAAACGACGTCATCCCCTTAAAGTGGCCGTTGAATCAGAGGGGATACAAGGTGTCCGTCGTTTAGGTGGCAGCGATCATTGCTGCGCTTTCACAAATTCATAACAACAAATATAGACTTTCATCTTCAAAAAATAAAACATTATTCAAGCAGGATTAAATTGTACTTTTATTTGGTACTATTATGAACTAAGGAGTAATGCAGGAACATCTCACCCAGTGTGCTGTGGCAAGTGAGGAAAAATACTGACTGCTCTTGTCTATGGCTGCAGTGCTTCAGACACGATGCTTGATATTTCCTTTGAATACAAACGTTGTACTCTGCCAGACGCCACCTCACCTGTGTGTGTCCCGCTGAAACGACGACGTTTTGTCGTGCCCGTTTGTGAAGATTTGCCCCTTCCTCTGATTGTGTGAACCTCTGCGGCCTGCTGGTCTCACTACCTTCTTTGCTTCCCTTTTCCTTGTGTATATCTCACTTCCTCCCATTGTGGCCAGACCACCTTTCCTTATCTCGGTGGTCTGATGCTCGGCTACAGCTGACATCTTGAGACCACGCAGTGAGAAGGTCCCTGGGCGGCCGCGGCCTTAATGCGCACAAAACGTCACATCGCAGCGGCAGGTCCGACCTTTAATGGCAGAAAACGCACTTTTTCCTGCCCGCTTAAGAGGAGCGACACGCCACTTATCGTGAGACCGCCGCTGCATGCGGGGAAATGGCAGCGGACTTTTAACTGCATCTCGAAAAATACGATCCATTTATCTCGGTACATTTTAGGCTTCCACAATCAGCGGAGAAGGAAAATGGTTTTGAAAGCGTGTACGTTCCCATGCTGTTTCCCTTAATCGCTGAACCAGTATCTCGACACCATCAAGGACACCGGGCATCTGTGGACCCACTTTTAAACCATATCACCTTGGAAATACCTCGGACGCCATGGCAACATGTTTTCTAATCTTTGTTATCGGTAAGCGACTCACCACTCCAGCTGCCGCTGACTAATCCAGCCCTCACATCCTGCACGGGGTGTGTTTGTGTTTGTAACACGCAGCCGCTGAGGGCAGTGAATTACAATTTCACCCAGCAGTCAAGTCAGGAAGAGAAGAAGAGAAGAAGCGCGACACCAGGGCCGCTGTTTAGTGACGCTATGATGCAGTTGAAGTCAGCGCGCGGTTTCGTTAACAGGTGTCAGGTTGTGAATCAGCCAAAGTCAGTCCTACGGCACGTGCACAACAGGAAGCCATGACTCTCCGTCAAGTAAACAGTTGCACCACCGTCTTTTTTCACAACTTTCCAACCGCTAACCCTCCCTGCGCAGGGTTAATTGCAGGAGGAAATCCCTCCTCTGCTGTCTGTTCCTGACTGGAAAAATGAGGAAAGCTGCCGCTCGCCGCGCTGGAACAGCGTGAGACCGCAGGGCGATAAACACAGCCAAGGGCACGCAGCGCCTGGCTGGCTTCTGAGGTTATCTCAGGCGCGCATCGCCCGCTCCAGACCTGCACGTCGCTCTTCCTTGTTTTGACAGAGGCCTTGAGCCGGGATGGTTCCCTTGTTTTCACCAAATCACACGCAGGATGGTGATTATTTCCCTGCACTCTGAACAAACAGCTCCAAAGTGAGCAGGACTGGCAGTAAGGACTTTGTTTTGATGTGAAAAGCTGGTACCACACTAGAAAGAGTGTGTAGTTTTACAGATTGTATCAAAGCAATGTGTGTATATATATATATATATATATATATATATATATATATATATATATATATATATATAGAAGAGAGTGCAAAAACGAGTCAGCAGTCAGGCAAAGAACAAAGCTAAAAGTGAAGAAATGTAATCTCTACCCACATCTGATACCTGCTCACGTTGATCACCGTGGACTATTAACCCGCATATTCAACTTTTCAATCAATGTTTTTACAAATCTCACACAAAACTGTACAGTTCTATTATTTGGAATAATTAGTTATACTTTGCGTAGTAGAGTTATATTGCACTGCATTGTTACAGTGTTCTTTATAGTAGTTTCCCATATTGTCATTTTCTGGTCATGTGTTGACCTTTGTTGACCTTTGAAGTACGTTGCCCGAATAGTTTCTTTCCAAAACACAAAGGCCAATGTCATGAAAAGCGAATACATGACCCTCTTTCTTTTTCTGAAATAGTTTAATAATAATAAATAGTATTGAAATAATAGTTCAATGCTATTCAATTTAAAATCACTCGAAATGATGAACACATTTGCAAAAGGAGGATTTGATGGAAGAGTTCGTCGTTAGAGCTTAAGGGCTTTCCATGCAACCAACATAACGAATATTTAATTAATTATATCTAGTATAAACACAATTTGAGTGTAAAATAAAATGTATTATTCGCGTGAATCAGCTCAACGTCGGGCATGTTGGGAGCGTGCAGTGTGGTCGAGAGAGAGAGAGAGACGATGTCAACAGCTATTGATCCACACCTCACAGTGCCGCATTTCAAAGGCCGGCGAGCCTCTGAGGACGCCGCTCGGGGGCGCTGACCTTTGGGCCTCATGCCCAGGCTTGAAGCCGCCATCAGGTAATCCTTCAAATAGCTCCTACGTGAACCCTCACATTTGAAAAGGTGGCAGGACTGGGGAGGGGGAGAGGGCGTGGGTGGGGGCCCTCGGGGCTTCGCCTGTGATGTGGGCTCAGGAGGTGCGGTGCTGCGTTCAGTTTTTGTATCAGGAGAAGCCGCTTGAGGAAAACCCCCCCTCCTCTCCCCCTGATGACACACTCGTGCTCCGCGAAAGGCCATCTTGAGGCGCGCGCGCGTGTGTGCGTTTGGATCTCACGTTTTGAAATTGCTTCCAGCAAGTGTTCCAGAGAACGCTGCGATGCCGCACCACAGGGGTCCAGAGCTCTTCCTCCTCCGATTCATTCGGTGCCCCTTTGTGGGTCTGAAACGAGCAGCAGGCTGTCGTTACTGCCCCGCTCTCACCTTCTCCACAGATAAACGCACTTACGGGATGTCATTTTATGTGCGGCCCATTGTGACGCCTCTCCGTTGCTCTTGCTCCATTTGTGTAACCAGGCAACGGCAATTTGAAAGCTTGTCTGTGCAGAGACACAATCACCAGAACTCTGGGAGCGATCCTGACAACTTCATGAAGCCGATGATCACGCTCGCCGCCGCTCCTTCTCATTTAAAAAAAACAACCAAAAAAACCCGACATATCATTGAAACGGACTCATTCACTCAACGGATTCATTGCACGATACAGTCGTGAAGTAAATTAGGACACACGTGGTCAGCAACGCGTATGAGGCGGTGAAAAAAAAATAAGTAAATCGACTGGGAAGCATCAACGGAACAAATTTCTACTTCAAAACATAAAATCCGTTCAACTGTGTTGACAATATTTCACTTTCAAATGCCTACTCCATTTTTTTTAAAGGCCTGCCTAAACTTGTTGGAGGTTTGCAGCCGTATGCCGGGAAAAAAGGTGGGAAGAACCCTGACTTCTGGGAAACAACAACATGCGATCACTCCTCAGCCAGGGCGTGTTATCGCCGCGTTCTTCTCAACAAAAGCGCCGCACGAACTTCACCAACGACTTCAGTGTTACACGGACCACCAATCACATACCCTCACCACACAACGATAACTCACCGAAGCACTGCAGACAGGCCTGGATGAGGTCCTCCCAGCTCCCCCCCTTGGTGAGGGGACCCAGGGGCATCATGGACTTCACCGGGGCGCTTTGGGCCGGGCCGGGCTTGTGGAACCTGTGAGGTCGGCCCGGAGGAGAAACTCTAGACCTGGAGATGCATCCTGGAGACGCTCTCCTGGAGGAACACCAAACAGGAGAAGAGTGAGGGGGGGGGAGAGGCTCCTCGTCCCACCAACCGTGAGCTCGTCGGACCACAGCTGACGACACATGAAACGATCAGTGCAGTTGTGGCCATTGTTCGAATTTAGGAACCCCAGTGGAATTTAGCTATTCATTGTTCTCATTTCCTTCCTTTCAACTCAGGGAAATACCGGTTGATTGCGGACATCCAGTTCAACCTGTAGAATGACCAATAAACAAGAAGGAATTCGAAACATATAAACGCGAAACGTGTGCATTTTAAGTGCAGCAAGTCGGCGGTAACCTGCGCGTAAAGCCAGCGGGCGTCCTGAAGGTTCCTCTCCAGGCACCGTTTGGGCACAAATGAAAGAAAACAAACGGTCCACTAAGAACCCGGAGCACAACTCCGATCATTTAAGTTACTAACTTACACCCCACACACTCACACACACACAAATAAAACGACACTTACGCGTCGTCCTTCCCCTTCTCGTCCGGTGTCGTACTTTCGTTGGGTTTCTTCTCTCCTGATTGACAGCCCATGGCGAGGTACTGGGCGACGAGCGGCTGAACCAGGCTGTCCATCTGCGTTCTCCTCGATGGGAGCATGGCATCGCTCAGCTCGGCTCGGCTCGGCTCGGCTCGGCGCGCCTCCGCGCGCTCTCGGCAGCGTTGTGCCGACTCGTCGACGCACGCGACACGATGAGGTCACCTGGCTCGCCCGCCAGTGGGCGGCGGCGGCGCCTGTCACTCACACCGCGCCGCGCCGCCGCGTGCGCCTTTCTTTTGCTTTATTTTATTTTGTACAACCTTTAATTTAAAGGCGTTCGTTTAAAATGCAGCTAAAAATTAAAATAAAAAATAAAAATAGACAGGCTTTCCGTCACTACAGATATACTTTCTACGTTCACGTCCATTAAAAACACCGTCTAGTCCTCGTCTCTGCGGGGACAGGAGAGTATCTGGGGTGTGATCCCTGTTGTAGTTTACAAAAAGCTTTTTATTTGTTCAGTCTGCCGAACAGGAACAGGGTGGACCTTCCTCTCTGGAGATAACAGTGGCTGTGGGTTTCCACGGAGGCTTCTCTGGGTGGCAGGTGGTCCAGGGACGAGGTTTCCTGCTTCAAGAAGAGGCTCACAACACGTCTCCGGGTGTGGGAGAGAACTGTGTGATAAGGGATTCAGTTAGACATTATACCAATAAATAGCAACAGTGAGTCCGTGGACATTTTATGGCTGAGGCGACAGACAAGGGTCATAAAAAGATTTGATTATTCAGGAAAAACAATGTCATTACTTTGACAAAAACTATATCTGGTGTGTTTGGACACACCAGTGTCTCATGTTTTTCTCAAGTTTAAGCAAAAAAGCACACTGTTGGATGGCTTCGGAGCCTTTGCTCCAGAGGGAGAGTCCTCCCTTGGACGAGGCGCACAGAGCGGCAGAAGTTTGAGTTTGTGAGTTTCCACCGGCTGCTGGCATGAGAACCAGCGTATCAGCAGCTGGCTGCTACTGATAAGATAGCTTGTCTGCACTCAGACCAGCCACTGAGGCCCTAAGCCGGCCCTCGTGCGGCGAAAACTAAATCTGATCTCACTCCTTTCTCATGACAGAGATACAATAGAAAAGCCTGTTGTGTTCAAAAATGAAGAAACGCCGGACGGACAGAGGTCATCGCTGATCAAAAGGTCAAATCAGATGTATTTAATAAAAAGAGATGGTGTTGTGGTAAAAAGAACATCTCAGCTGAGGAGCCGCTGGTCTCAGCGACCAACAGGCCCCAGGTCAGTCCTTTGAGCATCCCTAGTGCCCGTCTGTCGCCTCCACCAGCGAACTCGAGAACAATGGTTCCGACAGGTATTTATACCAATGCTTAAAGGTGTGAAAGTTTCCACACCTCTGGGAGTGGTCTTCTGGTGAGTTCAATGTAACTCGGATTTCGAATAACCCTTAGTCAATATCAGTTGTTCAAGTATTACATGCATGCATTCCAGTTGATTACATTACATCAAATACAATCATAACTGTACATTGGTATTATTCTATTACAGTTGCAAAATTACAGTAGTTTTACAATATTGTCATTACTTTATTGATTACACAGTTCCAGAATCCTGGCTGTATTCTGGTGTACACTATATGCATTTTATTAATTTTGTGAACCGGGTCGTCAATTTGTTTCTAATATCCTACAAGCCCAAACAATCGGCACATGTTGTATGATTTGCCGTGAGCGAGGCAGTGTTCATTACTCTTTGATTTTCATGGCACAGATTCTGACGTCACATGATAAATTTGGGTGGACCATATCTCTTGTACTCCAATAACCACATGTTAAGTTAGAAATTAAAACATTTCTATGGAAGTTTTTATTATTGGTCTTAACCTTGTAACATTTGCTTTCATTTCAAAATAATCTACATGCATCAACTTCTAATTATCTTGACTTACATGTTCTAATGAAAGGTGAAATATAATTTGCAAACTGCGATATTTAGAGATGATCAGGCACCGGTTAGGGCATCACCCGAGGTGGTGATTTATGTCTTCAATGTAGCGTAGAATGAGGCGTTATTGAGATCTTATTATAATATATTCAACATTTTGGGCGATCCTGTGCTTCTTTACGGATGTAACATAACGGTTCAACGCAGACAACTGGAATATTGTCCTGTGCACATTCTTTTGTCATGTGGATTAAGGGTGAGGTTTTGTTAGTTAGTGTTTTAGTGGCTGTGAACACCACCTGGTGGATGCTATCACACCTTTTGACTGACTGACGCTCAGTAATATGAAGAAATAGATCAAGTTTGAATGCATGTTTAACTTACTCTAAGTTTATGAGTATCACAGACTCTGTAAAACTGGGATTATATCTGAGCAGAAACTGTTTGCTAAAAAAAATGGCTTCAAAATGTGTATAATCAATATCTTGCTTTTGTCAACTCATCGGAAAAGTAGATACCTGTTTTTGGTTTATGAAGAATATATACCCAAATATATACACGCAGCCTCCCGTGTGGTGTTGAAGCACACGTGACCCTTTGTGTTACATATTAAACAGCCTCAATGCTATGTTGTGCTAACAAAGACCAAAAAATGTGAGCACATTACACCAATTCTTAAATCCTTACATTGGCTCCCAGTATGTCAGAGAATTAATTTCAAAATCCTACTGCTCACATATAAATCACTACATGGTTTAGGGCCAAAGTATATCACTGATATGCTTCCACTACATAAGCCTTCAAGATCACTAAGATCTTCTGACACCAATCTGTTAGTGATTCCCAGAGTAAATACAAATCATGGGAAAGCATCATTTAGTTACTACGCAACAAACAGCTGGAATAAACTTCCTGAAGATTTAAGAGTTGCCCCAACTCTGACCACGTTTAAAACAAGACTGAAAACTTTTATGTTCAGCCTCGCCTTCTGCTAAATTTTACCTGCATTGCACTTTTAACCTCTGCCTTCAATTAAACAATTTAAATAAGATTTTAATTTATAATTGTATTTGCTGTTTTTAATTGCCTTTTAATTCCTGCATTTTATTTCACTTTATTGTATGAAATGTTCTGATGTGAAGCACTTTGAGTCTGCCTTGTGTATGAAAAGCGCTACACAAATAAACTTGCCTTGCCTTGTCTAAGAAGTATTACCGACATAATGCATGCCGTTGGTTCAGGAGGAAGGCGATGGTGAAGTTAACGAGAAGCACTTGAACGCAACATTGACCTTCCACGTAAATTAACGGTCGCAACGCGCAAAAAACCACGAAGAAGAAGAAGAAGTAGAAGAAGAAGAAGAACACGAACGACGTCAAAACGCGCGTGGCGGGCGTCACGCGGGCCCTCTGAACCAGACTGACGCTAACGGACAAGTTGTTAGCCTAGCCGCTAGCTACAGGCGGGTATTTTTTAAAGCAGTTTCTGTGCCGTTCAGTGGTGACCGACACACCTTCATGGATTTGGACAACGCCAAGTTGTTGCATTTCTTCAGGGGGAAATTCATCAAACTGACCCTGAAGTCCTCCTCGTACTTCGGCGTCGTCCAACGGATCAATCACAACAAAACGCTGGTTTTGGGGGACGGTAAAAAAAAAAAGCATCCATTAGCATTGTTGTTATTAGCACTTGTTAAATCCCCCCATAATAATTGTTTTAGTACCTGAATGCGATCGGGTTACAGGTTCTCTGCGGTAACTCCTGCACGTTAACGTGACGTAACGTTCGGTTTTTGCTCCAGTTGTTTGTGCCAGTAACGGCTGTCAGATTCCTGGATCCAAGCTGTTCTTCGGTCATGAGATTATCAATGGTAAGTTCCCTCAAGTGGTAACGTTAGTTATAAAACTATGATTAACAACAATCAACAACAACAAAAGTGTTTTAATTATAAGTGTTGACGTCTGACGTGTCCTTCTTTTTGCATGATTTTAATTCAAAGTGGAATTTCCCAGTGAGGCAAACACTGACAGCGGGTAAATAATCAACAAACGATGTTGTCATTTTTTATTTATTTTTTTTGCATCACAATCAGACGTGGATATTTACCTGTGACGCGTTTGTGTTGTGCAGAAACATCGAACATCACAGACTGGAAGAGCATTTGAGCTTGGAAACGTTCCAGCCGTGCATGAAGACACTCTCATTCGGTAAGACAACAATTGAACGTGTTTTTGTAATATTCATTTAAAATGCCACCACCCCTCCAGTTGATGTCCGTGTCTCCCAAACAGAAATGATTCACTCACTCATCATTGAGAGGTTCCTTTTTTTTTTTCTATAGATGACGATGAAGACAACGAGGACTACGTCAACTTCATAGTCATCGATGAGTTTTATGAGAAGTTTGGGTCTGCTGTAAGTTTCTATAAATCCCCTGAATTACTCAATACTTTTCAGGATACAAATATATGTGGACTTTATGTAAAAACGCGTCATCAGGTGATGCACATCAAGAAGCAGCATGTGATCGGCGTGGGCGCTGATGGAGTCGAGTTATTTAAGCACGACAGACTGTGTTGGCTGCAGGTGAGAACTTCTGCATTCTTCCCTTTGGGGTTTTTCCTTCTGTCCTACGCTCCGGGTTTCTCCTTCATCACAAGAATGACAAAAAGTAGAAAATAATTTAAGCTGATTTGCCTTCATCTAGATTGCCACTAAAACGAAGGTTTACCTGTTTGATATCATGATACTTGGAGATCGGGCCTTTAAGAACGGCCTTTCTATGATCCTGCAAAGTAAGCACATACTGAAGGTTAGTATCGTTAAAAAAAACACTAGAAATCCTGCTCAGTCACTGTGCTGATTGTTACCAAGACCTCTATGGTGAGTGTACATATTGTTCAGGTCATCCATGACTGCAGAGCCATCGCTGGATGTCTGAGTGTTCAGTTTGGAGTGAAGCTGGCCAACGTCTTCGATACGCAGGTAAATGTGCGGCATTTCCTGCGGGTGATCTTCCCTCGTGTGTGTTATAGTTAAGCCTACTCTGCCCTTCCTTTTTATGTGTTCAGGTTGCGGATGTCATGGGCTTCTCCTATAAGACGGGAGGTCTACTTCCCGACAGGGTCAGTACTCTGCAGGAGGTGGTTAGTCTCCATCTGAAGGTGCCCCCGTCTCAACTCTCATCCCTTCAGATAAAGTCCCAGCTCACCAAGGCACAGTAGAGTCTCATCAAGGTGGTTTTATTTGCTGTACAGTTGCATCTGTATGCTGGAATCGTGTGTGTGTGTGTTCACAGGAAGAAAGGGAGATGTTGTACAAGCGGCCGTGTCCTATGCCCCTGCTTAAGGTGATGGCTCTGTCGGTGATCCACCTCCTCCCTCTCAGACTGGTGCTGCTGGATTCTCTCATGATAGACTACGTGGCCCTGGTGGATTCATACCTCAACAGCGGCTACTATGAACCTGATGAATTGCAGCATGTCGGCATGGTGGGCGATTCACCAATGACCACATTTCCAGGGTGTTTAGTTTGTAAAATGTAACATTGGTGGATGAATCAATTAATCAGGCATTGCGTATTGTAATTGTAATGTATTATAAATTCTTCTCCATATTACATGCCGATATGTACTTGTTGTTGTTGTAGTTGTTCCTTAAATCCATTGGATGTGCTTTTATTGCTTAAATCAGCCTCAGCTGATTTAAATCAGACTAGTGTATTTTAATTGTGTTAGTCAGAATTGACAGGCAGAATTGACAAAAGGAGCAATGGCAGCAACCAAAAGCTGGTTTGACATGTTTTATTACTCAAAGAGGGAAATGGGGAAACTGGTCCTGGAAGCACCTCCTTTGAACGCTCTACCTGTTTGCATCCTCAGGAGAGCGTGTTTGAGCTGCCCAGAGAGCTCAAACAGCTGGAGAAAATGCGACAGGAGTGGGCTGTCGACCACTACCCTGTCACCGAGCGAGGCCTGCTGGATCGCTTCAACCCCCGGTCTCCGTCCCAGACTTTACCCGCAGAGAACAACGCCCACCAACGCCTGACTGTGGAGTCGCCTTCGCCCGCGATCCCTCCCCTCCCGACGCCGAGCCCTCCGAGAGCCAGCGATGGGTTTTCTGTGGATGTTGAATCGGCAGATCCGGCTCCAGTCCCACTCGACTCATCGGACCTCAGGGATCACATGCCCATTAACGCCCCCGTGTCTCTTGGTGCAGGTGGAGGGAACGCTGAGGTACTGATGGACATAACAGGTGGAGGAAGTCCTTTTGGAAGAAGGCACGCGGCCCCCCCGCCGCCCTGTGCCTTCGGAAGAGGGTTCCTTCTCCCGGTGTCACAAGATCAGAAACCCACCCAGAAAATGGGGGGCGTAACGACTCCTGGTAGGATGGGGGCGGCTCCTTTTAGGCATAAAGTGATGCTCGAGCTGACCTGCCGAAGGACGCCTGAGTCCATCTCATCCTCACTTTTCAGCTGTTGAAGTTATACGGTCACAGTATTACAGATGTTATATTGTTTAAATACACAGCCTCCTTTTTGTGCTAATAAGAAGTAGCATCACCGACATAATGCATGTCATTGGTTCAGTTGGAAGATAACGGTGTGTTACAGATGTTATATTGTTTATTACTAGAAGTGTCCAGCAGATGGCAGTACACGTTGTGTTTTGTGCTGAGCTTTGTTTAAAACCTGCCAGCGTTGTGAGGTTCGATTTATTTATTGTTTGTCCTTCTAATTGTGCCTCCTGATATACTATAAATCTAGTAAATAGTATCTTGAGAGCAAAAAACATAGTTTGGATTTTGCATGCTCGTATATCTGTGTTCATCACTAAACATGTTCCTTTTTCCTTGAGTTGTATTTGTGTGATTTGCCCCTAAACACTTCTGTTTAATTTGTTAACTTTAGCATTCAGATCATCTAGACGTTAAAGAAAACCACTCAAGTGGCTCCACATTGTCCGTAGAACGTAACGCGCTGAGCGTGCTGTATTTCCAGTACAGCTTGGCTGCTGTTTTTACGGTTAATTGATTGTGAAAAACAGCGGCTGACATTGATGGATCTGCTCTTAATCGGGCAAAGACGTTGCTTGCTGACGTTTCTTTTGATTAGAAATGACCAAAGAAACCCATTAGACTCGACCCGGGCCGAGTGTGACACCGACCAACACAACACGGGCCAGCACCTGTTCTATAACGGCACATCTTATCCCTTCAAGTCGCACAGAATCAGAACCATAAGAGCTCAATGCCTGGGATCCAAATCAGGCATGGACACAACAGCAGGGTGTTGCCGTAGCCTCAATGGGAGGGGGGGGGGGCAGGGCATGTTAATCACATCTTATTGCTATGGTTTTCTCCATCCAGAGGCTTGGGCCCTTTCCAGAGTTCCCTAATTGAAAGCGTGAAACGGGTGAAGGAGGGTTTTAATTAACTGGGAGGCAGCCCCCCCCATAAAGCCGCGCGTCTCTCTTAGCAACCGGCTCCTCCTCAGCCTCTGTTGAACCCGAGCGCGATGGATCTGCCCAGACGCCGCCTTTGAAACGCTGCCGTGGCCTCGACCTGTCATGTGGGTGCAGCACACGACCTGAGAGCGGATTCTCATCCGTCAGCTGCTGCACTCAACCACTTCCAGAATTTGAAGGCCCGTGTCTTTTGTCGTGCATGGTCACAGAATATGAGGTGGTGTTGTGGAGGAGGTTGTGTGTGTGTGTGTGTGTGGGGGGGGTCTCTGTGGACGGACCAGCTCTTGTCATTGAGAACCAGATTGGAGCTCTTATTTTAGAGGACCTTGCATTTCCTCTCCGTCACAATAATGCCTTATGTGCAGCACTTCCTGTTTCTCAGGCCTGGGAGGAAGGAACAGGGCGCTTGTCACACAGTAGTCACCGCTTCCTCCCCAACCCCCCCCCCCCCCGCCCCCTCCTTCCAATCCCCCCTCCCTCCCTCCCTCCCTGCTCACTAACTTCAGACAGTGTTGTGTCCTTCGGAGGGGAAAGATGACTGCACCTTCAGCATCACAGCAGGATGCTGGCGAGCTATATTTAGAGCCGGGTAGGAAAGGTAGTGCACAGACATAAACACAAACTTTAGGATGTCCAGCTGTGTTGATACAGCATCCGAAAATGGTGGATTAACCGTGTGAGGCCGATTTATTGTTTTGACTGAGCTGTGGGAACCTGCAGCGCTGCTGTTTGCTAAAGGTGTTAATGGAAATGCACCCCCCCCCCCCACTACAAACAACGGTCATCACAAATATTCTGTATTTTCAAACGTAAGGACATTTTTCGTCGTTTCTGGCGTTATTTCTGCACCATTGTACAACAGTGTTACAAAGATTATTATTTTGCAAGCCAACCAGACACGTGCGCGTTTCTTCGCTGTTGCAACCTTGTGGCGGCACCCAAAACGCGCCGTCTCCCCCTGTAGAATCGCCTTATTTATTCTCCATCATATTACTGTCAGGCTGCAAGCGGCTCCGGTTACCGCCAACGTCCAAGCAAGGAGGCCTCCAGCGCGGGTCAAAGCTCCCAGGCAACCATTCCTCCTCTTAACCAGTGCGAGGCTACGAATTTGTTCATAATTAATAGGCTTTTGTCAATTTATTCAGAGCAGAGAGAATTTACAAAAACTGTCATGCTGCTCGCTGGTTTGCACTCTGAAGCACGTGGTTAAAACGAATCGCTGAGTTCGCCCTCAAAGTGCACACACAGATCACGGTGCGCTGCTCCGTTAATGCCGAACGCACCGCCCGACAATAAGGAGATTGTTTGTGAGCTTTCAACATGTTTACCCCCGATTGAGTCCTGCCACGCGGACGTTTCTCCGCCAATTACCCGCCTCGTTTCATAGCAGAGCTGCTGTAGGTGGCAGACGTGGCCAGAAGCGACCTCTTTAATTTGGCTCGAGAGACGGGTTTGATCGGCGGTTTTCTCCATTCACGGTCCAACAAATTAGATGTGTGTCAACAATATAATCTCAATTTCATTATTCATATAACCACATGTAATCCCTTTGTGTCCCTGAGCCGGGGGGGAATATAATCAGATATCAGGTTCCACTATGACACCGAACTAAAACCGTGCAGCCAATCTTCCATCTGTTAGGAAAAACCTATTGTTGAGTCCTGCTCCTCCCCCACCACCAACAAACACCACCCTTCTCTCTCTCTCTCTCTCTCTCACATTACAAAATGACCTTTTTTTGACTTTTACCCCGTTGATATTCAAAAGGGAGAATTAATATTTAACGTGAGAAAGGCCGATCTATCCAGATGGCCGCTCAAGTACAGCAAAAACGAGAACAAAACGCAGCATCAATATTTCAGCCGGCCGTACCTCCGGTGTGTGTGTGTGTGTGTGTCCCCCTGCAGCCAGGAGGATATGCACACATTCACGCAAACACCACGCGTGCACTGATGGAGCAATATGCGTCTTTGCCGTGGCAGCGGGGAGCTCAGGGCCTCGCCGCGGCCTTCAGGTGGGAGACGGGCCGGTACACCATCGAACGTTTTATCAGACACGATGGAAACGCCGACTGGCCGGTTTGCCCGCCGCCTTTTAGACTGACGTTGACGTTCCCTCTGGCTCCATCATCAGTTCCAAATTTCAATTTTCCCCAAATTTTATTTATTGAGGTGTGAGTAGGTAAAAAAAAGGACGTGCTGTCAATATCTTAACTTTGAACTAATATATTACTGCGATTAATCTACCGCATCAAACAGAAATGGATTATTAATTATCATTATTAACAGATTATTTTGCATCGCTGGCTTTGAGAGATTTCCAGGGTTTGCTTGATTTAAAAAGATCACTGTAGGTCAAAGAAAAAAGGTGTTTCCCCCCCCCCCCCCCCCACAGAAAATTCTGGTTATTAGAGCGTTGGCAACGCCCTCGGCTACAAATGTCTTTGATTAAAAAAGATGGGGAGGAGGGGATCAGCTCTTGGCAAGTTGGTCATAATTAAAGCCAGCATTGTGTAAGGTGTGTGGGTGTGTGCATGCACAGATGAGGAGGAGGAAGAAGGGATGGAGGAGGGGGGGTGAGGCTGAATTAGTGCCCGCTGGTTTGGCCTGGCAGCTGCTCTCTGGCCCTGGCGCGCTGACAGCCTGGCACGGCGGCGGCGGCGTGTTGTCAGGGCCGACCAGCAGACTGTTGGGGAGGCGGCAACGTCAGGCGCACCAAACACACACACACACACACACACACACTCTTTCACCACAGAGGGCTTTGTCTTCCCACCCGGACCTGCGTTACTTGTCGTGGCAATATCATTGGATTAGTACGAGATTAAGCCGGGTAATTAAAAAGGGCAAATGGCATTCAAGTCGCACGGGACAATGTGAATGTCATCTTAGACTTTTGAGATTTAACCTTGATGAAAAATGGGACCATTCTGCTTTATTTAAGCAGTGTTCTAGAAACAACCAGGTGTCCGAGCTCATCGAAAGCTCTAAATGTAAAATGGAACGTGATCCTCAAAGCGATGCCAAGCGTTTTGTAGATTCCTGGAGCCCGATGGGATTATAATGACGAGAAATGGAACAAATAACTGAAAACGTTTTAACCATGACGTATTCAAATTTAAAAAAGCAATTCATCCGGCTATTTCCTGAGCTGCTGAGAGTGTCATCGGCGTTTATTGAGTCATGAACCCCCCCTCGCGTGGCGGGGCCGTGACGGCCTGGGGTTAGGGTGGATTCTGGGCCCGTCTTGGCCCAGATGCAGCGTCTTCTGTCCAGGCCCGATATCCGTGGGCCCCCGAGAGCGCCAGCTGCTGTCGCCGTGTCGCAGACAGCTGTATCTGAATATTCATACGGAGCGTGGATTAATGTGTGCTCGTTTGGCCCCACATGGCACCCAGTCGCACGGGCCAAAGTGTGCAAAGGCCCCCAAAAGTCACCGGTCCAAAAGCACGCCGCCACTGCAGCGTGAATGGAAAGTCCTACGGACCCTCGAAGAGAGAGGGACACGATGGAGGGACATAATCAGGAGTCTTTTTTGGGGGGGGGGAGTTTTTCCTGTGCCGATGGTGGGTTTCGGGACAGAGGATGTCGTATGTGTACAGACTGTAAAGCCCTCTGATTTTGGGCAATACAAAATAAAATGAATTGAAATGAATTTAATCAGGAATCAGGAAACATTTATTGCCAAAATATGTCGTACATACAAGGAATTTGACTTGGGGGTTGGTGCGTGACAGTAGACGGTATAACAATGGACAACAAGACAGCAGTGCACGAGTAATAAAATAAAATGATAATTCTATGGGTTAGTAGAATAAGGCTATGGGTTAGTTTAAAATAAGAGAAAGATAAAAATTTAAAATATTAAAAAAATAAAGTGCACTAGCGTAAGTGACAAAAGTGACGAGTGAAAAATGAAAGAAAGTGACCGGAGGAGAACAAACTGGGCGGATCAGATCAAACGGAACCGTCGTTTGTTTTCGCTAATGCTTCAGCTATCGCTAAGTCCACTTCTGCACATTCAGAGCCACGGCCACCTTCCACCGCGCCGGCTCAGTCCGCCCCGGCCTTCTGTGGGATTTGTTCTGGCGGGAGTTCAGGCAGGCGGTTGGTGCAGTAATCTGCTGGCCGACTGCAATAGAATCCGTGAATGTGTTTTTGAGGCAGAAGTATAAAACGAGCAGATGGCCTTTGCTTCCCTGCTTGAATAGGTAGGAGTGAACCAGTGGGCACGCCGAGGGAGATTTGTGGGTAAACTGTTTTACCTCCCCTCTCTTTGTGTCGTGTCGGGGAAGGCGAAATGGTTTGCTGGCTGCTGGCGGACAAAGGCCCGGCTCTAATGAGAGCCAAGTGTTTTGGTGCTGCTGGTGTAATGGGGATGAAGTGGGGCAGCTAATTATCGCAACCATCTGAAGGCATCAGAGGAAGGCCAGCCTGCTTTTCATGTCCGACGTCACGCAACACGGTCGCTACTGTCCACTATTTTCTGATTCACCGCTCGGCGAGTGAAACCACGAGGTGAGCGCGTGCGTTTAGTCTGTTTGTTCAGGCGTGTGTGCTACCGACCTCGCCGACCCTGAGGGCCAGTTAGGCCGACACGATTACCAGTGACGCACGCTGTAAAACCCGCGGGCCGCGAACGCCTCCATTCTCACTGATGGGGATCTTTGTGGCAGCCATGTTTGTTTGGTAGATGTCTCACTGATTTATGGAGGAGACGCTGTGTGTGTGTGTGCGTGTGTGTGTGTGTGTGTGTGTGTGTGTGTGCCACTCGCCCACAGCTGGATCCCTGTTCGTCTTTTAATTAACAGCCATGCTTTTCGAAGACGTTACATCTTTCTAATTGAACCCTTGAACAACCTCCAAAACAAGCTGCATTTTCTTTTCTGATTGACTATTGGTTAATTACAGAGTGGGTTTTATCCTTGAATAAGCAGAATTAGTACACAATCTCCTCATCAACAACAGGCTTGCAGTGATTGCTGAACCGATGCCCAGAGTCAAACTGGATGGTGGCGATGTGGAGTGGACGCGACACAAAAACACCCCAATTAAAACAATCAGGGGGCAGAAATGAGCTTGTTGGATAATCAGTACAAGGTCGTGGGAGACAATGACATTCTACAAAAACGAACATTGAAGTAGTTTGAGTGGATTTTCCTCTTTGAGAAGTCGGTGCTTTTTTGACTCATTCTCATGTATGCATAAAAAATACTTTACATTGTGTAAATAAAGATAAGAGCCACACGCTATTTCATCTTTTGAGATTGGTGGCTGCGGAGTGTGGGTGTAACAGAGACCACAGAGCCCTAAAAGGAGACATTTTTGCCTCAAGTCTCTCAGTTTCCCATCATGCCTCTGCGTTTGCTGCCGGTGGCAGCAGGGCCAGAGCACTTTCCCCTCATTACCAGGGCTCCAGAGGAAAAAGGGAAACAAAATGGTTTCCAGGTTTTTACTTCAATCTGAGAAGAGGGAGGGGTGAGAAGTACTGTTAGGGAGGGGAGGGGGGGTCAGCCACAGGTACGCCGGGCTGTGGGAAACCAGGAGTGGGTCGTAGTGACGTGACATGATGCATATAAAAGATTTTTTCCTGCCTCATCCTGCAAACACACACACACACACACACACACACACACACACAAACGGCATTTGCTGGTTTGCATGTTTCACGAGTCAGATTATCAGTCGTACATGAATCTTTCATGCATCGTTCTCGGGTTGTCAACCAGAGTCGGCCATGAGAACAATGAGCATTGTGATGTCTGACAGTGACAAACTCCCCGCTGTGAGTTACACCGGGGGGGGATGACACCCTTTCAGGGGGAGGGAGGGGTGCCGGCTAGAAAGGGAAATGACACAATGTCTAAATTTCGTTGTGCGACTGAGAAGATTACAGCACGGCTGTAAGTTTTCGGTAAGATTTGAGTCAGCGGGTTTTCATGGCGCCATGACGTCACTTACAGACGATGTCATCTGATGCCACGTCTTTTACAGTGGAAAAGTAAACGTGTGTCGTAATGTAAAGGCACGTATTTAACACTCGTTTAAACCGTTCGGCACACTCGGCAGGCAGGACCGTCGAGCAGAACTCCCGCATTGTCCCCCGGCCGTATTGTCCGAGGAGGAGCCGCGCTGTCTACGGAGGGTCCCATTCTCCTTTGTGCCCTGATAGGTTTACCAGCAGAGAGTCCCTCTCTCCCAAAGGACAAACAGGAAACCCGGCTGAATGTGGCCCTGATGCTTATCGGTCTTTCTCCTGGCTACTGTCGCTGCTTTGGATGTTGGATGCCGTTGTTAGGACAGTCCGTGCATTCAGACTGTTGCCGCGTGGCCTATACAGCAAATTAAGAAAAAGAAAAAACATTTTGGGAGATCAGATCTCCTTTTAGTCTGTGAACAAATAGTTGATGCACCAACATTTCCCACGGGCCAATATGAAAATCTTCCTTTATTCATCATTATTGCATTCGGTCGGGATCTAAAGCAAAAACATCCACCTCACACACGTCCGTCCAACGAGCTCTGAGCCGAACCAGCAGAGCTGTCGCATCTTAATCGGTTTGCTTCTGCAACAGATACAACCGAAGGACAAGAACAAAAGAGACCCAACACACATTGTGGGGCTTTCAAGTATTATCCATTCCTGGAGTTTTCCATTTTTGTCCGTAAGGAAATCAAGAAATGCACAGCTAATTCAAAATGAGACATGCACTATTTGCTCCTGTACAAAACTGGAAGCACTGATACAATGTGACAAAACCCAAGCAAACGTGCTCGGCTTTGCGTAAACAATCGAAGCCAGAGAACAATCCACTCTCTTATAAGGGAGGCACTTCCTTCTGATTTCCTCTACACTTGCAGTAATGTTTTACAGCGGGGGGGGGGTTGTTGTTTTTCTACGGAATCACGGCAATTTTTCACGCTTCTGATGACTGCCAGGGTCCCTTTTCCCCTCGCAGCGCTTCGTTATGCGCTTCTGTGTGTATCAGGGGTTGTGTGCTTAAGTTAGCCGGTTCCCAGCATAGTTCAGCCGTGTACGCACGGGGTAGCGGGGAGCGCCTCGGCTGCAAACGGGACCTTTTGCAGGGGGGGGGGGGGTGGGGCTACAGGCGTATAGTTCGGGGTGGGGGGGGGGGTTGTTCCCATGTCACAGCTACAGGGCATCCTGATGCTGCAGGGCCAACTTTGCCTGCGTGTTTTTATTCTCTGGCGGCTCTGACTCTTCGGAGACCTTTTGACCTCCGGTCCCGATCTGCTCACTGTCAATCTCAATATCCCCGCCGGTCATTCCCGTCCATGGGAACATTGGCTGTGACAGTAGGACTCCCCCCCGAGGGGATGCAACAGGGTATAGATCCCGACCGAAAATCCCAGCGACGCCAGAGACGCATAGTAGGCATAGTTGAAAAAGATTCAACTCCCTGCCGGCCTGCGCCTCCCCGCATGGACCAGGGAGTAGAAGGATCTGTCAACTCTTCCCAGAATAGGTCGCTGCAGCGGCAGCTGGATGATATAGGTGAGAGCGTGGCGGCTGATTAAGGGCCAGGATGTGCGTGAGACATCCTCTGAACTTCAGGAATTCCCTCATTAAAGCAAAGCGTGTTGATGCTCAGTGGGAATCAGCCTGCGGAATCAACAGGGGAGGTTCTTCCGGCAGTTTTAAACAAACACACTTTTCATTTAACCAAATGCACCGTTCCCTTTGTAGTCGGAACTAGAACTTGGTTAGAACGTTTTGCAATACACGGAACATTTTCTCCATTTAGTTATTACATATAACAACCTCTTGCCGTTCATCAGCTTGTCACAGTGATGAATATGGAAATACCAAGGTACTGGCGTGGCATCAAGCGTAAACAGTCAAATTAGAAATTCTTCGAGTTGGCCAGTAGTTAAATGCACTGGGTAATATATTTTTTTTAATAGCCCGAATTGCAGCAATTACAGAGACCATTAACGTATCTGTTCAGTGTACGGTTCAGTGCCGGGGCCACATCAGGGCCCTCGTTCTGTTGTTGTCTTTTATCCTCCCCCCCCCCCACCCCCTCTCCCCATGTCCGACAAATCGTTTCCAGCTAATTTACGGTGGCCAAACCGCGGGAGAACAATACCCCGCGGACGCGACGCAACTTCTACCACATGTCCCAGAGACGATCGAGGTGCTCGGGGGAAACACTTGCTGAGATAACAAGATAGTAAGGAGAGAGAAGGAGGGCGGCTTGTCTGTGGAGGAAAATGTCCATCAGGAGGGTGTCGCTAAAGACTAATGTTGCACCAAAACTGTGAGAAAGATGTTTACTGTTTTACAAAGTCGATTGAGCGTGAAATGCTTCAACGCGTGAGCCGAAGCCTTTCCAGGACACTTTGATCTCCACCAACATTATAGTACAACAAGGGTATGAACCCAAAAACCAAAGTGTTTGTCTCTGTCGCAGGCACACAATGCTCAGCTCGGCCCTCCTGGGGAGAACAAACATTTAACAAAACACCTTAGATGCACATCTGCAGAGGTTGATTTGACTTAGATAATCATTTTTGCATCTCATGCGCGCTACAATTACAGACGGCACCTGTGCCTGGCCCACCTGCCGCCATCTCCACTGATGCCAGGCAGCAATTTAATTGTAATTATATCAACGGGGGGGGGGAAAGAAAACATCCAGCAGCAATTCAATTCAATAACTTTGCTCTTAGAAATGCTGTTGTGTAGTGCAGCGAAGCACCGTCTCAACAGGATTCTCCCCCCCCCCCCCCCCAGATCTGGGGGGAGGGGGGCCTTCAAGGCCGCCCTGTTTGTGCTGTGAGGGCAGGAGTGAGAGGTCAGGCAGGACTTTTTAAGTTTTTAGCGTGTTAAACCAATCCCCCTGTCGAGGTTCTCCTCCACACGCTCATTCCGGTGGGAAAGGAGGAACGGCGAAGTGGCGAGCCCTCTTAAGATCAATGAACGCGGTGGAAAAAGGAGTGGCCCGGGGGCAGCCAATGGCGGCCTTGCGACGGGGGGAGCCGCGGGGGAGACTATGTAAACAAGGAAACAACCTGATGTGAGCGGGGTCGCTTGAATGCCCGGGCCCTCCGCACAGGCAGGTGCTTCCTGAGTCTCTGCTCTCTCAATCAGTCGAGTATAACTCACAACACCACGGCGAGGTTCAAGGCGGCCGGTGGAGGTAAAGGCAAACGCGCGGTGAAACGCCGCCTGGAAGGCTCTCGAAAGTGATGCCGAGAGATGAGAGCCCCTCACTGTCAAACATACGGTGCACAAGCGTAAACGTGTCTTGCGGAGAGGCCTCGCACCGCAGATAAAGGCAGTCAGGTGACGGCGGCCGATCGCAGAGGACACCTGAACGTCTCTTCAAATGCAATCTCACCGCTCCGACTGCTCTCGCATTGTCTCTCCTTTCTTCTCAGCTCTGTTGGTTGGTCTGGGATTGTTTTGTGCTGTCCAATGAGGAAGGAAGTCGGTGTGAGAAAGTGCCTGTTTTTTTGGGACCAACAGGAATTGGCCTCATCACAAGCGGTTCCTTTTTTTGCTGCTGGAACAATGCACTGGCGTCACACCCCTCGACTGAACCTCGGCATTTCACATGGAAAAATGTTCCCAGAATTCCGCTCCCAGGCTCGGGGTAAGGCCGAGGATGGGGCGAGGGCGAGAGGGCGGGAGGTGGAGGGCGGAGGCTAACGACAAAAAAAAAAGTGACCAGTGGACACTTGTCACCACCACAACCAGGGAGAGCAAAAGTTCCACGCCAATGATGGACGTGTCAACAAAGACGGCTTTCCATTACACACCACACAATAAATTCACACTAAATTCACACTAAATTCACACTAAATTCACACTAAATTCTAGCTTTCTATTTTCAACGAAGCCCAACAAAATAAGATAATCACATAGACACATGTCAGGTTAATGTGCCTGAGCGCAATAGAATGAGTAACTGTTAGCCTGTTAGCCTGTGCTATTGCTATGCTATTCCTGCTATCGCAGTCCGGTTAATAGTTAGACAACATTTAGTTTTGCTCAAATATTGTGGCAGTCTCTGGGGTACCACTGCTGAGATGCATTATCGTTTCCTTTATTGCAAAAAAACAACTTTGTCTTGATGATACATCGTGAAAACCTGCACAACTACATACATGTAATGTAGTTAGCTTCGCTGTATTGCACTGCGCCGTGTTTTGCAGTGTGGCTGCAAGAACCAACAACTGTTAAAATGTGCTGGGTCAACACTTATACTATCAGCGTCATTCATCACCCCGGCTAATAAATCATCACGTAATGTATGAGAACACAAACTCTGAACAGAAAGATTAATATGCGTGGAACAGTTAACAATTTATCTTAATCCATTACCAAGTGCGCCAACGAAAACATAAGACGTCCTGATGTGCGCATCTAGGAGCGACGTAACGGGTAGCGTTATTTCAGCACTTCGCGAGGGGTCGCCCCTTTCACACGTTCATTATCCAGGGCTTTTTCCTCATAAGACTGAAAGCTGTTTAAAATGTGAACATATCGCTGTTTTTCAAGTGTGAACAGGAGAGCACAGAGTTCTTGAGAGATGTCAAATATTGGACAGAGACATGAAAATTGGCCATGAGAGCCAAGTCCGAGGGGTAACAACCGGGGTAACTTGGGACTTGCGGGTCAAGTTGGAGAAACACTATTAGGCACGGCGGCGAGTGAACTCCCCCCGGGGCCCCCGGTGGGCCAGCTTCACAAATAAGGCCGAGCGCTTCCCCGCCGCACTGCGCTGGTTAGAGTCCGTGAGAACGCATCCGTCAGCGTGAACACGCAGCCCTTCGCCGCGGTGTCACCGGCGAAGAACCAACCTCAACGAGCCGCTGCTGGACCAACAGGGCCGCGGCGGACTCCTCGCCACCGGGCTCCCGCTGAGAGAACCAATCAAAACCCCCGTCCAGCCAGCGCCTGTTGTCTCAGCACGGACAGAGGCCTAAGTGATGTCAAACACGGCGTGGGTCCCATTCGCTCGGCGGCCGCAGAAACACAAACTATCCGTGCAAACGTACATCTTCCATCTGTGCTTTACACCGCTGTTAATACCACGGCGTCGGGGGTTGACTCGGGTAACAATCGCTCCGCACAAAAGGATCTGCATCTGCTGTTTATCCTGCAGAGTGGAGATGGCTTTGTGTGTACACAGTGAGTAGTTATGGGGTCAACTGCAGTTCAAGCCAGCTAAATGGAATACAAACAAAAGGTCAATTCGGCGGGGTGGGGAAAAGGCGGGTTCGTGAGATTGCTCTCACCTTCGCGCGCGCACACGCGTGCTCGCGCATTAAACGACACGGGCAACGGCAGCACAGCAAAGTCCCAGGAGCCGCTCGTGTGCAGACCAAATGGAAAAGGGACAAATAGGATTTTCAAATCGTGAGAGGAAATAACAACAGACCCCGCCGAAAATACCTCTAGATCCGTCTGTATAAATAAACAATAATATAGTGTCCTGTGCTATAGAGGCCATGTGCCCCCCGGTCAGGAAGTGCAGGAAGAAAAAGCAGATAAGAGATTATTAAGTCTCTGGATAATTGAACCGGGGTCAAAGGCTCTTATCACACCAAAACCCAGCATCTAACAGCATGAGATGCCAAGGTGAAATTACTAGATGATTGTCATGATTATGCTGTTTACTGATTATGTTGAACTTCCCCTGGTGACACCGAGGCTTCATAGTCAGGCTGATCTTCCTGATGGATTATCTGCAATGGTGCTTTTAACAGTCCCGTTTCACACCAGCGCTCGCTTTCATGTCCCCCGTTTATCTCTTTCCTTTTCCTGCGGCGAGGTTCTCTCTTGATGCTTTGGATCTGGCAAGAAAGACAGCGGCTTCTTCCAGCGACACCCGATTAGCCTGGTAATCACTCAAAAGCTCGCTGGGACACACGTTTGGATCGAGAGGCAGAAGTGGGCTCGCTTACATGTCCTTGCTGACCGTGTGTCCAAGGGTGGAGCTGGTCTGATCAATATCAACTATTGAAGGGGTGGCGGTGCGATGTGCTGCTGTCTCTTGGCCCTCCGGCCCACCGACAGCTGTTGCACATGTGGCCCTCAGATCACCCGCATGATTTATGCAAGCAAGAGTCTTTCAAAAACGTGTCTTTTCCTGTAAAAATACTCCTCAGTCTACCAACGTTTACACGATCACATCACCCACCGACGTCTCCTCGGTCGCTGCACTCGGGCGCAGGTGTGACGTTTGGAAACAGCGGTTTCAGTGGCGGAATTGTGTTGTTGGTTCCATTGTGAGGGTGGAGGAGTACCGACATGGTACTTGTTTTGTCAATAGCACAGCAAGAGGGTGGCTGGAAAGTTCCGCTGCAGACCAGGACTCTTGTTAAAAGGCAACCATGACGTTGGGTTGCCTGACGTCAGCTGAAGGTTCAAACTGACTGTAAACACGCATCCATACGATGCCAATCAGAAATCCCTTTGAGGTCCAACATGGGTCCATTTGGTAATATATATATATGTATGTCACGTGGTTGTAAATTCATTCTCGTTTACAGCGACATTAAATGGTACACTTATTACCCACTTATTTCAACAATCCCCCCCTCCCACCCCCCAAAAAAAGCTGTAGAGACCTTTTGTATCCGTAAGGCAGTATTAGGGCAGGACGGAAGGAAACCACCCCTCGCTTTTCTAATTGCCCCCGGCAGGTGGTTTCTCCTCTGAGGGCGACGTGCTCGGATGCCTCAGATCCATTGGCAGCGCGCTTCAAAAGCCCCATTGATTGGCCCGACAGATTGGGGCGTGGGGATCAAATGCGCTGTGAAGAAGTGTTAAACTGCCCCACATTGAACCGGGGCAGATTTCTGGACCCGAAAGGGGCCATCTGTTAGCACTGTAGCTAATTCACGCATCGCGCTCGCTTAGGTTTCGGCAGCCTGAGACGGTTGAGGCCACTGAACTGAACGTTTTCACCTGTGAAAGACGGCCAGGTGACTTGTTCCTCGTGGCATCGGGTTCACTGTTTGAGTCGCACTCTGTCCAGCATTAAATATTAGCATTTAGCGGAGGACATCTCAATTAATTGAAGAAGGCCTTTTGATCTGCATGTTAATGAGAGACGTACTAATTATCATGTTTTGGGGATATAAATAAGTATCGACATTGTGTGACTGATGTTTTTTCAATTGAAAAATTAAAGAAAAGATCAGGCGCAGATTGAAAATTGGGTTAAATTTGTATTATTTTCCATTTGGTTTCAAACATCTCGTTATAACTTCCAAAAACAGCTGAGAAGGAAAACATCTGTCTGACAAAGAATCAAACAATTGCATCAGACGCTTTAAAAGAGCAACTTGCCTAATAAATCCACAGGCGTTCTCACACCTCTTCGTTTTCCCATCAAAATGTTATTTTTGGGGGTTTGGATGCCAGCTGAAAAGCCATATAACACTCAGAAGTCAGCTTTATAAAACATTGTCATTAAGAAGAAGGATGTTCTATAAACAAAGCTGAGATGGAACATGTGGGTTGATTCTGTTTCCATGGCTGTGTTTATTCCAGAGTCCGTTATATTATTGTTTGCATATAAGAAAAGAACTAATTCAGCTAAAATGACCTTTTATTTTGGCCAGACCTCCTGTCTATTAATAAACCCTTATTAACATGTAAATATTAGTGAGGCGTGACGTATAGAAGGCTGTTATACACCAAGCCGACGTTTTCCTTCGTTCGGCACCAAGAAGATCCAATCTGAGCATCGCTGCTTGTTCAACACAATCCAAAAGCTTTACATAGAGTTGTAACCTGAGCTTAAGTTGGGAAACCTTAACCGTGATCCATCAAATATTAAAAGGTGTGAATGTTTTCACGTGTATGAAGGGAGGGCGGGAGCAGCCTTTAGCTGATTGATGGGACTCCAACGCAGTCACACGAACTAGTAAGATCTCTCGTACGCGAGTGCGTTACAGTCACTTTCATGCTCAACGGGGAACAGGAGTAGATTGAACGGCTGCACAGCATCGGCCGTCCACAGGATCTGCGTGACTCAGTCAATGGTGGGAACGGCAAACGCTTCAATACAGCACAGCTTTGAGATGTCCGGGCCTCTTACTCACACTGCTCGACACTCAATAGTCCATTGTCTCTGCGCTGGAGTAGAACTTCAAACCTATAAGTCAAAGGTGGGGGTGGGTGGGGGAGGAGAGGGGGGAGGAGGGGGGGAGACGGGGTTTAGGGATGAAGTCATCTCGGCAGGAGAGCTGTTCAGCCTGCAGTCACCTTCCCGGCCAGGGAACGGCTCCTGAATCCTGTTCCCTCACTGAATCCTCCCGGACAAGTTGTCCTGTTGCAGGGGTGATGAAGGTAACAATGCCTGTGCCCAGCATGACTTTGGTGTGATAAAAATGTATATGGCATTTGGAATTTATTTGCTTAGCAGGCTCTATATACTGTTTTGAGTTCATTTTTTTTTCAGCTTCCCTCTCGGAACAATTCTACATGAAAGGAGAGGAAAGTTTCTTTCCTTCGGCTCTATAGTGGATGTTAGTTCAACAAACAGAGTTACCCTAAATGTCGGATACAATCTCCGCTTTAATATATACAAATGGGCTTTGAATTGAGGGCATTATTGGTTTTGATGCTAAACAAAGTACCCGAACAGCTGGGCGCTTGCGCTTGTTATTGTCTTTTTTGTTAGCAAAACAAACAAGTTTAAATGGGTTCTGCTATTGTCCTTCTGCAACACAATGTGTGTTTATGTGTCAACAAAAGCTTTCTGAAACACTAAAACTCTCGATTATTTATATTTTCTAAATAACAAAGTCTGTGTGGGGCATGTGAGTAAAGATTTCCCAAAGAAACATCATCTCATATTATCATTATATGGTTTTTAAATCGATACAGTACCAGACGTCTCATCTTCATCATCATTTACGCGCCACAAGTCCTTTAAAAAACGCCTGTTTGTTCCCCATCTGATTTATGTTTGCAACACGAGCCCATTATCATACAGCTGTGCAGTTATCTCTTCTGCTCCGTCTTCTCTGGCTTAAACAAACAAACAAATCAAGAAAGGAAGAAGGATGATGTCACACGCTCGAGAGGCACGTGGAGCTTCCCGGAGCGTAAATGCGCGCACAATCCGGATGATCCAGTTTATTTACAGTTTAATGTGCCGTTGAATCCCAGTCAAGGGTTAATTTACATTGATCACCTGATTTTCCTTTCACCATTTCAATGTGGCTCTGCAACACACTGTTCATATTTGGCTAAAAACACAATGGGCGATGGTGATGTTCTCAGGCAGAGGGAAGTTGCCGAGGCGAGGGGGCGGTGTTTATTGACTGACTGGCGTGCGTAATGGTACCACACTGCGGTATATAAACTGGGAGGGACGTCTGACACCCCTCACTGGGAGCCAGTATGCGCTGATGCTCCGCCACATGCTCGCATCACTGTCGGCAGCACAAGTCTCGCATCCGCACAGCAAACTCAAACCACATCTGACCGGAACGATGGATGGACAACATAAAGACCGCAGACAGAGTCACTTGTGGATATTGACGTTACTGATACGTGTCTAACCTCCAGCACTGGATAACTGCTTTTCTCTTTCTTCCTCTGGATACGGCTTGTGGAGCTGGATCTTGTCACACAGGCTTCGGAAGGAGGATTATATTTATTCCGATTACGTTATTTGTCGTCACTCCGATTTTTTTTTGGGCATCACCATTTGGAATAGGAGCGTTTTTTGGGGAGAGGACAAACATATTTTTTAAGGATACGCACATCAAACTCTAAAGAATGGCCGTTTGGTTCCCACTTGTCCTCGCAATAGTTGTATCTTCATTTACTCAGGTAGCCTGTTTGTTTTATCTTTTGTAACTTGGATCATATTTATTTTAGGAACGAACCTCGCAGTATTCTGTTGTGCTCACTCTTTGTGTCATTTTAGGTTCTGGGATCAGGCGTGTTCGAATTAGATCTCCATCACTTTCAGAATACTAAAGGTTTGCTGGCAAATGGACTTAGTTGCAGCATGACCGGCTGCAGGACTTATTTCAGGGTTTGTTTGAAGAACTTCCAGACCGTGGTGTCCCCTGGAGACTGTTTATTTGGCAAAGTCACCACACCTGTTCTGGGCAGCGACTCCTTCAGCGTCAAGCGGGACGCCGTGCTGCGTCTGCCGCTCAACTTCACCTGGCCGGTAAGAACACCTGTCCGGCCGCGGAACCACGGAACCGGCTGCATGTGCGCATCCTAAATGCAGATTGACTTTAGTCATGAAATGAAAAAAAAAACACTATTTTATTACCTATGTAAATAAGTATTTTGCATATGTAAATCGGTCCATTTCCGTGACGTTTATGTCCTCGTTTGTCCCCCGCAGGGTGCTTTCTCGTTGCTGATCGAAGCCCGGTATTCTCCCGCAGCGGTCCCACCTGCAGGTGAGGAGACGCGCGCGGCCGGTCCTCCGCCAGAGGGAGGCGTGCCTCGTGCAGCCTCCAATGACTTTTAACTGTTCCACATTTCGTCGCTGACCTTCACATAACGTCCTGGCAAATGCATCTGGCGTTTTCAGCCCTAATGGATGCGTGTTTGTTAGGATGCACTTATGAGTCACACGACAATTCTTCACAATCAAATCTCTCCAACACAATTGCACTTCCCTTGTGTTTATTTTTGGCACGCATGGGAAAGTGTGGAGGGCTTGAGTGAGAATAGGAAGCCTGGCCAGAAAAAATCCCATGGCAGCCTTTTCCTGGATTTTACACCTTTATTTGATAGGTCCTTCACAACGAGGCGATAGCAGAGCAATAGATTGCGTATTGTTAAATGAACCACAATAGAGCATCTGTGCAACTGCTTTTGCTTTAAAATGATCACTGTGTGTCTGGCGTTCTCTTCCTCGCAGATACCCCCAACCCCGAATCCTTGATCAGTTCTTTTGACATCAAAAGGAAGCTGGGAATAGGGCACGAGTGGACCCCGGAGGTGCAGAGGGGGTCGCAGACGGAGCTGAGGTACTCTTACCGCTTCATCTGCAGCGAGCATTACTACGGGGACACGTGCTCCAAAATATGCGCTCCGAGGGACGACCACTTCGGCCACTACACCTGCAGGCCCGACGGGCAAATCGCCTGTCTGCCCGGATGGAAGGGAGAATACTGCCAAGAACGTAAGCGCAACAGCAACGCGACCTCGTTTTCGCTTTGTAAATGAAGACGGCGTGTCATTTAAGACACGCTGGTGAGTCCAAATAACGTTTAGAGCGCTAATGTCTAAATGACCTGTTACGTCATCACAGGTGCGTTTTTTTTTTTTTTTTTTTGGAGAGGAGCGATTAGGGTGAAATTTGACGACACACTTTCTCTGAGGGAGCGTGCGCTTTTAATCCCGGGCGGTGGTCGCCCGGCAGCGCGCGCCGGGGTTAATCGCGGCATTATCGCCCGCCACGCGTCACTAAATTGCGGGCTCTATTGTTGGAGCGGTGTAGGGCAGCAGCTGCAAACAGGGACTCGAGCTGCCCACCGACAACAATGGGACAGCTGTCCCGTTTTTTTTTTTTTTTTTTTTTTAGAGAACAAGCAGCTGCTCCGCACTAAACAGCCGTTTAACACGATAAAAATTTTTTTTTTTAAAACACCAATGCGCACCGTCAATGGCACCACAAAGCACGCGCGCCAATCATTTACCAATAATGACACGTTCAGGTAGAAAAAAGTCTGTCGAAGCTTATTGGAAATGCGAAACCTGACATCCCTGTTTTATTTCAGCCATCTGTCTCGGAGGATGCAACGAAAGGAACGGAAACTGCACCTTACCTGGCGAGTGCAAGTGAGTGTTATTCAGACTTACATTTAGATTCCTGTGTCTGTTGGCGTCAGGGATCCACAGCAAACACAATAATACACATTTACAACAACTGTGGAAATAACAGCTCTGATCCTAATTATCTCCCAAAAGCCAAACACTGTATTTTACTTTTTCTATGTATTTATTTGTTTTTCTGTACAAAATCATCTGTACGGATTATGAAATACACGTATAAAACAATAACAGTGGGCAATGTCTCTGTCATGGGACATGCGCGTTCACTTGTGCACGAGCCAACGGTTCATGTTGTGCTGTTTTATGTACGTACAGATGCAGAAAAGGCTGGCAGGGGCCCTTTTGTGATGTGTGTAAACTCCATCCATCCTGTAAACACGGTACCTGTAAAGAGCCGTGGCAGTGCACCTGCAAGGAGGGCTGGGGAGGCATCTTCTGCGACCAAGGTGCGTGAAAACCGTCTCTTTGCACTCTCTCCGAATAAACGAACGCAGCTCCAGGGGCGGTGCCTTTTCACACTTCCACCCATTTGTTTTTGCAGATCTGAACTACTGCACCCATCACAAACCCTGTGCCAACGGCGCCACGTGTATGAACACCGGCCAGGGCAGTTACACCTGCGCCTGCATGCCCGGCTTCAACGGGGTTAACTGTGACTTGGAGGTTAGGGAGTGTGATAGCCAGCCCTGTCGCAATGGAGGCCACTGCCTGGTGAGTCCGGAAGTCTCTCTGCCTCCTTTCCCACAACACAGGCTTTCCTGTTTTTGTTTTTGCCTCACTCTATCTGCTAGTCCAGGAGGATGCTATCGATTGTCAAGTCAGTAGATGACCCAGTTCACAGAGTGTGTACTGTAAATAGAAGTCAAACTAAGGATAATAGGGTTCGTCGGGGCAGCCGCGAACAGGATGCGATAAAGAAAACATCTGACGGGGAGCTTTTTGATAAACTTTATGTCTTTTTCCTCTGCAGGACTCTAAGAACGGCTATAGGTGTGCGTGTCCACGAGGGTTCGAAGGGACACACTGTGAACACAGGATGCTGACCTGCGCAGATGCACCCTGCTTTCACGGTGGCGAATGCAGAGAGCACGACAACGGAAACACTTACATATGCGAGTGTCTGCCGGGCTACACCGGACTTAACTGTGAGAGGAAAGTGGATAAATGCACCTCGCTGCAATGCACCAATGGTAATGCCTCATTCCCTCTCCAGATGTGCGTGTGTCGTGAACACTCTTGAGACGAGGGAGTCTTTCGTAACGCTTGTTTCGTTTCGCACAGGCGGCCATTGCGTGAGCCACGGTGCCCTCCGACTGTGCAGCTGCCGCTCGGGCTTCGCGGGTCTGCGCTGCGAGGTCAACATCAACGAGTGCGCCCGGGACCCCTGCGCCAACGGCTCCACCTGCGTGGACGGCATCAACGACTACACCTGCGCCTGCCCGCCGGGCCGCACGGGCCGCCACTGCGAGAAGCCCGCCGACCGCTGCGCCTCCCGGCCCTGCCTGAACGGCGGCACCTGCACCGCCGGAGCCGAGGGCCGGCCCGCCTGCGCCTGCCCCGGCCGCTACGTCGGCCCCCGGTGCCAGTCCAGCGCCGCGCCTCCGCCCGTCACCCCAAGCCCGAACGTAGGCTGGGAGTCCGGGGACCAGCTGAGCCTGGCGGCCGTCTGCCTGGGCGTGGGCCTGGTGGCGGTTCTGGCGCTCCTCTGCGCGGCGGTGGCGTTAATACGGCACGTGAGGAAGCGGAGGAGGAAGGAGCAGGACTCGGAGACCATGAACAACCTCTCCAAGGTGGACTTTCAGAGAGAGAACCTCATCTCTACTCTGGAGCTCAAGAACACCAATAAAAAGGTGGATTGCGAGGTGGACTGTCCCAGGGAAAAGTCTAATCACAAATACATCAACCACTACCACCTGGACTATAAAACCTCCCCCGGGTACAAGGACGACATGTCCCTTTTGGACAAAGATGAAAACTGTGAAAAGACAATAGAAGAGAAAAAGCATTTGAGTCGAATGTACAGGTAAGGGACTAAACTTTTTTTTCCGTTTCTGTTGTGGTTCTTTTACCCTGTGGTGGGTTTTGTTTGGATGTGGATTAGAAGATCAATTGAGACTGAATATTGTGAGACCTCTTTTGTTTTTGTGCTCTAAAAACTAACGTGGTGTATCTTCCCTCCGCAGAGAAAGGCCAGAGTGTAGAATATCAACGATATGTTCTTCCAGCAATTCGATGTACCAGTCTGTGTTTGGAGCAGAGGAGAAAAACGAATGCATCATTGCAACCGAGGTAAAGCTTTTTCACTATAAGTCTATTTCCTCTTTTTTTTCCCCGTCGTGTCCAGGCCACATTTCAATCGTTAAGCTCTTTCCATCTGCTTCTTTTTCAGGTATAATAAAATGAAAATGATCATCCACGGTCAACTTTGGATTTCTTGTGGACTGTTTACAAGTGTGGAGAGACTGGGATTTATTTAAATGGGAGTTGCTGCTTTGAAAACCTGACAACTGGATGGAGCAGGTGTTGCTCCTCGGAACAATCAAACGAACTGAAGCTACTAATCTCGGTGAGAATGTAAAGACTAAAAAGACTTTGAACAATCAGCAAATCTTACTTGTGGATGCGCCTTTCGATTGTTTTGGACACAAACCCAAACGGGCAACATGCCAGGATGTTCACGCCCGCGTGTTGATTAGAGGACTCTCTTCTCTCCACCTTGTTGCAGTAATCAGCGATCAACAAATACAAATTGCTGCCAACGAACCTGCTGAGGGAGGTTTCGTTTGTGGCCTGCAATGCGCTATGCAAACAAACAAACAAAATCAGCATTGAGCTCAATCAGAAAGGGACTAAAACTACTGAAAACGGTTCATTTGTGAAGGATAAAGGGTTATGAAATTTGTTAATCAATTTTTGTATGAAGAATGTATGCAGCCTTGATCACAAAGCCTTATATATATATATATCATGTGTGTTTAAAAACCTTGTGCCCCGCCTTATCTCGAGTCCTTTGCAAAGCAACATGAATATATCAAATGATGCAATGTGCTGCAGCGCCGTGCAGGGAAACTCGCTTTACCATATGCAAAGAAACACATGAATCGACTATCGTACCAAGGACGCCTTCAGAGGAAATTACTAAACCATTAATGTTATTTTGTAAGATTAGTATTTCATTAGTAATTTAAGCATATGAAGCACTAGTTTTCTCCTTCTGTGTTTAATAAGATTATTTTGTATATAGTGTATATTTATAAGTATGGATTGTACATCTGTTTTTAAGTTGATGCCCAGAAAAAAGGTGAATTTATTTTTAAAGCGTCGTGGGTGTTTTATTTGTATTATTTTTTTGTTATAAAAAGAAACAATGAACACATATCTGGTACACGGTTTGTTTTTGTTGGTCCAGTGTACATGCGTGATTTAAATGTTGAGATCGTTTAGATGCTCAGCTGCCGTCGAGGTGGCCTCATTGTGTCTAGATACAGAACTATTAGGCCTCGTAGCTTTTCTGATGGTTGTGCATGACGTCTGTAACGCTGTGATGTGAAATCATAATGCGAGCAGGAAGGATTTAGGCTACCCAAACGAAAATAGACATTTTGAAAAGAAACATCTGTAAATGAAAATAAAGAGTCCTCGGGGCCTTTCTGCAGCACGTGACGGCTTCTCCAAACTGCCTTTTGCATTTCTTGAACATCACCTAAAAGGAGGAGGGGACAGAGCGAGACGTGAGGAACACAATAAAACCCGACATATACCTTTCACCACCGAGCACAGCAAACAGAGGCCGCTCAACCGGGTCGACGCAGAGCCCTCGAATCCCCTGAACTCCTTCAGGTAATATCGAGGGGATTGGTTTAGTTAGTGGAGTGGAGCAATGTTGGTTACGTACCACCTGGGGGCGATGCGCTTTGTGTGAAGTTCCAAGAAAACAGTTTCCTTGACAAACTTACCGCCGTGCAGATATAAGCAGAGGACAAAAGATCTCAGGCAGTCATGAGGTGTTCATCCTGTGCTGGCCCCGTGGGAGCTGTTCAGACCTGAGCACATCCACTTAATGAGCTTAGGACAGGACGTACATAACAATCCCAGGTATTTATAGGTACTGTCACCAACTCACAATGCTTTTTTTAATGAATATAATTGTTGGAACAAAACAAGTTTGTATGGCGTTGAACATGATGTGAAAGAAATATATTGATCACGGTCATGTCACAAGAAAAAACATAGATATTTACACTTTTTTTCATTTTTAATTGATCTCAAAGGTATTTGTTGTTGTGTTGGTACCTTTACATCTACTGTAAATTCTGCACAAAGTATAAGGCTTCACTTCAATTTCATAGGAACGCGCTGGTATTCGGTGCTAAACTAAATTCACCCTGATTGGTTAATCTGTTTGCTGAGCCCGCCCCTCCGACAATTCGATTGGTCGAAAGCGTCTCGCTGTGACGCGCTCGGAAAAAACAAATACGCGAGTGTGTTCATCAGCAGGAGAAACTTCCCGATGATGAAATAATAACTAGACACTCGAGCCTTTCTATAAATACGCAATTAGATTTGGGAAAACACGCACTCGGCACATGACGACAGAAACGAGGGAGGAAATGACGGGACGAGACACATAAACAGCACCGCAATGAAACCACAGGACACTATGAATGAAAAGACGAACCTGTGGATTTTCGGATATGGCTCCTTAGTGTGGAAACCCGAATTTACATACAAGAGGCGCACAGTTGGCTTCATCAGAGGATACAAACGGCGCTTCTGGCACGGAGATAATTTCCATCGAGGGGGGAAGGAAAAGGTGAGATTCACAAAACAACTGGTTTGCTGTCCAATTCAATCCAATGTTTTGTGATGATCTGAGTTGTTTATTTATTCATTTTTCTGTGTGTCAAGTATGTTTTTTTTCATTGCCCGTCTCCTCCACAGCCAGGTAGAGTGGCCACACTAGTGGAGGATCAGGAGGTACGGTTCCTTCATTTGGAAGCTGCAAGTGTATCATCACGTTTTTTTCTGCTGTAAATGTAGACTAACAGCTAAATGAATGCACTTGTGTGGGTTTCACATGACATGCACAATCATTAGATGGTGTATTTGTTCTCCCGTTGACATCCCTCCTCCACCTGCTTCCCCCACAGTCCTGCACATGGGGAGTTGCCTACGAGGTGACTGCCTCCCAGATCCAAGAGTCCCTCCAGTACCTTAACGTGAGGGAGGTCGTGTTGGGGGGTTACATGACGGAGACGGTGGAGTTCACCCCTAAGGAGGAGGGTCAGGGCGCCCTGTCGGCCCTGGTCTACATCGCCACGTCCGACAACCCCATCTACCTCGGCCCGGCCCCGGACCAGGAGATCGCCGCCCAGATTGCCTCCTGCAGGGGCAACACGGGACACAACACGGAATACCTGGTCCGCCTGGCGGAGTTCATGAGGCGCTGCTGTCCCGATGCGGAGGACGAGCATCTCTTCTCCATCGAGGCGGCTGTTCTGAGCATTCGTGATGGCGCCGCCTGAACAAAAGTCCCTTCTGCCGGGGGGGGGGGGTCCATGAGGCGCCTCCATCACGCTCCAGTGTTACAGTTGTTAATGTTTCAGGTCAAAGGGGAATGAGCTTGTATTGATTTGCTTTCAAGGAGGACATCCCCTGTTTCCAGGGCGTAACAGAACCTCACACAGTTGTGGCCTTTTGACCTTCAGGACTGAAATTGACGGTTGAAAACCAAACATTTGTACCGTGTACATTCACACATATTAAAAAAACAACAACCTGAAATCGGCATTGAGCAATTGGCGTTTATAATGAAATGCTTCATCCCGTTGCTGAGGAACGTACAGCTGTAAACGAGACGTGGCAAGAACCGGCCACGGTTCCTTAAAGCTCAAACTCCTGTTGTTCAGCCTTCCTCAAACTCTTCCAAACCCCGAAGTTCTCAGGTACAACAAATATGCAGGAAAATATCTGGAATATATCTACATTTGATGTAAATTAAGTATAAATCATGCACCACTAGAATAAGAGTGCAAACAGTGACCGCCTGCATGCTGCTATGTGTAGGCAGAGGGCAAAGGGGCTACATTGAGAGGTGGGGGGGCTGCAGATGGAGTTTCTTTGACGTTGGTCACGTTTCAATAACATGTGCACATGCCACATGTCAGGCTTAATAAAAAAAAAAAGGTTTGCACCGTGGATTAACTTGCCCACATGCTTGGTATGTGGCTCACCGCTCAACGGTCCAAGAAAGCATCCAGGCACTGGAAAGAACGCTTTATGGCTCTGCCTCTGAGAGTCCGTTCTCTGCTCGGGCCAAAATCACACCGCGTTCTCCGTGCCGCCTGAGACGCGGCGTTTTGTTTCCAACGAGGCTAACGAGACACGCAGGCGGAGAGGGATGAGTCAACAACACGCACGTGTCCGCGGCTTCAGATAACATGTCATAAAACGGTGTTGTAACATGTAGCGCCCAACAAAATGATCTCATCTCCTGGTACAAATTCTATTTTCTCTCATTCATTTGTTGTTGCCAGTGAAGGTATCCACTAGGTGGAAACATTAAAAGGTGATTAAAGCTGTCTCTGATTAAACAATACAGTTAGCTTGTTCAATAGTAACGCTAATCCTTCACGCTATGAAGGCTGTTTTAAATGTGGACATGCAGTCTGGAACATGTTTTTTCTACATGCAATCTAAGATCAATTATGTTGCATTAGAGCATTTAGATTTACTGCTCTGTCATTTGGAGTTCTAACAATAAAGATTTGAGTTGATCAATAGAGACCCTTACCGCCCTGTTAGGGCTCTTTGGAGACACGCAGAGGGAATATGGAACCCCAGGGTAACCGAGTAGGAGGATGCTCTTTCACAAAGAGAGGAGCATTTCCACATGACTGTCTATTAAATCACTACATGGTTTAGAGCCAAAGTATATCACTGATATGCTTCCACTACATAAGCCTTCAAGATCACTAAGATCTTCTGACACCAATCTGTTAGTGATTCCCAGAGTAAATACAAATCATGGGAAAGCATCATTTAGTTACTACGCAACAAACAGATGGAATAAACTTCCTGAAGATTTAAGACTTGCCCCTCTGACCACGTTTAAAACAAGACTGAAAACTTTTATGTTCAGCTTCGCCTTCTGCTAAATTGTACCTACATTGCACTTTTAACCTCTGCCTTTAATTAAACAATTTAAATAAGATTTTAATTTATAATTTTATTTGCTGTTTTTAATTGTCTTTTAATTCCTGCATTTTATTTCACTTTATTGTATGAAATGTTATGATGTGAAGCACTTTGAGTCTGCCTTGTGTATGAAAAGTGCTATACAAATAAAATTGCCTTGCCTTGGCTATTATTCATGCATCAGCATTGAATATACAGCGAAACAACGTAAAATAACAGCATAATCCATCGACATCAAATTGCAAGATACAGTACAAATGCTGCCGATTATATTTGAACCCCACATCAATGTGATTACCTTTCACGAGGTCACTTGCTCCCCAGGACGCGGTGTCAGACGTGGAGGTTGAGGTCATGTCCTGAGGATGCCCATTATGACCCAGAATAGTGGTCGCACATCCCCCAAAAACATTCTTCCTGCTGATGCTTTTTGGAGCTGCCACCTGCATGATAATGTGTGCCCAGCCTGAACCCTGACCCCCTGACCTTGGCTTGGTGAGCGGGCGGGCTGAAGGTCACCCTGGAAGTGTGTTAAAGAGAAAGTAATTGTGCCGCTAATGGAGTCCATCCGCTCCTATACTGGGAGGTGGGCCTCTCTCTGCTGAGGGTCACCTCGCTCCTCGCTGGGTTCCTGCCGGTGGACGTGAGTGCCGTGCGGTCACGGAGGCCACAAGAGGAAGGCCGTCCTTTAGGAAGCCACAAACAGTGGCAGAAGGCGACATAAACCCACAGAAACTATGTTCCTCCATGAAACGAGGTTAGAACCGAGGTATTTTTACCCAACGACGGGCTTCCTCAAGTACTTGCAGCTTGTTTATCGTCTGAAGCCTCCTGCATTCTGGCTCGATACTGGACCAAATTCCAAATAGATGTCTTCATTACTCCATAGACGTTAAAACTGGGGAAAATAGGTTGAAAATAACCAAAGTTACCCTTTGTGTTTTCTTCTGCGCTCAGATCAAAAGACCGTTTCTGACTTGTGTTCAGGGCGTGAGCTGATGCTCGTCTGGTTTGAGAAACAAAACATTTTAAAGTCATCCATCACTGCGCTGTGATAAACACCGCTCTTTAATCCATTCATCATCGCCAGTGGTTGATGTGCAAACTGTTTCTTCTCATTCAAAGAGAACATGACTCACGCCCGCTGGGCCTTTTAATCCAATCTGTTTGGAGCCAGGCATGGAGACCGAACCAGGCTTGACAAAATTAAATCTCCAGCCAGAGAGCTGCCTCCTGCTTCATTAGCCTGCTTTATCCCCGAGGAATGGCACTTAATGGCTGCTCTTAATTAGATTTCCTTAATGTCTTTCATACTGGAACCCACCACAGCTCATTGCGCCCGGCTGAGGGGTTTCAGGCCCCGAGAGGAGACGTCATCTGCGAGTGAACTTTTCATCGTGGCCCCACTCGAAGCACAAGTATTTCAAAATGTTACACAAGTTCTGTTGGAAATTATTGATAGCAAAGTACCACGTAGAAGCCCATGTTGACACCTCACATTTGCATGTGTTCTGGATGTGGAGGATGTTTGTGTGGCCTACGAGTTATTAAACTAGGCCGAGGGAGAAGGTGCGCATGTGTTTCCTCGTCCGCTCCAACTCTGAACGCATGGCAGCGACCGGCGTGGTCCCTTCACGCCGAGCACGGTGGTGGTGGTGGTGGTGGTATTCTTGGTCAGAGCACGACAATTGGGTGCAGCCGGTGGGGTTTTCCAGCGCCGGGGGAAATGTCACGGTGACATTTGGCCAAGCGGCAACCCAAAGCTGAGGACACGGCCGGCTTTCTTTGTTCATTCTTTATTTTCTTAATAAGTCAGTTTATATTTTGGCTTTTAGATGAAACAACACAATGACTTAGCGGTGGAGTGCTGACACCCAGTGCAGAAAAAGGGGAGGGTCTTGTTTTTGGTAAAAACAGAACACCGTGTTCACATAGTAGCCCTTGCTGGGGAATGATTGGCCAACTCGCTATATTTACTTACCTTTCTCTCTGGACGTCAACACATGCCATGAATAAAAAAACGATTGCATAATATTTCCCCTCGAAAGGCCACACCAGAACAGCTAAAGTATTTCAACTGCTGCTAAATTTAGAAAGCAAGGGAACTACGAGGGCTTCGAGAAACTCTGTGCGGGGAATATTTAAATGTGCTTTGAGTCTTTCTTTCCTTAAATCTGGTTAAGAAATGGATGGATTTTAAGATGAATGCCTGTGTATAATATTTCTGGTGTTTCTATCTAATCTAAAGTAAAAGGCTGGCATCCACTCTGTTTTGTTGGTTGATGAGAGAAATCTTGTGTACCAAAGGGGAAGCGGGAACAGAGGGGGAAAAGGCCCAAAGTGGGCGGGACTCCAGCCCCCCCTGTCGGCGGACACAAACGATTCTGAAAAGTTATACGTTAAAAGTTTGCTCATTTTACCCCAAACTGCACTATTTGATAGTTGTTGTTTTTTTGAATGACCTTGTGGAGGACTTTCTAATTGACCTCTTGACGTTTCCCTCCTCGGAGTCTCAGCTCTCAGGTACTCTCACTCACTTTCTCAGCACTGAATCAAAAGACCCCTGAGATTTCCTGCCATTTTCCTCTGGAGTGTTTTCTCTCAAAGAGCAGGAAAGGCAGCTCTGTTTCCCACACGCTCACAGAGGTTAAAAATCAATGCCACTTTACGGTGCTACTCTGCAGCGCACAATCAAGCAGCTGCACGGAGCGAGTCTCACAGACTTTGTGCTGCTGTATCACACAACTAATCCAATGCAATAAAAGGGCACTGATTTGGCAGTACTTTGAAAAATCCAATTTTGCAATCAACGAATTAACGAACTCATCAAAATAAGCCATGAAGACGTAGTTGTTCTGACCAACACAAACTTTATAAGTTTATTAGTTTACTTATATCTTCAGTCTGAGTCAAATGCTTTCTTAAGTGTGTAATGGCAAGTAATGATGCAATGTAATTTGTTGTTTGGGAAGTTTTATCCCTTTGAAAAGATTGTGTTCTCATGTTAATCAGCCAATTGCGGCACGGCTTCCTGTTTAAATGGATTCTAATCGGGCTCCGCAAGGACGTATGCTGCTGTGTGGATTGATGTGGAGCCAATTGAAACTAGAAGAAGAAGAAGAAGAAAACACAGATGCTTCAAAGGCCAAAGGGTCAGACCCCTGGTGATGTTGTTATCAGCTCCCTGGAATCCCTCGGATCAAGCATTCACATGTTGACGGACTGATGGGAATGTGCATTTGTACGTGGAATCATCGTAACTTCAACAGCTTCCAAAGGAAAAAGGTCTTTGATCCTATATATCATCACATCTGCTTATCTGACCTGGGAAGGTATTTATATACAATATTACTCTGCTAAACCCCTAAATCCATGGTCTCAAATCGCAAGATTTTTCTCTATGAGATTTAACTTTCACTACTAAATGTGTGAAATCACTGTCAGGTATTAAATACTAAGAGTAGAACACTTCGGTACAATGGATCGAAGGACACTTGTTTGACTGTTTTGAAGCCGGCCGACTGTACATCCCGAGGGGCATGGAGGACGGGCCCCCTGTGATGCTCTCCGGAGGGTAAAGTAGGATTAGTCCGCTGCTTCTGGACCCCCGCCAGGGTTTAATGGAGCAGGAGTAACTAAATTGACGGGTCTGCTCGCTGGCCAACAAAAGCCCCGAAACACTTAGGCTTTACTTAGAAATTGGGACATGCTGACTTACCCTAAGCTGGTTCAGATCAAAATGATTTAAAAAAAACAAAAACTATATTAATTCAGATTAACTGCAGATGCACTGATCCAATGGAGAAAAAAAAAGGCCAGGCACGTACATCCTCATTCACACGGCTGCAATCATTCACAGGAGGGATTTATGCTTTCCTGCAATCGCTGGCTACAAGTCAAGAACCCACGGGGGTCAGCTGAGAGGTGGTGCAGGGATGGGGGTGGGGGGGTCCACACAGGTCGGAATTCCCATCAACCACTTGGTGCAGTGCTGGGATTTGAGTTGTGGTGGGTAGTGGGTTGTATCTGGCTGCTAGGCAACAAGCTACATTATGAGCATTCTAGCATACTGACATTTGCATTTCCTGCCACTAATGCCCCGCAGAGCCGTTAGCTGTTAGCTTAGCGTTTGGGATGTTTTGTCCACGGTATGGCAAAGATAATGGCAAATGCATGCTTAGCAAGGTAAAATGTCTCCCAGCCGCGACTTTGGGGTCACGGCTTTTGCCGCGACTTTGGGGTCACGGCTGGGAGCTAAAGAATACAGGGGGGGGCATTTCCATTGTGAGAGGTCTCAGCGTGATGGAAGCACCCCTCCCGCTCTAATCCTCACCACTTAAGAGCCTATAGGCGATATCTACTTAAAGAGACATTATGCAGTAAATGCTATTCCAACGGCTTGTTTATTGCTCCATCTCGGTGTCAGCCACTTGTTTTGTGTCTGCGGTGCGCCGCGCTGATCTCTGGCTTAGGGAGGGGCTTAATCTTTTAACACCTATATGGCAGATTTCTCTGTTGTTGTCAGAACAAATGTAGTAATGAATTTGAACTAGTTACTAGTTACCTGTTTACTTGTCAACAACCAGAGCAGCAGTTCAGGAGACACAAGAGGGACGTTTGAGTTGATCTTTTTCTTGCAATAATTCATGAATCAGTCGACGTGAGAGGAAGGCATTTTTTAGGCGTGCTGTGTGCGAGGCGGGGGCCCTCTCTAAGCTGCACACATTGAGAGACACTTTCTAAGCAGATTACCTTCATAAATCTGTGTCACGATGCATTTCTGCATGTCTAGTCATGTAGAGGGAGACGGAGCGTGAGAATGCACAACCAAAACATGTTTTTTAATAACACAAAGTCATGAGCCGCACGGGCTCAGGTGCACGCAAACACATTTGCATTCGCGGCGTTGAGTAGCAGTCGACTGGTTGATCTGTGATGAAAGTGGCTGCTGCAGGAAAGAGCATCTTTGGATGTGGAGATATTTAAAGACCGTTTCCTGTGTTTGACATTTACCTTGGCTGAAGGAACACACGCATTGTGACTCACAGCTGCCAGAGGTGCAGCATGGGAGCCGAGCTGACAATATGACGTGTGTTGAGCGGGGGGTGTAGGGGGGGGGACCAGATGTTGTCCTCTGACTGTGGGGAATAAAGTCTATCACTCACACAGCACAGGTGGTGGGAAAAGGGGGGAGAGAAAGGGAGCAAAGAACGAGTGAACAAGGGACGCCGGCAAACAGGAAGCAGGGACCTTACAACACAATGCACGCGGAGCTTCCTGCAGGCTCAGACAGATAAGGAACAGCACATTGTGTAAAGCTGCATTTTTTACCCACAAATGTGCAACGATCTCTAAAAGCCTGTTTTACGCTTACTTACAGTTATTCTGCACTGCAACACTGATAATGGGCATTAAGAGCGTTTTAATGGATGCAGCTCTGATGTCTCAAAGCTATATAACTGCAGTAATGAGCTTTATCAAAGCAAATGCAGTACGATATTGTGTATTTATTATAAACCATGCGATTAATATCATTTTGACAATTAAAACGTGCTTCGTAAGGTCGAGACAAGGATTGCTATGTGGCGATGACCTGAAGGCTTCGATTATGTGCATCATCACCTGCTCATTTATTCTCTTCATGAATATAATCATGATCTTTACAACTGTGGACCAGAAGCAGCTCCATGCAAGAGAGGCAGTGCAACTAACCAAATAATGTCACACATTCACCAACAAATAGTCACATTAGGATCAGGAATAAGTGCAACTTCATCAGGAACGCCACTGAAGCTGTCTGCTCGTAAACGGGGTTCATGCTTGGAAATAACATGTCAGGGTTACCTTGCACCTGATGGTATAATCCAAATGATCACTACTTTTGATTTAGGCATTATCATATAAATGATATGTGAAGCACGTGTGAATGTTTGAGTTTGTGTTTATTTTCCTTTCCTTTCCTTTGGTTTACTAACGAACTCAGTCACCCCGAAAACCGACAGGATGAAAAATGACCAACGGGGTTTCTGCCATAAACTGCAGCTGGTGAAAGTCTAACAATGCTCCCTCAGCTGTACCCTTCACCTCCATTACACATGAGAATGAATCCGCCTTCCGAGAATTACATTTAAATATAAAAAAAAACATATTAACAATACACCAATTCAGGGGGAAAAGTTAGTAAGGTGGGAAATGGAGAGCAAACAGATCTGTTGTGCCAACAATAATTGAGTGAATTAATAAATGGAATTTTGAGATTGATGAGAATTCCCTTTCCCACTGCAAGACCAAACACACACACACACACACACACACACACACACACACACACACACACACACACAAGAAATAATGTGTCAGACCATCCGCGAAATCTCAAAAAGTTCAGGAGAAACAGATGGATGTTGGATGTTAAACTGCATTTCGTTGCCTCAGTACTTGTACCCTGTGCAATGACAATAAAGTTGAATCTAATCTAATCTCAAAAAGCACTGACGTGCTAAAGTCATTTCCGAGGCAACATCCTCCTCTAGGGATCAGCAATTGTATTACACTCAACTATTGAATAGCAAAGTAGCCCAATTTAATGAGCGCACATGCAAATATAAATGCAGCACCAGCTTTTATGAATCAGTAACATACAAATGACACAGTTATTACACAGCAGTGTATTTAAGCAATATACATATATATATTCTACTTATTAAACTCACTTTAGTTAACTAACAACATACTTACATATTGTGAAACTAGTTCACAAGGTATATTATTAGGCTCATTAATATGGCGGGTGAGAGTTGCAGTCAGGCCTGTTGGTGGGCGGGACTATGTTAATCAGCATCAAATGGAAACAGACTATCTTCTGGGGTGTCTCTCGTCTGATTGGGTGCCTTTGTTCTTTCAAAATCGAGGGGTCCTTTCTCCTTTACTGGCCCCAACTGGCCCCTGCGGGAGAGGACGCGTCTTTTACAGTAACTCCTGCTCGGAAACATGGAGTAGCTTGAACACACGTGGAAAGATGGCCTGTCAGAGGTTTGATAAACCCAGCCGGCTGAGGGAGGAGCTGAGCTGCATGCTGGTCGGTGACGGAGCGGTTGGGAAGACCAGCATGATCATCAGTTACATCTTCAACGGATACAACAGCGATTACAGACGGACGGCGTTTGATGTTTTCACTGGTGAGTGAAGGTCATTCTGTCAAAGGTTAAAGCCGGGCTTGACTCAGAGATGACCGTGGTTTCTATTTGGCGCACAGGTGTGGTTCACGTGGACGGCGTTCCAACTCGTATCAAGCTGATAGATACTGCAGGACAGGTAAGTGTCCCACACCACAATGGGATCTCGCCAGACCTTTCCTCCTCATCTCTCGCCAATTTACATCCGACAGGAGGAGTTTGGTCATCTTCGCTCTCTATGCCACGCCCACGTGGACGTCTTCGTCCTCTGCTTCAGCCTGGTCCACCCCGTCTCCTTGGACAACGTCACCTCTAAATGGATCCCGCAGATCCGAGCCGACAACAGAACCTCTCCCGTCCTCCTGGTTGGGACTCAGTCAGACCTTTGCCACAACGCGGACGTCCTCGTTCGCCTGGACCAGCGGAGCGCCAAGCCAGTGAACGCCAGCCGGGCCACAAAGGTGGCACGCAGGATCAGAGCTCAGGGCTACGTGGAGTGTTCTGCTCTCACGCAGCACAACCTCAAAGACGTGTTCGACCGGGCCATACGCGCCGCCATCAAGCACCAGCACACCGCGGGTAGAGCGTCCACGCGGCTCGGCCTGCACAAACGCTTCAAGACGTTTTGTGATTCCGGATGGAGGAAAATCTTTAGATTAATCTGATTTGGGGGGGTCAAAGAGTGGATTGTTTTTACGCTGCTAAATGGACACAGCTCGTCTGGGGAGTCTCATGACACACTGTGCATTCTTCTCAAACATTCTCCACAGTGTGAATTTTGTGCAATGAAACACTAAATGATCATCGACAGCCTGCGTTGACATTCAATGTGACAATCTTCATGCGAGGCCACATCCTGCTTATCAAGTCTTCTCCGTCCTGTCGTTGATGTTTTATTTGTTTGTAATTTAAGGTTTGTAATAAATGCACCATACAACCCCTGTTTAACTGCAAGTGGGTGTTTTGTTTTTAGTGGCTTTAATAATCAAATTGCAAGACATGTTTTCTGCAGACCCTGCATAAGAAGGAAGCTGTTAGTAGAAATGGAGGGAAAACACAAAGCTCATTTAAGACGAATGGTCACCTGCTGATACTTTGAAGTGCTACTTTACAAGACAAAAGCCATTTAAAACCAGCCTCTGTTTGAAAGCTTATGCTCACAATTGTTTAACACAATGACTTTTAAACAAGCCCCCACTTGGAAATGTCTTGGCTACAATGACTGAAGAAGTCTCATTACAATTCACCCACTATGATTGTGATATTAAAGAAAAAGACATGATTCATTCAAATATTCAAATTGCTACATTAGCGGGTATTTGCCACAACAACTTAGACCTTGTGATCTTTTTTGATTTTTTTTTGTGTCAGAACACAAAAGAAAAAAAAATACAAGGTCTGGGAAATAATATCAGAATCAGATTGTTTATTTTTACTCTAGTTTCAACTTTGTTTTCGACATTCATCATAAATACGAAAAAACAAAAGAAGGACAACAAAAAAGTACAATAGATAGAGTATAAACATTAAACAACTATGCAATATAAAAAATATCCCAGTATTTATTCAAATCATTTTCGTATGCGGTTGTGCGTCTTCCTTTTTAAGAGAAGCTCCTCTGCGTAGAACTACGTTTCCCGTCATGCACCGCGACCTCCCCTGACCCTGTGACTGAAAATAATCTGATCAGCTGATCTGACCTGGCAACAAAATAGCGCAGCTAGAGAAACCTGCTGGGGAGGGGGTCCGAAGAACAAAACAATGACACCGCTCGGAAGGATTCAAATGCAGTAACACTTTTAAAGACTTTTAAATGGAATAGCGCGGATTTCCCTCCCGTTTCAAAGCAAAAGAGTCCGCTGATATCCGCGCTCGTGACATCGACCGCTGGTTGTTTTTGTTGATATGTTGTCACAGCTCAGTTGACAGACTTGCGGCTAGCTGATTGTTTCCACGGATGTGAAGTGTTGGAGCTCGCTGGCCCGATAATTACATTTATTTCGTTTGGTCAACACTGTCCGTCGAAACCAGCTGGTCGTAAAGTGTTGACCTCCGGATGCCCAGTGATCCCAGCGAGCCATTGTGGGTCCGTTTGCTAGCTAGCCTGTTGTTAGCATCAACAATTGCACATTCATCCGTTCATTGTCTCGGTCAGTACTGTATGACGTGTCACACTACATGTTCGTGTTTTTATGTAGTTGTGTAGGCTAGCCTGGGACATTTGACGTGTTTGATGCTAAGCTAAATGCTACCTTTGGGTCCGAGCTAAAAACATATCTGGTGTAACTCAAGGAGTCAGCTGCTTCTGGCTCATTGCCTCACCGGTTGTTGCACTAAATAACATTATTATTTCCATTGTGAGTGTTTGAAATCCATGCTGCAGAAACCCAGTTCGATTAATAGTATTATTGTTGATTATTTTATCTGTTAGTCAGTGGATCGGCAGTGCTGTGACCATGCAGTAGGTTGATTTTATTATTGTTGTTGTTGTTGTTATATGTTGTACAATTTGCACTAACTGAAATTAGAAATAGCTGGTGCTGTTATAAAGGCTGTCAGAGTAAGCACCGCTCTGTTTTCAAGTTTTCCGCGTAAGAAACAATGAGTGGTCATGGCTCATCTTCAGATAAGGGAGTCAATACCGGCCTAATATGTCAGGAGAGTTACGCCTGCGGGGGCTCTGAGGAGGCTGCGTTTGAGTGCGACGAATGCAAAAGGTTGCAGTGTGTCCGCTGTGAGCTCGAGCTCCACAGCCAGGAGCGCCTGAAGCACCACGCGCGGGTTCGGATCGGACCGGGACACGTCCCCTACTGTGACAGCTGTAAAGGGGGCAATGGAGACGGCAGCAAGCGCCATCGCTCGGCGGTCCGCTGCCCCAACTGCAAGGTCAACTTGTGCCAGGACTGCCAGAAACGCACCCACAGTGGAGGCAACAAGAAGAAACACCAGCTCATGTCTTACCCCCCACCACCTAAACCGGCCGAGGACGTCTCTGTCCAGACGTCTGCCGTGCCTGCCGGCCCGCCAGCCGCCGCCGCCGCCGGCCTGCTTGCCGCACAAGTACCCGATGACGGCAAATCTCATCGAGCAAAACTCCTGGAGAAGATCTCCAGTTTTCTCCTGGTTGATGAGAACGAGGAAATGCAGGTGAGTTTGTTCAGGACTCTTATACGTCAAGTGTAGCAACGGAATAAAAAGGCCGAAACGAATTAACAAATGCTCTTGTTTCCCCCGGAAGGTAAAAGAGGAATCTGCGTTTGTAAAGAGCCTCAGCTGTAACCCCGACCAGCTGCTGAAGGTGGTGTCCATCTTTGGCAACACGGGAGAAGGCAAATCTCACACCCTGAACCACGCCTTCTTCATGGGCAGAGAAGTATTCAAAACCTCTCCCGCTCAGGAGTCCTGCACGGTAGGCGTGTGGGCGGCGCTCGACCCCTTCCGTAAAGTGGTGGTCATCGACACGGAGGGGCTGCTCGGGAACAGCTCCAAACAGGGCCAGAGGACCCGCCTCCTGCTCAAGGTCCTCGCCATCTCCGACCTCATCATCTACCGCACCCACGCCGACCGACTCCACGACGACCTCTTCAAGTTCCTCGGGGATGCGTCGGACGCTTACCTGAAGCATTTCACCAAGGAGCTGAAAGCCACCACGGCTCGCTGCGGCCTGGACGTCCCGCTGTCCACTCTGGGCCCCGCGGTGGTCATCTTCCACGAAACCGTCCACACTAAGCTGCTCGGTTCAGGTACACGGGGCGAGGCCTTTAAAGTGAACGGAGGTTCAAGCTCTGTAGATCATTTCAGCTGCAGCGAAATATGAGCCTGCAACCTGTTTTTTTAACGTCCCTCCGGGTAACAATCTACATTCCAACTATTAGTGAAATGTGGAAAGATCACATTTAGGACAAAAAAGGGTTAACGTAACATGTTTTTAGCTTAACACTTGAAAAACAATGAGGGATTTAGTGTATTTATTCATTTATTTCAGTGTATTCACTTCTTATGAGGGAGCCACAACCCTTTCAAAGGAGGAAGGAGGGTGAAGGGAACATTTTACTATTAGATGTAATATTTTTCTCTCACATATCATAAATGTTTCAAAGAAGCGCGGCACTTTAAGCTTTGCGTTGTGCCTCTACTGTGCAAGTCTGACCCTCCGTAGTAACCGCTCCGTCCGTGTTGTAGAAAAGTCATCCGAGTCGGTGGACCGGCTGCTGTCGGAGCGCTTCAAGAAGCTTTCCCGTTTCCCAGAGGCCTTCAGCTCCGTTCAGTACTGGGGCACGCAGACCCTCAGCCCCCCGACCGACTTCCGCGGCCTGCAGAATAAGCTGGAGCAGCTCCTGGACAACAACGCCACCCGTTCCCCGCGCACGCCGGTGGTCATCTTCAAAGCCCTGCAGGTAGAGATGCACGCCTGCTTGAATATCAGCTAGGTTATTGTTAAAAAGCCTTAATATTCTGTTTCCACCTGATCCCACGCGCTTGTGCCCGCGTGTCCTCGACTCTCCTACAGGCACTCAGCGAGCGCTTCAATGGAGAGATTACCGGCGAGCTGGTGGCTCACAGCTGCTTCTTTCCCGACGAGTACTTCACCTGCTCCTGCCTGTGCCTCAGCTGCGGGTCAGTACCGTCTTCCCTGTGAAAACAAAAGCCTCTTGCCCTTCTGACTGTTAAACATTGTGGGGTTCTACTTTTGTACCAGGTCCGGCTGCAAGAACAGCATGAACCACTTGGAAGAAGGCGTGTGCCATGAGGCAAAGCATCGTTGCCGTTACTCTCTTCAGTACGATAATCGCATTTATACCTGTAAGGTAAGTACCGACATCACTAAAAGGTTTCTCTATCCCGCTGACTGTGTACTTTCTTTTGTTGCACGATTGATTAGCATAAAGCTGGTGTGTGTCGTGTCACTTTAGGCTTGCTATGAAGGGGGGAAGGAAGTGGTAGTTGTCCCTAAGACCTCAGCCTCCTCCGATTCTCCGTGGTTGGGCCTCGCCAAGTACGCCTGGTCCGGGTGAGTAGCAGCCGGATGACCCGCAGGGTTACGTGTGACACACACGACACGCACGTTTACATGATCTGATGTATGTCAAGGTACGTCATCGAATGTCCCAACTGCGGGGTGACCTATCGGAGCCGCCAATACTGGTACGGGAACCAGGACCCCGTGGATACGGTTGTCCGCACTGAGATCCAGCATCTGTGGCCGGGGGTAAAACAACCAAGCTACTTGATCTCTTCACGGTGCCGTTTGTAATCATACAGAGCCCGGGAACCATTTGTCTACGCGTGTGCCTCTGTTTTGCAGTCGCAGGGCTTTTTAAAGGACAACGGCAATGCAGCTCAGCGTCTCCTGGACGGAGTCAACCTGGTGGCCCAGTCCGTGTCAGAGCTCAGCGTCAAGCCCGCCAAGGCCGTCTCCTCCTGGCTGACGGATCAGATCGCCCCCGCCTACTGGAAACCCAACTCCCTCATCTCGGTGAGTGACACGCACGCACAGCCCCGCCCTCTGCCGCCCGCCGCCACCAGCCAAGTCAACACTTTTGTGTCCCGAGGCTACGTTTACTGCCTGTGGGGATCTTTGCCTATTACGCAAGGGCTGCGGGTCAGGAGATAAAAAAAAAAGTCAGATGGACTCCGAGCGTGTCCGCTTCCCCGCAGGCCTCGGTCAATAAAAGCTGCTGTTGTTATTGTGTTTTTTTTCCCCTTCTACAAGGTGTGCCATAAGTGTCACGCGGTCTTCCAGGACAACAACACCAAGCATCACTGCCGTGCCTGCGGAGAGGGCTTCTGCGACCGCTGCTCTTCCAAAGCGGCGCCCGTCCCCGAGAGGGGCTGGGGCCTCGCCCCCGTCCGGGTCTGCGACGGCTGCTTCGAACAGAGAGCGGCGTACGCGGGTATGCGCCCCGCTCTCCGGCATGTCAATTGGGTTTTGTTTGTTTCCGTCGTCTTCTGAGTGACGTTTGGCTGAGCGCAGATGTTTCCTCTGTGCAGAGCTGCTGGAGGCGGAGCCCGAGGAGGAGGAAGGCGGAACCCTGGCCAGGAAGGTCGGCGAGGCCGTCACCAACACCTTCGGGGTCGTGGCGACCGCGATTGACATCCCACTCGGTGAGTGTTGCCCAAAACAAAACCTAAAGGGGACCGTTAGGTAACGCGACAAAATGAGCCGGTAACCGAGGCCGAGGGGATACGACGCCCTCTGGTGGCTGACGTGTAAACTGCTTATTTTCAGGGGCCTGTTTTTTAGTTTTAACTCTTAAATATGTCACGTAGGAGCATCAATGGCAAAGCTTCCCTTATAAGGAACACAGGATGCGCTGATGGGCTAATAGTGCTTTGTTCAATTACTGAAAGCCTACGGTCCAAACAGCCCGCTGTGTTCTACTGCTTGGACATTGTGTATTATTAAGACTCATATGAGTGATGTTGCATTTGTTTTTTAACTCATTTCTGCCAATAAAAAGGTTTTATGGATTTAAAACCCTCCCACATCCTCGTAGACACAGAAGCTTAATCTGCCATTTACTATCTCTCGTGGAAATGTCAGTGGCTCCATTTAGAAGTGCTCTGCTACCTAATCCTGGTTAGTCTTAGTGCGAAGGCGAAAGAGATACCCTGTTTAAAATCACGTTTGCTGTATAGTATAAATGTATTGAGTTTTCTTGACGTTGAATGCATAAAGATTTCTCATAGACTGTTTTATTATATGCTCACGAGGCTCCTAAATAAGATCTATATCGATTACGGAGTCGATAACTTGATATTTTGCCGAAAGGTTCTCCAGATCCATCATAACCTAAAATATACCTCGGAGCAAGGTCTGCTCCAATCACAGTAAAATACCTACTTCCAAACCCACATCTTAATTCCAGGTTTCCATGGATACCAAAACCAAGACGGTTGAGGTTATGGTGCACTTCAAAAAAATTGTCAGGAAAAAAACAGCATGGATGAAGCTAAAGTCAAGCAATGGTAACTAATAATAGAAACAATCTGCACGGGCTAGTATTTTAATTACAGTACTTGAATGCACCCCTCAATTAAAGGAATAACTCAACATTTTGGGAAATTTACGTTTCAGGGAGAGGCTATGTGCTGGACGGCTGGGTTTCTTGGCCGGGAGCAGTTGCCAGGCAACCAACAGAGATTTCAGGAAGTCATTGCTTCCGGCCAAGAAAATGTCCAGGACGCGACCCCGTGTGGAACCACATCTCGCCTCTCTCACACTTTGCTTTTCGTACGGATTGAACCAACCCGAAATAACGTCAATCACTTGGCTTTGGACATCGGCAACCTGATATTCAAGTATATTCAGCAGTCACATTCAGTAAATGTAATGTTGGTCCACAGTTTCTTGGAAGGAATTAGGCTCCCAGTTCTCTCTCTGTGCCGGTCTTGCTATGCTAAGCTAAGCTAACAGACATGACAGGGTTCTCGATATGTCCAAATATGTCCCGCCGTTCCTTTAAATGTCAGCACTATAAAGTTTAAAGTGACCCCTGTGCGTTTTGCAAATGTAAAAGTGTCACCTGATACTATATGTGATCTCCGTGTGCTCATGTTACGTGACCCCCCCCCCTCCTCCCCTCTTCCCCTCCTCCCCCCCCACGCAGGCCTAGTGAAAGATGCCGCTCGTCCCGCCTACTGGGTGCCCGACCAGGACATCCTGTCCTGCCACAACTGCCAGCGCGAGTTCACTGCCAAGCTGTCCAAGCACCACTGCCGCGCCTGCGGACAGGGAGTGTGCGACGACTGCTCCCCGGAGCGCCGCTCGGTCCCGTCCCGCGGCTGGGACCACCCCGTGCGCGTTTGCACCGGCTGCAACCAGAAACCCGGAGACCTTTAACAGGGAAGGTCCTTCCTTCCTCAGAGCACCAGAGAGGACCGACCAACCAAGCGACCGACTGACCGACCGCTCACCCGGCTCGCAGTCCGTCACTGCTTCACCTCCATCAATCGCAAGGTTCTGTCTCGTTTCTGTGGTAAAGGAAGAATTTAGGCATATAGGATGTTTAGCAGAGTTCCTGTGGCCTTTTGTGCAACAGCTGGAACTTGTGAGTTACTTGACTGAGTGGGAAGCTCTACATTACCACTCTGATCATTCGGAGTGAACATTTGGATTCTTATTTACACAAGTCCCTAATTTTACGTTAAATAAAGCTGTTGAGCTTATTTTTCTACTATGAGAAAATATATTAAAAAATGTATAATTTTAATGGTATTAGTTAGTTGAGGTGTTATTAGTTCCCAGCAATTCTTATTATTATCATTTCTCTGATGACGTGTAATGGCGAGGAGATATTTTATATCCGTGCAGGTGTATCTGCAGGTTCCATTGCATGCTGTATTGCAACATCATAGTTTTTGCACTAAGCCTTTTTCAGCTGTTATAGGCTGTTGCTTACCATGGCCAAAATCCAGATATTCAGATGATCAACCAGTCCGTCCCAAGCCGAGCTGAAAATCTGCCACGTTGGGACTAGATTGTGGAAATCTGGTGTGCCAAATATCATTCAGGTCACTATGTCTGTGCTGGTATAATGTTTAGATTGTATCATGTAATGTGTGGATGTATGAAAACATAGAACTACGTTAGGAGTGTAAATTTGAACCGCTAAAAATGATTTATGTATTGAAGATTTTAAAAAAACAACAACACTCTGGCATGCAGGACAGTGTGAGATCCACGACCTCCCACTTGTTCAGAGGATGATCTCTGAATGAGCCTCGCTGTCTCCTTTACCATCCCTGTTATACTACGTATTTCATGTTCAAATTTGATTTCTTGACAGCTTGATTTTCATTGTTTTCTAGATATTTACGTTGGTTTGCCGAAAAGGGAAAAGATCCAATTTTGTTTTCAAACCAGCTTTACGTGTTACACGCCTCTGTAGGCACCGACTGACAGGAAAGCATATTTTAGTTGTTTTAGCTTTTTGCTACTTTTCCGTTACTTCACCTCCGTTATTGATAATGTATTTTTTGTTTTTTTGTTTTCTGGTTTTCATTGTTGACATTAATTAACGTACAGCTATTTATATCTTTGTAGCGACTGTATGCAAACCACTCGCCTTTTTGTCCTTTCTCTTTAGGCATTACACAGAAGAAAACGGCGCTCGGTTGTAGGAATGAAATACTTTTGAACCATGTTTAGAGACTTGAGAGCTTTACGTGTGGATGTCCTACAAAGCACAAGGTGATGCCTTTGACACACGCTTGTACTTTGGTGTTAAAATTAGAAAAAAAAGGGGTCTTTGTCAATTGTAAGCTTTGTAGATAAAGTGATTTCTCCCTTTGCTCCTAGCTTTGACATTTTTGGTTTTGACGTCTGATGAGAAAATGTTTTGTCTGCCTTTTCTGAAAATAGATTTATCTGTCTGAATGTTGCATCACACACACACACACGCACACACACGCGCACACACTCCTTGGAGGTGCTGTATATTGCACAGTATAGAATAGGAAAAACTACACGTAATGTACAAAAAAAAGGGCAATTTGTTGTTCCAGACATTTTATCTAGTAAAGTCCAGTTTTTTTCTGATCATGTTGGATGCGCATCAACCTCATCAAGTTGGAACCATTGATACAATATAAATAACGATGTGTGCATACTAAACTGATGGAAGATTTGCCTAAGATTAAAGTTGTTTCAGCTCCCATTAGTCAAAGAAAGAATCTGCTATTGCCTCTTTGTCTTGTGTGTGTGTGTGTGTGTGTGTGTGTGTTTCAATATGTCTGTGTAGAACCACTTACTGTACAGTATGTGGGAGGAACAGACCGTGTGCACAACCGTGAGCCTCGCTTCCCCTCCTTTCCAACGCTGCCGCTTCACATCAAGTGAGGGGGAAACTATTTGCTCGGTGCTTATTGATGATGATAAATGATTTAGATTTATTTTAATAAATAATTTAACAGAAAGCTCCCGTGTTGCTCCTCTGAGCCACTTGCGCTGTATGCGTTCACTACGTCACGGGGAAACTGATACTTGATACTCACCCGAGCTGCAGCGAGGGTCTCTTTAAAAGTGATGTTATTCAGTTGTGTACAATACAAATAGAAGGGAAAACCCTTTAAAATAATTTTGACAGTTTACCCCGTGAGGCCACGCCCCGCCCGTGCAAGCTGCAGTTCTATTGGTCCACGATTTCACCCCGAGCTCCCATTGGTCAGATGGCGTAGGTTTCCCTCAGAACTGCAAGACGCCGATATTGCGTTACATTGTAGCAAAATGGCGGCTGTCATTCAGAATCCACTAAAAGCGTAAGTAATAAAAGACATTTGGGTGATTGTGAACAATTACTTTGTTGCCAACTTGTACATTAGAACTGGCGGTTCGTGCATGTGTTTTTCAGCACGTTCGTTTGGCGGATTAGGCTGTCTAAATTCATTTTGGTGTACTTCTTGCATGGCAAAGTAGCCTCGCATAGTTCTTTTATTCCACACCGTTTTAACATTTAGTCGGAAACGCGTACGTTCGGCCGGCTTTTAGACCGCAATGGAGGAGCTTTTCTTCCGTGCGGCTTGAACACAACGCAGTGTCGTCTTTCCTGGGCTGTACATTTATTAGTAAAACTGTCGACAACGTGCCTTTTTTTTTTTTTTTTTTTACCCCTGCACCGAATCATTAAAAGCCGATTTTCTTCGTGCTGGGTTGGGCAGAGAGGGTGGGTGTCGAGGGGGTGTTTTGGAGGGAGGGGTGGTGGTGGTGGTGGGGGGGCGGAAATATCATCGGACATTCCGAAAGTCGTTTTTAGTTGGTGCAAATTGTCGACATGTCAACTTGGGCTCCTCGGAGCGCAGACGCGGCGGGGAGGAGGCATTTTGTATTCGCTGCGCTGGCTGCTGAAATCGACCAAAGTGACAGCGGCGATGTGCGCGTGCCGGTGGGAACGGCTCGTCACTGCGTGCTCGAACAGCACGCGCCTTATAGCCGCTTTTATCCCCCCCCCCCAACTTAAACATAACAACATAAAAGCTCCACCTTTTTCCTCTCCATTTGCCCCTTTGTTCCGCCGTACGGTTTGACCACTTCCACGCGTTACTGTAAGTTAGCCTCGCGCCCGACGTCCCGTTCTTCTCTCTCTCCCTCTCTCTCTCTCTCTCCCTCCCTCCCGGGTTGCTCTCCTAATTTGTTTTGCGTTTTTGTTGCCGCGCGCACGCACATTCTGTCGGACGTGACTCGGAGCACTCGGCCCGTATCGACGCGTTATCGGGGTCTGGGGCTGCGCGCGTGGGACCGCGGAGGAGGGAGGGGAGGGAGGAGAGAGAGAGAGAGGGAGGGGAGGGGGACGCTCCGCTGCGCCTTTAAGTGGAGGAGCGCTAGAGATTAGCTTGGAACCGGGATCCCGGGCCCATCTGTCGGAGAGATGCTGCGACCGGGAGGGAAGTGTTGGGCACGAGCGGGCGAACCATCTGCTCCCCCGTGCGCCGTGAGCTCGAGGAGAGCGGACCGTGCGCCGCCCGCGCTGTTGCCATTGTTGTTGGGACATTGTTACAGTGCCCGCGGGGAAGCCTGCAGGATGTTCTTGTTTACCTGATGGGCCATTTCAAACTATGCATTTGCATTGGACGTTGAGCTCTGCTGTTGCAGAGGATGTTTTTTGGTTTTTTGCACACATCCAATTGGAAGCCTTGTTACTCATAATAATTTAACCCAACTGTTCATTGTCTTCAGCAAGACAACCCCCAGCTGCACGCTCATTGCACGGTGCTCTCTGCTAAATGCAAAATGTCTAATGTTTTTCTTGACATTAGTTGCACGCACTTTCATTGTGAGTTGCACCGTTCGATGGAAGCCAGCTCCCTCTGGAAACCTCGACAGCTCCGTGAAGCACTTGAAGGTGGAGTGGCCCGACGTGAATGGTAGATGAGCAGAGTTATTAATTGAAAAGGCACATTTCCATTATTGCCTTGTTGGGCTGTTTCCCCCTCTTGTGTCCCAACAAGCTTTTGTGCGTGTCTACTGTGTCATCTTGCAGGCGCTTTAGCGTTGTGATGTGGAAGGTCTCCTCGCCATCAACTGTGCTTAATGAAGGGCTTCGACGGGCTATAATTAGCCTCCGTCTCGGGTTTCTGACTTCATTTCACACGTTTTTCAGATTATAATTAGTCACACTCGACACTAATTGGATGTCGCTCCCGTGGACCATTTTGACCTTTTTTTTCTCTTCTTTTTTGTATTAAGATGATTCACTTGAGGGAAATGAAACCCTGGTTTGACTTTGTTGCAGAGTGGCGGCTGAAGCTGCGGCGTGCAGGCCCGCGAACACGCCCGTGCGGCGTCTGTCCCTCCTGTGAGCACGGGAGGACGTTTTAATCTCCGCAATCTGCTGATTAAAATGGAGTCTGGAATATTTGATTAAAATTCCCCAAAGCCGCTCATTAACATTTTAGCCACAGCTGGACACGTCTTCCAGCCGCAGCTCTGCTGGCGTTACGCCGGCGGGCTCCTTCCCCCCCCCCCGTTCGCCAGCTACCTTGTCGTTGGCTGAGCACGCTTTGGTGGCGTATCACGCGGAGGTGTTTTATTCCGGTTTCATTCCTGCCCTCAGCTGCACTGTGTTGTGATTGGTGATCAGCGGTTGTCGGCAGGATGAAGCGGCGGGTGTAGGCCCGCCCTCGCCCCCTCCCCCTTGGTTTTTATGTGGTGGCTCTAGCTTCCTGTGAAGGAGCAGTGCACCTGCACATTTTGAGAGACCTCCAGAGAAAAGCTGAAAAGACCCAAAGGTTGTGTTTCTTTTTCGTTCTCTGCCGTCGGTCCACACTGGGGTTCGTCCACGGCCGCCACGGTCACTCACAGCCTCTGTGAGCTGCCAAGTAAAGTTTGTCATCACAAATGCAAATTGGACGTCGACACGTGTCGGAATTACGGTCACGGCCATGTGACCAAACAAACCGTAGGCAGGAACGCGAGGATGGGCACAGGATTGGCGTTTGCACTCGCGTCTACTCGGCTGGGAGACACTGAGGATGTGTGGCACACACGCACTCTGAGGCACCGCTTTGAGCCCTAAAAGCACTTGGTTCAAAGCGACATTTTGCAGGATCATTGTGATTTATCACAGATTTGTTCCTGGTGGAACTATAGATAACCAGATTGAATTGTTGTGATCTGGGAACACGGGGAAATCTGACAAAAAGAAAGCAATAGTGCGCCCTGAGTTTGCACACAAGCCAAGAGGTTATCTGGACCTGTGGTGCTCTGAACCCCTTGTGTGATGAATTTAAAAAACTGCACTGGTTGTTTTTCCTCTTGTAAGTAAGGGTTCGTACTTCGTTTTAGGGATGCTGCTCAATTCCATGGGATTATTCCTTCAATGTCTTTCCAAAGACTGAAAACACAGAAACATGTACCCCAAAACAGTGTGGTTGTTGGTGTGCACGCACATGTGTGTGTGTTTTTTGCACGTCTGTGTCACCCCCCCCCCCCTCCCTCCTGCCCTCCCCCTGCCTTGTTGGATGTGTGGCTCTCTTACACTCATCGGAAGTGTCAGAAAGATATCTCACCCAAACCAGTGCACCTGCTGCTCGGTGCAGAGTCGGCACCCTCCGGGAGACTTCCGCCACTTCTTTGTTCTCCATCACCCCCACCCGCCCCCTCCCAACCGGGCCATGCACATTTCACTTGAGGCAGATCTCCATCCCCTCCCCTGTAGCCTGGCTTGTGCAGATCTGCGGTTGTTTGGGGTAAATCCCTTCCTTCCTGCGCCGTTAAGGATGAGAAAGTGTAGTAGTGCTGTGCTTATTTACAATTAAGCCAAAGCGTTTTGGATCCCGTCGTGTTCTGGTTTTATTTTTCTCCTCCCATCACCCCCCCCCGGCGCTCGCCGGATACCTGTGACTGTTTGCTCTTCTCAGTCACACTGACACGGAGCCCTCTCTTTCCCAGAAGCCTCGCACACTGCGGCTTTGTCCGAGCCGCGGAGCCGTGGGCTTTTGTGCGGCGACGGCATTCCTGACGCGGCTGTTTATCTGCTGGACGTCGCCTCATCGAAGGGGTGGAGGTGAATGCGGAGGGAGGGAGAGAGAGAGAGGGAGGGAGAGAGAGAGGGAGAGCAGGACTTGGGAGGCGCTGACACATCGGCCTCCACCTCCTGTTTTAAGATTCCAGGCTCGACTCGCAGCCACGCAGCTCATTAAGTTTCGGTCCAAAATGGCCGTCTCGCTAATGTAATTGAGAACACGTGGAGGAACTTCGTTGTGGCGACGTGGCGAGGTCCGTGCTCGCAGAAGCAGTGGCTGTGATATAAGCGCAGCGGGCTGTGGAAATCACTCACAAAGCACCTTGCTGTGATTTTTGGAGCGTTTAGCGCCCCCGTCCCCCCCTCCGTCTCTGGATGTAGTCAAATTAGAACCTGCCCCCGTGCGAGGCGCTCATCTGAGATTAATTAAGTGGGCTAATTACTATACAAGGCGCGTGGCAGCGATTGAGTGCTTGAATGTGAACCCCCCCCAACTCACTCTGAATATTAACATTGAAGCCCCGGGCGACTGGCAAAGTCTCAGTGGTGCTAAGAAAAGTGGAACTACAGTGGGAGAGACCAGACACACCGATGTAACAACACGTTTACCCTCACGAGTGGGAGCCGCGTTGTAACTGGGTACCCCCCCCCCCCCCAAACCCAAACCCCCGCGGGGCTCAGCTGTCGGTTTGAGGGTTGCGATCAGGAGCGCGGGGGCGGACGGGCGCGTCGTCGCTTCGGGCGGAGGAGCATTTCCACGGCATGAGCCCGTCCGAGACTCTGTGATCACGTTACGGTCCGCTCCTCGATCACGTCGCCCCCCCCCCCCCCCCCTCCTCCCTGGCGCCGCCGACCCCCGACTCACGACCTCACCCGTCCCCCCCCCCCCCCTCCCCCTGCAGGTTGGGCGACCAGTTCTACAAGGACGCCATTGAGCAGTGCCGCAGCTACAACGCTCGCCTGTGCGCCGAACGCAGCGTGCGCCTGCCGTTCCTGGACTCGCAGACCGGCGTGGCCCAGAACAACTGCTACATCTGGATGCAGCGGCATCACCGCAGCCCCGGTGGGTAAACCAGTAGGACGGCCGCTGGGTCCATTAAGTTTGTCAATTTGTCCACATTATCTAAAGCTATTAACTATGTTTCTAACAGGCATTTTCATTATTGATTGATTCACTTTTTAAAAAGAATATTAATTAGTCAATCATTCAAGTTAATTTACCAACCAACTCTCAAAATGTGAACACACCCCAAGGTAACATCTTCAAACCGACAGTCCAAAGCCAAAAGCTATCCAATAAAACAAAAGGGTAATTTGGAAGCTGTGAACATCGGCGTCTGTAATCATCTCAGTAATTGAGGGAAAAATAAAGCGTTGTCAACCCATCGTTGATTTGACTCGAACCCTCCGTGTGGAACCGTCCTTCGTATCTGTAATCGTTAATCATGCGTTTCTTTTATTGCAAAAAGAACCTTCTTAAAACTTTTTTTTTTTCTCCTTCTATCATCAATGTGTTTCAGCTCAAACTGTCCTGTTTGAGCTTGTTTGTTCACCACTGTTCCTGTGCAGGCGTCGCAGCCGGGCAGATGTACACGTACCCCGCCCGCTGCTGGCGAAAGAAGAGACGACTGCACAACGCCACGGATACGCGCCTGGGCATCTACGGCCTCCAGCTCGGTAAGACCCGGCAGACCCCCCCCCCCATCCTCCGCCGTCCATCCTCCGCCGTCTCCCACCAACTCCTGGAATAAACTGCCGGCGCACCGAGCAGAACCGGCCGCCTGTCACTCTTTTATTATTATTATTTTTTCCTTCCACAGGATGAAATGTGTCCGTGTTCATCCCGGCTGGTAAACCTGTTTTGTGAGAAGTAGAACATGTAATCAGATTTACGACCGCTGGGAGCAGCGAGGAGGAGTTTGGCCGCTGCAGACACTATTTAATAAATGTTATGGAATTCAATTTAGCTTTCTCTGGCTGCCACTGGAAACCGCTCACTCGACACGTTTGGCCTCCTCACCACCTCCCCCGCCGATTGGTTTTGTCTCTTTTGCTCTGACAACTCCGCCCCCCCCACACCTCGTGGCGTGCATTCTGTTGTGATGGTGATCCAGAGCTCACTGTAATGGCCTGGGATGTCCCACTGTCCCACAGGGACGGCCGGGACAAAGGACAGAATCACGCACGTGGCCAAGGCTGTGGCTTCCATCGAGCTTAGAATGTCTGCATTGCATTGTGGGAAGGCAAATGATTGGAAAGTTGAGAAAGTGCAGCGGGGGCCTAGAAAGAGAAAGTGAGCTTGAGCGACGACACGCGAGTCAAGCCTTTGTTCGCCAGACGCATCCCTGTGTAGCCCATTGTTTCCCACTGATGCGACCACACCACTTGGTGCAGGTGGGGGGGGGACAAACCCTGACTCAACCTGCAGGTGGCCCGCCACAGGGCAGCAGCCCGACTCCGACTCGCTGGCGCGGCAGGCTGACTGACGGGGGCTGCATGCAGAATCAAGCTCCCCGCTGCGGGCTGCTGCCGGCTCTATTTTTAGCCTCCCCCCCCCCCCCCCCCCAGCTCCCAGGGGTCGGGAGGGGGGAGGTGGCGTCTGTCTCGTCGCGGGGAGTTGAAAGTCAACGTGTGTGCAGACACAATGGTGGAAGGGAGGGGGGGGGGGCATTATTCGAGGGGAGCTTGTCGTTTCTGCTCCTCACGTGCGTCGTCGCTCAGTGAGTCTTCCTCGTGGGCGCAGTGGCGAGATGAAGGGCCGACAGAAAGAGGCAGGCGCGTTAAAACATCGAGGAGAAGAAGGTTGTGTAAATAAGATCCGCACATCCGCAGCTTCTGTTCGCGCTGCCTTGTCGGCTCAACCTGCTCGCCTCCTACGCCGCTGGTTTGAGTCCTCGAATGAACCGTAGGAGGAGACGTCTGCATGCAATAAGCCACTTAACTGCTGAGGTTCCTGCAGACGGAGTCGGCCTCATGTCTGCACCGCGCAGCGTCGCTGACAGCTCTTGAGTAATAGTAATATTGTGCTTTGATGATAGTTGTTGGGCTGCGGTTTCTTTTTCAGTGTTTAACGAGCAGCAGCTTCACATCACGTCCTTCACGTACCTGTGGCTGGGAGCAACAGATGTCTAACAGAACTTGGGTGGTGATGACTCATGCTGCCGTGTGTCTCTGCGCAGACGGCGGCCTCATGTCCAAGGACCCCCTGCCGGCCCAGAGCACCACGCTGGAGGCCCTGCTACGAGGGGAAGGTCTGGACAAAAGGAACAACTCCAAGAACGACGAGGAGAGCCTGCTGGAGATCCAGGTGGGAAGCCGTCTGAAGCGCCGCATCCGGGCGCCGACTTTCAGAGTGTGTGCGAGTGGAGTGTTGTGCCCTAACTGGTTGTCAAGGCAACTCGACCCGCTGGGGCCCGTTACCGCGAGGCGTCTTTGGACCGCTTCGCTTTGAGTTCCCGTTCACTGGTTATTTATACGTGCGAGTTCTGCTGATTCGTTCGGTGGCGCCGCGCGTACGAGTTGTGCCTTTTGTTGGTCGTCACGTCTCAACTGGAGTCCGAGGAAGGACGGTCAGTGGGACCGAGGCAGACTGTTCATTTTAAATAAATAGTCTCTGGTCTTTGCTTCAGACACACGGGGGTGGAGAACAATTCATCTGTCCCCTCCGTTGTTGCTGATCGTCCTGTCTCTGTGTCTCCGCCTCAGAGGGTTCTGGAGGCCGACGCCGCAGAAGATGCGTTCCACGACGACGACGACGACTTTGAGGTGAACACCCCTAAGAGGAGACATCGGGGCAAAGGAAGAGTAAGTCTCCCCTTCACACAAGCTGCAAGGTTTAAGAAGAACTGCTTCATCGGTGTGTTGAACGGTTCTGGGTTCTTTATAGATTGCCCCCAAAATTTGACATTTTTTTTGTTTATTAAATGATGTGCATGCTGAAAATATGGGTAGTGATTTAAATAAATAAATAATTATTATTCAGTGGGTTTTGTTTTCTGTTTGTTTCATCGCTGTTTTACTTTCCATTTTGTTTCCCCTGTTTTTATGCTACTTCTATGTGCATCTCCCCTTATAGGAAAACACAGTTTTGTTTCATTATTGGTTTGACCCTTTTTCCTCAGGGTCGGGGATCGGGCCGCAGGAAGGCGGACATGGATGATGACAAGCCATACGTCTGTGACAGTAAGTAGAGGTCAATTCTCAGCTGTGTTCTTGTGTGAAGTATTTGTCATGTGCAGTGCTCAATGTACAATGTCAGTTTCAGTATAAGTTGATTGAGCATTTTTAGTAAAATTATGTTTTATTTAAACTGTATTAAGGCTCCCTGTCATTTTGTAATGCCTTAAAATAAAAATTCTCACGCACTTCAATTTGGTCCCCTTTGTCACAGTTAAAAGGACATTTTCTTTCCACTGGATCTGTTTGAGGACGTTCTTCAATAAACCTTTTTAATGCTTTGACGTTTTGGAGATTTTAACAACAGGCGATTCAATCATATCCTAGGATTTGCTTTACTATGACGTTGAAACAAGACATTTTTTTCTACAGACCATCATTACTTTTATTATTGAGATACATTCAGCATTTTTTCCTTAACGACCTTTTCTAAAAGAGCACCCGGACTTCTTACTTCGCTCTACATTTTTTATGTGTTAATAATATCCACAGTCGCCCCTTTAAAAAGAAAACAGGAACCAGAGGAGGAAGTTGAGCTTGTTGTACTCTCTCACAGATGTCTGTGGAAACTCCAGGTCGACGGTATTTCTTCTGAAAAGCCTCATTTCACTTACCCTTCACTTTACTTTTTGTTTCAGACAGATACAAACAAAAGCAGAACTCAAAATCTTCGACTTCAGGTACCTTCATTTTGTTTGTTTTTTAATCTCCGTACATTTGTTAATATTTTGCGCCCCTTTGCAGTCTATTTGTACCTCAGGCTGAAAAGTGCCCGTGTTCATCCGTCTGTTGGATGGGTTAATTAAATGTGTCTCGACCCTGAAGTGAAGGTCGGTGCTGAGCGTCCGCCATCTTTGTTTCAGTCTGCGCGAAGCGCTACAGGAACCGCACGGGACTGAGCTACCACTACACCCACTCGCACCTCGCCGAGGAGGGCCGAGGCGGCGCGAGGAGCTCCGCGGCCTCCAAAGCGCCCGCCGCACAACAGGCGGAGCGACACAAGCGTAAGACGTCGCACCTCGACCACGTCTCGCCTACCAGACGGCCCCGCTCTCATGCTAACGCTAATGCTCCTGGCTGTGGCCATACTTTTATTTATGTTTTTTTTTTTTTTTTTTTAGGTCAAAGGGGTCCGGGTGGGACCGGCGTTCCCAACAACTACTGTACTAAATGCCAGGGCTCACTAAAGAAAACGGGTAAATCCGGGTCTCCCTTCTCAACCTGCCAATGCAAAGGTGAGTTGTGAGCCGACACGTCGCGGCGCGTTGATGAGTAGACGCGGATGCACGTTGACGTTCCCTGTGCTCTCCCGTTGGCCAGCCGGCCGCGCGGAGGAGAAGGACGACGCGGCCTTCACTGGAGCGGAGGAGCTGTTCGGCACCACCTCGGAGAGCGACACCTCCACCTTCCACGGCTTCGAGGACGACGAGCTGGAGGAGCCGGCGGCAAACGGCAACGGAATATCCAACCGGCACAGATAGAGACAACCGTCTAGATTCAAAGAGACTTTTTTTAATTTTTTTTTTATATGGATTAACCTCTGGCTAAAATCTGCTGCTTCTTTTTTTTTTAATGTTTTTTGTTTGCAGAAAGCACAAAGTGATCATTTCAGGACAGAAGTGTTATTTTATCTACTGAACATTGTTGAATAATTTATGAACATGTTTTATATATAAATATATATATGTATGTGTGTATATATATCTATATATATATGTATATATATATATATATATATATGTATATATATATATATGTGTATATATATATATATATATATATATATATATATATATATATGTAAACTTTGAAGGCTATGAACGACTGTCAGTGTTTCTTGACAAGCGTCTCGGCCTCTTAGCGAAGCAAAAGGTGCAGTTGGATTTTTTTTTTTGTTCCGTCACCGGAGGAGACGAAGCACACACGTTACGAACAAAAAAGAAAGAAAAAAAACACTGGAGGAATTCAAACAATTGACAATTAGGCATAAATTATAAGGTGCGCTTGTGTGACGCTCGGACGTCGTACCGGAGCGACCGGCTGCTTGTGACTGTGACTGCGCTCTCACCCTGGATTACACTTGTACCAAAATGAAGGAACCAATGAGGCGGACGGCCACCGGCCGTGTTTTAAATCTAGTCTTTACAGACAAAGACGGCTAAGTGAATCAAAGGTAAGCTGCAGTCTCACCAGCGTACGTTTCATTTAGGGGGGGGTCTGCTGGTCCAAAATACACTATCTTTAACAAGTCCTGACTGTGCTGCCATGTGGGGGTGTTGCTCTAATTAGCACAATGCTAAACTAAGGTAGTGCACATGGTAAGTGTTAGCATGCTTATTGTTAGCACTCAGCCCCCTCATGGCTGCAGGCACGGACACAAGTGTGAGTCTGACCCGTGCTGTCTGTTGTGTGCTGTAGGAGCAGCACATGGGCCCAGAGGTGGAGGAGGCCAGAGAAGAAGAGGATTAAACTCTGGAAAGAAACAAATGAGCCTTGGCGTCCCTTCTGATTTTGGGTCGAAAAGCGGCCCGACTGAAGCGGATGAACGGAAATGTGCCGGCTGGGCGATTCGACTGAAGCTCCCTCTGCGATGCGTATTGATCCCTCCTGAACATTGGAAATGCGAGTTGATCCAGCTTCGCTTTGCTCCTTGCTGCACCGCGCCGGAGCTCCGCCGAGCAGTTGAGGCCGGACCCTTTTTTGGACCTTCTGTGCATTCGGGGCCCCGCGGTCGAAGGTCGCCCCTCCCTCCCCTCTCGCCCCCGCTCCCCACCCCCCCCTCCCCTGCTCGGCAACTGTGTGATCCGATGTGACGCTAAGACGTCGTTATCCCTCATCACTGTGCCGGCCTGCCGCTGTGACAGCCATGACCCGCCGCCCCGATTGAACCGGCGATCCCCTGACGCCCCCCAGCCATAAACATGGTGCTCGAAACCACCACTATTACACAGAGACCTCTGGACTACTGTATTAACCACCTTCTCTCCCCCTCTGCTCTTGCTCTCTATCTACTGGTCCTCTCAGTAATTTCAGCTCCTTTTTTTTTGCGTCTTTTCTCTGTTGTGTAAAATATTTCTATGTTTTGATCTCTTTAAAGTTTTGAGTAGAACAACTTCTTGGGTTTGTATTGATGCCGCTGTCCGGATCAGGTGCACAATAGCCACAACTACTCAGGCGTCTTTCATTTCCTCCGCTGCTGATTGGTCAGCGGCTTACTCCCGATTCATGTGATTTGTATCCAGGGCTTTGGGATGCTTTAGGAAAACATTTGCAATAACCAGCTTCATCTCTGTCCGGTCTCTGCTGATCACACTCGCCATGTAAAGCCTCGGCTCTCCGTTTGGAAATCTTCTGTCTCCGCGGGTTGCGATCGACGGCAGCCGAGAATCCTCTCCCGTTCATTGTTGCTCGAGAGGCAAAACTCTGCTCAGACGCACCGACATTTCCGTTGAGTGCTTTGGACGGCCTGCTTGCTTTATGACATTTAGAAGGTGCTTGCAAATCTACATCAAAAACCACACGTTGCACATAAAGAGGTCTGGTTCCTTCCACGTGCTCATTCAGCGTCGCTACAATGTAAAAACGACAACAACAACAACAAAAAAGCCACTCCGTTTTATGAAGCCAACCATGTTTGCGCGTTCGAACCGTGTTTCTTCGCTTCCCTCAGGGACCCTTCACGCAACACGGACAAAGAATGGATCCGGGACTCCTCACTTCAGCCTGGCTCTTCTTTCGTGGGCGGCGTGTCCACAGTGAGATGGGTCATCGCGTCTTTTTTTTTTTTTTTTTTATCTTCCAAAGTCATGCCGGTTAAGTGGAAGCACGTGTTCGTCAATCGCAGCCTGCTCGATGTCTCCCGCCGGCGGTCGGTGCACTTCTGAACAATAGGAGAAGGTCCCAGATGCAAAAAGTCGGGGGGCGTCCGCTCCGGAATCATTGAAAAGCCTGCATACCTCGTCAAAGACACAGCAATAGGCCCTGGTGCTCTCGTCCAAGCCTGCGGGGGGAAGAAGGGGGCGGGGCCAAGAGGAGGTGAAACGGACATGACTCTGCGTTTGTTTCATCTTCAGCTGTAAATATGAGCCGAAATGGAGAGGATGAAGAAGTCTTTGTTTGTTAAACTATTTTTATTGTTCTGAAAAAAAAATAAAGAATGAATGGTGACGTTGGATGCTGTTTTTCTGACACTGACGTTTTGAGAGTGAAGCTGATTACAATATAGTTTGTATCTCAGGATCGATATGAGGTGAAAAAAATGAGAGAGGAAAAGTACGTCCAGGACTAAGAAATGGAGAATGGATTAATCTCCAGACAATGATGTAAGCTACAACTTGACTGGTTGACTTATACTTTGACTTTCACTAACGCGCTATAAAAGGGCATTTTTATGAACATAAATCCCATTTTATATCGTACCACAGAATTTTTATTTAGTTGTAAATCAATGATTTGTTGTCGCTGACTTTTTTTAAGCCCTAACATACTAAGACGTGTTTTTTGAAAAAGGTTTTTTTGAAGAACTATACGATATATTTTTTACGTGCTTTTTATGAAATGCAATTATTTTCCATTTTTTATGGTGCGTGTTTTCTGTAATATGTTACAAGGAAATTTATGATGTAATATATAAATACTTTTTTTTCTTCTTTTCAACGTGCTTTAGTATGTTTAAAAAAAAAAACTGACTTTTTTTATATATATATTTCTTTTCTGCCATGCAACATGCATGCGTGACATGCACTTGGGACTTTTTAAGGTAAAGTGAACAATGACCTTTTATGACTTTACTTTCAACACAATACAGTATGAGTCAAAATACTATTTTATGAATTTGACATTTCCTTCTGAAATGCTATAGTATGACTTTATTCTTGCCTCCCAGGTTTCCATGGACCGCGTGCTGCTGCTGCCGGGATCCATCCGGACTGCTCCGAATAACGTTAATCACTCGGCTTTTTACTATTAATGCTTTCATTTCTGCTCTATTCAATGTCTACCTGGGCTGATACTATTTATATTCTTTCTGCTATTAGCAGTGCTATTGCTTTTGTTTGTGTCCTTTCTCCAATATGGATTAACTGTGATGTCATGTTTTTTATTTTGCACACTACATCTAGTGCAGAAGGTCCCACGGATGGAATACGTTGTATGTTAATATCTTAAAGCCCAGTGAGGCAGATTTTGAATTTATGATATTGAGTTAGAAAAATAAAATTCAATCAGTATGAATTACAGTTGACTTTCTCAAATATTCTATTTTAGGACTTTTTCAACATTCTGCACTTGAGTTTTTGTAGTATTCTTTTTTTGACAATGTGATTTTTCATCTAAATATTGGACCAATGGCAATACTTTTACTTCTAAATATTTCACTTTTTCATTAACTAAATAACCCCTTCATGTAGAATTTTTTTGTTCTTTAAGTACTTTTTAATATTATACAATTACTTCATTGGATCCTTTATTCATTACGCATTGATCTCAACTATAATATTGCAGCAAACTTTAAAACTGGCTTCTAAGTCCCTCTCAAGGAAAGTAAGTGTGTGTGTGTGTGTGTGTGTGTGTGTGTGTGTGTGTCAGCAAACACAGACAAACCTGAGTAAAATGCACCACGTATCAAGAAACTCATGCAAATAGGAATACACACATATATATATACAGCACCTAAGCTGACATGTCAAACAAAACAGCTTGGCAGCGGGCAGACAGGTCCAGAGCTTCTTTTTATTATTTGGTACCCATGAATAGATGGCAGGTGCTCGAGTGTTGTTGAAGTGTCAGTAGTCGTCCTCCTGACTGAGAAACTGAAAGCACTAAATGCCCTGAACATGTTACATGCATAGTAATGTGCCCATATTACAAGAAAGTGTGCTTTTGGATAAGGAAATAAAGTCAATCTACGACGCACCGAGTGTCGGTGCTCATTGTGTTTGTGCCGAGAATAACATTTGGTAAATAGTCACTAATAGAAAACAGTACGTGATGCACTCATTCAGCGGTGTCGTCTGTCACTGCAGCAGCCACTGGCCTCGTGGGGGGGGGGCGGGGGGGGGGGGGGGGGGGGGTGGTTCCTCGCTCCGTGTGCTGTCTTTGAAGAGTCCAACCTCCTTCTTCCATTTTGCCCCCCCACACCCCCACCACCACCGCATGACAACTATTAGCATGTCACAGCACACATGGCGCCCCACAGGTGTGGGCGGGTTCCATTGTTCTGACTAGACAAATGATGTTCATGCAGTAAAAAAAAAAAAAAAAGAGAAAAAAAAGCAACAAAACATTGAAGATCCCATGTTTTAAACTACATCCATGATCGGAGACCAACTGGGAGTCTGTCAATGCACACGGTTTCATACTGGTCTTTACTGGTCCTGTGGTGTAACCACCACTAGATGGACCCATGGCACTGGAGACTCTACTGGCGTGAGCCCGACTAGCAGGTGGATGCTGTTGCGCATGTGTGCACTGGCGGACTAAAGGAAAGCTCAAATCGATGTGATTCACACAGACTCTCTGTGTTTATTTGCCTGTGCAGCCTGAAACCCGAAGCCTGTTTGGAACTTGAAGCGGGAAAGTTTTGTTTAACTAACTGGATTAAATCTCTTCCATAAGTGTCGTTACGAAGCACTGTTGTACAAACAACGCATCCTCGACAAAGACACATGAATGGAACACGCAACAGTGCAAATGCTACATTAAGCCCTTATGCCAGATTTCGGAATGTAATGAAGCATGGAACGTTATTTCCGCTGGAGTTATATCTTCAAAGTCTATTGTAGATGTTATATTTCTGATCACTGCAAAAACTATTTAAATGACATTTCATGTGCTTTATAATGAACAGATATAATAGAAACGTAAAAGGTTATAAAAAGGATATATGTCCCCAAAAAAGGTGGCCTCTCAGGTTCTGTATTGCAGGCTGCCTCGAGAGTACAGAGAAACACTGTAGGTTTGAGTCTGTGTTGAGGTGACCTTTTGACCTCCTTGGCCTCCGGCTGTTTAGGAAAACAAGTCTCAACTCTTTGCAAATCCCGCGGCCACCAGCTGTTAAATGTATCAAAGAATGTTACACCACGTATGTGCTTTTAATATCCAGTCAACACGTAAACAAAATGAGAAACGATATAAACGTTAACAGCTAGTTGGCTGACGAGGGGATGAAAGAGGGCGGCCCTCGTCTCGAATGTGCTTATTCTGCGCGGTGGGTCGACTCAGGCTCAGCCTCCCCCGGGTCAGCAGTGTCTTCCCCTCAGTTGATCCGCACCACCAGTACGGCAGCAGATCCTGGCAGCGGAGAACGAGAGGGCCCTCGCCGATCCAACCAGCGTCCCGGCTGTGGCTCCGTCAGGACGACTGCATCAGGCCCGTGAGCCGCTTCCCCGTCAGCGACTTGCCCTGCGAGGTCGACCGAAAAAAAACACAACACACGCGTGACTGGGCACGGTGACCATTTCGCGTGACGTGGCGTGTTATCTTGTTTCCCCCCCCTGCGACATGTGATGAGACGTGATGTGACTCGTTGCAAAAGCCTCTGACGGCGAGCCGGCCGGTGTGGTTTGTAAATCGAGCAGCCGAAGACTTAAGACTTACCACGCTGCGGGTGAACTTCTCCAGGGAGGTGCGGCGGCCCTGTTCAGTGTCTGCTGGATGCTGTTTTTGGGGAAGGGAGGGGGGTGTTTGGATCAGGTACGAGTGTTGAGGGGAGGGAGGGGGATGAGTTAGTTAGTGAGGAAGCATCGCAAAAAATGGGTGGAGTGGGGGGGGGGGGGGGGGGGGGCAGCGACGGGCCGGGCAGGAGGAGCAGATTAATAGCACGAGCTGCTGTGATTCAATGAAAAGCTCCTTAGTAGCGATGTTAGCGTCGAGCTGTCCCACTCACACTATACAACAAATATACACAAGAAAAACTATTCACAGCATGACTGTTGCCCCTCTTTTCTACAGCGGTTTGTCTGTGTTCATAACGTGACGTAATTTTACATACTTATGTACATTCAGTAGTTACCGTGCACCTGCATCTTGGGCGCGCTTGTTTTGCCTCTTAAGGACTTAAGGACAAGATCATCTTGCTAAGAACTGTTAAAGACAATGAAATGGGCCTGTGATACAACCTGTGTTGTATCACAGTGCGATCAGATTCACATGGATATTTCATAAGGAACTAAAAGCAACAATAAGACAGAACATTTGGTGGTGAAATGGGAGCAGGTTGGGGGGGGGGGTCAGGGCTCACCTTCTTTCTGGCTAACAGGAGGTCTTGGTAGGCGTTGGATCGCAAGAAGCGCGCATAGCTGTCACTTTTCATCAGCTTGAATATGTGCTCCTGCGACGGAAAGAACAAAACCGTGAGTGAACGTTGGGAAGCAAAGGAGGTCGCATCATGCTAATTCCACGCGTGCACACATTCAGCCGGTCGGCGCGCACCGTCCTCCACGCCACACACACACACACACACACACACACACACACACCGCCGACTCCACTCTGAACCAGAGGAATTCATGACGGGCCGACCGGACCACCCATTCATGGCCGTTATTCGCCTTGTTAGGCCCTGGCACAAACACACTCAAGTCATTCTCTCTCCTTCTGCCCCCCCCCCTCATTCATTCATCCACCTTTGTATCACAAGAGGGGTCGAAGGGTTCAGTGTCTCCTTGGGAGACTGTGTGTGTGTGTGTGTGTGGGATGTACTGCATGGAAAAACATCTTTTCAATTAGAAAGTAGAGCTCCAAACACATGCAGTCATGTACGCGCGTGCCGTCATGCGTGACGCCGTCCACCTGGGCGTCCTCGTAGCTGTATCTGCCGGGGTCCCTGAGGTTCTGGCTGGTGCGCTCGAAGCTGTGCGAGTCCAGGTTGATGGAGCTCGGCGCGCCGTCGGCCAGGAACTCCTGCCAGATCTCCTGCGCGCGGGCGGACACGTCCTGCAGGGGGCGCCGCTTCAGATCCTGCACCGCTAACCAGAACCTACAACAGCGCCGCCGGATGTTTATTAAACACAGTATATATAATATGCAGCAAACATAATGTTTATACGCAATGCTGTTGGATGCAAATTGTGTGGAGCAGAAGAAAAGAAGTTATAAAAAGCTTCGTATCTATGAAGGAACGTGGCACAAATGTCCTGTGAAGCAACCATGTGATCCATTGTCAATATAAATAACGGTGACAGACACTTGTCACCCTCACCTCAGGTTCTCTGAGCTGAACTCGGACTCGAGGAACTTCAGGAACTGGTCTCGTCCCGCCGGATCCTTCAGCGCCTCCTCCAGAGAGAAGCCCCACTTCTTCACGCGCTGCTGGCTGGGGTCTCGACTGCCCACAAGGAAAACCGATTAGAGAGAACGGGGCAAAGCGGAGGTGCGCTGGTGAACTCCCAGCGTGCCGACGCGGCTCACCTGGCCTCCAAGTCCCAGAAGGAAGCGTCGTCGCTGACCCAGGGGTTGGAGGGCTCGGGGGCCGACACGAAGGGGTCGTACTCCATGAACTGCTCCGTGTAGCTCATCAGACTGTCGGCCACTTTGGAAACCTTCATGCAGTGTCTGTCCAGCTGGATGTTCAAGAAGGTGATCTGACAGAGTAGAGGGGGGGATAATGAGGAAGCTAAAGGAGGTAACGGCTCATCAGTCTGCGTCGCCGGCTGTCGCTGTGACGGATGGGCGAGGCGGCCTGCTGGTAATGACCCACGGGGGGAGGAGGGAGACCTTACCTCCTTCTGAACGTCCTCTCTGGTGGCCTTCCTCGCCGGCTGGGAGCTGACGTGGACGGGGCTCGGCTGGCTCTGGCCGTCGTCTGTGACCCCGTAGACCGACTGGAGAGGACCAGAGACGCGTTTGGTACCGTGACGGATCAGCGAACGCGTTGCAGCGGGATCTCGGTGGCGTCATCGTTAAAACGTAGTTTTAAACGCAGCAATTTGGGGCCCTCGTTTACATTTACTCACAGATCACACTTATAAGGATGGGAAGAATCCTAAAGGCTCTCCTTCTATTTCTTTGACACATATGCTTGTCCGGCCCCCGTAAATATAAAAAAAATCTAATCTGAGACATTTAAACAAACATAAACAAACTGGTGCTCTTGTCATTAGGAAAGGTTTAGTAAAATAAAGCTGCACTACGGTTCGAAAGGCCGTCGTCGCTTCCTCCCCTCACCTTTTTCACCCGGTGGGGGTTCCGTTCTCTCCGGCACTTGCGGATGTCCATCTCCGTGGTGTTGACACAGCCCGGCTGGGGGAGGCACAACACGTTCCCAGTTCAGATGACGGCGGATCGTCTCCGCCCACAATAAAAGGACGTTTTTATTCAGCGACGGCACACTGATCGCTGCTTTTTTAGCTTGAAATGCTGAAATGTTCTACCCACGTCACGGCGCCTCTTTTCTTTCCTCTTTATTCATGGCCATTCTTTCACTGTTGCAGCATCTGACCCCCCCGTTCCTTTCCCTTTGGTCATAACTCACCACCGGTCGATGGACGTCCCAGAAGGCCCTCTCCTGGCTGTCCAGGATCTTTCTATCAGCCTTGTCCTTCTTCCTGTCGATCCTGTCAACAAAGCACACAATTAAAACGGAGAACTGTGAAATATTGTCAACATCGTCGCTCTGACTGGTGCTTTTGCGGACAAGAGAAAAGGGAATGTCCACTAAAGGGAAAAGGACGAGAGACACCGACGCTGTACTTACACATGCAAGCCAGCAGGTGGGAGTCTTACAAAGACGTTAACTAATGGTGTTTGTGTTCGTTTAGTTCCACTGGGGGACGTCTGATGCATTTTTTGCGAGTAAGAATGCATCAAATTTGATCAACATTTTCTGATTCATACATGCGCTCATCTACTCACTTGACTTGGGCCTCGGCTTGCATGAAGATAAACTCCCACTTACGGGCAAAAGCCCTCTGCAGCCGGGCGAGGTTCTCCTGGTGGGGGGGGAAGAGGGGGGAGGTTGGGGTTGAGAAAGCAGGAACTCAAGGCCCTTACATGATGAAGCTGCAAGACCAGAAATGAGGATTTTTTTTCTTTTTGGGAAAAACTCACCTTTTAAACTCACTAATTAACGTGTCATGTTTCACTGGTTTAGATCTCTACGATCTGAGGCGCAGCAGATAAAAAGCAACAACGGAACAAACCCACCAACTGTCACATGATACGTTTTGCTCGAGTAAAATCAATAAAAGCTTCGCAAACTCTTTACACCTTAATAACGTACTCCGATTGACGCTTCCTACTGAACTGCACATTGTTAATGACACCACTCAAACAAGCATCTGTCAAATATACAGTACATGGCATCATTAAAAAGAGTAGCTACTAATGAGCAAGCTGGCACAAAGTGAATGTACGTCTACTGGACGGTAATTCAGCAGATAGAAGTGCAGTGGGTTGCCGCTGTATAAAAAGCAAGAGCAGCGCTTTTGTTTGTACCTACAGCCTCATAGTCAGCCAGCTCCAGCCTGGCCTTATTCTGCATGGTGCGCTTGCACAGGTAAATGGCTGCAGGAGAAAGAGCGTAACAAAATGAGTCAGACAACAGTGTCGACAACAGATCTGCAGTGAGACCTGGTCTCCCTGGGACAAGCGCCGGCGCGACTCACCGTAGTCGGTGTTCTCGGGCTCCCAACAGTTTGAAGGCCAGAAGTACGGAGACTGATGAAAGCAGACGGGGACGGAAACAGAAACAGGGCATGTTTACTTACGCAAATGATCACAATGAGCATCATTTTTATTGTCGAAAAGAACAATAATATCCTCCGATATGGATGTTGGGATCTCATTTCTCTCTCCTCCCACGCTGCCTCTGCATTCCTGCACGAGGTTAAAAAACAGCTCGTTGCTTGGCGGTTATCCTTGACGTCCACGTGCTGCACATAAATATCTTGCCAGCGGGGCTATATATATATATATATATTCTCTCTATTCATATTTAATTGTCTATTGCAACCAATATTACACATTCAGAGTTCATTTCCAAGTCCATTAATAATGAATCACTCGCATCCGTCATGCATTCTTAATAACAGGGCAGAGTTAGAAATTGATGGTACTCAACTACATATTTCACTCCCGTTATTTCTCATAATGTCAATTAGCATGAAGCGCAAACGGCCGGCACGGCTGAGCGGGCTTGTTCGGGTGTAGTGAAACAAAAAAGGTCAACATGCAAACTCTCATTAACAACGGAGAATGAAGTTGAAAAAAAGCAAAAGAAGCCATTAAACGTGGGCCTCGTTCCAGAAAGACGTCTCCTTACAGAACACCAAGCAAAGCTAAAAGTCATCTGCCATTACGCTTAAAGCCCGGCGAAGGCCGGCGCCTCTTTTCACACGCTGGGATGACGTGGGCCCGTTGCGTCACGACGACATCGCAGGGAACATTTTTAGCACCGGTCGAATGAGCGAGCGGGACAATAATGTCTTTTAATCCTGAGCATTGGAGGTGAAGCATTCAGAGGTGGATTGGGGAGGGTGCAGTGGGGAAGGGGGGGGGGGGGGGGGGGGGGTCAGGGGGTAGGCTGGTGACAGTGAAAAGGGAAGAGCCAGTGTGCTGCCGGCTCACTGCTCGGAGATGCTAATGGCGCCGCCACACAGCGATGAGTCACCGCGGAGCCGTCGGAGGAACCTGTCAAACGGTTCATGCCGGATGATACGGAGCGAAGAAAGAAAGGGAAAACTCCTCTAACAAGCCGCGCAGCTGGCCCGGCAGGTCCGCAGGTCCAAGCCCCCCGCCTCCCTCCCACACTCCCACCTCCCGCTCTGACGCGGCGTCCCGGCGGGGACGGATGTGCAGGAGCGACCTTGGCGCGGTGACTAATAGGCTCAGAGAGGATTGCTCTCGTTCGCCGTCGCGCAACAAACGCGTCCCACGCATGTCGAGCGAGGAGCGGCCCGTACCTGAAAGCGATAGAGGGTCCCGTCGTCCTTAAGCGTCAGGACGTGGTCAGAGATGGGGAAGATGTAGCCGTGGGCGGCGACGAGACTCCCCAGGTGGATGGCCTCAGCTGTCGGCGTGAGAGAAAGCCCACAGATAAAGCGTCCCCGTCCCATTGAGGCCCCGCCGGGCCGGCGCTTCACCGACAGAGGTCTCGGCGGCCTTACCTGGGTCCTCGATGGAGAGGTTCTTCATCAGCCACTGAACGATGTCCGCCCCTGGCATTCAGAGAAGGAGCTTGGTTAGCTGGAGGGCGTCTTTGTCAACGCCGTGCAGGTGTGTGAGGGTTAATGTTGACGGGTCTGCAGGCCCGCGGCTGGAACGGCGCAAACATTCGGCTTTTTCGTTCTGCCGCCGGGAAAGACGGAGAGGCCATCGGGCCGGGAGTGGGAGGGTGGTGGGCAATGTGAAGCAATGTGGAGCGAGCACGCCGTCCGACACTGGTGACTCACATGTCGTACACGAGCGCACACACACAGTAAATATATATATATAGATATACAGACAGGCCCATGCACACCAACACCAACCTGACACCACACTGGGGATCTTGGAGAGGAAGCTTTTGACCGTGCGGATGGCCACACCTCCGGCCTTCTCATCTTGTATTCTTGTGACGATGCCTTCGATCTGTGGGAAAGCCGAACGGGTTAGAGTGCTAACGAGTAAGGGCGAAATAAGAAAAGGCCTCCGGCTACACAACTGAGGTTATTGTGCGTGGTTATTTTGGGGAATTAAACATCCAATATAAGGATTTGTGAAGTCATTATTTACATCTGAGGTTGCAGATGTTTGTTACGATGAGTAAGGCCTTTCACAGTGAACTTATCCGTTATTACGATGGAATCATTGACGAGTGCGATGGTGATCTGCATGGAGGGAAGGCGCTCTGTGAAACTCACTCCTTAGGGACGGAGCAGGTCAAAGGTTAAGTCGATGAAACGATTCACTGATGCACACAACAACTGGCAGGTAATGACGCCACGCGGTGGGTCGATTTATTTATCACCGACATGAGGCTGCGTCAGAAGGCCGTCGCGGCCCCAGACGCACATCCGCCGCCCAAAATTAGGCTCTGCACCGCTCGACACGACACGGGGGGGGAGAGCGCACACGGGAAACGAGTGTACGGACACACACCAACGGAGACCCATATAGAGACACAGGTTACTTACTTTAAACCAGCGGTGTTGGTCGTTCCTGGAATATGTTGTTTATGCAGCGCACAGACTCACTCAGGCTTTCATGTGAGTAGTCAGGGTTTTGTTGTAGATCTACAATATTGATGTTGCACCCTTGCAGCCAACCATCTGCACTATTACATGCGTTGCAGTTAGAATATGTGTCAAATGTGTAAAAAATGTTGTGTCCCTGCTTGCTGTTCTTTAGTTCTGCAGCCTTTTGCAGCTTTAACACAAGAAAAGCGAAACATCTCCTGGAACGTCGCGCAGTAAGAGGCAGCAGCACATTTACTCAACCAGTTCATTCGAACGGTAACCATCTCCCCTGGAGAAGCATTAAAAGGACGAGTCATACACGCCATCAATCCACAACAAAACACCCAGCTGCACTTTAATAAGACACATGATGCCGAGTGGGGAGGCGAGAGAGAGAGAGAGAGAGAGAGAGCTGCATGGCAACACCATTACCGATCTCTCCCCATAAGAGAGAGAGAGAGAGTCATTCATTATTGAACGTCCACTGTGGAGAATCACCGCCTGGCGTCATCACCGCCCCCCCTTCGCCTTCACGTGCGCGTGAGGTGATTTACACGAGCCAATCAGGGGGGATGACGCGGCGCAAACTTTCCTTTTGAAGAACGAGCGAGACAAAAGACGTGAGGGGGGGGGGTCTCAAAGCTTTGAAATCCGCTGCGATCGACCCGGGAATCCTCACATCCCCCCCCCCCGAGACGAAGCAGCACCGCGCGGACGTTTGGGTCCTCGTGTCCTGGTGCAATAATGGACCTTGGAACTGGGTGCAGCAGCGCAGACAGAAGGACTCATTATCTCCACGTAGGATGAGATCAGACCACAAGTGCTCGGCCCGGCTGCACAAAGTGCCCGTCGTATCTCGTGGACGTGCAAGCTAATGGTGTTTGCTGCCGGGTGTGCAGTGTTTTTTTTTTGTTGGAGAGGGGGGGGGGGGGGGGGTTAAATCAAATTCAGCTAGCGCGCGATAACAGGCACTCTGCCCGCCGCCACCGAGCTCTGTGAATGATTGTCAGGGGAACACGTGTGTGTGTGTGTGTGTCTCTTGCCACCGTATGTTTGCCTTTGCCGAACACGTGTGTCCGAGTGTTGTGCTCATTGTCTGCGTGTCCTCTGCTCACGTTGTCCTCCACGGGCCTGAGGGGCTCTTATATGAGGTCTATCTGGCACACGCGCGCCAGGTCAAAGGTCAGGGGGGAGAACGTGAGGGAGCAGAAGGAGGCGAACGCCTGAAGCCAGTTAATGAAAAGCATTTACTCCACATTAATGTCAGGGAAGACCTGCACGCCGTAATGCCTGAAACGAGATCATTACTTCCCGTTACATGGTTTTGTAATTGGGTTAGCTTAATGAAGTGAGACAAAACCTCAATGAGAGCGTCGGGGACGTAAATAACCTCCAAGACACGTGGAACCGGGTTCCTCCAAGAACGGCCCGAGATGAAGGTATTAAAAAGCGGCCCAGTCTTCAGAAATGAGACAGCTGCTAAAAGATGCATCGGGCGGTAATGGCGGCGTTAAATATTCAGCGGTCACCAGCGGGGCTCGGGGCACACTCCTTAGTGTTGAGAGACATTCGGGTCCGGCTGACGGGCCAAGGGGGGGGGGTCAGGCGTCCTGGGCTTGGAGATGGTTTCGCGGAAGCCTTTTGAGGGTGAAATAGAGAGGAGGCTCGGAGAGGTTTTAAGAGAAGTCTTAAATAAACGTAAAGTAACCCGCGTTCCTTCTGCTGTCTGATCACATGGAGCATTCTCCATAATCAAAGACCAGAACGAGCGCGCTTGTAGAAGGACTCATTAGGACTGTATCACATTGTGCATAAATGAGAGCATCTAGTTGGGTTTTGCTGCTAAGTGGAAACGCAGCAGCGTGCCCCGATAATCCGACAGAAGACGAAGGCATTCTTCCGTTTATGAGGAAATAATAAGCCAATAAGCACAACTCAAAGTACTACAGGGACATTCTAAATAATTGCCTTATCTGCTACTGTAGTTAATCTTCACGGATAAATGCCACCGACTTTTGAAGAAAACACATGGACTATAAGTACACAAATATCAGCCAACCCATTGGAATTATTTTGTTTTTTGTCACACGTTCAGAAATAATGTTCTGCAGATCTTCAACAGACAAACCAACGTTGTGTTATGACCAGTTCCTTCTGATTGCCAATAAAATCACGCGTCATTAAGGTTCTAATCTCAAATTCTCCTCGTCCCCCCCTTTTAAATTATTCTTAATAACACTAAAACATGGCAGCAACATTAAAGTTCTGTCCTGGCCTACAGCTCGCCAGCTATTGTTAAGTAACTCCTCCAAAGTACACAAACCGGTCACGCAACACCTTTTCCCCGGTGCCGTATTGACGTCTTCGCCGTGCCGTGTGCACAAGTGAGTGAGATCCAGCTGGTGCGCGTCTGCCCGCGGGGAACGCAGCGAGGACAAAGCCTGCCGAAGCCTCCGTCCAACACTCCCGGCGTGCCAAGTCATGACGAGGGAGCCGCGAGAGGCGCTCAGCTGGATCCGTGCACGCGGACTGGAAGAGCCCGGCCTGCGTGGCGCCGCGGTTCGGTTCGGGGGGGCGAGACTGTTGCCGATTCTCAAGAACTAATCGCTTCCTGCACGTGTGACGTCGCATTCCAGTGAGGCGTCAACCGTGTCCTGCAGGAGGACGCGCGTTCACTCGTCCATCTCACCTCAGGACGCCCTGCAGGGAAACGCTTTTCCCATTATGTCTGTCTGACGGAAACATGTACTTCACACGCCAGTGAAGCCGTTTCCCCTTTTTGCCCAAAACCTCCCACGTTTAATCCCTGTGATCGTTGTGAAGGCACCAGAAAGAACGGTTTGCACGTGGAGGAAAGGAATCCCGCTCACTCATATTGAGAAACGCCCGCCGGGGGTTAATCCCAGAGCGCGTCTCCGTATTGTTCTGCTAAACGGATCCCCTACGTTTTGCTAAAGGCTGAGGTCACAGTGGGAGCATCAGAAATCAATGCTCGGGAAACGGGCCTTTGGAAGCGGCCCCTCGAAATGAGGTTGCGATTTCTCTCGGCCCCTCTCCCTCCCTCCGAGGCCAGGTGTCGCCCCCGCGGATTCATGTGTAATTTAATCACACGGCCCGGGCGTCGGCGGGCCTCCTCAGCGACAACAAGAACCCTCTGCTGACAACGAGGCCCGAGCGCTGCAGGACCGAGCGGAGAGTCCAATTAGCTGGTGCCTGATTGCCCGACCAGCTGGACGCCCCCCTCAGGGGAAACGTCCAGAGGAGTCCGTCTCTCTTCAAACCCCCCCCAACGTGACGCACGGGGACGGAGGCTTTCATCCAGGCCACGACGGGTCGGTGTCCACGCGTTGGCTCGGGGTCTCTCCGTCTCCACGGCGACACAGTGGCAAAAAGAGCAAAGCAATTAAAAGTTTGTCGCGTTGGGCTCCAGCTTTGGCAGGAAGCCCGTTTGGGTAAATAATTACAGGTCATGCTCGCCGGACGGCAGCGATATGCTCGCCGCGGCTGCTTTCTTTGCTTTTTAAAAAGAGGAAATAACAAGCTCATGTCCTCCCAAATCAAAAGGGAAGCACTTAAAATCAAAGCTTTGCAGCCGGCATAATTCTTGTGATGGAAATACAGAGTGAAAATCTGCTCTGCAAAGGCCGGCCACACGAGAGAGAGAGAGAGAGAGGGAGCATAAGCCTGCCCGCAAACCGCGGTGACTCATCGGTCACCTTTCTCGAGGAGGACGGAAAAAGATCATCTCCTCTCTTGTAAATGTCTGTTGTTAGATACTCGATGGGTTGCTAAGGGCTCGAGTGTGGGGAAAACGGGAGCCGGCGGCTCCCGGAACAGATTGCCCACTCTGAAACGAAGTGGTCTGTGCAGATACAGAGGCGACTTTTAAAAAGAGACATGGGTCGCAAGTGAGCCGCCAGACACTCGGCCGGACGCTTTTATCGGCCAGTGTTTTTTCTCTGCTTCATACAACGAGCCGGAAAAAGGTAATTTGCTGCGAGAGAGAGAGAGAGAGAGAGAATCACGTTACCTGCAGTTCACCCAGGATTTACCTCCGATCATTGATGAACAGCAATTCACATGCAGGGAAGGTGCTTCCACCGCCAACACCTCTCACACCATCTGCATGTTGAGTGCCTGCGGGACTTTGTAAAGGTTTGGTTCCTAATGAGGTTCCGTATTCTTACAGCCAGCAGTCCGTGATTAGGAAAGAAATGGGAAAAGACGGCTATTGGCATTTTATTATTACGAGTTATGAACAGCAGAAGCAGTCGGTGTGGAGAGAGAGAGAGAGAACAGATGCTTTCTTCCTCATTGTCAGTTTCAAAGTAGCTCCTTCCAGAGGGGGGTTTTCTATCATTTATTAGCTTCAGTCAGATGCATAAGTCACAGCGGCAACACTGTTACGCAAAATGGAAAAGTGGAAATCGACAATGGTGTGACAGTGCAGGGCGAGTGGCGATGGACGACGCCGCCGCGCCGCTCTGAGGCGCCACGGGGGGTCAGACCGGGCACATCTCTATCTGCTGCCGCCAACGGAGGAGCTCGGTGGCTCGCGGAAGCTGCTTTTACACAAAAGGTGACACTGAATTTGAGTTTCAGTTTGAATATTTTCCACTTTCTTAGTCGATAGAGTCTTCACTCTGCCTTCATATGTTCATATACGACACCAGTTAATGGAGATTGGTTTGAGGTGGTAAAACCTCGGGACCATCTGTCCACCTTTTGATATTGGCGTCGTCCCCCGATGCGCCATTCCTTAAGGCCCGCTGGTAATTGGGTTGCAGATGAGAGAGGAGAGGAGCGGCGCCATGGGGGGCGGGGGGGGGGGGGGGGACACAGGCCTGTGCTTGATGTTTGAGACACTGGAGACAAACCCTATCATCGCGGAGCTGAGTAATCTCCCAGGAGAGGAGAGCTTCGGGCTTTTGGAGGTAGACGACGTAACTCCTTTCTTTCAATATTTAAACCAGATCATACTTCATCTTCATCCAGCTGGCAGTGCACCATCAAAACTCTAAATCATTCCCACAGAATCCTTGTATTTGGAACGCTGATGCACACTATTGACACTCGAAGCATCTGAGGAGCTTATTGGAGACGACAAGATGTGTCCTCCAATAGATGCCTGCTTTTTCGTGTCGCCATTCTGTGACATCATCTGCTTTCGACTTGGAGAAAGCGTATGTCTCTAACACATTTCATTCCTGGGCTCCAAATGCTTCTGGCCCCTGAACCTTCAACAATGGATGGACTTCCTGTCATGGCTGCTGCGATATTAGAGGATTTTAACAGCTCCGATGTGCATCATTACGCTCCGTCCTCCTTTCCACCGTCGGCCCTGAGCAGCTCGTGTACCTGTGTGGCCTCTCACAGAAACTCACTCAGGCCGCGGCCGCAGTCGGACATTCGCCAACACTTAACGCCAGTTAATTACGGAACAGCATAGCAGGATAATTTTTCTCGGGGGATCTGGAGAAAGTCTGTGAAAACAAGATTTCCAGTGGCAGCAACGGAGTCCTGCTCATCTCGCAAGGGCACCGGGCACCGGCACACACACACACACACACACACACACACACACACACACACACACACACACACACACACACACACACACACACACACACACACACACACACACACACCGGTAATTCTGTGCCCTCAGTCCCGGGGGGGGGGGGGGGGGCACCGCTCTGCTTTAAAGGGACCTGCAGAGAACCTGTCTGCAGAATGGGCCTCCGTCACTCCGTCATCCTCTCACTCACACGCCACTCGTCCAATTTCCATCCCGTAATTGTCTTTTAATGAAAGCGAATGAGGCCTGAAGGATCCCAGGGAAGCTCCTACGCTCGCCGCAAAGGGCAACAGCAAAATGTGCTGCGTGACGGCACGGGTTAGCCGTTCGTCTTCGAGGCTAATTAACTGACTGAATGACAGAATCAATAAAAAAAAACACAGCGGAGTATTTTAATGCATCAAATCTCAATCTGTTAACAAACCGTCTTCGGTGAAAGCTGAAGCAAACGTGTCCATGAATCTGTTATTATTTCACCTCAGGGGAGTGAAATAACAACCTGCTATTATCTCCGCCAAGCTAGAATTTGCAATCTAACCTGTACGCCCCCTCGAAGTACCGAATACAATTGCCAGAAAGGAGCTGGCCACCGCTTTTGCGATTCAACATATTTCACAAGTGAGGTGTGCTTTTCTGTTTTCATGTGTGCGATGTGATTCAGCGAGGGTTTGTGACGGGAATCTGCACAGCGACGCGCGCTTTGGGACTTAAATGTGTGGCCATTTGACACGGCTGAAAGCTCTTCCTATCATTACCTATGAATAAAATATCATACAGCAGGTTTAACTAAAAGAAAGGAGCTATTGAATTCACTGTCTCTCGCCTTAATTGCAAAAAGGTCATCGACCTGTTTTAAACAAAGACGGATGGACTACCGAGCCTGCTGCCCTCGTCCATCATTTGTGTATATGCAGAAGATTTACGGTAAAATCTAAAACATTAGTTCCATTAAGGCTAAATAACAACCCATAACCGGTGTTACAGTAATGTGATTACTTGGAATAACCACGTTAGCTCTCGTGTTACCACGCGACTGCAGCGGCGTGACCGCCTCCCTCTCGCTGTGGCTGCAGCTCAATCGATGGCGGTTGTTACCAGCTTGAAGCGACCCCCCCCCCAACTCCCTCCGCTGCCGTCGATCCGTCAGATTCAGAGCGGTGAGAGTGGAATTAAGGCTCATGTTGCCTGCCAGGTGTAAAAGAGATCTCATGTCATGTGACGCCTGAGGAAAATGGATTCAGGCAAAAAGAAAAATGCCCTTTGACCAAGTCCAGCCGTCAACAGCAAGGTCGGCCACAAGGACGTGGCTGTCCCTTGAAAGAAAAAGGGGAAATCCACTCACGCATTGTCAAACAGCCGCCACGACGCCACCGACTCAGTTCGGGGTCTCCGCCGTCTCCAGTGAGCGACCGAACCAGACAAACACGCGAGGACGCCGCGGTCATTCGTCCAATTAATTTTTGGGGCATCGTGGTGACAGAGTGCAACTCGACCGAGGGATCCCCCGAGAGGCCGAGCTGCAGAGTCCGGCGGGTGAGAGGGGTGAGGGAGGGGGGGAGGGGGGGTCTGAACTGAACTCAAATTTGGGCCAAATGTTGTGATCCCGCCTCCGTGGGCTGTTGAGTCATACTAGCCGGGCCGCGGTGATTCATCCCCGGCTTCCGCCTCCACCCAGAGACAGCAGACAGCGCATCATTACCTGAGGTTCAACAGGGCACGGATGGCACGCTGTCCCTCTCCGCCGCGTGAGTCACACCTTCTATTTTAAGGGAAACTCATTCCTATCTATCCGAAGTGTGTGTGAGAGAACTGCGCGTCTGTACGGCTGCTGTTGCTGTAGCGTATTTCATTCTCCTCGATGAAGTGGCAATCAGAGGCCATTTGAAGGTCATGTGCGTGTATTTGTTGTTTTGTTGCAGCGTGGGGAGTCAAATGAGGCACCCAACCATCGGAGGAGCACACTTCCCTCGGCTGGATTTGGCGTAGCGAGGACGTCCTCGTCACCGTCGGTGTACCATCAACAAAAAAAAGCAGCTGTGAGCGGTGACTAAATGCGCCTTTCCTGTGGTTAGCGGTGCAGTCGGAGGGAAAATGGGACACGGGGAGGAGCACTTCCAGACACGACCCCTCGAGGTTTGAAAAAGTCAGGAAATTTGAAGCGTGAAGAAGATGTGAAAGAGGAAGCGTGGATGCCGCAGCGAGACGCCGGCGTGCATCCGAACTCTGAGGTTCCTCATCGCTCAGCATATTTCCTTTCAATGCTCCTCCAAAGTCGTTCCTTTGCGGCAGCCGTCTACGTCGGTGTCCTCGGTCAACTGTTCCATCTCCATCAGCCGGACTGAGTGAAAGCAGCTTTCTGCGCATATCCTGCTGAACATGATGTAGCCTCTTTAATGACCAGAGCTCATCGGCCTTGAAAACTAGATCAGTTCACAAAGTGAATCCGTCTCTGTGGCTTAATGACGCAATAAATATATAAATAACGATCGCAGAAAAGCTTAATGCAATTGCAAAGTAAACCCTTTGGTAAATTAGGTTTTTGTTGTTGTTTTGGAAATGGGTGGAAGATGCATAGCTGGCGTACGTCTTCAACATGAAATCACTTTTCATGTTTAAAAGCAACGTTGATGTACTAACTAAGAAGCTTGTTCCTGGGCTTATATTTATAAGCATTCATGCTCTTTTCGCTTTGATACCGTTTGTTCCAATACTTCTATTAAAAGATATCAAACTGTCGTTGCTGCGAATGCAGCTTTTCTTGTCCGAGCTCTTTCTTTTCCTCACTGATGCAGCGTGTCAGCACTGCCACAGGGCTGCAGTTTGCCCCCCCCGCTGTCAGACCGCCACGAGCTTCAGCCAGAACCGCTTCCACAAACAATCAGTATTTTACTGTGTGTGATGACTCAGGGGTTTATTGTTTATTAGCATCATCATCATCAGATTGACTGGCCACCAGTTTCCTCTCCGATGCTATTACACATCAACCCGGAGACGCTGACAGGAAACATTAGTCCATTGTGGCGATTCTCTCCATATTTCTAGTGTTTAAATCGAGCTCCTGCAGAGATGCAGGGGTCAGTCAGAGCGCAGGAGGAGGCGTTTGAGGTGGCGCCCTAGTGGGATTCCAAGCGGCCTTGGCTCAGGGAGGGACTTTATTTCAGCCACGAAGAGACGTCCAACACATGAAACACGTGCTCATGCAAGAGCTCCACACGGTTACTGTCGTTTTATCTCTTTGAGTTGGAGAGCATCCCGACGGGACCAAGTAGGAGACGGCGTCAAAGCGCTCACGCGTGATAAAACCGCGTCCGCGTCCGGATGGACCCGGCTATCTTAAGTGCAGTACGGGCAACAGCGAGCAGCGACACCTCGGACGGCGGTTAGACTTAAAAGAGGAGAGCGGCCTCCGTGCGGCCCTGGGCCCCTCTCGCAGAGAGGGGACCAGCAGAGCGAACGCCCGCTGACCCCCAAAACCGGACCAGCGGCCCGTCTCCGGCGCTGGTGGGTGGAGCAACTCTTTACACGGATTTCATCTTCAGTCGAGGGAGACTCCCTCCGGCGGGGACGTTTCTTTTACAGATTGAGAGAGGGAACTCTCTTTGCGTCCGGTCTTTAATATCGTCCCGCTGGCATTGGCGATAATTTCTTCTTCCCCATCAATCGTTCAGCTCAGCCTGAAGGCATGAAACGGGTGCGATGACGACACTATACGGTCAATTCAGAAATCTGTCTTTGTTGTAGCATTAAAATCGCCTTCTTTATATAATTTCTCTCTTTAATTATCCTCTCTCCACATTTAGAAGCCCACATATGAGTCATGAGAAAGAAAATACTAAAAATATACAGGATATGAATAAATTAACGGAGGGATGTGATGTCTCAGAGGACCAGATTATTTCCAAAGAGAAGCTTAAATTATTAATTAAGAGTATAAGAACGGCTGAAAAGAGGGAAAGTGTGGAGGTAGCAAAATTAATTTTTAAAGAACGATTAGCGGCTCTCTGGGTTTGGTCCTTAGCAACAGCCGTGCTTTGAGCACAACTCTAATATCTGCACGCTCACGGATGGAGTTTTTAGAGCAGCGCGCTTTACCAGTGGAGAAAATCTATCGTGTTAAATTAGAAAACACGAAATCTGTACTCGCTGCCAATAGAGTGCTGAGGCTTACACACTCACCCAAAGGCCACGAGCACCCAGCGGTGACTTTGAACTTCCCAGCAAGGCTCATTACTGATATTTACCCATTAATGGCTCCTCAGACTCCTCGGGGTAAAGGTTGTGTGTGATGCACAGCTACGGCTTTGATACCCGCCTTCAAGCTGCGGGTTGTATTATCCAATCAAACGTTGCATTTTCTTAATGAAAAAAAGGGAAATGTTAGCTATTAATAGTTTGCGAGCTTGGCCCCATCAGAGGAGTAAACAGGACTCTACCCTGGAGCTTAATTGCATTTCCCTGCAGCGTAGTCGACGCATCCACTCCCTACATTGTGTGTTTCTTGGTGCCAATTCGGTTCATCCGCTGTGCCATCGTCCGTCTGCAGCGAGGAAAAACACAACAACCAGGACGGGGGAAGTGTGCATTAAAGTTGCATTAAGCTTGTGCACGAGTTGTGTGTGTGTGTGTGTGTGTGAGTGTGTGAGTGTGCATTTACAGTATGAGCGCAACCTACTCGTGTCAGACCGAAAGACATCCTGCAGTTATTGGATTGTTTTTGCTTCACTTGACTCTTTTTCGTGGGAGGAGAGACACAGAGACAGAGCAGGGATGTACTGCAGCACCTACACTGTCCCCCCCCAACACATCACATTTACCTCCATCTAAACTCCCTTAACTCGACAGATCTGCAGTAGATGTGGCCATTTAAATAAAGGTGCTTTAAAAAGGGCCCTCCGTGCATTTCACGTGCAGTTGCTCCGTGCAGTGAGGCGCCGTCTCGCAGCTGACAGGGGCCCCGGGGCCGCGGGCGGCCGAGCATATCGGCGGCCATCTGCCCCTCAGACCCGGAGGTCGGTGGAGGCTGTGACCCGGCACCTCTTATTCCTCTGGCCTGTGTGACGTCTCCAGGTAGCGAGTGGAGCAGATGTACCAAACATAACACCGCGCTATGACGGAGACGTATATATTTATATTGGTTTTTTTTAATCAAACAATTCTTTCTTTGCACAAGCAAAACGCCTCTGCTTCTACTTCCTACGCTTTCATCCTCAAACACTTTGAATCCAAAATCTAATTTTGAAAACAGGAAGGGTGGGAGAGAGAGATCCCGTCACTCGGAGAAAAATCTGTCTGCTGTCGCTGCGTGTGAGTCAAACATGAAATGATGTATGTTTCTTCAGGCAGCAGTAAAAAGAAGAAAAAAAACCAAGCCTCTTAAATGCGTCGCCTCCGGGCCTGCGTGGCGTTACGTAATGATGCGCCGGTTTACATCCCTGCAGCTTCTTAGAATACATGGGGGATAACGGCAAAATGCAATGAACAATGAATGCAACTAACAGACACCGGCTCGAATGCCCACATGCAGTACACAAACAGATTTAGCATCCTGAAGGAAACTCCGAGGAAGAAGATACTTCTTATTTGATTGTGCGTTACGATTACTACCAAGCAGGTGGAGCGACCTCCAGCAGACGGGTGAATTGTTGCCGGCAATACACTGTCGCTAACGTTCAGCAGCGTAGTTATCAGCCCAAGAGATTCACCCGGGTCAAAGAAGGTCCGGATTTTATTTCTCTGCGAGCTGCAGACTCGAGTTGCGTTTTTTGTTTTTTTACAAAGATGGAGGTTTTGCAGGGAAATGCTGCGAGTCACTAAGCCCTAAAGCCTGCAGCGGCGTACGGCTGAAAGACGCGGCCGGCGGCAACGACGGTTCCCACTTCCTGTCCCGCCCGTCCCTCCGCTAATCTGTTTGTGAATGGACCGTCGTTAGGAGCAGGAGGAGACGACAGAACTGGGACAGTGGGACGGGATCTGTCCACTTATAGAGACTTTTTTTTGTTGTAATCACGACAGCAGGCTAAGTGGTGTAGCAGCTGATCCGCTGCTTTAAGTCTAATCAAAAGAAGCTTTTTTTTCTTCTTTTGGCCAAAACAGGCTGTCAGAGTCCTGGCAGAGAAATAACGAGCTGTTTTGTTGGTTGAGGAGGAAACCCCCCCCCCCCCCCCCAAACCCCCCTCCCCCGTCAGCCGTTTCCCGATCCCGCCTCTCAAGAAGCAGCTACTTCCTCTCGGCCCAGCATCCACGTAATGAGGGTCCCCGCGCTCTCCTTTCAAACAGCAACCGTTGAAATGAAGGTCCCCGGGGGGCCGAGGCAATTACACGACAAAAAAAGACCACCGACTGCCCCGGCCCCCCCCCCCCGCTCTGATTTTGGAGGGTTTAAGTTGAGTCCAGCGGCAGAGAGGCCTCCTGACGCTGGAGTGTCAGGCAGACACACACTGACCCGGGGTCAGTCGGGAGCCGGTCTGCGGGGCATGTATGCAGCCAATGTCTGTCCGTACACACACACACACACACATACACACACACACACAGGCTGCCTTACCTTCCTGTAGACGATCATATTGGGGGAGTCCTCCTCTGAATCAGTGGCGCCCACTCCTGCCTGGTCCCTGGACCCCTCCGCCATGTTCACGACCACGTCCTGTCAAAGAAACAGACGAGCCACATCAGCTCGTACAGCTCAGCACATCAGAAGGAGAACCCAAGACGACGACTTGGCATTTCTATTTCCCCCCCCCCAACACCACGATTCCTCCAGCTTCTCACTGGTCCTGACATTCAGCTGCCCAAAAACGCGTCTTTCTGTCTGGGAAGGGGGAGCGCCTGTCAGCGTGCACAGACAAGAGCGCTGAGGTGGGCCGACGCAAGCGGAATATTAACTAAGCCGCCGAGCGGGAGCTGACCAGGCGCACCTGTGGGGCGCTTCTGTGGATACCGGGGAAGATAGAAGAGCAGCTCCGGGACACATGCGACGGGTTGGCCCGAGCAGAGCGGTCTAAAATCACTTGGGTTAAGATTAATGGTTAAATACACGGAGTAGAAGGAATCGATACGCAGTTGAGATGAGGATGAAGGGAAGGAAAACAGCTAAAAGTAACGGACAGCTATCGAAACAGTGGAGATTCAAACGAACACAGACGGGGCACGGCTCGGGGTAATTATGTATACAGCACAGATGTTTGCCGACAACACAAAGTCAATGCGGCCTTGAGGAGATGAGTCATCTCTCTTTAACAAAAAACATAACCCCCCCCACCCCCCACACACACACTGGTGTTGTTAATTAATAAACAGTCACCGAGGTGATGCTGAGCGTGCGTCTGTGGTCAATGCGAGCCGCTGCGTCTGAACGCGTTAGCGGGTGTTGATTACATGTGGTGTTTAGCTCTGGTCCGCCGGGCCCCGAGCACATTGATGCATTAGACGGATGCTGTGACATCGCTGCTTGTGACGGATACAGAAACTCAAAAGAAACGCATCTTCCCCACACATGGTGCAATAGCTGCAACATATGAAAAAAAAAAAGTTCTATGAGAGATTCAAACTCTCCCCGTCTCCCCTCCCTCCCCCTCTGAGGGGAATTAATTCCTACGCCGACCTCCGGCCTTCGCCACTGAAGGTTCCTGTGTGCATTAAAAGGGGATAAACCGTCTATTAGTCCCGGGATCATGCTGAGGAACGAGGGGGTGGATCACGCAGTCCGACACGGATTTTCAGCACTTAAAAACAAAGATTAAAAGCCGCCAGGCCAACAAAATAAATAAATAATAACAATCACATGGCTCACTGGGCCTCACTCTCAACAGCTAGTTGTGCTTGAATAAGAACCGTGACAAGCTGCTGAGGGCCAGAAAGCGGCGGGGACACAGACGTGGAACCTTCACACACAAAACAATCAAGGGGCCTCGGAACGGTCGAGTGAACAAACGCACATAACCGCCTTAAAATCAAGCGCCCCGTCGCCGTGCACAGCGGCAGAGGTGAACCGAACGGTGGCTTAGTCGCCGCCGTCGAACACTTTGACGTATTAAAAGCCCGCAGGCGGCGCGTAAGTAATCGCCCGCTCTCGCTGTTTGTTGTCGCCACCGGGAGCGCCGCGCGGGGCGGGAGCGCCGCGGCGCTCCCCATTGGCCAGCGCGCCGGTGCTCTTTTTTTTTTTTTAGGAGCCTGAGCACATTAGACAGCTAATCTGTCCGCACGGGGAAAGGACCCGGCGGAATATGGATGGACCGGCACCCGTTTAAAAGAAAACACCGGCCAGCCGGCGGCTCCCTCGTGGTTTTTAGAAAACCAACTTCCTCCCAATGCAGTTGCTCCAGCGTGCGGGTCAAAGCTGACGTTAACCGCGAGGCGTGTGTCACGGTGGAGTGGACGGAAACACTTGAGGGTGGAGAGAACCCACGTGCCCTCCTGCACAGTGCATGCGGTTTGCCTGTGCACGCGCACAACAAACACAAAAGAACACTGCACACATATTCAAAGCCCCCCCCCTCACTCCCTGCAACAACAGCCCAAATGAACAAGCCAATGCACACCCGGCGAACTGAAACAAACTGAACGCACTGTTCACACATGACGACAAGCCGCGCTCCAGTTGCACCGAGGACCCACGCGCGACTCTCAGCGGGCGACACTTACTGACAGTCACTGGAACGCGCATTACCTCAGGAGCCAAACGACGCCTCGTCCCTCAGCGACAAGCAGCAGGCAGGTTCATGGTGTAATTGGCAAAGGGGCAGAGAAGGGGATGAAGAAGAAGGGGGTGATGAAAGCAGCGAGAGGGAGAGAGAGAGAGAGAGAGAGAAGCTGGCCGGTCACTGCAGTATTCCTCTATTTCTACCCCTCCTCCTCTTCCTCCTCTTCTTCGCTCTTTAAATGTCCTGCCTTGCCCCGGCAGTTCAGGAGATCCTCACATGCGTGCATCCCGATCGTCCCCCCTCTCCCTCTCCGTCTGCGTGTGCTGGAGCCTGAGCGAGAGCACAAGAGTGTGTGTGTGTGTGTGTGTGCGTGTGTTTAAGAGAGAGACAGAGAGAGAGAGAGAGAGAGAGAGAGGGGGGGGGAGGGAGGGAGATGCTGTGCAATAGAGAGCAGATCAAGTTGAAAAGGGGGAGGGATGAAGGAATTAGAGAGAGTATAAAGAGGAAAATAGAGGGAGGAGAAAGGCAGTGTGTGTGTGTGTGTGTGTGTGTGTGTGTGTGTGTGTGTGTGTGTGTGTGTGTGTGTGTGTGTGCGTGCGTGCGTGCAGTGGATACACAACATAGAGGAAAGCAGGAACGAGAGACGCACACTGCAGCAGCGCCCACTGATGCTGAAAATGAGAAACATTTCATCAGGAGATATTGAAACGCTGATATAAAAATAAGTTCCTGTTTTTGAGCACAGACACGGACGCAGGCGATGAATATATCACCGACTCTTTGGGGGAGCGACCTCAGAGGTAACGCGCCCCCCGATTGTAGATTCAAAGCGTATCCATCCTTTTGACATTACAATAAATGTGCTTTTTTTGTGCATGAGGATGGAACACGTGAACTCTATTTTGGTCTGCAGCCCCCCACCCCCCTCCTCCCCCCTCCTCCCTCCCCTTGCCTCTGGAATCAGTCAAGCCCAAATGGCAAACTCAAACAAATTAACCTTTTTTGTGGAACAAAACAAATGAGATCCCAAAAGCCCCCGAGGAGGAAACTCCAGAAACGGCCACGAATGTGAACGCGTGCACACACACACACACACACACACACACACACACACACACACACACACACACACACACACACACACAGACGCACACAAGCAGATATCCCGCCTCTTTATGGCTTCTGAAAATATTTGAGGCGATTCAAATATTCCTCGTGCACCGAGAGGAGAAGAAATATCCCCTTCAGGCCAAAGAAGATGAACTTGTGAGATCCCAAACTGCTTTTCCTCAGTGAATGCGGTAACCAAGGGAGACGGAGGTCAATCACCCGCGTGAGTGGCAGCGTGCTGATACCGACGTGAAAGCGTCCTGCCTCCCCCCACACATTCCTGGAATACTTTCATAGCACTAAGGAGCAGACGATGTACATCACGTCCCACCCGCCACCGTGTTGTGGCCGTATCCCACCCCACCCTGCCCCACCCGTCGACCCCGATTACAGCAAATGACCCACACTGTCCCACGAGCCGCTCCGGCCTTCTGTAATCTGTCATAAGATAGGGGGGGGGGCAGCCCTGCTATAATCTGCATTAATGCTCCACCACGCGGCTCACACACGGCACACGGAGGGCTTCATTACTAAGGGGATGGATTGAAGGATGAAGGAGTGTTTGTGATGACGACGAGGTGCACGTGTTAATCAAGTCTGTCTACTCCCACGCGGCCCCCCCCCAGCGGGGGAATCACTTCCTGTTTTGGTCTGCGGTTTTATTTACTTTTCAGATCAAGATCTTTGTCTTTAAATTAATATTCATTGGGTCTTCGTCCCATTATGTCCACCACGGCAAAAAAACACACACCGTGAGGCCGAGTGTAATTCAAACAAAATATCTTTAATAGATATAAACATTTTTTTTTACACATCACAGCTGAATGGAAAGGATCACATCCGTCACACGCGTTCATAATGGCGGCGCCAGAGGCCCGGGACTCATTCGTCTCACGTCCCCGCTGTCCATCTTTCATATAGCGCCTTTCATTCTCCACTGCGTCCCAGCCAGTAAAGATAAATATTCTTTTAAAATCAAGGATGAAGGTGCAAATTCGGATGAATATCAAACTCTCTTTATGTACAGTTGGCACGGTATCGGAGTACAAAAGGAACAGTTCGGGGGCTTAAATAAGGACTTTCTGCAGAACAAATCCAGCTCTGGTTTACAAGCAGGTTTACACACTACAGACAACTGTAGGTGACATTTTTAGGATTCACACATTATCTCACCGTGTAGTCGTATATTGAACAGTACCGATTTAGTGTCGAGAATAAGGACCAGATTGAGACGTTGAAGCATGCTGCGGATGGAGGGCATGTTGTCAGCAGGTGGCGCTGTCAATCAATCCACTGCATAAAGTGGGAGGACATTAAGTTTAAAACTCAGTTTGGAGTAAAAGTATCTACATATATATGTATAGACATATATATGTATGAATATATATTCTTATAGCGGCATCTGACCATTATTACTACATGCGGATCTCCGACTGCATTTGATTGTTTTTCTCTTTTCTTGGCCAACATCTTTGTCATAAATACTCTTCACACGCACATCGAGGGCAGAGGTGAGAAAATAGACATTAACATTATATATTTACAATAATCTGAATAAGTGACACCGAGGTGAACGTTATACAGTACATCAGTTAGTGACCAGTGGTCCATTTACACGTTGTCTCATTACAGTGTGATGCAGAGGGGCCTGTCCCGCCTGGTCTCTGAGAGACAGGGCGCCGTCCCACGTGGGAGGACGTCCGTCCCCCATCGTCTCGACCTTCCTTTCGGTTAGTAGTACAAAATGAACCGCTCACAACGCGCCGTCACTTGACTCTCACAGAGTGTGGAGCGCTACCAGAGAGACGAGGGGCTACTTTCATCATCTGAACTTGTGCCGGGGCCTTTTTAATTGGAAGGCTGTCGTCTCGTAATGAGGTTAGCTGGGGAGATAAATGGGAACGGTGGCTTTTTAAATTCCTCTCGGTTGTTACCGTCTCCGACATGCAACGACACAAAACATCATATTTATTCAGCGAGGAGGGGAAGGTCATGCTGGTCGAAACACACACACACATACACACAGTTTGACCCTTCCAAAGATCCACAAGGCTGTAGACGGATGACGCGTCGGTCCACGTTGGCACTGGTTTCTTGAGTAACTCTGTTGTGTGTGTGCGTGTGTTGTGTGTCTGTGACGTGCGGCGATGAACTCGAGCAGCGCTCAAAGCGTCAGTTCATGTCGATGGTGTTAAAGACCCACTCGGTGAACTTCTTGAGCTTGGCGGAGGCGCTGTACGACTCCTCCAGGAGCCGCTGGTTGTCCTCCCGGAGGCTCTGGATCTGAGCCTGCAGCGACGTCTTGGCGTCCCTCTCCTGGTGGGGACGGAGACGGGCGTGAGCAGCGATCTTAGGCTTCCACTCGCCTCAACAAACAGGCTTACGGACTTTAGTTCATTGGTTCCGGTGATTCAAAACAGCCTAGTTCTACAAATCCACGTCTGGAGAACAACGCTCACACAACGCTGGGACCTTCATCAGCTTCACATTAAGACCAGATTCAAGTGGATGCTTCTTACTTTTGTTCTATTTTAAGCTTGTTTATGTCTGTTTTTAATGTTTCTTTATTTCTTTGAATTTCATTTGGATGGTTTTGACACTTTATATGCCTTGTTATTGAAATGTGCTTTACAAATACGTTGACGATGCCTCACACTGAGTCCCATTTAAACGGACTTCTGATTCATCGCACCGCGAGTCAACGTGTCTCATTCTCGTGGAGAGATGACTCACTTTCTTTAAGTCTTCCTGCAGCACTTTGACCATGGACTCCAGCTGGCCGACCTTCCCCATCAGGCAGGCGGGAGTCTCTCTGAGAAGAAGGGACAAGCGGGACATTAGCTGGAACGAATACTGACACATCAAAGCGAGGCAGCGCCAAAAAGCGGCGCCACGATCCAAAGTTGCCCTTTCGACTCCTGTGGACGTTTACGTGTGGCTGATTTTATTGTTCGGCCTGCAGAGAACCCGAACGGGAGAGCGATTTGGAACATCAGCCGCTGCGGTGTCGCACTGGACTGAAATTTAAACCAGCGGATTAAAGCAAACGGCGGTGCCGAGGCGCCTTACCCAGGCGAGGGCTGTCTCAGCGGGGCCGCCTGAGGCTCGGCCTGCTGCGGACTGGTGGCTGCCGCGCTCTCAGCCACAGCGCTCTCCGCCACAGCGCTCTCCTCTTGGGCTGCAAGGAAGACCAGCCGCTGCTCTGAATAACGAAAATAAAATAAAAAAAGGACCGTCAGAAGACGCACGGTTAGACCTGGAGGAGGATCGAAAACGGACTAACAGCGCCCTCTTCTGGTGGCAGCCGACATTAGAGCGCTCACCCTCAAAGGCCTTGGCGGCGTCCACCAGGTGGGCCCAGTCCAGCGGGCCGTCTGCCCCGGTGTCCGGCAGGGGCATGAGGGCGGCGTCCTGCAGCTGCTGCCTCTTCCTCTCCAGCTCCATCTCTGAGCTCTCCGGGGCCGACAGGTCTCCTGGGAGGGAAAACACGGCAAAGTAAGATCACAGACGGACAAACGGAGAGCGTTTGGCCGTTTTGGCCGAGGGTTTGGCAAAGTATGCGCCGTGGCGCCGGCTGCAGACCGGACACCCACCCAGGGACTTGTGTGACGCTCGCCGGCTCGGCCCGTGGCGAGCGGTGGGCGAGCGCGGCACGGTGGCGCAGCTGAACAGAAGGTCGGTGGGCGTGTCCCGCTGTCCGTTGGTGGACGGCTCCCTCTGCCCGCTGTAGATGCTCTCGTCCGACAGCGTCCGCTGGAGGGAGCGGCGGGTGGGCGGCGGACCCGGAAACAACGGCTTCAGGGGGGGGGAACGGACACAGGTGAAGGAAAATCGTTTTGAGGAATCGCTGTGCCGCCCATCGGGACGGCCAACTGCCCCGCGGCCGGCCTCAGTACCTTCTCTTCGCTGGTGGTGGGCGGCGGGCTGTCGAGCGTGATGAGCTTCTTCAAGTCCTCTTCCAGGCTGGACTTGGCGGCGTGCCGCTGCGGCGACTGGGAGCCCCGGAGGTTGGCCCGGAGCTGCGGCTGACCGCCCAGCAGGCCGTCACTCTGGTGCCGTCTGGGGACGGGAAGGCAGAAAGATTCAACACCTCTTCGATCCGATTAACACGCGGTACAGCGGGTCAGCAGCAGCGGAGGCTCAGGATTAAGAGGTGTGCAGTTAACATTCTGCAGGTAGATGTGAATCCGTGGAGGATTACGAGCAGGCTGGAGACACACAACCACTTGGCTGCTTCACACGGAACATCCGTACGGGGAGAAAAACAGCAGCTGCATCAACCACAGATGATGCAATCGCCCTTTGAGCCAAACGCTGACACACACACACGCAATTATGTTTAGTCATCATTCTGTGGGAACCAAAGCACAGTTTCACAGTTTCAAACCCAGCAACGCCACATGGTGGCATTGTTAGCCGCCATTAAAAAAAAATATATATATATATTGTAATAATCGTTCCTTTGCTCAGTTCCCTCAAACATCAACACAAGACAACAGGGAATAAACGGCGCCGAAGGGGGACGTCTTACTTGCGAGTGCTGCCGAAGTCGACGGAGTTGACGGTCCCTCCGGGTTTCCGCCACCCGATCAGGTACTTGGAGGTGGCTCCCTGACGCGGGTAGAAGCTCTTGCTGCCTGGCGACGTGGGGGAGGTGGCCGCCTCGTCCTGCCCCTGGTCCATGGGGCTCCCTGAGCGGAGTGTGCTGGAGAAAAAGGGGGGAGGAGACATCTTGTTACACCAACATCAAAGACGGGACACTTTTGATTCATTTTGTTTAACGGAACATCGATGCACACCTGCAGTGGGAGGCGGCGTCACTCGGGCCGCCCCCGACGGCGACGGCGAGGGAGTCCGGCTTGCCCGCCGCGTCCTCCCGCCCGTGGCTCTGGTCTCTGGCCCTGAAGGCGGCGGTGGAGGAGGCCGTGCTGCTCTGCGTGGCGGTGAAGGAGGCGGCGTCGATGCCGCTGTCGGCGGAGGCGCCCTGGAGGTAGCCGTTGAGCTCGAGGTCGCCGCCCGCTGCCGAGCGGGAGCCCACGTCGTACCACTTCTCGTCGCTGTGCGCGGAGCTGGAGGCGTTGCTGGAGAGGGTGTTGCTGCTGGACTGGCTGGACGAATACGGAGCGTCCGTCTGTTCGGGGACGAGAAATCCGGTCGGCGTTTACGGCGTTTTCACAGTTATTAAGAAATCAGCAGCTCACTCCACCTGAGCGCTCACCTTGGGGCTTTTGTTCGGAGACGGGTTACTGCCATGTTCTGATTGCAGCCTGGGAATCACGCCTTTGGCCTCTGCGGAAGGCAAAGACTTATGGGTACTGAGTTCTGCGGACGAGTGGTCACCTAATGTTTAAGGACCACAGCCGGTTCTTCTTACCTGCGCTGGTTTTGTCCCTCTCCCCAGTTCGGGACCATCCAACACCAGAGCTCGCCTTGTTCCCATTGAGCCCGTCACCTGCCAGCTGCCGCACTGACGCCACAGGGGACTGGCAGCTGTTGTTATTGAACCTAGACGGGAGGTGAAGGAAGGGTCACCCATGTCGCCCAACTTAGCACGTGGGCCATAACGGGGGGGGGGGGGGGGGGGGTGAGAGGAACTCACCCATCGGGCATAGACTTCTGCCTCCACTGGTGGGAGCTGACGGCGTCCGTGTAGGGGAGGCTGGCGAGGGGGTTCGTGCTGTGCGTCGTGCGGCCCATCGCGATGGAGCAGGCGAGGGCGTAGTTGTCGTTCCCCGGGGAGTACCTGCGAGGACGCCCGCCAGGATGTCATTAAAGAGTAACCGCGCGCCGCCGCGTCGCTTTCGTTTTCATTTTGCGTGATTACTTTCGCGACCTTTTGGGGTGGAGGGGCCGCCCGTCGCTGGACACGCTCCGGGGGATGACAGCCGAGCTGCGGTCCCCGAAGTCTGACGACGGGGCCTTGATCAGCGTTCCCACGCCGGCGGCGCGCGTCTGGGGGCTGGACGACGTGCGCGGCCACTTGGTGGCGGTGGTGTTGTTGTTGTTGGCGGCGGCGGGGCGGAAGGGGAACTTCAACTCGTAGGGCATTCCCTCCTTGTGGTTCTTGTAGTCCACCAGCGGCATGTGGTAGATTTCGGAGCAGCCTCTGGTGGCACGGAAAAGAGCTCACGGTCAGAATGGGGAGGGGGGGGAGTGGGGGGGGGGGGGGGGGCGCCAGCCACAGACAAACAGGATGGATCACACGTATCCGCCCCCACCTGCGTGGTGTGGAGTCCTCGTGCGGGGGGATGATGACCACCTTCACGGTGACGGAGGTGCGCAGCAGGTCGATCATCTGCTCGTGGGACAGCGAGGCCACCGACACCTTGCAGATCTCCACCAGGCGGCTGCCCTGACGGAGCCCGGCGTGCCAGGCGTGGCCGTAGGGCTCCACCTCCGCGACGATGCCCTCGAAGTTGACGTGAAAGCCCAGCTGGCCCAAGGCGTTGCGGCGCAGGGTCATCTCCGTGGTCTGACTGCCCTTGGTCAGCAGCTACGGAGACATTTGTTATACCAAAGTGTCCTCTGCAGATAAAACCAACAAACCTTTAAAGGCAACCACATCCGACACTACCTTTAATCCCGCCCCCAGCGGAGACAAGCGCACAAAATAAAAACAACATAAAAATGTTAGCAAATGACCTGCGACGCCTACAGCAGGTGGTTGCGGCTAACGAGCGGCGCCCCACTGACCTCCAGTCTCTTGACCACCTCGCCAAAGTCCTCCGTGTTGTTGTTGATGGAGCGCAGCGACACGCTCTCCCCGCGCTCGTAGTACACCTTCATGGAGGCGGGGCTCCCCGTCGACCAGCCGATCACGTCCCGCGTGGCGCAGTTGAACACGACCGCTTTGGCCTCCTGGTCCAGCAGGATGACGAAGTCGTTGGAGACGGCCAGCAGGCACTGGCGCTCGGCGCCGGCTACCTGGTCTTCGGCGTGCACCTGCCAGGTCACGGCCCCCAGGCTGCGCAGCTCGGCGCCGCTGTACGGCCGCGCCTTCTCCCGCCGCTTGTGCGCCAAAGAGATGAAGGGGAACTTCCCGGTGGGCTCCACCGGCGTGCTGGTCACGTGGCGCTCGGCCAGTTCGCGAAGGTACTCCTGCCGGGTGCGGGTTGCCATGGCGCCAAACTTATCCGACTTGTGCGCCGCGTTCTCGGCGTTGATGACTTTGCCCAACAGGAAGTCCCTGAAGACAGTGGACTTGGGGAAGGTCACGCCCTTGGGGATCGGGGGTCCGAAGGAGGGGACGTCCTGGGAACGAGTTACCGCCACACTGCAGGAGTGGAACAAGAGGGCAAACGGTTATAGTCATCGCTGTAGTAAGTGAACAAACATTTATAGGCCTTTGCAGGAGTGCACATTAAAAGCATGGTGTTGATTACTCCTGTCAATCAAATGGAAATATATCGGATTTATATTTATAACGCATTCAAATAGGAGAATCCTAAAAGTGAACATTGCATTATAGGAGATCCACAGTCTGTGAGGACTGACAGCCCCGGGGCTTCGCATCATCACGCTGGAAACATCTTTGCACAGTTTCCCTCGAAGGTATTGTTGCCTCCGACCTGTTCCACTTGGGAGAGTAGCTGCCTCTGCTGCTCGAATTCCATTTGCACACGACGACTCTCCTTCCGTTGGACGGTCGTGTCATCGTCGTTGTTTACAAAGATCAGAAAACTGGGTTTTTAAACCACACTGGGATTCATTTACTATGGAGACGACATGCTGCATAAATAGAGGCTATACATGTGCAGATACAGTCAGCAGTGCAAACACTGACCATTAACGCGTGAACAAGCTGATGGGACAGTCCGGACAAATCCCCATCCTCTCCATTCAAGTGGATAACAAGTCGTAGCCTTCAGCAGAAAAGTCACAAACTGCGCCTGACCGCACGCGGCGTGCAACTACTACAAACATTCAATCAGAGTCGACAAGGCGACGCCCAGCGCCGGCACGCTGCCGCTCTCTGCTGCATCGCGGGGATGGGAGGCGATGCTGCGTCTAAAGCCGGCCGGCACACAACGGCCTACATTCCCTAAACAAAAGGGGCGGTTATGCAATCCGCCTCGCTGGCCCCGCGTGACTTGCAGGCAGCGGTTGAAAGCAGCAGATTAGCACCCCGCTGGCCCCGGGCCACCTACTCCTCTAATGCTCCGGTCTGGCTCGACGTGACCCGAGCATTACCCAAAACGCAGCAGCAGCAGCAGCAGCAGCAGCAGCAGGCAACAACAGGCTATTAATAACTAAATGAGTCAAAGCGACCTAATATATCTGTGCCTCCTAATTTCTATTAATAAAAGATACTCCGCAGTCACTGTATATGAAGACGCAGATGAAACAGGGCAGATTCGAGCCAGTATTTGGGTGTTCAACAACTTTGTGTGTTTGGGAACGTGGATCGATCGGAACCATGCGAGTCGCCGCAAAGTCAAACAACTGCACGATTCGCTCGCCGTGGGTTTCAAACAAAACCGGCTCAAGATCAACACAAACCCCCGGCAGGGTACAACTTACCTCTCGGGTCACCCAAAGGCAACCATGTTCTTACTGAGAACCGCTGCTCAATATCCTGAATTCTCTTCTGCGGCTACAATCCCACACACAAAGTATTCCACTCGGCACAGTGCAGCACGCCGCTGTGTCCCGCGTTCTCTTGTGTGGATGCAGAATTATTTCCAGACCGTCGGGGGAAAGGAATCCATGAAAGGAGAGAGCGAAACTCTTCGATGCGAGGGACAGGAGGAGAAGCCCAAAAGCTCGTGTGGGTTTCTCCGGGTGGGGTAAGTGGTCCTCAGGGATTCGGTGTCTCGCGCCTCTCCATTTCATCCAAAAAGCAACCCGGGGGGAGCTGTCGGTTCACCCGTTCTCCTCTCCGTAAACCAGAATCACGGTGTCCACTGGTTGGAAAGAAGGGCTCCGAATAAATCAGCTCAGATTTGACGCGGGTGCGAGCTGAGGGACAGAAGGCCGGCTCGACCCGTCCACTCCCGAGACGGACTCTGTGAGCTCTGAGGGACTCTGCTCCCGACAATCCGCCCCGCTCACATGCATGTCCGGGGCGAAGAGAGCACTTCATGCGCATGGCGCTAACTCCTTCAGACCATTCCGGCTCACGCTGCCCAAAGGCAAAGTGGCAGGCAGGGAGGCAGGGAGGCAGGGAGGGAGGGAGGAGAAGAAGGGGGAGGCTTGTATTGTATATGGGTGTGTGAAGAGTGAGCCTTTCTGGGAATTTGTGTGCGTGGGGGGGGAAAAGTGCGTGCATGTGTGTGTGTGTGCAACCGTGTGCAAGTGGGCACGAGAACGAGGTAAAAACGATAAACAGGAGCGAGAGAGGGAGCGACTGTGTGTGTGCTTCATATGCATGCATGTGTGTGTGTGTGTGTGTGTGTGTGTGTGTGTTTGTGTTGGTTTAGGAATGCATGAGTGCAAACGCCACAGAGTTGCACTGTAATCATCACAAGACTCAGCCAGCGGAGAAGAAGGCGAGGAGGAGGAGGAGGAGGAGGAGGAGGAAGACTCCTATCAGCTGGACAGCTACTGCAGGGCCAATCTATTCAATTTGATCCTTCTCTCATAATTTATACTGATGGAGACATGCCGTAAACGTGACCATGCACAATTGGGAGCGACAAGACAGTCACGCAACAAGCTTTCATGTTTGACCCGTGCCTTCCAGTCGTCGCGTTTGTCTCAATGCCATTGTAGCACTGAAAGTGGTGTAGAGCTTCCACACAAAAAGGCCCCGTACTGCACTGAGAGGGCAGTTAAAAACACAGTTTGACCCACTTTAAAAAGGCCCAGGTTTGTAGATAGTTATTCATTAATTCATACGCGTCGACGGAGTTAATTCATAAATTTCTTAATGATTGTTTCATATTTAAAAGAGTTTTAACTTGATCTCAGAGTGAAACAGTTTCATACATACATACATGGGTAAATACCACATCGTGACACATTTACAGTACACCTCAAATGAGCTGTTGAAAAAAGAACAGATGAAAATCCCACCTGTAGCATGTGTTGTCAGAGCACGGGTCGTGCACCCTCACAACGATGAAGACATGTTGGAAGTGAGAGCGAATGGTCTTCGGGGTGAAGGGGTGAGCGCCGGGCTCCTGGAACACGATGGTCACAATGTCGTTCCCTATGTGACGCTTCCTCAGCAGCTAGTCATGTGAAAACAACACAGTCCTAGTTAGAGAAGTCTAGAGGGGAAGGGGCTTGAATACGGAAGCGAAGTCGCAACAATCCTGTAGTGCATTTAATTATATGGAAACAAAAGTCAAATGTTCCTCTAAATGAGAAGAGCTTTGTTTTCTCTACCTGTTGTTTGTTGTTGGGTGTGTGAGGCAGCAGAGTCGACACATGGAACATGATCTCATAGTCCTTGTAAGTCGTGTACAGAGAGTGGGTGCCCGTGGAATCCGCTGCAGGGGCAAATAGCAATGCAGTGTTGACACAAATTGCACATGTGTATTTTGTGCAAGACAAGATGCAAAACAGCTACACAACCTGTGGATTGATATATTGAAGAAATCCTGAAAATATTTGATCAAGAAATCTCATGAAAATAAATCCAAAAATAACAAGGTTGAAATATGTCATGGAAAGAAAAGTCAAAATATTCAAGATTGTAAATTTAATGGAAAAAAAGTCAAAATATATTAAGCCCGAAAATGATAATCAATAATCAAAAAACGTTATTAGATAGTATTAGATAAAAAAATGTCAGAAAAAATAATTAAAAAAATCTCAAGTATTAGGTTTAAATATGTCATGGAAAGAAGTTTACAAGTTTAAAGGTAAAAAAAAAAAATCAAAATATATTGGGTCGAGAAATGAGATGTAAAAAAAGGCATAAAGGCCGTAAAATGACATGAAAGAAATTCAAAAAAATATCAGATTGAAAAATGTCATCCATTTTTCGTAGGAACAATGCAATGAATCAGAATTCAACATTTTTTCAAATATTTACCAAAATGTTTGTTTGAATTAAGTCATATTTCTTAGTTAATTAGGTTAAGATTGAATGACAGCATATCTACGCCCTTTGCAGAGAGCACACCAGAAACAAAAGGATGCATGGGGAGAGAAAAAAACAGTAAAGCAGACAATGCTGTTGGGAAAACAAACAAATAATTGTGATAGGAAGATATTTGACTAACAGTAACATAAAAGAGCAAAGTACAAGCGCTACAGAGTTTAGCGTAACATGAAACTAATTAAAATTGGTAATTAAAAAGCTGAAGTCACTGGTTCAGTTTCATTTGTGACCAGGCTCAACTCAGGAAAAAGTGTGTGTGTGTGTGTGTGAGAGAGATCTAGAGGTGTGTTGTTACTTTTGGTATCCAGCTGGGCTCTGTACTTGGTGAAGCCCTTGAGGCGAACCGTCTCCCCCAACAGTTGTAGGAACTCCTCCAGGGCGGGACCGGCCGTCTCGTTGTTGTACATCTCCTCCTCTGTGCTCTGGCCCGCTCTGCAGTACATCACCCCCACCTTCACCTGGAAACTCAGCTGGGGGGGGCAGCAACCAAGCAAACGGGACCAGAACAGAGCTCAACGTAAGAAATAACAAAAAATGATCCTTCTGTAAAAATCCAAGAAAAGCAATTGTTGGAAAAAGTTCAGATTTCAGTGAAAATCTGCTCCATCTTCCCACCCCTTGTTCGTCCAGTTTCATCAGCTGCTCGGTGACTTTGGGCGTGTTGAGGGCCAGTCTCAGACAGGACAGATCCAGCTCGGGCAGAACGTACTCCAGAACCTCCTTGACGGGCAGCCCGCGCGTGGTGCCGTGCTTGGAGGTGGAGGGCACCGCGTCCTCCAGGACAGAACCTCGAAGCGTGGTCAGCTGGATGGAGGGAGACGGAGGGGATTACGGAGACGAGTTTGAGAAGAGAAAGAACTGATGGAAAGAGCTGCCGCTTTTTTTTTTGAAGTTGCCATGAAACAGCAAGACAGTTAACGACCCAAGCAGTTAGGTAAATGGAAAGTGGACCTGAGGAGGAAGAGGTGGGAGGGAATTCTGTCCTCACAAAGTCTGCATTGTGCCGGACTGTGGGAGTGAACTCGAATCACCCAGCGAGCATCAGCAGCTGGAGGGGGCCGAGCCCATCTCTGCTATGAGCTGCTTTTACAATCGACCTGTGTTCCCCATGTTTGGAAGGTAGGACAGGGAGGTGGGCCAAACATCCCCGGGCAGGTGCCTTTACCCCCCCCACCCCCACCCTGTCTGAGAGTCCCAAACGCAGGACGCTGGGAGAGACGGCCTATTTTCACTGAAACACTCACAGAGCGGTTAAAGCGGTTTGAGGCTGTTGGGCCCTGACAGCCCTCGAAGATGAGTGCACTTCGTCACGTCCCCCCACACATTGCTGATATTAGGAGACAGCTGAATGGTCCCGGCGCTGGTTACGTAACGAGGAACAGGGGACTGAGGCGGACTTGGCCTCGGGCCGGCCTGCCTTGTATGTGAGGCAGGCGAACTACACACACACACACACGCATGCATCGATAGCAACTTTCTTTGCCGATTCCATTTTTCTCTTTAAAAACTATAATTAACAGCATTTACTAAAGTTATTGTAACTTTTCTCTAATAGAAAAGGTGATTTGATGTTTATAAATGATGAACGGGAATCAACAAAAGGATAAAAGACCAAAATGTTGAGTTTGGGCTGCAGGAAGGATGGGAGACCGCGGCTGACCTCGCTGGTTCTGAAGATCAGACGGTAGTTGTACTGCTGGCCGTGCTCCTTTTCATCCTCCAGCTTCTCCCTGCGCAGGCTCACCGCCACCGGCCCGAGCGCCTCGTCCATCCCAAAGTAGTTCCAGTGCTCTGAGGCGGAGGAAGCGGCAGATGAACGGGCGAAAAAGGACAAAAAGACAACACGGAATTCCCGCGTGGGGTTGAGGACATGATGAAAAAGCAGTAAACGGGCCCTTACCCCTCAGGTAGAAGAACTTCCTGTAGTAGTAGGCCCCCAGGTCCACGTGCTCCACGATGTACTGCTTGCCCTTTTCGCTGAGCGTGCTGGGCCCTTCCTTTGGTCCCTCCAGCACCGCCACCCCGGCGTTGGTGCAGTGCGTGCTCGCCGACGTCTCATACAGGTTCCCCTCCCCGCTCAGGGTCCCCGAGCCGTTGTGAACGGCTCCGTACGCCGCCGCCGCCGCCCCGCCCGCCAGCGGCCTGCGCCTCCCGTTGCCGTCGGCGCCTATCTCGTTGCGGAAGCAGGGGCAGCCGAGCAGCATTTCGTTGCTCGGTTCGTCCCCGGCGTCCAGGCCGGGACTGTCCCGGGAGCTGAGGTCCTCCTGGCTCCCCCCGGGGGAGCTGTACGGCAGGCTGTGCGTGGACGACAGGGTGGAGGTGGCCGAGGCCACGGCGGCCGCGGACGCCCCCGTGGTGGTGTTTTTCCTCTTTCCCGCGATCTGCCGCAGCTGGGTGACTTCGTTGAGGTCAAACAGCATGCTTTGGACGTCGTAGTGGGCGAAGCTTTTCTGACACACCCAGGGCTTGAAAGGGGGGCCCGCGTCCTCCGCCCGGCTGTCCTCTACGTCGGACCCCGCTCTGGGGGAGTCGGAATCGCCCCGCGCGCTCCGAAGTTTCCGGAATATCGACTCCCCCCCAGTCTCTGATTTAGCTCTTCTCTTCGGGGTCTTGTCCCTGGCTTTAGGAGCCGGGGCGTCGTCGTCCTCCCGCGGATCGACGCCGACGCCGGCCTGCTTGGGCCCGACGGCCAGCATGTCCTCCAGCTTCTGTGGAGCGGGGCTGCGCTGGTCCACCTGGTCCACCTGGTCCCCTTGGTAGGCCCGGAGCATTTCGAAGAAGCTCTCTCCAGCTGCTGCGTGCTGATCAATCGATGAAGTGCTGCCGTACTCGCGGTGGAGCGGCGACCACTTGGCCCCCGGCGCCGGGGCCCAGTCCTCTCCGCTGTCTCCGCTGCCTTCCATCTCGCCGACGGTCATATCGCTGTTGCTGCGCTGGCGGATGCGCCTCTGCCGCGGGTTCCTGTGCGCGGGGCCTCGGCGATCCGCCGGGGCCAGGTGCCGGGCGTCGGCGCTGTAGTTGTTGGCGTGGGCCTGGGTCCGGTTCTTCAAGGTGTTGTGGATGTTACGCAGCATCGACGAGTCCTGAGGGTTCATCACGGAGCCCAGCTTGATGTGGCTTTTGCTGGCGGGCGGCGCGGCAGAGGCCTCGGCCCACAAGACCCCCGCCATGTCTTTTCTCGGGGGCCACTCGGCCACCCGAGCCCGCACGCCCATCTTGGGCACCCCGGTGCTCGCGGCGGCGTGGCCGCCGGGCGCGGCCCCTCCGTTGGCCATACGGAGGTGGCGGCTGTAAAACTCCGAACCCCCGGCCGTGCGCTCCATCGGCGGACTCTTCAGGCTGGTCATGGCACCAGTGCAGGAGGCTAAAGGCGCTCAGCGGGGGAACATGGATGCCTGTGGGATGGGAAGCTGCTCCCCGACTTCATGTGCAGGTCATATTGTGTGGATGGAGGCAGGAAATAAGAGCGTGCGGGAGGAAAACCCGCCTCCCCGGCGTTCAGGCCTTCATGCTGCTTCCTGTGTCGACGCGGTCACCACGCGGGTCCTTCTCCGAACTGTCCCGAAAAGAAAAGAAAAAATAATCAGGGTCTGGAGGGAAAATAATCACAAATACATCCGTTTCCTGACTAATGTTACTTTCCTTCACCGGCAACGAGCGATCTGGATGTATCAAGTATTAAATTAATAAATTGCTGAAATAGTAAGTATTGAGAAACAAGATGAGTGTATCTGATTGGCTGTGATCAGAGATTAGTTGGTGTTCTTACAATAGGACAATATATATATATACTGAAGTAAAAAAGTCACTGACTCTTGTGACTTGACTGACGTCTCTACGCTCGCCCCTCCAGCAGGAAACGTTGGTCGATTGTGATGCAGGGCCGCAGTTTTTTTTTTTTTTTTTCAGTGATCGAATATCCCGAGCAGCACATCAAAAAGCAAAAGGGCTCCGCCTGACAAATCGGGCCAATTTAACAGTGAGACACTGGGAGAGGTTACGGCTCCGCTTGCAGCGCCGCGCCGGCCTGTGATCACATTAGCCACCAGCCAACTGTGCTGTGTGACGGACCCACGGCGCCGCCTCCTCCACGCGCCAACCCGACAGCACCGCCCGCCTTATGTTAACGCACACACGTGCATGTAGTGAACGCATGCGAATAGCAAATGAATAAATGATTTACTATTCTTCAAAAAGGTCTACGTGCAAATTACACCATAGACCGGTAGAGGAGGACTTTTATTTTGAAAAGGTAAATGGAATATATATTTTTATTATCACAATGGGAGATGGCTTGTGTGTCCCCAAGACAATGCAGTTTGTTTTATAATTCAAACATTGTTTTAGTAAAATCTCAAGGCTCTGGAGATGATTCGGTTGTCAGAGCACCCGAGGCGGAGCATCCCCCCCCCCCCTTACAAACATTGTGCGTCGGGCTCGACGCCCTTTCTGCTGCAGAGACTTCAAAGTGGCAAAATAGAAAATATGCTTTTATATTTGACGGTTCTTTACTTTTTTGAACCACAAACATAAAACTGTAATGAAGAGGGCGACCAAGCAAGAAATCCCTTTTAGGAGGTTTACCGTGGAAACTCAGAGCAAAGAGCAGCAAATTAAAATGTTCAGATTCAAACCAGAGCGGTCAAACCCTCATGGTTACATGACACGAGAGATCTGCAGCCAGAAACTCAAATAACACGAAAAGAAAAAGATCTTACATCCGTCGCATAGGGAAGGTTCCCCACTATAAATTCCTCTAATGAATGGCCACCAATTATTTGGGGCACAGATTAAAACTTATTAATGAATCCCCCGAAAAAGAGTTGCGTCCTACTGACACACACACACACACACACACACACACACACAAAACGAGCTCTCACACACTTCCTAGAAAGCGGCTCGCTGGAGGAAACACAGGCGGTCGCGTCAGAAGGACGGAATACGGCATTGGGCTGCGTGGCGGGAGGCGCCCCCACCAAGGCGCCCCCCTCTTCATTAGACGACCGTTTTGTTCTCGTTGGACAACTGAGATTCATTCCGTAAGTTAGTTCCTGCTGAATGATTCATTCCTCGTCCATATACAAAGAGGAGTTATTCTTTGGGGAGGTTCGGTTGATAAATTGATAAAATCGTATGAGGGCTTGTGAGACAAATCGCTTTAGTTAAGGACGGCCGCCACATGACGCTTCTTCCAAAACCTTCCTGCCGTCCCTTACCCGCTCCCTGCTGAACCAAGCGGTGCTTTTTTTTCCCCACAGCTCTATGGGGCACGTCCAGACAGCCTGATCCCGTTGACTAAATTAGATCAGCGTCTTGTAATCGGGTCTCTGACATCCCGGATTGGTCCGTCAGGTGAGCGGAGACGCAGGCGAAGCGTTAGTGACGTCACGTCACACCTCCGAGGTGCTACAACTTGTTGTTTGGGTCCATGGGGCGACAAGTCCGCACGCAAAGGAGCGTCCTCTGATGTAAAGTGTGACTCAGACGTACCACATGGAATAACAGGCAGCAGTCAGTCAGCACAACTGTGACGATGAGTCAAACCGGGGTCTCAGTTTCTCTGATCTGACGCACAAATATCCGAGCGAGGGCCTGAGTCACCGCTCAAAGACGGCGCCCCCTGGAGGTGAAAGACTCCTCCTGGTCCTGCGTCTATCAAACAAGAGAGGGAATGAAGTCCCAGTGGACTGGGCAAGTGTTACAGAGCGGAGACAAAGGAGCCAAAGCATCGCGCTACAAGCTTGTAATTACTGCGCGCTTGAACGGGGCTAAAGGGGGTCGTTTGGCTGACACCCCACCATTTAGCCTGTTGGCTCACCCCCCACCCCCCCCCGTCTCCCAGTCTTCCCCCTGCTCTAAGGCCTGACTGGGCTGTTGGGCAGCAGGCACAAAAGGTCCCTCTGTCCCGGGCAAAGCCGGGGGGCCCCTTTCCAAACGGAGTGAAGTCTTTGAAAGTGGCCTGGCTGGGGGGGGGGGGGACCTCACTGTGGCTGCGTACATGAGGCCTGCCAGGAAACAGTAGAGGTGGGGTTTAAAAACACTGAACAAGGATTTGGAAACGATCAGAGATTCAAAAGAATTAGAAGGATGCGTTGGCGGCGAGAAGAGGCAAGAAGGCTGTGAGAGTGGGACACATACGCACTGACAGATGACTGAGATTTGGGGTAAGAACCCCGATGAACGCATCAGGATACAGTTACTCCTCCAGACGGAGCGACGCGCCGGACAGAGAGAACGGAGACTTCAGGAGGCGAACCATTCGGCGGCGGCAGCAATAAATCCACCGCCACACCGGCACTTCCTGTCGAGGACGTCGCTTTCAGCCCGCGAGAGACAAACTGAGGTCGCCGCACATCCACCGAGGTGCGCCGATTGAACCCGTGGCTTACAGCAGGCGCACGGGAAGTTTAAATGAAGTGTTTATTTTCTGGTTGCTGGGTTCCTCTCCTGCTGGCTGTGCATTCGGCTACGAACCCGAGCAGGAACGAGGAAAACAGCCGAGCCCGCTGGCAGACAAACGACACCAGGCATCACGCAACCGCCGGCCGACATCCTGGAATTCCACCAATGTCAGAGGAGGAAGTGATGAACGGCAGCCGGAGCGGGGGGGGAGGGGGGAGGGGGGGGGGGGGGGGTTGTGCATGTTTGGGCAAATTCTTTAGAGCAAAGTGCAACACTGCTCGTCACCGTCAGTTCCACAACACTTTAACGTCTGCCATCGCTTTACCGCTGCAGTCTTCTCAACTTTGCAGCAGAGTTGTGATCTGTGAAAATATCAGCAACCAAAACGGTGGCTGAAGCGGCAAAATTGTCCAATCGACCACACACACACACACACACACACACACACACACACACACACACACACACACACACGAAAGGCAGAACCCTGCATGTAGTTGGAGCACTTGAGAAACCGGTGGCGGTGAATCCACATCCATCATCGTCCATTGTTCTGTGATGTGCTGCCCTGCCCTGCCCCCCCCCCCGTCTCCAGGCCTCCTCGCTATCAGCGCGGCGCGGTGAGTAATGGGCACAGCGAACCGCTGGCAAAGTGAATTTCACTCACTGCCTCGCACGAGAAGACGGGTCCGGGGGAGCGACAGGATATATTCATTGCCGTTATTTCCAGCAGCGTGTCCTCGATGCTTCTCCTCTTCTTATCCACAGAGAGCTCCCCCCCACCCCCCCCCGGGAGGGAGGTGGGTGAGAGCGCTGGATAAATGGACCCTTGAAACACTCGACGGTGTTTATAGTGAGAAATGGGAACCCCAGTGCCGTTTCCAATGTTGTTATCTGGGTGGGCCGGGAGTTGAACAAAGACAGTCCTTGTCCCGACTCCTGGAGGGTCATTTGCCTCGAAATGAAAGCTGATCACACTGCTAACGGCTTGTGTGGTCTGCTTGTCCACGGAAAAGAAGTTTAAATCTAACTGTCTAACAGAAGAGAACGTCAGACTTTATATTTTAGCTGATTAAGTTCAAGAACAGAAACTTTAAGACTGCATGTTCCATAAGTACGTTCACGTACAAAGACCGAGCTTTGGTTTAGTGAAGTGGTTTTATTTCTGACTTGTGTCTGATGAGGAGGTTGAGACGTGGCCCCGTCAGCCTTTCAAAGGCTGCGCTGTGAAGAGAAATGGGGAGGAAGTAGTCTGCTGCTGCCTGGGGAGGAATGTCAAAAATTCGGACGAGGCTGCTGCCTGGATGCCACGGCGGTTTGGGAGCGGAGGTTTAAAAGGGGAGGTCCGCTGCGGGCGGCACTTTCCATCTCCCCGCCCCACAAGACTCCATTAGAGAGCCAGTGAGCTCTCCTGCACACGGACAGGTACACGCAGAGAGAAAAAGGCTCTCACACACCGAGACAAACCAGGAAAATGAGAAAATAAAAACTGATTCTGTTGAAGAACTCAAAGATTAAACCCACGGGACGACAGCTGTACGGAAAAAGAAAACTCAAACTGCTTTCTGTTCCCGCAAACATCAAAGACAGCTCTTCTGTCCCGTGCTGCCTCGTAGAGACGCTATTTCTGTAATACGCGTCTCAAAGATGATCTTTTCTCATTTTGAAATTCAGATCAAAACAATCTCCCCAAACGGTCTTCTGACCTCCCTTATTGCAATAACAATTAAATAATATATATATATTACGATGTATAGTATTAATGTTTCCAGTTGGATTGAGTGCAATAATGTGCCCCAGTGTTTGCAGATGGGAGGCCAGAGACGGATTATTGTATATTCTCGTTGCCAAATAGACAGAAGATCGAGGCTTTGATTTGTTGACCTCTCAGACACAACTTTTGCTCTTCTTAATCTTTTTATAAAAGGTGATGAAGAGCTAAACAAATCCCCAAAAAGCTGCGAGTACCCATGTTTAATGAACGGACTGTAACATTTTGGAGAATTGCCTTTCCTGTTTGTATTCCAACAACTTGGAATACTTGCATATTGTAGTAAAAATGCAGCTGCTGTTGACGTTTGACTACATCTTGCATTGCCCAAGTGTGCAACCGGGCCACTTATGCATTGGGAGCATTTCCCAGCAGCGTTTGGCCGTGTGGGCCAAGGAGGTGTTTATATCGTCCTCGCGTTTCGCCCGAGGAAAAAAAGGAATATATGCTCTGCTTAGCATCTGAAAAGCTGTGGATGTGTTACAAGACAAATACCCCCAGCACAGCAGCAGAGGAGGGCGGGTGGGGGGTGGGGGGGTTCCATCAATTGAGGATTAAAATAGAAGGAATGCAGAAAGCAGCATAATTAACAGTGAGGATGCGAGGAGGCGGGCCCAGTGAATAGTCTGTGCGTTCGCGCTCTATAATTCAGCCTCTCCACATGCCAGGAGACGGGGGGGGGGGCTCGGCCCGCCAAGCACTTCCCAAGCCTGCTATTACTTCATTCTCCGCTCACGAGCAGAACTAATCAGATTAGGGCAACGTCGCGTGCGTCTAGCATGTTCGGATTGCACTCAGGCCGCTCCACCGGATCAATGTCACGTCACGGCCGGCGGCGGCAGGAGCTGTCGCTGTGCGGAACGTTTGAACTGGGATCAACGGGGGGGGTCAATCGGAACGTCAATCACATTCACGCTATTTCGATTGTGCAAAAGCTGGTGACGTTCCAGCTGGTCATGCATTGGTCATGCAGAAACACAGACACACACACACACAAACACAGACACACTGCATGCCAGAGAACTCTGCCTTGTGCATGCGAGTGTTTGTGGTCCTTTGCCTCGTGCCAGTGGAAGCTGGTCCCTCCTCTGGCCCCGAGCCGCTAGCAGTGGAAATAAAAATGGGACGCAGCCAATTATGTCCCTGAAAAAAATTATTGTGCGTAGAGACAACACGTTTGCAAGACACATCCAAATATTGATTTGAATACCAAACACGTGGCTCCCAATGTTCCCGACGGAAACGAACCAACGCTAAAACGTTTGGGTTCAGAGGAGGATAAAGTCGGTTTCCTGATTGGGCCACGCTGCTTTTGTCGTTGCGTTTTTACTGCATTTACTGTATTTCCGACGGCAAAGAGGGAACATGGGATGAGCTCTTGGTGTTGAATGTGTGTGTGTGTGAGCAGCGAGGTCAGTCGACAGCAGCCTGACGGATCGTCCCGGCGCAACGGTCAATATGACGGATGTCGGTGATGGTTGGAAGTCAGCCACTGCCCCGTCCCCTCGCATCCTCTGCCTGATTACACAGGTAGCGAACCGGACGGGTCACAGGGGACGCGTACGAGGACAGAGTCCTGTTCAGGACACCACCCCAACAACGTGCATTTGAATGTGCTGCAAACTGACCAATTATAAAGCGTTCACAGTCGACAGCAACCTCGCACCTTGTCGCTAAAACACAGAAACCACTAAATGCTCGGATCAGATAACCGTCCGCTGGGAGAAGAGGATGGAAACATCGGCGGCAACAAAGCAGCAGCTCACAGGGAACATGACACCCACACGTGGAAGTCTTTGAGCTGCTGAGGTGGCATTTTAAAAATGGAACACTTGAATGGCATCGTTTGGCTCTTTGTTTTGATGGCGCTGTCTGGACGGGTTTGTGGCGAGGTGGTGTTATGAAAGAGCAGCTGTTGGGGCGGTTTGATGTGACGTTTGGGGGGGGGGGGGGGGGGGGGGGTCGGGACCCTTGCTGAGCAAACATGAGAAACACGAGCTGCACGTCACTGACCGCCGGCTATTTAAAAAAAAAAAAAAACAGGCCCTCCGGAGAATGCGACCCCCGATCCATCACAAGACGCTCTGCACACCCTCTGACTTCATTTTGTCGGGACAACCCGATCTTCTCGATCAATCCGACAGCTGCTCGGGCCAGCGATTACACCTCTGCAGCAATCGGGACGAAGCACATCAACTAAAGCGGTCGCGACAGACTGAGCAGTGAGAGAGGTTCCTTCTCGCTCACCGAGGGGAAGGCGAGAGTCAAGGTGATTAACGAGTATCCTTCAACATCGGCGAGAACGCTGCTGTGCTAATGCAAGGCATTCTTTGTGGGGACCAGTGCCCGAGGGCTTCTCGGCAATTTAGCAACCGTGCAGGCGGCGTCATGAGAACAGCGTCTTATCAGCGGTCTTGTCAATACTTTTGTTCGCAATAATGAAAACACGCGGGCGAGAAAAAGGCGTTCAAACCAAGGTTGTTAAATCAGACAACAGTTGTCCCAGTAATCGTTCTGCTGTAGTCTGAGTCTATTGACACAGAGAGAAGCAAAATGCAATGAAAACACACCCCCACACAACCCCTCGGGGCACAACAGCAGACCAGGACGTTTACAGGTAAACACAAACACGGCTACAGCACCGCCACCTTTCCTCCCACCCAGCAGAAACAGTAAACTTGCTGAATTGGCCTGCGTGTATTCTGCAGGTCCTGGTATCCTGGAATACATCAATGAAACACACAGGAAACAGGCAGCCAGGGAGGAAAGGCCGGGAAAGCAGCCACGTCTGTTATTAGCCGGCCCTATCTGCCTTTTGCACCTGGAGCGACTTGGAAAAAGAAACTATGGACTAATTCATCAGATACGGTTCTGCTAATAAACTCCACAGTCGGTTCCATATCGTAACATAACGGGAGTGTGTTTCTTGTTCAGAGCTTTTTAAACTGAGCTGCGTGGAAATCCTGCAGGAACAGTGACAGTGAGACCCCCCCCACCCCCCTCACTTCACTCAGTCCACTTGAAACGAGTATTTGTTCAAGAAGTCCTCCGAATCAAGCAGTGGTCTCCTTTCCCCCCCCATGGGAGCAGAGCAGGAACTCACCGGATGGAAATGGACTCCCCGCTTCCAAAGCAAAGGATGTGGAATTTTCGGAGCAATGTGAGGAGGGATTTCTTTTTCCCCCCAGTAAAAGGAAACAAAGCACCACACAAACTATACAGAGAGAAATTAGAAACAGCTCAGGCAGCGTTGAGTGGGAAAAACCTCACGCCGCGGCGTTACTACCAGTCGCGTGTTAAAAGTGGCACCCGAAAGCGACAAACAAACAAACAGTTGTGAGCGCGCGGAGGAATGAGGACGGGCTGAACAGACCTGTCTGCGCATCGAGATCTGTGCGCATTCCTGCCAGCTTCTCAGATTTCTGTCCGCAGGAGGAACAGCGGCCCAGAAGCCTCTCCGGCGTGGGGAGGGTTGGGGGTTCACTTCCAGGCCGGCTCGCACGAGGGCCACGGACCTTTGACTCCACTTTTGGGAAAAAGGTTGGATTCGTCTGTGCGATCCGTCGCAGGCCGAGCACGGAGACAGTGTAGCAACAGGCAGGACGTGTCGAGACAACGCCGAGCACGCCGCCGCTGCGTAATAGCGGAGATGTGGCCTGCAGCAACGCATCATCAGAATTCCAGATGTTATTGTGGAAAGTTCTGTTTTTTTTTTATAATAATCTCTCTCGCTCTCTCTCTTGAGATCAGCGTCTGATACCTGCTTGCCTGTGGGCTTTTGGTTTGGGGGGTGGGGGTTGAGAGTTGGAAGCCACGTGATAGAACCCAGGCCCAGAGGGGCAGCTTTACTACGGGACGGACCACCAAATGGACACACAAACTGTCAATCGGGTACATGAAAGGTCCAGACCAGAGTCTTGCTGCTGAACTCCTCGGTGGCGGTCAACAGAATGTCAGACGTAGATAATTACAGCGTCGGGATTAGCGAGCGTTTCTTTTGGGAGGCCAGAATTCCCGGAACTGTGGTAGCCGGGGTGACCGGGAAGGGGGGGGGGGGGGGGGGACTTTCCCCTTGTGTGCGTGCATTTTCTCTGTGACAGCGCGCTGCAAAGGGGTTACATCATCCCCCATTGTCGCCGCCGAGCCCTCTGCTTTCATCCGTCGGGCTGGTGCTCGGCGGACAAAGACGGCGCATTCCGGCAGTTTAGCAAAGCAGGAAACGCGGACCGGTAGTCGCACTTTGTTACGGTCAAACGCCATCAACGCCCGCCGGTTACCAGCGAAAAGACACCGGCGCTATCGTGTCATTTGACTTCTGACGAGCAGTGACTCACACCAGACAGACCCATCAGTCATCTCAAACCCGTCAGAGCTTTTTTTGTTGTTTCATGCCCCAGAAGGATGCGTCAACACCCGTCAACACACGACTCACTTTTGGCGTCGGCCGTAGAATAAACCAGCGTGAAGGAAATGGCCTTGAGAACCACACACACACACACGCACACACACACACACACACACACACACCGGTGCAACCAGGTGATCCGGGGCCCCTTTCTGAAGGGTATGTGCGATACGCCCAGGGTTAGGGTTAGGGTTAGGCAATGGATGTGTCCAAAAGATCAGGTCGGGAAAGACATAAAATGACTGATCAAAAACCAACTTCATACGTTACTCAAAACGATTAAAAAAAATAAGTTCACTTTCGACTTGAGAATCAATCACAAGGCGATGAATCGTTATTCTTTACACCATTCATTAAAATTGTTAACTCAAGCATTTCATGATGGCCACTTAGCATAATTGCAGCACACACATTCCAGCGTGGCAAATAATAAAGCAGCACAATGCTCCCCTTGTCTTTTATCTCTGCTCGAGCCGTATTCCCTTCGAGCCGACGCACAAGAGACAAAAGAAACACAAGCTCGGTTTAGCAACAGGAAGCATCCCTCTGTGCACGTTAGAGCGCCTCTCCCACAAATACTGCACAATAACTATTGTTATTGTCAACAAGTATGATGCAAGAAGGGAAAATAGAAACACCGCCGTTAGACGTGGGAAGCACCGGCTTCTTTCTTAAGGTCATGTTGACGTTCAGGTCGGGTTTTTGTTACGTTCGCATGTTGAGGCCTTTTGGCGAGAGCGGGCTGATCTTTGGACCTGACCTCCCTAAATGAGATGTGTCAAGTCCCACGCGTTCATGTCTTATCTCAACCTAGAACGGGATTTCAGTCAGCAGCATTGTGGCGTAATAAAACAGGGCTTGATACAAAGCTCCTGCCTTTGCATGAGCTCATTCCCTTAAAAGAAATCCCATCAGAGAAAGCAAGAAGCAGTCCAGTGTGGTTAATAGCTATGATTTAGATGGGACAAAGCAGAGATTATAGACTCACTAGTAAACATTGCAGTGTATGATCAGTCATGCCTAACCGCGCTGCAGGTCAACTAAGCCTATTAGGAATGCTGAAAATCCCTGATCCTCGCCACAAGCTAGACGCCAAAGCTTCCTTTCTTCCACCTGACTCACGGCCAACTTATCCAACTCCAACCAGCCATCGACTCCGTTGGAGGGGGATGTTCCACGGCCCACCTGCACAGTTGTGACCGGGGCTGGTATCTTGAAAACGTGGACTTTGAGTGCCGTTTCCTGCCTGTTACTAATTAAACTAACTTGTGTTTGCCTTCCTGCTCCGCGTGGCCAAATATCTCCTGTTCTATCATGTAAGCATCTGTATAACCGGCCTATGCTGCAACCAGAATGGAGAAAAACAGAGGCTGCTCTGTGGGTTTGTTCTGCACATTATGCATGAATAAAATCAGCAAATGGAGAGACCGAGAGAGACCGATTGGATCAACACCTGATCATAGCGTCACGGGGGACCACGACCATAGGAGACACCTCTGTTTGTGCATAATGCAACATGGTCTGATTATTATAACCTGCTCGGCCTAATCACAAGCAACAGAAACAAATCAGAGCTACGGGCAGATGTGGCGCAAGGAAATCGGACCCTGACTAAAATACACTGATATTTACACAAGACCCATCCTGTGTAGGTGACGTGTGATGTCCCACCTGTGCAGCGGTGCAGACGGGGATCAATGCCCTTGACGCGGCGTGCTGTGACCCGGTGATTGTCGGGTAATTTTTTTTTTAAAGGTGCATTACCGGGCCCGGGTTAGTTAAGAGCCCAAAACACCGGCACTGCTCGCGCCCCGGCTGCACGCGGACAGAAGCATCGTCCGCGGACAGATGTTGCGTTTAACGTCGTGCACCTCGCGCCGCCGCCGCCGCCGCGCGCGCGCGCGCTCCCTTCCCCGGCTCACCTTTCCTCGTCTCCGCCCCCCGCAGCTCCTGGACGGCGCGCCACGCGAGGGGGGCTTTTTCCTCCTTTTGTTTCAACTCGTTACGACAAACAACCCCAAAAAAAAAAGCCTCCCCGTGAGGTCCGGGAGCCGCGCGCTTCTTCACCTTCTCGAGGGGAGGAGGACGGGGTGGGGGTGGAGGGGGGAGCGAAACGTGTTGGTTCCGGTTGACGCCGGGAAACGGCCCGGTGTCGTCCTCCGACGGGCAACTTGGAAGTTTGATAGAAAGTTACGGCTTTGCGTGGCTGCGCTATGCAGCTGCCGGAGGGATGAGATCATGCAGGCTGACTCCCCCCCCCTCTCTCCCTCTCTCCCCCTCTCTACCTCGCTCTCTCTCCCTCTCTCTTCCCCTCCAGGCCCCGGAGTCTCGCGAGAAGCCTCGGTGGGCAGAAGCAAACGTTACCGTGGCAACAGCGCTCACCTGTAGCTGGTTGAGCAGGTCACGTGTTTATTATTGTGTCGTTTGTTATGTCGGGGTTTGGTCACATTTGAGTAAAAGTTATTTTAGATCTTTCCGCCGAAATGTGACGTAACGCACGTGAGCTGCAGAGCGGAACCCTTTGATCTGCTTATAGCCATTTCTGTTAAAGATGCATATATAATTCAAGTTGAAATAATGGAGGGGCGGAGCTGTCCTAATGCAAGCTTTTTTCTTATCTGATATCAGGCAGAACTGTAAAGAAGCTAAAGAATAGCTTTCTCATTTATATTATTTATATAATTTGCTCCAGTTACTCAATGGGTTATTTGGACCTCAACACATGCAAATAATACATTGTTGAGGGATGCATTTTGTTACATTTGAACTAAGATCATGTGTGAGTTAGTTGTATTATATTATTTTGATGATATGTTACATTACATTACACGTCATTTAGCTGACGCTTTTATCCAAAGCGACTTTCAATAAGTGCATTTCAATTATAAATAATACATTAGAGTTTGGGGAATTTAATTGAGCGATTAATCGCTCACACTTACACAATCTTTGGTTGTATTTTTCTGCAAGCTGCGTGTGTTGGGGAGCAGCTCAGTGTGGAGGAGAGGCCCCTGGCCCTCCTCCTCCAATAATTGCTATTACTAATAGACAACAATACGGGGCTGTAAGGCAAAGACCAATTGGCCTGTGGAACAAATATTAGTAAAATGCCCCTGTGCATCCTGATGTTACAAACATTTAAATGTGGTATGCAAAGACGTTAGAAGAGGTTAAGCTATCTACAACCATCTAAACCAGTGTCAGACGACTGCTTGTTGTACGGGTGTTCCCTGCAGCAACCTGCCAAAGACATTGAGTCTCTGCCTGGCCTGTGTAGCTTGTGGCTATGACATCATCCTCCGATGTGGACGTGAGTGGATGTGCATAAAACCCCACTGCTAAGCTGCAGAGCGTGCTGTGCTGAGAAAATCTATGCTGGAAATGCTCTTCTAGATGCACGATTCAGGGCATGCCTCCGAGTGTCATTGTGGCGGCAAAGCATTCCTGCTGCTGCGCAGGCTACTGGTGTCAGCAGATCTTACTGGGAAACGTAGAAGAAAGAAGATCTCAACAAATGAGCCGCAGAGAGGATGCACGATGCAAAGGGTTTAAATGTGCAACGAAAGCATGCCTGACGATTACACGCCCCTTCCCACCGTTTGTCGAGCCTCATTATGCCCACGCAGAGCAGTGTCAGACATGGCAACATCTATTTTTGTCAACCTTGCATCAGAGCAACACATCGTCATAGGCTGTGCCTCACTGGTTACACGGGCCGATTAAAGGAAGACACATCAATGAGAGAACATATTGATTCTCAGGGTTTAATCCAGTGCACACATTTCGTGTGTGTGTGTGTGTGTGTGTGTGTGGGGTAAATGTTAATTTACAAACGCATGACAGGAGTTGTCTACTTGTATGATCAAATCAGTAGCACCACCTGCTGGCCGGACTTTGGTAAGACAGGGATAAAAAGTACATATCTTCAAGTTTCTTAATTGACAGAATTCCTTCTACATCAAATATATTCCTCCACTACTCTTAAGCACTTAAAAGCCATCAGATACTATTCCCTTAGTTTTTTTTAGAATACCACCGTCATTTAATAAGGCTTAAAAGTGAGGAGGACGGCATATTTGCTCTGATTGCGAGAGGTGGAGACCACTCTTAGTTTTTGGTTAATCTTAACAGTCTTTGGATGTCGGGCTCGATGTCAATGGTGGGGAACCTTTTGCTGTATCTTTTAAAGGGTTCTCCCTCCGGCCCAACGAGAAACTTCTCAAAGTTCCACGAGACGTCCGTCCTGCTGACGGGACTCCAAACCAGAAACTTGGGGTCGTCCGCGAGGGAGGTGGGGTCATCGTCGGGATAGGGGAGCTTATCTTTGAGATAGGCAAAGACCGGGTGGGTGCCCGTCCCGTTCACGTCGCACTTCTCACAGATGGTGAAGGTGGGTTGAAAGCCGCCGCCTGGACGCACGTGTTTCAAGGAATTCAGGATCTCATCGTTTTTGCAGTTCTCCTGCAAAACAGTTTGCCCTTTTCTTCATATTGTCCAGTTATTTTGTACACAGTAGCATTGTAATGACTTAGTTTAAGCATCATATTGGGGATAACAGCGTGGCTAAACTCCTACAGCCGGTTAGACATGGATTTTAAAACAACAACGTCATCATCTGCATTTAAGGTCATCATCTGGCCCAGAGGTTGGAAGGTCAACCCAGACCACGCTGCTCAACTAACCTGATACCCAAACTGGTTACAGGGGAAGCCCAGGACCACCAGCCGATGGGGGTACTTGGTCTGCAGCTGGTTGAGCTCGCTGTAGTCCCGGGGGGTGGTGCCTCAGAGAGAGGCCACATTCTCGATGAGGACCACGCGTCCCCGTAGCACGTTGAAGTCCACCGAGTCCCCCTCCAGCGTGGTGGCTCTCAGGTCGTAGAAGGTCTTGGCGATGAAGGTCATCTCGACTGTCGCTGCGTTCCAGCCGGGATCTCAACCTGCGACTGTGTCCCGCTGCTCGGCCACCTGACCCAGGTGACACCTGACCCACCCGCCTTGCAGGGGTGTAGAATGACTGCAGGAAACTAATCCTCAGCACACAAACATGCCTCTTTAACGGGTTCCGATAGCTGCATTGTAAAACATACAAAAACACAAAGTGGGTTTCTGTACGTTTTACAATGAGGTGCTTTTATTTCATTTCAGATGAGCTGTGAAAGGCGTTTAATTTTTAGTTTTACAGCTATTGTAATTGTTTTGTGACAATTGAGTGAGTGCTCCCCTGGGCATGTATTTGACGTCCTCATTGTAAAGATACATTTGTGAAATGGACTGTGTATAATGGCATAAATTTGGCTTTGCTATCTATGACATCGTTTCAGATTTCCTTAAAAATTTAATGTGTCTTTCTCAGCAGCTGATAAAAAATACATGAACCTGTCTGAACTCTCCGTGGACGTCCTAACCTCACTCTCAATCCCAAATATAGTGACTCAGCAAGGCCGATACACCCAATACTTCAGTTTTAAATACGGCAATTTATTAACTTAAACATTGTTTTTTTTGTAACATCCTTGAGCTTCAACCGTTACATTAAGATGATGAATATCTGGGGCGCCAGTAATATAAGCAATCGTAACAATGCTTATCAATGTAACAGACAGTCGGCCAAGCCACGGACATACACACACATACATGCACTGAATACGGCACAAAGCGGTCTCCCTTGCGGAAATGCTTGGTTAGAGTTTGCCGTCTCGCTGCAAATTTGATTTCTTAGAAACGCATTCAGATTTTTCCCGTCAATCTGAGGCTGCACAGTATATTTGCTCAGGGTAAATCTATCGAGCATGTGCATTGTTCGCTTAGCGAGACCCGTCGAGCAGATGGAAATATCGATCAACGAAAGGCGGAGCAAAGGAACGATGTGTGTGAAGCTAAAGCACGAGGAGCCACATTACGTCCCTCGTCTAACAGGCGCAGGTCTTCTGAGCATCGCCGCCTTTCTCTTCTTCCAAAGACGCCTTCTCCAGGTAATCATCCAGGGAGCCCAACAAGTCGTCCACGTCGCGCTCGTGAGCCCGCAGCACCAGTTGTGTCATGCGAGTGAACGCCTGAAGGACGAGAAACGCACGAGACAATAAGCAAGAATGCAGCTGGGTTTTTATTTCCCCCCCCCGCAGTGTTTGTTCACGTCTCTCGCGCGGCGGATCGTTTCTCGTGCGTCTCGTGTCTTGCCTCACTGATGTTATCGCTGGTGGAAGCACTGGTCTCAAAGAACTCCATCCCATAGGTTTCGGCCAGCTACAATATCCAGGTGGATACGGTGAGAAATCAGCAAATCAAAAAGGGGAATTTAGGAAGTATGTAAATAAAATAACACGTTCTGTGCATATACATTAATACGTTATTCCTGTAGAGTTATGCAAATAGAACAGACACACACTAGGTTTTATTTATTGTAAATTGTGCAGGGGGACATTAGGATTAATGATGATCTTATTAAAAATGTATTGGTTTTCACAAAAAGTGTCAGTGAGTCCCATGTGTGATAAAGTTAATACGTTTAATAAGGTAAGTTTAAAGGGGCATTTTTAAAATTTTGATTTGATTGTATTGTATTTTGACTTTGCCCCATGGCTCATTTTCATGTTGTGATTATATCATAGTGAACTACTTGCCAAACTAATAAAACACAACTCAGATTTAGCTGTGCATCCTTTAGAAAGGTCCATTTAATCCTGATAATGTTATCATTGCAACCTACTTACTTCCCGATGGATATTATTCCTCACGATCCGTCATGACGCGAGTGAAATGCAAAATGAGACCATATGAAACCCACAAGAATACGGTTGAATCACCTTGCTTCCTTGGTCCTTCGATACCTTCCTACTCGTCTCCTCGTCCGACTTGTTCCCCACCAAGATCTTCTGCACCTTGCCCGGCGCGTACTGCAGCAAAACAAAAGACAGGACAGACAAGCGGGCGGAATGACCTCACGGTCTCGCAGCTCACGCGGAGCACTCACTTCGTCCACGTCGCCGGCCCACTTCACCAGGTGCTGGAAGGAGGACTCGCTCGTGATGTCGTAGACGAAGATGATGCCCTGGACGGGAAGCCACGAAGAAGCGTTAGGGAACGGCCGCTACGGTGACCTGGGAAGGCCGCTCGGGCGTGGCATCACCTGTGCGCGCCTGTAGTACTGCTTGGTTATGGTCTGATAGCGTTCCTGACCCGCCGTGTCCCTGCACACACACACACATCCGCAGAGGGAGATTACACAGCGTGCTGGTCGGGATTATTCTGTGCATGCAGGAGAATTGGACGGAACTTACCATATCTGCACCCGCACCCTGGTTCCATCTAATTCTAGTGTTCTCATTTTGAAATCAACTCCTACGAAATGGGAAAAAAAAACAAAAAAAACAAGGAGAAAGACGATATTGAGATTTCATGATGCAAACCGCGACCCCCCCCTCACGAGGTCAAACTGGAATCACTTGACGGAGTAAATGAAAGTCCTCCGCCGGCTCAGACACAATTACCCCTTCTGAAGGACACTGCATGCTGTCAGCTTGTAAATCACCGAGCATCCACAAGGGATGTGACAAGGCCACAGGGCCAAGAAATGTGACGTGTGAGTGTTGCCGACAAGACGCGTACGCGCAGGATACATTAAAAGGAAAGATCCCATACAGTTCATTTACTGCGATTGACTTCGGTTGTTGAGTCCACACACACACACACAGATAGGATTATTTTTGGTTGCTCGTCCTACATACTTTCTGCAGTTTTGAGATGATCTATCCTGAATGTATAGAAGATATGTGGGTTATTATCTCAGGAATGGAGCAACCAATAATAATGACCAATTACGACAACCATCACGCGTCCAGAAGAGCTTTCACACAACGACAAGTGGGTTTAATCCCACGTTAAAGTCTCTCCACAAACCTTTTAGCCTGAATAGCCTGAAATCGCTCCCCACGGAAGCATTGGCTGACTGTTTTTCCTTGCTGATGCAGAAATGATTTACTCCTTTGTGTGTAACATCATTAGTCTTTTACCCAGTCTGAGCACCAACGTGAGCCATTTTCTGAATAAATAACAGCACATGAAAGACTATTTTTTTCTTCTTATTGTAACTGTGGGGATAAAGATCTTTTTTTCAGAACTCTCTGGCATCCTTCACTTTTGGGGCCTTTTTCAGAGCAGCTTTCTAATCACTTGGGTGTTTATTCACTAAGTTTCAGCGTCGTTGTGGCTCGATAATCCCCACAAGCTGAGCAGGCCTGCTTATACTTTAAACAACAAAAAAAGAAGGTAAAACTGACGATTGTTCGGAAAGTTCAGCTAAAAAGTCATCAATCAGCTGAGTGACGTTCACCGGGTTCCACCCGCAGCTGGAGGCGCGGGGCGACGGGATGCGCTTGGGCCGCTGGTCGGATGTCTTACCGATGGTGGAAATGTGTGAAGAATCAAAGTAACTCTCCGTGAACCTGCGCAGCATGCACGTCTTCCCGACCCCCGAGTCCCCGAGCATGAGCAGCCTGAACAACACGTCGTACTGCTTAGCCATGACCAGAAGCTGAAGCACAGGCGTGACCCTTCCATGGAGCTCGGGGAGCGCTGTGGCTGCGCGCTGCCTTCACTGACCCTCGGAAAAATAAAACTCCCGGCTGTGCACTCGGGAGATACGGATGTGGGGATTTTAGATTAGCTCAGAAGTGACATGACGTATAAGCTGGTTGTTTCAGTGGCTTTTTCTAACAATAATATAGATCAGCGTGCTGTTGTTGCATTTGAGTTCATCGGATTGTCAGTTAAAGACTCGCGTTCTGAAACGTGTCCCACGCCCCCAGAAGGCACCACGGAACCTGCCCCCTTGTGTGTGTGTGTGTGTGTGTGTGTGTGTGTGTGTGTGTGTGTGTGTGTGTGTGTGTGTGTGTGTGTGTCAGCTGGGACACATGAACTCGTCCCAAACTTCATAGTTAAACAAAGTGTATACGCAGGGCTTTAACCGGCTATCATAAGTACTGAGGCTCATTCCACATTTCACAGTAAGTGATTTAGAGACATTCAACATCCTGAAAAGTCTCCAGTGGATTTTCACTCGTCACTGGCTTCTATCAGCACCTTGTTAAATATAATGAACGTGTGATTATTTCCTTAACCGGGAAGCGAAGTTCACTCTGACATTTCCCTCCATAAACACATCAAATGTAGCAAAGCTCTCACAGGACGTGATTAAAAACGTGTTGAGTCACAAATACATCCCAAAAGGATAAAATAGTTTATTTATAGTCTCATAATAAAGGTATGCCTTAACTTGCAAGACATCTGTTGGCAGTATGTACAACATACCTGTAATTTCCACGGAATGGAACAAACAAATATTGATTACGTACACGCTAATTTACCTCTGCAAAAAAGGACAGAAAAGAAATAAAGTTGAACGTTCCCGGCACGGGCAAACATTTCAAGCAAAGGCTTTCCTTTGCAGAACTGACACCATTAAAGAGTATACAGCGTTACGTACTACACACGGAAATGGACTTCCATTAACAAAAATAAAAGGTCGCTGCCCTTCACTTGCATTGTGTAACATTCGGTATCCAATAGGGGGTCTTTTTTTTTTTTTTTTGCTGTTGCGATACTCATTTTTCATCTGATAGTAATAAAAATAGAGGAAAAAATAAATAGTTGTACCTGTGGGAACTCCATTAAAACAGCAGGTCAACTTGTTCCTCCTCCTGTGTTCTCTGGAAAATCTCAAGCCAAACATTCTAGAGATCAAACATAACGGGGAGAAATGAATGTCGGTGCGTCACTATAAATAGAAGGGTTCATTTTCTAAGACAAAGGCTTCAGTCACCTACACTGAGTGAGGGGGGGTGTTGCACCGCGCGTTACATCACGTCAAAAGCAACTTCACATTCTGTTCTTTTTGTTTTTTTTGGAAAAGTAGGAATATTAAAAAGGTAAACTAACCCGTTATCACCACTTCGTCAAAGATCAAAAAGTCTCATAACTCCAGAAGATTGCAGAGGTTGTGAAAAACAACCAAAGGAGAAACACAGACATATGTTTGTTTAATACCTTGTCATCTCCACATTTGATTATGAAAGGTAGAAAAAAAAAAAAAAAAAAAAGTCCTTCAAAAACTGCACAGCTGCCTCACGTTGGGGGTCTTGAGAGTCGTTGGATGGAGTGACGGGATGCTCGCCAGGAGGAAAGAAGGTAGAAGCGTTTTTTTTTATTTCTCTTTTTTTATACATACTAGCATCCCTCTCACGCAGCCTCCACCTCGCCTCGTGGACCGCCGTTAGAAGGCGGGACTTGAGTGCGGACAGGCGAGAGGATTCGGCGGCCGGGGGGAGGGAGGGGGGGGCATAAAGAGTCTGTTTGGAGAGCCGGGGGTTGAGCCGAGTCTAGCTGGGCTCCACGCGCAGCTTCTTCCTGTTGGGCGGCTCGTCCGGCTCCGAGTCGGAGCTGGAGTCGGAGCCGCCGTCGAAGGCCGACACGGCGCTGCCTTTGCGGTTCGTGTACAAGCTGCTGTCGGAGGAGGAGTTTGTCTGCAGCTGAGTGTTGCCCTTTGCCTTCTCCAGGGCTCGCACTGCAATTCGCAGAAACAAAGGAGGACGCAGTCGATCTGAATCCAAATGCTGCTCAATGGAAGTGACCCGAGGGTCGTAAATAAAACACGGCGAAAATGACAAGATGAGAAGAAAAAAACAGACAATTCCACCACTTACCTTGCTGCTCCAACACTGCATTTTGCTTCTTTAAGTCATCGATGTCTTGCTGGTGGGTTTGGTTTTTTCGTCTCATGTACTGGATGTACTCGGTGGCTTTGTCTAGAATCTGTGCTCGGGAAGCCTGTTTGACAGAACTCTGTCAGCAAAAATTTCAGAAAGCCGTGGGGAAAAGCTGCAGTGTCTGTTTGTTCAGGGAGAACAACATCAATTGTGCAAAAACAGGTATACAAAGATCACAGTGTCATGCACAGATCTTTCAATAAGTTGTTAATTATCTAATAATGGTTAAATAAACAACAGGATTATTTCGAGAGGTCAGCAACCTTTAGCACAAAATGTTGCATGTTGGTCATCAAACAACATTTCCTGCAGCTCTTAGAATTAACTTGAACGATTTAAAGACTAAGGAAACGGCCTGTGGACACTAGCAGATCTTTCGGTGAGGTCTCAAATTGAACAGCTTTGGCTTTAATGGGTACAAAGTTAAATAATGTAAGATAAGGGGGTTGAATATCATGGACGTATTAAACGAGCTGTGGACTTCGCGTAGTGACCACGTCTGCAGAGACGACAGTTATAAAGTACAGCGGTGCGAGATGAGAAACGCTGCGTTCTCGCTTGCTGCAGCAGAGAAATGCATTCGTCCTTTGAGCTTCGTGCTGCTCACCGTCTTCAGCTCGCATACACTGTTTATGTGCATTACATAAGGGACTAAACAAAGCCCCGGAGCAACATTCCGCACAAACGGAAATAAAAGCTAACCGTTTCATCCTGACTGTTTGGCACCTGTATGTTTTTATGCCTCTTCAACATATTTGCTGGAATATGGAATGTAGGAAATGCATATAACTTACGCTCACCTTCTCCCCTTGTAACGCAGGCACAGAGTCTCGTAGGCCGTGGAAGCTGTCTTTAATGTGGTCCCTGCGTTTGCGCTCCAGCGCGTTGTGATGGGCTCGCTTGTCTGCCTACGAAGGGACAGGCGGGAGTTTACGCTTAGAAATGTGTGTCACATACACACAGGACACTTTGCGAATTATAACACATCCAAATGTGAAGGCTGAAGATATGCAAACTCTGCAGCTTTAAATTACAGGTGAGTTGTGATGTCATCTGTTTGCAGAATCTCATCTGAAGGGTGCTTTTAGTTGCTTAAAAGGTGGAGCAGCGTGTCCTGACAGTCTGGGCACTTTGTCCAACAACTTTACGGGAACTCAATAATAACAACAATGCCTAAAAACTGACTGAGCAGGACCGCTAGAGGCCAAAAAAAACAAACTAATGTCAGGCTCAATCGCTTGCAGGAGTTAACTCACCTGACGACAAAATACATGCATACTTGGGTGTATATTTGTATAACGTGTGTCTAACGTTAAAAGAGCTGAATAAGGCAAAACAAATCGGAATGAATCTCCTCATAGTTTGTTATCATACAACTAACAAAAAAAGTGAAATGCATAGACAGCATAAATATAGAACAGGATAAAATGACGATCGTGATTTTGTGTTGACATGTGTTAATAAGAACGGCCCTTATAAGCAGGTTGTAACATTTGAATATTTGCATATTAAGACTTGACTATCCTGTGACATTGAACTGTGGGCTTGCATCACATTATTTATGTTTACTGTGGTAAGAGGATCGGAAGCTGGAAGCTTAAACCAAAGGGGGGGAGGGGAATGGCTCTGAGAAATATGGGACCAGATCGATGATCGGAATACATTGTCTGTTAAACAACAGCGGCTGTGTAATTAAATGCTGCGGGTTTGTAAACCACGGGGAATTCCAATTAGCATGTTGAGTATTGATCTTGTATAAGTATGCTTCAAAAGCTGTGCACGGTCTCCCTTTGGTGGAACACTTTTGAATACATTTGGTCCAGAAAGCTGCAGGGAAGTGGGACCTGGACTTGGCATGTCCGTGATGGGCAAAACAAGAACACGTGAACGCGCTCGGCTGGTCCTGTTTTCGCAGCCGCGTCGGGGCTTGCTGCGCGTGTATTCGTGTAAATACGGTGACGTCGCTTTAAGCGCCCAAGATGGACGTTTTAAAGACTTGCAAAATTGAAGTTACGCCAACTACGATAAATCCTCACATTGGAAGAGAGGGGATAATACAGCATATGAATCTATTAAATGTCACCTTTAATGCAACAACTGACAACGTCCATCTGAGCAGCAATCCACGTTAACCAAACTGTTTTTATCATAACTCAAAACTTATGTGAACAAACAAAAGTGAACTGTCTCAGGATTACGAAACCCATTTAAATTGGAAGGATGAATTCAACGACGTATTTAAAATAAGTACCGTAGAATGTATCGCACTTGAAAGTGTTGTTTTGTATGTTATGTGTAACCTAATCCCGAGCCAGTCGGTCTGACGTAATTGTGACGTCAACGGGTGCTCCCAGCACCTGTACCGTAACGACACAAAAAGCGGCGCGACAAAATCTGATCGATGGTCGGTTCAACTGGGTCGCGCGGAACGACGGCTCACTTGACCCCACTTGACACCAGAAAACGGGGCAACCTACTCCTCAGACCGATGTGTTCGACGCTGATTAAAAGCCCTGCCAGCCAGTTAGCGCTTCAAAAATGTTTCTTTCCCAGATTTGTCTGAAAATCTAGTGTCTAAACCCAACTAGCTTAGCTAGCTAACTCAATCCGATAGCTGAAGGTTGGCAGGAATGTTAAAGTTGCTGTTCGGCTAACAGTTTGGCTAGCTACTTCCAGAGGAAACTAAACCACATACATCGCTGTCGACGTCGATGTCATCGTTTTCGCTCATTCTTCGGTAAAGCGCTACGAGAAAAGTAAACAAGCAGCTGTCAAAACAAAGTGCGTCGACAACTGGAGGCAAATAATAAGAGGTAGCACGGGGGCTTCGCTACAGCCGAGACATGACGAGAAACGGTTTCTCCACACGTGATTCGCCTACACATGGACGGGGAAACATAAACAGCGCAGGCGCAACAACACAAAGCATTGTGGGCAATGCAGTCATTCGCCAACGCGCGCTCTGCCTTTCGCGGGCGACGCCGCCGGGAAGGTGAACTGCATTTCCCACAATGCCGCGGATTTGAACGCGCCCACCTCGCAGTACCGTTATAGCCTACAAGTGGCAGAGTCGGCGGGTGTCGGGATGTTTATTTCTCAAATGGATCACAATGTTCTTTTTCTGCACATGTATGAATAAATATATTAGTAACGGCATCTCATCAGAGTGTAACAGATGCTTCAGTGATGGCCTGAACAACACACAGTCTCGTTTGATAACAGTCTCTCCAAAAATACCCCAACATGAACACAGGGCTCTGCAGTAATAAGGGACAGTATGTGCTGTTGTGGTCCAAAGTGTTTGCAGCAATAAACTAGAATATTATCCTGGCAAATAATTATGTGGCCAGATGGTGCACTAGCTCGCCATGGCTGCCCTCCCCCGCTCACCATTCATCACTGCACAACTTGCCTCGATAGGACCTTTAAATAGCTTCTGCAGCAAACATCACTGCTTATACACACCTACTGCAGCTTTACTATCAGGGCATTGATGCATTTCAATAAGACAAAGTTTAACACAATTTAGTCCTTTAAGAAAACTCAATCAACACCACAATGTTTGCTATTACAATGAATATTTAGATAACAGAGGGTATATCTACAACATATCAGCACACCTTACTTACTCTCTATTGCACTTTTTACAGACTAGAGGTCAGAAAGTTCTCGACAGAAGCAGAAAGCTATAAAAATGTAATTGCTTCGGAGCTTCTGTCTCTACGGCTCGGTCACCGCAACCCAATAACTGGGCCGGTGCGTGGGGCGGAGAGACCATTCAACAGGTTCGACCTGACCTTGACTAGTATATATGCAGCGCTCTGCAGGTAAGGGTGAGAATTCTGAAGTGAATCCGTTACTCCGCAGGGAGCCGGGGGAAGACAACCCGCTACCGTAAAGACTGAACCCCCCGTTTGCTCATTTTCTGTCAGGTTCAATAACAAGTTGTATCATGTTTTGTCGGTGATATCATTCACCCGAGCTCTCCGCGTGTGGGAGTACCAAGATTGTATCATTCAAGCAATTGTTCCTGCAAGATTACATTTGACTTCATCATTTGACTTTTTAAACCCTTTAATTTTTCCCGGATCTCAATCGTGCTTCAGATAGCGAGGCAGCAACGTTTGGGCCTTAAAAACCCACATCAGCTCGGTGAGTTGTAAATGAAAGGTCTTCCCGGACAAAGCACCCAAGTCCCGCAGTAAAAAGAGGCCCCCTTTTGAAAAGACTAACAACACAGTTAGTCTGCCTGGTTGCGTAATATTAATAGAGGGTTTGTTCACACATGCAAGCAACAACGAGTGAGAACATTCCCTCTTTAGACGCAAACCCTTTGAACATTTTAGAGCCCAAAACTTCCCAGGGAGCCCCGAAAGCGAGGAAATAGGGGAACAACCTCGGTGTGTGGATGACTTCCACCAACCGGCTGAAGAGCAGGATTCGCTGGAATTCTGTCTAAGAAGTACAGATAATAGTATCAGTGGCTGGAGTGGATAACTACTGGAGTTCACACGTACTGGTGTTGCTATGAGCCCATGTGACAGCGAGGGGAGGGTGAATCAGGGGAGGGTGAATGAGGGGGGTGGGGGGGGGGGTGAAAAGTAGTTAAGAAACAAGAATGTGAGGAGAGATGGAAACGAGTGTGCGCACGGCGAAGTGGAAGAAGCTGCCCTGAAGTTAAAGTAAGAAAGTGCTTTTCATCCTTCCTCAGCGTTTCTTTTTACACGTTCCGATTGAAAGTGTTTCATTCGTAGGTTTTCGCCGGCAAATTTGACGAAAATGAGAAAAAGAAGAGTAAAAGGCTGAAGTTTTGTCTAGATGCATCATGCTTGTTAATACCTGTGACGTTTCCAGTGTCATAGAACTACTAGAATCTTGGAAAAAGAGCCATAGTGCTGCAATGTGTGATACATTCATTAACACGGCTAAATTGAAAACTTGTGCAGTCACATATCAAAGTGCAATCCGGGAGTTGTTTTAAACCAAACTAAATTTGCCATGTTTTGTAATAAATGAATAGTGCAACAATAATGTCTTTTAGTTTAGAGATAGAGGTATTTGCCTTCACGACATTTAAATGCATTATACGAAACGATTTGAACCAAAAAAGGGCTTCCAGCTGTTTTGGGTTTACAGGCAGCTGAGCGGATGCACAACATCCTTTGATAGATATGTAGGATTACATAAGGTCCCATCACTCTGTCAACACACAATAAGTGGCAGCTTCTTTTCTTCAGAGCTTCATTGGGTGGTGAAGTCGGTAGTCAACTAACTAACAAACAACTCCAACCCATGTTGGTTTCTGACCAAAACATAATGGTTATTAAAATCCAGCAAATTAGCAAAAGCATGCATATGACCACTTTTCATCAATGTGTTTATTTATTAAAATAAGGACTGTAGTTTATTTACATGATCATGTTGGATGCGCCACTAAAAATAGTTTCCCACTGATGCCCAGTTAATGTATGTTTAAGTAACATTCGACAATAACTGGGCGGGTTTTTGAAATCTGTTTGCTGTAGAAACAAATTGGCTTGAAAATGCAAAAGCATACATTAAATTCACTAGTGTCAAATATGTGTTGCCAAAGTATATTGACTTTCAGAGTTATTGCAGCAAGAGTAAGTACCTCCAATTTAGCCGAAGTGTTGATGTAAATGTTCAGCGTCGGGTCCGTAGGTTCACTGGCCCGGTGCTAAACTTTACTTTAAGTGTTAAATTGACGCTGTGTAATGAGAGACGGAGGCGTTGGTGGTTTTGATCTTTTCACAGAATTATTTGACAGTAAGACAACAATTAAGTATTTGGCTCTTTACAGGTATAACAGGGATGCTCAAACATTTTGAACATTTTAATCAATTAATCGCACGATGGGCAACTATTGAAAAAAATCTAAAAACAGAATGGCTTGAAGGAACTGTGGTTTTTACTTCAACAAGTTGTTTTGAAGATACTGAAGGGGATTGTAAGATATCACCAAGAAATTCCTCATTTGGACAAAATGTCCAAATGAGGAATTTCTTCCGACCGGAGAATACAATACAATAGCTTTAAACTTTCTAACCAAATACTGAAATGAAATGCAAGCGCCTGCACACGTTAATAATAAGGTCAATATTTATAGTCTGCAATTGCTTCGCTGTCGATGTGATTGTGTCCTATTCGCTTTGTGCGACAGGTGAAAGCCGCAGCACGAAGATGAACCTGACTCAAGTCTCCGCGGGGAACGTCTCCGGTAACGGCAGCGTGGGATTCCCGAACGAACTCTCCCCCCTAAACAAAGCCATCAACGTCCTCTCCATCGTCATACTCTTCGTCACCATGATTTCCCTCGGCTGTACCATGGAGATTTACAAAATCAAGGCCCATCTCCTCAAGCCCAAAGGGGTGGGCATCGCGCTGCTGGCTCAGTTCGGCGTCATGCCCCTGACCGCGTTCGCTCTGGCCAAAGCGCTGCGGATGGACCCCGTCAAGGCCGTGGCCGTGCTCATCTGCGGCTGCTGCCCGGGGGGAAACCTCTCAAACATCTTCTCCCTGGCCTTGAAGGGCGACATGAACCTCAGGTAAAAAACTGTGGCACCACGAGCGACGTTCAGATCCCCCCCCCCACTAACGCTTCTTCTCCTCCTCTCTCGCAGCATCGTGATGACCACTTGCTCCAGCATCGCCGCGCTGGTCCTGATGCCCCTGCTGCTCTTCGTCTACTCCCAAGGCTTCAGCGGCCTGGAAAGCGCCGTGCCGTACGTGCGCATCGTCTACGCTCTGGTGCTCACCCTGGCGTCCTGTTCCGTCGGCATCGCCATCAACCACTACAGACCCCGGTACGCGCCGGTGGTCATGAAAGTGAGACTCCTGATACTTGACTCAATAGTTGATGCAGCTGTGTGTGTGTGTGTGTGTGTGTGTGTGTGTGTGTGCGTGTGTGTGTGTGTGTACACCATTGGAGGAGGTAAACACGTCGTCCCTTCGTCGACAGGTCGGCCTCACTGTGCTGATAATCTCCAGCATCGCCGCGTTCGTCCTGTCTGGTATCCTCGCCAAAGACTTTATGTGGATGGTCCTCACTCCAGATGTTCTGGCCGTGGGTGCACTGATGCCGCTGATCGGCTTCACGCTGGGATACGTCATGTCCGTCATGTGCAGGCTCAGCCAACAGTAAGCGTGCGCACACTCGCCTTCGTCTGGAGTTGCTTTTACACACAATTCAATTCAATTTCCGGAAGGCCTGAAGAGGTGAAAATAGCATTTTGTGAAGATAATGCAAAAATTGAGCAGAATTCTGTGAATACTTCTGTTTGTGGGTTTAAGCCTCGTGTTCCATTTCATTCTACATTACACTTCTACTCCATTACATTACAGAGAGAAGTGCTTCTCACTCTGATACATTTAGCACAGCATCTATTTTCTATATGGACAAAAATGCTGCACTTAAAGAATTAACTACACAATAGTAAACATGTAAAATGGCACCTGCATCAGTAATAGTGGAATAATCATTTTGCAAAGGTAAAACCTGTCTGTTTTATCAAGTACATTTTAGTAATTAACCACTGAATAACTATGTTATTTTACTTACGTAAAGGCTCTGACTTCTTACACTAAAGTTTCCAATTAGATTATTGTATGTTGAAATTATCTTTAGTAATGTCAAGTATTTGTTTTCTCTGGTAGCCTTTAGAACTGGTGCATTCTGGTAGGAAATGCAATAACGCCGTATCAAAACCAACGGCGAGGGACTCTCCTCTTTCCAGATACTGCAGGACCGTCTCCATGGAAACAGGGTGCCAGAACATCCAGCTGTGCGTCGCCATCCTAAAAGTGACCTTTGCCCCCGATGTCATCGGCCCCATGTTCCTCTTCCCCCTGATCTACATTACATTCCAGTGTATGGAGGCGCTCCTCCTGACCCTGTGCTTCAGATGTTACCGGGCCTTCAAGCCGCCGGCCGAGGGTAAAGGTCACAGCTGCCTTTTGTGTTTTTCTAGAGTGGCGCTGGAAAGCTTCACGACGGCTCGCTCCGCAAGTCTAACACGTGGCTTCTTTTGCACAGAGGCCGTTGGCGTCAGATCGGAGGAGTTGATGCAGGCGTGACCGTTTGACAGCGGACGACCCCGGCGCCGCAGAGGGAAACCAGGAAGAGACGCCGAGATCTCCACATCGTCTGCGTGGTCTTCTCCTAGGCCTGTGATACTGGCATAAAGACTGTTTTCTGTTCTTGATCAATTTCATGCAATGATAATGCCAGGTGGCGCCTGCTAGCCAACAACTCAGAATAATGACATTTTGTATTTATATTTATTAAGATCTGCAGCTAATTGGAACGACTGGCACCGTGAGTGTGAATAACTTTTGAGACTTTGAACTCAATGAGACCAAAGGGATGTGAAAAGGGAATATTCAATTCGGACACCTTAAATAATGTTTATTCAAAACGAGCGTATGTTATATACAGACTTACATGTAACTTAAATAATTTTACATATATTAAAAAGAAACATCTTCACAAAAACAAGAAACATGAATCAAATCCTGGGTTAAAAGCAAATTCAACGGGGAGGCAAACAAAGTGAACACTGACTTAATCGGACACCTTCTCATTTTTGTGTAACTATATTTACAGTCACATGACGGGTCTGCAGTAGAACCACAAGTGAAAAGATATATACTTGTTTTTTAATGTTTCCAAGAGTTGTGGAAGCATCAAATAAAACCACAGCTGATCAACAGCTCTCTGGTCACGAGTTAATAAATAAACATCTTAGTTCCCCGTTTTGAACTTAAAACATTACGATTATTTTACATTATTTTCTACAATGTACAAGCAGTCTGAATAAATTAAATAATATTTTCTGGTGTACAAGTGATGTGTCTGACAAAGCCACACATTAAATCACTAAGCAGTGCAGGTTTTTTAACCAGCATTCATTTTTAAAACTCTTCATCTTACACATTATAGAGACCCGTGCATAGAAGTGGGAAGCTAAGGCCATTGAGGACCAGACAATACATGTGAACACTTGAACAAGGTCAAATGTAGCCTCTTAAAATGTTTGCCCTCGATCCGATGAAAAACACAGCAAAAGGGAAAAGCAGCCTCGAACTGTACAATAGCATCTGCAACAATGTGAGTAATGATTAACAATTGAAACAATTATCTGGAAAAAAAAGAAAAAAAATGTTGAAAACAACAAAGTGTGCATGACTTGGGACAAAATGTAGACGACCTGGATTTCATGCAGCTTTGCCAACGTGCCCCTCGAAAAGTAACAGCAACCAAGACACATGCAAATAATACTTTTGCAGGTTTTGCCCATTCAACTGAAACGCTTCAGCCTTGTAAGACCCACTCCTGCAGGCGCTGGCTGTTCTTTCCGTTTTTGACATTTAAAAAAACTTGCGAGCTCCGGACGTTGGACGTACACCATGTTGTGCAGGAATTCCTCTCAAAAACAAGATGCGAAGCATGTATGTAGACGTGAATCCCCTTCTCGGGCCTCCTTTGGGACGGACCGAGGAACTGATCCGAGGAACCCACAGAGTCACAAAGAGCCTCGTCTGTTTTGACAGCTGTGGAGAACAAGAAGAAGCGTCCCGCTCGCCAGAACGGGGAGTCCGAAGGATTGCTGCATTTTTCAGGCCTCCTTCAGCAACGGCATATCTGTGGAGCACAGACACATTTTCATCACTGCCAAGAGTAGACTTCTAGGTAAGTAAAAATTCATGTTGAAAGAGGGCTTTACCATCAGAGTAGTCCATCTCAGAGTCCAGACACGGGCTGTGTTGGTCACCGCCTGCAGAGGACGAAGGCGCGGCGGCACCTGCATGCTCTAGGACCCGGGCAGAGGATGATGGTGAGGAGGAGGAGGACGATGGCACGGGGTGCACGACGGCCATCTCTGACTGCTGCTGTTTGCGGGACGAAGGCCTGGAGGGGCCGGCCTCGGGCGCTGTGGCACGCTGACCCTCGGACAGCACGATCTGGACGCGGGACTCGCAGGCGAGAGGCGAGGCCGGCGCCCCGCACGCACTCACAGCCTCCTCGTACGAGGGCAGAGACACCTGGACTCCTTCCACCATGATCGACACGGGCTGGCCGGACACCCCGTGATCACGTCTGGGTGTGGATAAACAAATGAAAAGAATCAAATTGTTACTCTCCTGGCCGTTCAGGAGTGCATGGCATGTTTTGAGCGCCAACTCACCGATGGAGGGACTTGAGCTTCGGCTGTAGAAGTACAAACAGCACCAGCAGCAGCAGGATCAGGGCCACTGAGCTGGCAGTGGATGCCACTATGGACAAAGCCGGCATCCCTAACGGTAAAGTTGGACTGCGGCCTGTGAGACGGGTAACAATTGTCAGTCATCAATGCACAACTTGTTTAATCATCTAGTTGTTCACATGTGTAACCCCCTCCCTCCCACTCCCGTTTACCTTGCTCCATGAGGCAGCTGACCTTCATTTGGCTGTCCCACTCCCCATACTGACAGGTCAGGTATTTGTAGTCTCCCTTCAGAACGTAGCCTTCCTCGCAGAAATACTCTATCACAGTGCCGTGGGAAAGTCTCTGGCACGGGGCGGGGTGGCAGGTGTAGCCCCCGCTCTGCGGCTGGAATGGAGGCTGGCACACTAGAGGGGAGAGCGTAAAATGCATTTACCTCAACGCTGCACGATGACACCTACTAGCTCAAATGATGGAGGATCAAAGCACAGTAAAAAATACGCCGCCTTTACCGTCAGTGCGGATACAGCGAGGAGGTTCCGAGGACCAGTGTCCCAGCGTGGAGCAGGTGAGGAAGCTGGGTCCGTCGGGCAGGTAACCGGGGTCACAGCTGTACTCCAGTACTGTTCCCACAGGGAACGAGCTCCTGTTCGTATCCGTCAGATTAGTAGAGCCATGCTGGACGGTAGAGGGCCGTATACACCCTTCACGAAGAGAAAACAGTCCAAAATACAGTTAATGGCTTTTATGGAGACATTTATGGAGACTATGCTACAATCAGGGCCGCGTGTGTCCTGTTATTGCAGAGGCTGGACGTTGATTCTAGACAATGATGCGTCTCTGACCTCTCGTCGAGTGGCTTTTGTTTGACCAGAGTGACAATGAATCTATTCTGAAGGCTTTTAAACGCTGACACACATATAAAGTCGATCTGATCTGGGTTACGTGGCAATACCAGGTGTCCAGAGTGGCGGAAATGTAGACAGCGCAGTGAGGAGGTTGGTTTTTTTACCGTCACTGCGTATACAGCGAGGAGGCTCAGAGGTCCAGCGTCCCATTGGGTTGCAGGTGAGGAAGCTGGCTCCGACGGGCAGGTAACCGGGGTCGCAGCTGTACTGCAGCACCGTGCTCACGGGGAACAAGCTCCTGTTGCTGTCGGTCAGGTTAGTTGAGCCATGCTGCACGGTAGAGGGCCTTACGCAACCTTAAAGAACAGACAAGAGTCAAAAGTACAATTAATAGCACATTTATTTAAAAATATTATCAGTCGTGTAAAAACAAGTGATTTCATGCAAAGATTATTTGTGTTGAAGAAGGACGAAACGATGACAGTGCGCATTATATATATATATATTGCACCATGTGTAATAACTCCCACATTTGGGGCATTATTTGGCCGACGGGACCCGCGTATTGACCTTTTCCAACACCCGAGTTTGAGGACTGACCGACCTTGGCTAACACAACTGATCTGCATGGGCCCGTCCCACTGCCCGTCCTGACAGGTCAGGTAGTTGTAGTCCCCACTGAGAACGAAGCGCTCATCACAGAAGAACTCGATCACGGTGCCGTGGGAAAACATCCGGCAGGGGGACGGGTGGCAGGTGTAGCCCCCGTTTTGGGGTTTGGAGAGGGGTAAGCACGCTGACGGGATAGAAATTCATAAACACATTGAAGGCACACAAAAGAGGTTTCTACTTTTTTTGTTGGCTCTACTGAGTAGTTGTTGACGGAGTAGAAAAGACAGCGGCGGAGCAAATGTCTTACCACCGCTGCGTATGCAGTGAGGAGGATCGGAGGTCCAGCGTCCCGTTGCGCTGCAGGTGAGGATGCTGGGTCCGTCCGGCAGGTAACCGGGGTCACAGCTGTACTGCAGCACTGTGCCTGCGGGGAACGAGCCTCTGTTGTTTTCGGTGAGGTTTACCCAGCTGTTCGGGACCATATACGGCCTCACACATTCTGGGAAATGAAGACCGGAAAAAGGAGAAATGCTGTTAAGCTGCTACAGTTATGAGGAGAATTATTACAGTGAATAGCGCTTGAACGTGGCTGGATACGCGGTACCCAAACGCCGAGTGCTTGAGATATCATGGTGGAAATCTAAGTTGGTTTTAATATATTTAACAACTGCAAAGCTTTAAAAGTAGCTCAAGACATGTTTATAATACCCAACCATAGTAAATGTTTAGTAAACCACACCAAAAAAGAACACATATATGACATTGAATCAGTTAATTATAGGGATGTTTATTGGTGATCTTAATGATGATGATAAACACGGAACACATCTGGAAAGATAATCTGGCATATGTGTAAATCAACGTTTGGGCCAGTTGATTAGGAACAAGCGATACATCCAGTGATTTGAAAATACACAATACAATACAGACGTAATGCACTGCGTTTTTTTGTCCTGTCTCCTCTCACCTGATCCTTGCCCAGGGGACACTGCAGTCAACATCAGCAGCAGCAAACAGAACCTCTCAGCTGAGCTGTGGGCCCCACAGGCTTTTGATATCGACTCTGTCATTCCATTGCACATCTTCCCCCCGCAGAGTCAATTCAACCTGGTGTGGGAAGAAGATGTTGTAATTAGAACATGGCGTAAATGCATCAGGACGAAAGGGCCAAACACGAAGCTTCGATCACCTGCCGCAGGGAAATAAAACACCAGCGTCACTGGTCTAACGTGAATCTTGTACCGAGCTAGCGTTTATTACGGACCGAGGACGATTCATCGGTGAATACCGTGGATCGAGTCAGCGTAGCAACGACTTTAGCTCGTTACACCCCAACATATGAAATATAACATGTGAATGAACGGATCCAGTGGCTACACACCCATTTCCGTTACAACCTATTAGCTAGAAAAGCTCCGTGTGTTAGCGGGACACAACAAAACCCAATATAGCCCCGTTAATTACACACTCTGTTATAGCGATGATGGTTAGCTGCTTGTTGGAGCTCAGTTACCACCATGTGAATATATGACTCCAACAGAGCACATATTAGATGGGATTATCTGTTAGGATAACGTTAGCTACCTGGGACAATCAATGCTAACCGTTAGCCTTCCTGGTGTGCTACCGCTAGCTGAACGTGAAAAACGGTACCCACCTGAAAAACACTGCCTCGAACCCCCCGGCCTCGCTCTCTCACACCGCGGGCATGTTACGGACGAGAAATCAGCTACATCGACGACATTTAAAGCCGCTGCCCGACCGGCTGTCGTGTGATTTAACGAGCCGAGCGGTGCCGCTACAGCTAACCCCCTAGCTAAGCTAACGTTAGCTCTCTATCTGCTAGCCCGTTACCAGCTACGCTAGCTAGCTAGCTGCATCGATGCGGGCATCAGCTGACCCGCCTCCACCTCGCCCAGTGGCCATAGTTACAACATCCGGGAGTGTTTGCGTCCATGGTTACCAGAAGTGGCGGACAAACTCAGCAGGTTTTCTGTTTACAAGTGGCTCTATTTAGCAATCCGTTGTTTAATAATAGCGATTAGTTTTCGGTGTTTTTGTTGTGGTTTACAAACAAAATACATCTCGAGACCACACCATGGAAATTATCAGAGGTAGTTTAGATGACATTTCTCGCCCTGCATCGAGCGATCAAACCAGCAGCCGTGCGTCGAGCTTGGCTTTGCCACACAGTGACAGAATGGGTCGCATTACTCCATTTTCCCTCGTTGTGTTGACCAAAGATGATGCTGATATCGAGGTAATTGACGTTAAGTTAAGTCAATACATTGACATTAATCACACACGTTATTTTTGACTGACGACATTGGTGAATTTTCATCCAGAGCCGCTCTGAAGGAACCACGACCGCCTCATCAGCCAGAGGTCCTGACAAAAGTGAGAATTTTATTCATAAAAGCTGCACACTTCGTTGTAAGATCCAATTCTTATTAACGTCTGCGTTGTTTAGTTCAGGATCCCGTTAAACTTGGCGATGAACGGAATGAAGATTCCAGACTACGGAGAGCAATGGATGAAATGAGACGACTCGATGAAATCCTGTCTGCAAAGATCTGCACAGAAAAGCAAGTCAAGCGTCAAAGGAAAGAACTTCAAGCAAAACTTTGGCAGGAGTTCCTGGTAGACACATTTGTTGCATTCACTCCGCGTACGCCACCGGTTCACTGCAGCATCACCGTTATTTGTCACTCTGTTAAAGTTGTTTCTTTCTGCAGCAGAATAAACCTGAAGGTCACTCTGAGGGTGCACAAGAAACAATGAACACCAGGTTGTTTTGGGCTCTGGAAGCATCCACTGGTGAGCCATCAGCAATGAAAGGTTTATTCTTCATGCCGTGACTATGCGACCACCTCAATGTGTCCCTGTCTTTTTTTCGTCCTAAAGGGATCGAAGATGAGGACGACTTTGTGCCCTTGTTTGAAACTCAAGTTCCCGACTGTGAGCACATCAGACACGGACAACACAATAAAAACAGCGTTAGTTAGGGAGAATAAAACAAAAAAGAAAAGAGCCGCATACGTTGTTGCATATAACATTTCTAGCTCTTCATGTACTCGTTTGTACACTTGATGGCGCCATGACTTTGTGGAACTTAGAGATAACGTTTTTTGGATGAAGATAACTCCATTCTGCATTCAATGCATAACATTAATGAACATTTGAAGGGATGAGGTTTTTATGACATTGATAAAAGGATGAAAGAAAAGAACAGCGGCCCGGGAGCAGTGCAGAATGTTTCTCTGAACGTTGTGGCCGGTTAGCTGCTCGTCTTCACACCCGCTGTGCAGCCCAGCAGGGCAAAGCGGTAGAATCGCACATCTTTAGCTACAAATATTTTGAAATTTCACTCTTTAATCACGTTGGTCAGAGTTTTGCCTTTCTTTTTTTCTAATACTTACCTTTTGTAATGTAAAACGCGGCGTGCCTGACAGGTGACAAGAAGTCCGACGGCTGGATGGAGTCTTCTGAAGTACGCGGCGGGGATGCTGGGGGAGAGCAGCTGGAAGGCAGCCTCTGTGCAACCTCCCCCAGCAGGAAGAAACAGAAAGACTTTGTCAAGAGAAACATTGAGGTTTGTAAGTTGACGTTCTGGCGAATGAACCCAAAGATATTTGTCTCCGGTTTAAAAGAAAGGATATGAATGGATGAACGCTGAGCCCCTTTCTTTTGTTTCAGCTGGTGATTGGCGAAGGGGACCAAGTGGTTTTGACTCGCGGAGAGAAAGAGCATCTGGCCGAGCTGTTGGAAGGAGTAGACGGAGGGGACGAGGACGGTGCCGGAGACGCAGACAGCCAGGTACAGACAACACATGCTGTAGGATGAGTCCGTCTTAATGCGTCCCCCTCATGTCCAACATGTCTTGTGTGGAGCAGCGGGCGGAACCCGTCCCTTCCGCTGCTTCTGCCCAACGTTCTGATCCAACATTTACATTCGTGTGATTTCTTCCTTGATGTTATTTCTTGGAATATGTCACGCTCACATTTTTTCCTTTTCAATGCCGCTATTAAGCACACTCAGTCACTCGGCCAGACTTTGTCCCCCGGTAGAACTGCTCAGACGTCAATGTCTTAATGAACACTTGGAAGCTCCGGAGGCCTTTTGACGCCGTGAAGCAGTTAGCAGTTAGCTGGTTACGAGCCGGGGGGGGGGGGGGGCAGGTTCTTTCATATACCCCAAACTCACAGCCACACAGTGCTGATGGAGCTTTGAGGAGAAGAGCATGAGGCCTCTTGTTTTCCTTCGATGGATTCATCTGCGACCCGGCAGACCGACGCACTTCAAAAACAACAAACACCCGTCTCACTCTTTATTTTTTTTTCCAGAGTTGGCTTTAACAGCTCTTTTGGCGGCTGCGAGGCCCGCTTAGAGTCCCGCGCGAAGCCTGTTGGGAAAGCCAGTGCGTTCCCTCTCACACTCGGATGTGTTTAGCTTGACCCCCGACCGTTGTGCATCCACGGCGCAGCTCGCCACAGCGTCTGTTATTCATGTCTGGCCGCTCTATTTAAGATGTTTGCCTTGACCTTCAGAACAACGCTGCAGCCATTCGCGGTGGCAGACAACAAACTGAGAGGAGTGCAGATGCTCTGGTTTTTATTTATTGGAAGGAGAAAGACTTCCTGTTATTGCGAGGCCTTCTGTTCACATTGCCTTCAGCACATTATTCATTTCACAGGGACTTTTGCCAGCGAAGCGTCTTCCTTTCCCGAGGACAGCACTCGGGTTTTTGGCAGAACTGGACACGTCCACCACGAGCTGCTGCTCAATGTTCTCCTCACACATTCTTTTGTTCTGTTGCTGACTCACGTCCTAACAAGTTGGGCTTTAAGCGGTAACCCACGGCGATAAATCAATAAAACGGAGCATTTCGGTGCAGCAGTGGACGTGATGGCTTTCTTTATCAGAGGAAAAGTTTGACGTGGGTAATATACTGACTTGGCTTCTTGTTTTAGTAGTTCAAGATAAAAGTGTGACTACAAAGCACAACGCAAGTGCAATACATGAAAAATATATAATAAGAGTAATAAAATAAAAAAAATCATGCACAATGCACAATAACGGAAATGAAATAAAATATTGTTGCTGTGTTTGTTGTTTTATTCTGCCAGTTTTCTCCTCCCTCCTCACAGCTGTTTCCTTCACGGAGTTGTGATCGTTTTTGGCATCAAAACCTTCCTGGATGAGCTTATCTGACCCCGGGGTCGGGATGAGCTCATCACCAGCAGCCCACCTTGTCCCACCGGACACAAGTAGAGTCTCTCTGGGACAAACGCACCTTTTCCGCATTCGGCTAGAAGAGGGATGAACTCAGAATTGTAACCCTTCCCCGTTCCAGACATCACCATCGTCGCAAAGATGCTGAATAGGAAAAAGCGTTCGCGCTCATCGGTCCGCCATTAAGGCCGCCAACAAACGGGGCGGGCTCATAACCCAGTGGGCCATGACCTATTTTGGCAGTGGTTGTCTTCCAGGAGGACGTCTGGGCTGTGTCAGTGCGGACGGGCCAGGGTTACACCCCCGAGCCGTCGGACCTGCAGCAGCTGACTGACATCGACTCCAAAATCCGGCTTCTCCTTCCCGCTGGAGACCTTCTCTCTGCGCGGAGCTCGTATGCAAACCGTAGCATGTGCCAGGTATGTGTGCGACGGAACAGCAACGGCTGCCAACTGCCCCAGACACCATCAAACACTGCACAAAGGCGAGGCCGCTATGTGGTATACAAGCTCAGTGTGGCATCGATGGCAACGGCTCGTAAAATCCTTTGTTAACTGACCCCCGGGGAGTCGATCCCTCCTTCATGAGGGGGGGGGGGGCATTATGTAAGCTGCTCCAACTTGGAACAGAGTGTTGCCTCACTTTCCATCCACTTTTCCTAGTTTCCATAAGAAGGCCACATAAAGTCTCTTGTGGGTCATTGGCTCCATTAAACTATACGAGCAATGAATTACTTAGAAATAAATCTTCTTTCATAGCTGATTGCCCATAATCTTGTTTTTAGTAATTAGTAATATCTAGTAAATTATCCCAGATGTTCTACCTTTAAATGCTGTTTGTTGTTTAATCTACACATTAATATGGAGAACTGCCTCAACTATTATACGTGACTGTAGAACCTTTCTTTGCCGTGGTCCCAGGTTCAGGCCTGCGCCTAGACGTGAGCTCAGTTATTTAACTCCTTATCTCACTACATGTTAAATGCCAGATGGCATGTTCATCATTTACATTGTAGTTCAGTGGAAAAATCCTGTTTTCCAAAGTCAATAAAACTTTATAATGCAGTCTCGTGAACCTATGGTGCCGTTTTCCACTACGACTACTGGACCCGGACAAGGAAAAAGTCCCAATGCAGGAATAGCTCACCATCTATGTCACAGCTTCTGGAGTATTTGGGTTGCCGGCCTAATTATTTCCCAATTTCCCATTGCAAATGTTCCCACCTATTCACCCAAATGAAGCTTAACATGTTATATTGAGGTAATTTATTTGCTCCAGCTATCTGTTTGGATAATAAAGATTCTTAATATCTGGTTGGGATACAGCCGACAGATTAAATGCCAGATATTCTGATTAATGGTGAGTCAATAATCCTCCCACATGATGCTGAGTTGATTTCAGTAGTAGGAAACTGAGAGGCAGATGTTACTGTGTGTAACCTGCTTTCCTTCCTCCCCCCCTTTCATCATCTCTCCTGGCTGAAAGAGTTTTGGGGTAAGTAAAACTCCCCATCGTCCATCCACCATCTGCTCTCCATTAGTGCTTCCAATGATGTCTTTTAAGATATATTAAGTTACGTTAATAGATAACTCAACATGAGAGGACGCAGCATTTGAAATATTTTCTTGTGTTTGGGTAAAAAGGTAAAAGGTTGGCGTGCGCCGTACTTATAATGATTTAAAAGTCTGCTTCTTCACCCGGCCGTTACCCCGTCTCCCTGGCGTGGTGCGTATTAAAGATGGACTGCACTCACAATAAATCTCTGTCCCAGCCGGTCACCCATTCCACACCGGTGCCCCGTAAATCCTAAAGGTGGCCCTAAAAATAGAAACGCTTTTGTTCCTGCAGTTGGCTTCATTCTCTGACCTCCCGGCTGAAGCTGATTCAGAAACCTTCTCGTTTGCTCGCTCCTTTCAGACCAGTCTCCAAAGCACACAACACGAGATCATCTGTTTTAACGCAGCTGAAACTCTGATCCCCCCTTGATATTAAATCACGAGTTCGCTGTTGTCTCTTGTTTTCTGGCCGTGTCAGATACGTCACGGCTTACGTGGGAGAGGGACTCATTCACCTCCCCCCCCAGCGACCTCTCCCTCATAAAGGATCAGTCAAGGCTTGAATCTGTGAGCTCAGAACTTGGCGGCGTCCTTCTCCAATACGTCCCGATAGATATTTCACTGATGAAAAACAGCCGGCGCATTCCTGTGCTGTCGCCTTAGCGTCAGCGCCTCTTGGCTAAGTGGCTCATTTGCTTGAGCCTGCGAGAAACGGCCCGACTGCCCCAATCGGGTCCTAACTACGGAGCTAGTGGAGGTAGAGGAAGGCCACCTCTAGGGAAGGAGGAACTTTTTCACTTGGAGATATGTATGCAGAAATGTTTGTAACATCGTTGGGAAACAGTGAAGACGAAGAAAACGTTGTACCTCTATATTTTTACAGTTGTCTTGAACAGACAATTCGCAGTAAAGCACACTGGGACCAGCTATTTCCCGCTTCTCTCCGTCGTTGTCTTTAAGTCGATGTGGCAGGTGCACATGTTACGCTGTGACTGAATGCGAAGGACCAAAAAATCCCTCTCGCGTTGCCATGAACCACAGAGTGAGTGTTTGTAGAAGCGCGGTATCACTCAGCGTACGGCCGCGCGGTGAGTCACGGCCCGAGGTCTTGCCGTGTTTTCCTTGCCTCTGGTTGATACTTCTGGTCAGGCTAGCACAAAAACCCTCTTCTGATCTGACTTCAATAGATCGACCCCGTTGGTATTGTGCTCGTGACAGCGTTGCTGCTCAAGCGTTCTTCGCTTTCTCCCGTTTTCTCAGGCTTTCAGCCAAAATAGGCCTTCCGTCATTGAAGCCATCTGTTGGCACGGAGGCTTAACGCGCAGCACACCCCTCCTACTGTACCGCTGTGCGGTAATGCCTGCACCACCCACAGTCTGAAGCCAGGAGACGGGGATTCTGTCATGAGACCTAGCTGTGTTGGGTGTTTGGTGACGTGTGTGTGTGTGTGTGTGTCAGAATTACAGAGGCTATTCTCTTAAATGTGGTTACAATGAAAACGAGTGAATGGCATTATACGACATGCTATTCCGTCACCGTCCCAGAGCATTTGATTGCATCGGTTCAACTCCCTCTACGTTTGCGTGGTAACTGTGTTTTTGTTGTGCATTGGTTGTCTATATTTGAAAGTAGGACGACGGGGTCACTTAGTCACATTGTGTGGTTGCTGATGAGCAGCAAATGTTAAGTGAGGGAGCAGAGGTTTTGGACCGAAAACGCCCTTTTTGACCGACACAATGTGGTCAGATAGTTTGCAAATTTATCTTATTTGGTCCGGGCGGTGTAATTAAACAGCTGTGGGAACGCTTTGGTCACGTTGTATTCATGTAAATGTGGGCTAGTTCTTATTTTATATCATCAAGTGTAAGCTGTGCTGGGATAAATGCTGACCTTAACACAACCATGATGGCAGAGGTATAAATAGTCAATTGTCATGATCAGAACCATCTTTGCAGCGTTTGCGGCTGCATTAAGGTAACGGTTAATTAAATGACAGGTTTGTCATCTTGCTGTTCTTCATGAGTTTAACTCCACACCCTTATATATATATATATGGGTATATAGACCCACTTTATGGTTTTCTTATTCTTAGCGCCCCTCCAGTAGGTGTTACCCACAGAGGCGGTTGTTCCTAAATGGTTGAGTTGGTTACTTTCGACTCTTCCACTTATTCATATTCTCCCTGGTGGATTAGTCAGTCACAAAATCATCTGCTAACAATAAATTATTCTCAAAAGATTTCCCCATTTCCCCTCACTTAAGGCATTTAAAAACACTATTGCAACACACTGTTCTCTGTTTTTGAAGGAATAGACATTTTGGGACACTTGATACCACTCTGATGTCTCTACGGTAAACATGAAGCCAGCAATCCGTTAGCTTAGCACAAAGACTGGAGACAGAGGGGAACAGCTAGCATGGCCTGGTAACCAATCGGCTTCAAAGCGTCTGTGTGTTTGGCCGAAACATGGGGAGACGTTTTTAAAGTGGATTTAAAGATGCAATTAGCTTACAGCTAACAAATGGACAGCAGCCCGCACATTGTTTGGGGCAAATCGATGGGGCCGGAACGAACTGCAAGTCAGTGCGACCCCCAGTGGACTTTTTAGGAATAGCAGCTACTTTTATAGAAATTAAATTGATGTCTTTCTGTCATTTTCACACTGAGCAAGTCATCCGACGGGCCGCACTGGCCCCCCCCCCCCCCCCCGGCGGGCCGGATCCAGAAAACTACATAATGAGTTCCATAACTCCATGCAGTGTCAATCGGGGGCACGAGAGCTGCAGAAAGACGTTTTACCCTGCAGATGGTATTTTACACCATTGGCTTTGTAATCACTTTGAATTTATTTTGTCTGTAATTATTTGGCACTTTAAATCACCACATATTGGCAACTTGAGGCTGGAGGTCTCGGCAAAAGCCGTAGACAGATTTTCTTTCATAACCCGCGTAGTGAAAACTTCAAACAGATCAAACATTTGGCGACCTCGGTTTCTTCTTTGGATCCGTCTACGATACTGAGAACACACCGGTAGGGTGGATATTTTATCCCTGAATCACATTTCACAACAGGCTTTTGGGATTTTAGAACGCACCAACCAGGAGGTTTTGATCTGTGAAAAAGTGATGGCTGCAGACCACCCTTAGTTTTGGGAGAAAAAGCAAGTGTACCGTCCAGATGACCCACATGTGAATCTTCTAACACGTCAGGAATGTGCAGCCATCACCAAGCCATCCAGCACAGATCCATAACATTGACATCTGAAAAGATGATCTCTGGAGCAGGAAAACATGACTCAGACAAACAAATTCCATATCTGGGACGTTTTCAGGACGGGGAACAAACCCTCACCTCGTCTCTTATGAAGCGGCATTACATTGATTGGATTGGCACTGCTTCACATTAGCATTTAGCAAAGAGTTGGACCTCGTGACAGGGGAGGGTGAAGGATCGACTTGCACTGCCCTGCTCTTGTCGCCACGCAGGTACAGGTGCATGACACGCATGGCAGGCATCGGTGCTGCGGCGCCTGCCTCGGATCTCTGCAGATGACTGCGGGTCGCGGCTCGGCCAGATATCAGAGAGGGAAACAACGGAAAGATCAGACAAGTGAAGAGACTCTCAGCCGTTGCTTCCGAACAGCTTACCCGTGAGCTCTCGCAGGGAGCGCTCGCGGCAAAGGCGTGCAGACAGGCCTTGGCGGGTGTCCCGCGTCCACGTGGCGCAGCCGGAGCCGCCGAGAGGCCAGAGGGAGAGAGGAGGAGAGAAGCGCGCTGTTGTGAACAACGCGGACGTCTTCTCGGCGAGTCGGTATACGGCTGCTTGGTCGTCCCTTTGCAGCGCGCGGACGAGGCTGCTCGAGGAGGAGCGCTCTCCCTCGCGTATGTTCTCCAGTCAATACAAATCGGTCCCTCATTGTTCATGCATCATGTCTGCAGATGCACGGCAGACGCCCAGAAGTCTCTATTTTCCTTCCCGTGACAGATTATCCGCGCGTCTCTGGTTTGCACGCAGAACTTTGTTTAGAACACAACACGTTGTCCTAATGAGTTTGTTTGAATGTAGTAGCACTGGTTATTTTACTGCTGACACTTCCTTGGATTAGGTGCATTATAGCACGCCGCCCATATTTAGCTCATTTTCAGTGTACGAACGAGTTCATTAAACTCTCCCAGTGGTTCTTGTTCACCTAAATACCAACTATAAGAAGGGACCTGAGGCAAACAGGTCTGGCTCAGCTGCTGGTTTATATAAACACACATAGCAGCAGGACACGTGTACATTAAGTTCACCTATAATTATTTGTCCTGTTGTCTTGATGCATCTGAGAACACGTCTGCATGAGAGGATCCAGCTGTTATATTTGGCAAATGGCACCACAGATGAAATCCAGATTGGAGAGAGAAAGAAGCTCCAGGCAACAGCACAACCCACTATTTAACTAAACTAATTTAATCGACGAGGTATATAAATGCTCCATTAAAGGGAACTTCAAGCTACACTCACTGCCTGTTACTGAGTGTCATCCAAGATTCATTTGGAATTACAAACACAAAATAATCCCCGCAATTCACCTTATTTCATGCCTTTCACACCATGACAACCAGGGAATGGAATGCACCGCCTCGAATTGCAATCAGTAAATTGATCGCTCGATGAATGTAAGTTATCAAGTTATCTCACACAAGTGATGTACTACTGATGGTTTTGCTCACAGAAATTGGCAAATGATTATTTTTTTTTCATACAATGGGAAAGCAAAAGGAAAGCAGAGGTAGAGGGAGGAGAAGGTGAAAGGTGACGTGCACTCGGCGGAAACATCTCGCTTTGTTTATGCAAAGAGACTGTGGACTCTCCCTTAAACCCACTAGACTCTATAGGGTGTTAATTTAGCAACAGATAATTTGTTTAGTAAGAAAATATGTGACACACACGCCAGATTCGTTCACTGATTTATCTACCGTTGTTTATCCCCACAGATCATTTTAAAAGCTGCAGTCTAGTACTTCTTATAAAGTAGGGCAGCTGTCGTTTCCAAATCAAATAAACAGTTTCTCCCAAAGATTTGGGCTTTTTTTGAACCATGCATTTAGTGGTGTGAGGATGGTGGGAAAGCTAGACTTTAATTTTTATTTTTCCTGGTTGGAACGCTGCATTTCTCACTCCGGTGCAGGACAGGAGTCTGATGCCGCCGTGGTCCTGGCTTTTGTAGTCTTAACCAAAGGGTTCTACCAACGACCACTTAAAAGAGGCTTCAGATGGAAGCTCTCATTATTCCCCTATAGGGAGGCGTAGGCCACACACACTTTAGAAAAATCAGCGGGTTTTTGTCGAGATTGAAATATTAAAGTTAGGCTTAAAACGTAGTATTAGTTCAGTAGGCATCGCTGTTTTTTCCTACATGGCTCCACTTAACGGGACTCTCTTAACCCGAGGTTTAAATAAGATTACATCCTGTCATGAATGTGTCAAGATAGATTTAGTAACATGTAGTTATATTTCACGAAAATTAGCCCGGCCCTTCTGTCTCCGGTAACCACTCACGTCCCTATTGAGATGTCAACATTTGATTAAACGTCCATCAATTTCAACATTATTACACACACACGAGGATGCCAGGCATCCAGACTTACCGAGAGAGATGGAGATTTCCACCACATGGCACTGGACTGACACTCAAAAACAGACCTGCGGTTGGCAACATCCTCTCAGACGCGACCGGTTCTTCAACCGAGCTTCTGCTTTTATGGAGTAATTGTGTATTCTTGGAGGTCACGTACTGGTCAATCCCGACCGTATTATTCATTTAGCCGTATATACTTATAAATGCGTTAAATGTTGGGCGGGGTGGGGACGGATATGAGCAGTTGGAACTAAACGTGTCATGTGAATCTGATGGCTTTACTTTGTGTCGTTCTCTGTCTTGTCCGTCAAGTCTCTTGCTGTGGATGGTCCTGCAGGCACGAGTCTCCCGTTTCCCCCCCTGACCCATTTCAATTTGCCTCGGCTGCAGCTCGAAGTCCATTGTGTCAACCTAGTGCATGTGTTTGCAATAAATGTGTGATTTATGTTGGACCCATGTAGGCCGTACGTCTTTGCTCTGAAAAGCAGGGAAGTTTTACACTTTGGAACGGACCCCAGAGATAAAAACCTTGGGGTCAGAGATACGCACACTGCAGCTCCAGCGGCTCGCAGCAAAGCGAAACCCTCACTCAAATTGGTTGTGATGAAACTGTCTGATTCTGATCTCTATTTAAATGTTTCCAAGTGAAAGCCATAAGCAGGAGAGGACCGGAACACGCGTGATTAGATGTGTGTGTGTGTGTGTGTGTGGTGTGTGTCAGGGCCGGGGCTCGGAGGCTGGCTGGAAGTGTTATGGGGATCTGCAGCCAGGAGAGACGGTCCTGCAGGATATAAAGGAGAGGAGAGGGCAGGAGAGGCGGCTCCACGAGATCCAACAGCAGCTGGAGATGCTGAACCAGGGCCAGGAGATGACTGTGAGTTCAAAGCAGCTACTTGTGTTCACACACACACACACACACACACATCTTTCCTCCTTTTCTCCATTTCCCTTCTCCGGTTGCATCCCTAGTCAGTGCTCAACAGCGGGTGTTGCCCGTGGACACTATTTTGAGGTATTAGCTGCCGATTGTTGGACTTTGGTTGCCATCAGTGGGGATTACAGAGGGGCGGGCTGATGTTGCTGTTGCTTAAGGTGCCCACAATCCAAAGAAGTGATGGCTCTGTGGAGGGAATCCGCATGGAGGTAAAAGAAAAGGGAGGAAATGGATGAACAAGGAACCTTTGACTCGCTGGATTCACCGTTGAGGCTTCTGGAAAAAGACGACGTTAGCGTTGAGCCCTGCTAACAGCTAAAATATTAACTTCACAGTTCATGTCGAATGTGGATTTACATTTGTTTTCAGTGAGGAGTGGAATGTCTTTCCCTTTTGGCGATTCCATTGCTTTAAAACATTCTTGGCTTAGATTCGATGTCCAGCCTCCACAGACTTCCCTAAAAACCATTGAGCTACGTCTGCTTCTAGGAGCTACTGCAGAGTTACAAGCGACTCCTGCAGCTAAAGGTACAACACAAGAATGCCTCAAGAACAAAAGGCTCTGAGTTCTGCTCTCTCTGACATTTATTCTGTTGGAAAGAAAAGGAAAAGATTTGAGAGTGTTTTGAGCTTCTCTCGATGGCGTCCAAATTACATCGGTTCTCACAGTGATGGAGCGCGACGTGATCATGTATGTGCCTAATTTAAAGATGAAAGATGCTCGCACACAGCGAGGTAATAAAAACAACAAGCGACAGTCACACCCTGACATCAAACAAGGCACCGTGCCATGCAAACAGAACCTAATTAAGAAAAACCGTGTTCTCACTGCATGTTACAGCCACTAAATGATTAAACCCGGCAAGCGACTGCAACGCAAACCGCCCACTCACTGTGTTCTCTGTGCCACCGGGTGTGTTTTCAGGTTGGAAAAGATTTATTCGAACGGAATTTGTCTGGGAGGACATTCTTGAAGAGTTCCAAGCAGCTCCAGGAAACTCATAAAGTTGATTTGTGTCACATCCGTGAGTCAAATGTTTTCTTCGGCGGCCTTTTCACACCTGAGGGCTGAAGCAACCGTGCAGGCTTCGTGCGTAGTTCTCCGGTGCACTGCAGGAGCACGATAACCAAGGAGAAATTAGTGTGTGGATATATTTAGTTTTTGTTTTTTAATAGTAATAATAGCGATACTCTGTCTTACATCACCAGGATGATACGCTTTTTCTCCTGTGGCCTACGTGCTGCCCTTTGTTTCTTTGTGTGTCGAACCTGTTAAAGAAGACGTCCCTGCTTACAGTCGATGATGACGCCAGTAGATTAGAAGATCCTTCCTGGATTCCAAACAAGGAAACTAAAAGTCAAAGGGGATGGCAATTTATTCATTTGTTTTAAGTATATATTTGAAATCTTTCATACACATGCAGAAAACTCTACCAGGAAGGATTGGATGTCACGTTTTTCCCTCAGAAGAAGTTTGCTGCTCTATGTTTAGTCTGGAAAGGTGGAAAATGTTAGTTAGTCTCCTACATTTTATCGGTGACCACAGATTCGGTGCTCCGCTTCAGTTTGATCGACTCCAGCTGGCGATGTTAAGAATTCAAATGTTTGTCTAGAGACCTACCTAATTTCCCCTTTCGCGGTGATTTATTTAAACAAAAGACGCGTAGTCTTGGATTCAGATGTGAGACTTGTTATTGTGTGCGTCATCTCTGCTTCTCCTTTCTCTCAATCCAAACAAAACTCCCATTCCAGCGAAACGTATCTCTTGACCGAAGAATCTCCTCCTGCGGCTTTAGTTTTCCCTTTTTTTTTGTTCCGTCGGCGGTGATATTTGCCTGTGCCTGATGGAGAAAGAGAAAGGTATCATTGCTACGCGGCTGCCATTGTTCTCGGTTAACGGCACGTAGGGTTCAGCGGGGTTATTTTCAAGTGTTAAAGCTAAATGTGTGAACTCAACAGCTGACCCGGTGCCAGTTTTCCTGCAGCCTCGTTTGGCCGCGTTCCTGGATCAACGGCAAAAGGAAGGACAATCCCAACGTTTACAGTAAGGCCGGATGGTCTCAGCGGGGCGATCTTGGTCTGATCAGGAAGACATCATCAATCATACAATTTAGCTTCATATCAGCCAGGTTTCCATATCATTTACCGACTAGAACGTATTTATTTCCAGTTGTTGAAGTGACTTCTTCCAAAGTTAGAACCTTGAACACCGACAAGTCAGAGTTGGCCCGCATCTGTTGGCGTAGGTCTTATCAAACACTGCCCTTTCACAACTCTTTTTCCACAGGAGGCCAGAAAGACATTCTTTTGCTCCCAACTTCTCTTAAACTTCTCTCAAACTTCTCTCAAACTTCTCTGCCCCTGCCACGGCTTCTGGCTTCTGGCTTCTGGCTTCTGGCTTCTGGCTTCGGGCCTGATCACACTGTCTGCTCTCTTTTTAAACACTTCATGATCTCCTGAATTGGAGACGTTTTCACTAGTGAGCGGCCGAGACCAAGTGATGTTCGCACACATGGTAAATCACCTGAAAATAGACAACTTTATGTCCAATAGAGGTGAGTTATGTGAACGATGTCAGAGGACCGTGAAAGCTGAGCGGCCCGCGCTTGTGGTAAACCGGTCCGGCTTGTAGCCGAAGGGCCCGACCGTTCTGGCTTCGTCAGATTCATCAGCAGCTGATAATCCGAGACGGTACAGTAGGCCGGAGCCTTTGTCTGAAGGTTGAGAGGTTTACCCAGAGCTGGACGTCTCCCGTCTGCAGGACGGAGAACAACACTGACCTCATGGTCCCCGTGGGTGCTACCGACGGAGGTTTCCCTTCAGCACAGGGCGTCAGGTCAGACCGAGGCTGACTCGATTAGCCCGCCGGGTCTGGATAGCAGGTGGGAAAGCAGTACGGGATGTCTGGAGCTGTAATATTGGAATTTGGACAATTATCTCCAGACATCTTGCGCTTGGGGATTTATTGGACTCTTTTTTTTTTTTTTCAAGACTCACCGACTTTAGCGATAAGCCAGTCGAGGGACTCTGCGCCCGCAGCAACGGCTGTTCCTAACGCTCGTGGAATCGCTCGCGCTCGGAGCATAAATAACTGAAATAAATTGTCGGGTTCACGAGCCGCCACGTCAAAGCAATTCCCCCCCCCCCCCCCCCCCCCGTTGACGGCCTTGTTGTTCCGACTCGAATCGATCCAAATGTTCACAAGATCTCTCTGTGCATCAGGGGAAAAGAAGTGAGGGGAAAGTATTTCAATGCATTTGAACAAAGAGGTGATTATAAAACCATATATTGTTATGCTTGCATGTTTTTTCCATTGTTATTCCTTTCTCAGGATGTGTTCAGTATGTCAGTGTTAGCAAAACATGGACGATGGAGTTTCCGTCTTTCCAGAAAGCTGTCAAGGTAAGATGGTCATCTTTGAGCCAAAAGAGTTCCGTTTGGATATTACAGCTACACGGCTACACATTACACAGCTACACTCGGCGTTGCCAACGGTTACCAGACAAGACATTCATGGCAGCTGAAAAAAAAAAGTTCCGATAAAAGGGCCAATTATCACATTGGGTATTTAATTTGCGCAGCCTTGATGTGTTTCGCGGTGCTTCGGTCTGCTGTTTACTAGCGGTGTTAACTGGGAGGCGGACTGTGGTACTGGTGTTAGACGGACAGGAAGTCACCCTCGGCCTCCCGCCCACTGAGGGCACCTGAGGTTCAACCAAAGACTCACAGCGTTCTGTCACAGCCGTAAAAAAAACAAAACACTTATTCTCCTACATCTTCTTTTCTTGGAAAGTCTAACTTGTAGTTCCCATCGAACCGGCTGGGACCAGTTAAAGTTATTTCTGGCCATTAATGCTCTAGCCAGTGGGGTTCTTTTTTTTATTGCCCCTTGAGCAGTCAAATCCTGACAGACCTGTAATTGACCAGTGTTTTTTTGGGGGGAGGCCATGAGTTTCAAGTTGCAGGAATGCCTCGCTGATGTCTGTGCAAATTTATGATACAGTTCCAAGCAAGTTTTCTTTTTTTCTGTGGGCGGGTGTCAGTTGTACCTATTAAAACACACAATGAACCTGGTAGGGCAGCTGAGTGAATCCCAAATTCCTAGACGCTAAGTGTGCTGCTGGTGCACAAACCATTGGATATGTTTTTTTTTCTTTTCCTTTCCCCTTCCACTATGTGGAGGTCAAGGTCAAGTCTACAGGCAAAGGGCCGTGTCTTGCTCCGCGCATTTCAAAGGATAAAAACATGGAATGTGTCCACGGTGCCTGCGGCCTCCTTTACGTTTGAAAGAGCAAGTAATTGCTCGGGTCTGAATGAGCAACGTGGCCCAACCTGTCGTGATCTGACGGGTGTCTGTTATTACATTCTGCAGGACTTTGTTCACGCATAAGCGTTTGTCTGGTAGAGATGTCTATCTGCCACTGGGTCCCGCCGAGGGGCTGAAGGGTGTTAGAGGGCGGTCGGGTCCTATGGGGAATACAGACGATAGACAGCGTTACCTTATAGTGGTAACGGATAAGAAACAGCGACGTGATGTGTCTCGAGTGTCTGGAAAACAACTGCATGGGCGTAATATTCTCTCAGGACTCAGTCTGAGAGGATGCACACACTTTTCAGGTTTGCTTTTGAACTAATTTATATTTTTCTAATGATGAACTTGACATTAGAGGAAATACTCTTTGTCTCTTCATTGCAGAGAATTAGATGCACAACGCAAAAGTAAAGAAAGGACCCATCCAGCTCCTCTGAAGCTCACTAATTAGTGCGTGGTGTCTCGTGTTGTTTGATCCAAAACGAGATGAAGTGAGTTGACGCCCGTGCGATGTGTCTTTGTGCTAATCTGAAACAGATTCTCTGCAGGCAGACGCTGTGAGTGGGCCGTCCCACCTTCCCGTGCATCACACAGCAGACACACAACGTTAGCGGTTGAACTGGTGAGCGCAGTGGGAACGTTTCGCAGCTACAGATGTTTCTCTCAGGACCTGATGGAGACCAGAACCCGTCGGAAAGGAGAGCGGCCATTGGACTCACTCACGCTATTTTACACTTCATAAATTGGTGATGTGTCACTGCTGTCTTCACAGCTCCTTCCGCTGCCAAAAGAATCTATTATTTCTGCCTTGACTGGCGTCTGAATCAGGGACGGGATAATTGGGACATTTCTGCTCCGGGGCCAGGGACACTTTGTTCAGCACGTGATGACGGCGGGGAACAAAAGTGCACATGCAAAAAGAAGGAGGATAATTATTAGCCGTGACATGTTTTTGGTAGACTGTCAAGGTGATGAAAGGCAATGAGTCGATATTATTAGAATATTGGGTTCTTGCAGCAAAGTACAACATTCGAAATTGCCCTTTGTTGTTCTTCTGGGTTTGTATCCTTATGGTTGAAATGCACTTATTGAAAGTCGCTCTGTATAAAAGCGTCAGCTAACTGACATGTAATGTAATGTAAAGTGAGAACGTAATGTTCTCACGTGAACAGATGCCAACTATGAGCACTTGAGCATAGGTAAATTGATCATGTTTCACCTTATTATTATTATAAGACAGGATAATCCTTTATTTGTCCCGCAACTGAAAATTCACAGGAGGGAAACACGGGATAAAAACAAGAGCAAATAACTGTAAATAAGCAGTAACAAAAAACAAGGATCCACATAAACTCTAATTAGTCTAATTAGTAGTTGTTTATCACCATAATAAGACAACATGTATTTCATTCTGAACCATTTCCTCATAATCCACTCTAAAAAGGTTGGCTTTTCCCTTCCAACTCTCCTGCACTTCCAATAGGAGTCTGATATCATGAAGTGTTTTTCCCCCGACTACTTCCAACTATGCACAAGGAAGAGGCGCGGCAATATTATTATTAACTGCCACTGTCATCACAGTTCATGCATTCATCCAACACATTATCAAGAACTGAGTTTTAAGCCCAGCGAAGGATGTTCTTACTGGGAACACATTTTGGGGGGATTTTTGGGGACAGCTGCTAAGCTGCGGATATCCTGTAATAAGGCCATGTGACCTGGATGCGGCGTACTGTACACGGTTGCTTGTAAGACGCTTCTGTGTGCACATATTCTTCTTTTCATTTCCCCCCGTGGTCTAAAATCATATATATATTTCTTGAATCCCCCTACATACGTTATATTTGTGTCCTCCTGCAGAACGGCTCGGCAGACCTGACGGAGGAGCAGTTACTTAGTCTGCTGGGTGGATGTGAGCTGACGGAGGAACCGACCCAGGATCTCGAGACAATTGACACCACACAATGAGGCCCTAAGAAAGCCGTGGGTCTTCTTTTATTTTTTAAATGCTTTTCTAACTTTCGGTTATTCTGTAAACAGTACTATAATATTGTAATAAAAGTGCTGCTGATTTGAACCCATTTACTCATACATTTTGTAATGTAATGTAACATTTATAACAAACATTTCCTGTGCTTTTGAAGAAACACCCTCAGCTTTTTCCTGCTGATGCTACTGAATGTTTCCTTTCTTCTTTCTCACACAATTCATCAGGACTCCCTCTGCGTTGTAACTGTAATGAGAATATGTTGAAATGTGTTGCTTCCACCCTGTGAACTTCTATTTTTGGTTTCCTTGTTTTCAATATGCAGCAGGATCGCGTCCCATTGTTGTTATTTTGTGTTTAAGTCCTTTGCTCGAGGAAACGCAGCAGCACTGCAGGCTTCCAACAACCTGAGTATCATAGATGAGAACAGAAAATCACAGCTATTAAATGTAATAACGGGGTACTGTGGCCGCAGAATGTTCTACAGCTCACATACAAACTCAAAACAGTGAAATCTGAACACTGCATTCGGTTTACTTTTATTAAACTAGAGAAGTTCTGAAGTTGCCTTGTTCGTTAATGAGGAAAACGGGGATGAGCTTTTCCCCACACGAGTGATGATCGAAAGTCCCACTCAGAAAAATCTCGGCATTCCTGTCATTCCTGCCTCCGCAGGTGATCTGCTCCAGTTCGGGACAGATTAGTGGGATCTTCTACTGAAGTGTCTGAAACGGACAGACGATGGGCAGCATTGAGGATGTTGACTCGTCGTTTGTTGGGGAGACTTTGAACACTGCTGACACGGTTCCCACTTTCTCCTTCTCGCGTCTCCAGCTGGCCGATCTCGGCTCCAGGGTTCCTCGCCTCGCCCCCCTCTCTCACCGGCACGGGACACCTACGGGCCTGTTCGCCTCACCCTTCCCCTCACCCAGACATTCTGAGACCCCCCCCCCCCACCCCCTCTAACCGGCCAGGAATTATCCCACATTCCTCTGGGCTGAAAACAGGTGATCCTCCAAGGTCAAGCGTGCGTTATCTGCCCGGGGATCAGAACAGGTGCGACAGAGCACACATCAGACCAACAACTGACATCAGTTTTCAGTCCGTAAGATTCACAACACTTTGTGAGTGCAGCACAACATGCCTGGAAGATATGGTACTCATTTGGGGCAATGGAAACACAGGGAGCTTTATGCGGTGGGGATGAGATCACTTCTAATGTAAGGAAGCCGCGGCGCGCTGAGGCCGTCTGTGTTTTCACCGTTGCCTTGGGCTGCGGCTTATTTCAGGCCCTGTGGAGCACAGACATCAGCGGCCTCGCACGAGAAACTGTAGAATGTCAATGCACATTCTCGCTGGTAGGAGCGGAGCAGATCTGCATGGACGCGCTCTGTAAGCAGTTTATACTTCATGTTGAGTTTTCCTGCAGCTGACTCCCAAGAATATTCCCTTTCCCCAAAGCTTCACCAGACTCAACTAGTGGATTCCAGCGTGGCTCGGCTCCCTCTGCTTTTCTTGGGAGAGGGCTTCAATCAGAGTGCAAGACGTCCAGAGACCATTGGGAAAGAAGTGAAACTGTTCAACTCTTTGCCCACAATGACATCAGCCGACCACGGCACCTTTTCAAAGTGTTTATTGTTCAGTTGACATTACAAAATAATATGTAAAAGAAATGAACGGCACTTTGGGTAGGAACTATAGTACAAAGTTTATAGAAAAGCGTCACTGATAATTAAAAAAGACATACAAAAAAACAAAGACATCCTCATGTCAGTGTGCAAATAAGTTTTTACAGACAGAAACGCTTCCATATGAGGCTACGCTTCTAGATAAATTATTTAAATAGCATACATCTACACAAATGAAATAAACTCAACATAAAACAAACACAATAATTTATCAAAACAAAAGCACAGGAAATACATATAGCACAACATTCAGATAACATGTATTTAATCCTTTATGTTCCTGTTTGGGCTTCTACAAAAATATCTTATATACACACAGAATAAAAAAATGATACTAAAGTCTCGCTTAAAAAAAATATATAAGCCAACCAATTTATACTCTGATGCTAAGACATGTGATTCTTGTGCATTGCAGGCCTCAATACAAAAATAATTAATGAGGTAATATTTGTACATGAAGGGTTTCCTTTGATTTCCCCCTGTCAGAAATGTAGGCCTATAAACAAAAGCTCAGGCACACCAGTCATGCACGCGATATGGATGTTTACAGATACTATAAGTGATCTTTAACTGTTTGGGTCTAATGTATTGTTTCATCTTGCCATTAGCCAAAAACAGCCCTACTTGCAAAGGTTTACTCGGGAAGGAAAAAGACTGGCCCGCTCTGTATAAATCCCTTCACACACTCAGTAAAGATTAGAGGTATGAACATAATATTTACTAAGAATCGTGGCTCCAAAGCAGTGTTACGTGCAGCTGTTCCAGAGCCCTGTGCCGTCCTGAATTTTGTGCTCTCCTCGTCTCTTCTAGTGCTCTTTCCTGAGAAGAAGTTTGAATGTTTTTGGGTGGCGGGGTCTTTAAAGGAAGTCAAAATGAAAACTCATAATACAGTTGTCTCGTTGGGTGGCACACATGCACAAACACACAAACCACATTCACTCTCTTTGATAGCAACAGTCAGTTTGGTCCCTCAACAGTTCCTTCAAGCCAAGGAGTTGTCCTACTGCTCTCTTCATACCGACATACCACAGCAGATGTCTACTAATGCTCAAAAATAATATTTAAAACCATGTAACACTCTCCCCTTTGGTCATTTGTCCGCAGAACAATTCTGCCGACAGTTAAGTTGTGCAAAGCAACAAGACGCGGGTTCCCCCTTCAACGCGGATCAGAGCAACAAAGTGAGAGGGCCAATTTCTTCTCAACAGAGCTGTGCTCATGTGGAGTTTGGTGCAGAATCATCATTGAACTTTCATTTGGCGTTATGTCCTGAGGTCAGTTTACCTCATATTAACTCACTTGCTCGTCATTCCTCCAATGTGCAGTTCTCAAAAGAAAAAAGGTTAAAGAGATATCGGTCCAGGTCTTGTATTATATATTCATACCAACGGACAGTCTGCTAGAAGGTCCTGTGCTCCAATTATGTATCTGAAAGAAATTATAGGAGAAAATATGTTAAAAATAAAGTGAAAGGAAATGTAACCGTTCTTTTTAAAATATTAAATAATCGCTTGGTGCTTACCTCTGCATTCGTATTTGAGGTCTGAGAAGTAAACCATCTCCTGAGAGAAGACGTACAACCCTAGTCGCCCACCGGCGTACGTCTTGTCGTAGATGTTCCCAGAATCGGCCATGATCCTCTTGCCTTCATACATGACCACTCTAAAAAAGAAAATGTAGTCACATGAGCTCAATGCCACTATGGCACAAATGATGCAGATCTTGTAACTGAACGAGGGGTCGTGCCTCTGAGGTTTTGAACTCACCTAATAAGTCCAGACGTGGGCCTGTGGGTCAGATGCCATCTGTAGGCAGTGAAGTCCTTCCAGCCAATGTTCTTGGGGTCGTGCCACAAAGTGCGAACCTGAAAAGTAAGATTTTCCATGCTTAGACTCAGAAAAGGATCCAACTAGTTGAACAATATCAAACTCAATGAATGTACACCAACCTGTCCTGCGGTGTCTCCAGTGTGCCACAGGGCGTTCCTCAGATGCTCACCGGGCCCAGTGGTGGAGTTGACCACTTTGATTGACAGGCCCGAGTAGCCTTGAGCTCTTGTGGGCGTGTGCGACCAGTAGGTCTGTGTGATCTGTTTCCACATCACTGTGTAGAACCGGGAGCTCGACTGGTAGCCAAACACGAAACCAGCGTAGTCGTCATCTCTGTCCGTGTTGACGAAGAACGTTCCACTGAAGTCCACTGCGCTGAACTCGTCGTAACCTGAATCCATTAAAGAGATGGTTTAGAGGAGGTTTGCTACCACTTTATGTCCACGCAGAAGAAGGTCTGACTGTGTATTACGCACCAACAGCAATGCCGGGGTCGCAGTTGACGGTCTGCACCAACTCCTTGCCCTGATGCCGGACCACCCAGTTGGGGTCAATCTGGGACGTGCCCTTGGGGTCCAGAGGAACCATTTGGAATCTGCGGAAGTCTGTTTCGCTGATGGCAAAGTTCTCCGGGCACACGTCATGGATGTCCAGAATGTTGTCTTGGTCAAAATCGTCTTTGCACACATCACCGCGGCCGTTGCCTGAGAGGAAAAGACGGAACATGGAAATCAAAGATGGAAAAGGAGCAACAAAACTAAACAAAGGGACTATTTATCAGGTAGATTCCACCGACGTCAAACAAAAGAGCACACATGACACAACGTTGACAGAATGACTCACCGTCAGAGTCCAGCTGATCCGGGTTGAACGCCAGCCTGCAGTTGTCCTTGTCGTCGGGAATGCCGTCGTTGTCGTCGTCGTGGTCGCATGCGTCACCCTTGCCGTCCTTGTCGTGGTCCGCCTGGTTGGCATTGGGTATGTAGGGGCAGTTGTCCAAGTTGTTCTGGTGACCATCCTCGTCAATGTCCTGGTTGTTGTCGCACTTGTCTCCTACGCGATCTGAGTCAGAGTCGAACTGCAGGAGAACAGAATTCCTTTATGATGAGATTTCCCGCTCACACTGTAAGACTCTTGTCCTCGCTTCAACTGATGTATCAGGTGCCGCTGGTCTGAAGGAAGCCCCTTGTTTTCAGGTATGCAAGCAATGTCCTTTCAGACAAGCGAGCGGTGCCCTTGCACTTCATCAGAATTACATATTTGTTCCAAAGCGGGATGAATGGAGAGGAGGCACTGTGGTATTTTACCCTCAAAGTCGGCACATTACTATCTGAACATAGTCAAGCGAAACAGTGATCTACGTTAACCAGCATGGGTTGTTATGGACGGACGAGAGTGTAGTTTACCTGGTCGGGGTTGTGCTCCAGAGGGCAGTTGTCGCAGTGATCACCCACCCCGTCCCTGTCGGTATCTCTCTGATCCACGTTGTAAACATACGGGCAGTTGTCGTTCTCGTTCAGAATGCCTAATGGGTGACACGATTACGACTCATTTAAGCTCACAGGACTGTAAAAAAACTGAATGAAAGGCATTTGAAGAAAAAAACACTTACCATCGCCATCAATGTCAACAGCGCAGGCATCGCCCTCGCCATTGTTGTCAGTGTCCGTTTGATCGGTGTTGGCCTCGTACACGCAGTTGTCACAGCTGTCGCCAATGTCGTCTCTGTCTGCGTCATACTGCGCAGGGTTGTACACTCTTGGGCAGTTGTCCTAATTTTTAAAGAGAAATCAAAACCCACAATGAAATGACTCAAATGGATCATTACTGAAATCAACTGTATGTACAGGAACAAAACTCTACTTGTTCTACTTTTTGTGATGTTCCACTGCAAGCACAGCATTTTTCTTTTTCGCCTAACTTTCCAAATCCACACTAAGAAATATGGCCAAAAAGCCACAGAGTTCTTAATCCTGGCTTCATGCACTGCTACATGTTTTCCACTCTGGTGAAAGCACAAAAACACAGAGACTTTACATTCCTACTGCCCAAAGGAATCATGGCTGCGTCTGATTGCTACGTCTGGCCTCTGAGGAAAGCACACTCTGGGGCTTAAATAAACTGCCGTGATGACTCACCCTATCATCGGGGATCCCATCGTTGTCATCATCGCGGTCACATTCATCACCCAGGCCATCTTTGTCATGATCTTCCTGGCCGGAGTTGGGAAGGTTGGGGCAGTTGTCCTGTAAAGGAACAAAGGAGCAGTTAAGGAGACACTCTTTACAACAATAGAGTCCAGATATTCACGCCGGTCCATGTGGGGTCTGCCTACCTTCTTGCAGTGGTAGGTGGCGTTCTCCACACAATGCAGGTCAATGTTTGGCCATCCGTCAAGGTCACTGTCCTCTCCGCAAATACGGCCGTTCCCAGCGTACCCTGGCTTGCACTCGCAGCGGTACATGGACTCGGAAAAGACGCCCAAGTAGATGCAGTTTGCATTCCTATGGCAGTCGTGGCTCCCGTCTTGGCAGGGGTTACGGGGTTTGCAGACCTAAAGAAAATGACACTGTTAAAAAAAAAGAAACTGGAAGCAGCTAACCTACAAGCCACAGGCACAGTGAGCGAGTAATAACTCTAACCTGTTTTTTAGCAGTCGCCTGTTCCACTCCTCTTCCGAAGGGCTGAGGACCAGAGAAGCGCGCAGGGCAGGGAAGGCAGTTGTAACCGGGCTCGGTGTTCTCACAGCGATGGACTCCGTTATGGGTGTGGCAAGCATCGGGCACCTCTTTACATTCATCGATGTCTTTGCAGGCGACGCCGTTCCCAGAGAAGCCGGGTGGACACCTGCCACACCTGAAAGAGCCGTCGGGGAAGCTGGCGCACTTTGCTCCGGGGAAGCAAGGACTGGAGAGACAACCATCTGTAGAGAAAAATAAACGGCACTTTAAAAAAGGGAAAGCTGCTGCGAATGACTTAATCTGATTTTGGTTGAACATCAAAGCCTGCTTACCAATAGGGCAGTCCTGTTTGTTGCACAATTGAGACAGGGAGGCATCCCCAACGCAATCCTTTCCTCCATATTTGGGGACAGGGTCGGAGCAGAGACGTTTGCGGGTCTGGACTCCTCCGCCACAGGTAACAGTGCAAGTGTCCCATGGTGACCAAGGTCCCCAACCTCCATTGACTAAAGGGTATCATGAAAACATTGTTCAGTTTGTTCCCTTGACTCCAGATACACTCACACATTGTTGATACTTTGCAACTGAAATTCAACCCACCAGGACAGGGTGACTTTTGGCAGATTTCCGTTTGACGCCCTTCCCCCTGGCAGTCCCTGCCCCCCATCTGCGGCGTGGGAGAGTTGCAGAGGCGTATCCGGGTGATGACGCCCTCGCCGCAGGTCACGGAGCACGATGACCAGGGAGACCAGTGGCTCCAACCGCCGTCCTGTTTGACTGTGAGCAACGCATGCCCGATTAATTCATAGCGCTCTCAAACGGTGAACGTCTATCGCCGCAATGGGGTAAAAAAAAAAATATTTTAAAATGTTGCGCGAACTTACAGCGTTTGTCGCATTCCTGAGGGTAGCAGTCACGGGTCTGGACGGAGGTGCCCTCGCAGTTGCTGTTGATGCGGTCACAGGAGCGCCCGCGCTGCTGGATGCCCCGGCCACAAGTCACCGAACAATGGGTCCAGTCGGACCAGGGGGACCAGCCATCCTCTGTGACTGTACGGAGGAAATGATATCTCAAAAGGGGAACCAAGACAATGAGATGAAAGTTCCGAAGCAGATTCAGAAGGAGTCTCACTTGGTCCACAGCGAGGGCAGCACTCTCCATCTGGCACGGTGGCGTTGGCACACGGCATCAGAGGGCAGGAGATTTTGCGACACACGGTAGCAGAGTTCTGGACAGAGGAAGAGTTGAATTAGTCCAAGAATAATGTGGGAGCCGACTGAGCTGGTGCTATTCCAAGCCTTAATGCTCTGATTCATGATGGAGGGATGTTTATCTGTGACATAACACCTTGATAGAAAACCTAATCCTCACTCACACTCTAACTAATTACACAATGCATGAGCAACCTTCACTAGAGGTTGTTGGAGGAAGAAAGAAAAGCCCCCATGCTGCTTTGTTGCTAATGAAGAAGAAGTGTTGGAGGCTTTCAGGCAGAATAGATGCTGTTACAGAGCAAGGCGCTGACACGGACACTATTATCACTTCATAACAGCAGGGACACAGGAGACACGGCGGCGTCTTTCTTCGGGCCGGCTTGCTTAAAGGTCGCATTCCAGCAGGTGTGGTGTGACGCTCACCTGGCAGGTGCACTCGGTGCAGCTATCCACGGTCCATTCATCTTTGTCCTTGTGTTCGAATCCGTTGTGGATGCAAATTCCACCGGGGATGTTCATTTGATTTTTCAGCAGCGTGCTGTCCTCAGACTGGAGGGGAACAGAGGGAGAGAGAGAGAGTTTCTCAGGACGGAGCACGGAAAAGTTTCCCTCTGCCAAAGTTCCGATTCAAATGAATCACTGACCGACAGCGTGATTAAGACATCGCCTTGCCGCTATTGAAGCAGTGCAAACGTGACCGAGAGCCAAACATATTTGTGTATTCAGATGGGTCTCATTAAGGACTCGGCCAGAGACCGCCATTACAGCGACAAGTGGCCGGGGAATGCTTTAAAGACGGAGACGGGAGGAGAAAAAGGAGCAAATGCTGACGGAGAGCAGAGCCTGGAGCTTACCACTTTGCGCAGTTCATTCGACAGCTGTTTAACGACAACGCCGAGTCCCTTGAGCTCCTTGAACATTCCGGCGATGTCCTCACAAAAGAAGCCGCAGACAGCCTGCGGATCTGAATGCAGGGGAAGGACGGTCCAATGATTGACTTCACCGGTTGAGAGGAACGGAGACAAACTTTCAGGGTGGGGTCGAGGGGGGGGGGTCTCACCTTTGGTTCTGTGGCCGGTGTAATCGGCCCTAATGGCTGGGCTGGAGCCGTTGACCGGGTTGTTCAGGGTGAGGACGTCAGTTAAGGTAGCTGCAGAGAGGAAAGAGGACACGTTAATTTCTGTTCACTGGAGCACAAGATAGTCAGTCGACGGACGAACGGTCTTGATCTATTCAGACGTACCTCCACTCTGGCATCCCTTATTTCTCAGTATAGCATCCAGAGGGGTCCCAAAGATGAAGCGGAAGTTTTGAAGCACTCCCTGCGGGACAATGAATTACAGTCAAGACATTTTCTTACAGGACCAAATGTTACTTTTCATCGCAAGTAATTGGGCGAGCCGAATCACTTAGAACTTACCATGAATTTGTCTCTCACGACTCCCTTTCCGATCCTGAGCCTTGCAACGTCGGCCAACTCCTGGGACAGCACTTTGGAGATTGGCAAATCCATCTCTGACACGTTGATCTCCTCGCAGCCGACGAAAAGCTGCACCCGGTCATCCTGGACAAACAGCGTGACGTTCTTCCAGTGTCCGGTGGCCAAGTCAGCATCCTCGATGGACACGACCTGCTGCTGGCTCAGAGTGGAGTAGACCACGTCCAGAGTGTTCGCCTTGCCGTTGGAGATGATCTCGAAAATGGATCCGGAGCCGTCCTTCTTCTCGATGGTCAAAAGGCTGCCCCGGGTCTTCTTGAACTGCTTCAGGTTGACCAGGAGGAGGAAGCCCCTCTCGGCCTGGATAGAGTCCAGGAGGTCCCTGAGGTAGCTGTCTGGCACCGGGGGGATGAGGTCTGCGTTGAGGACCTTGTATGCAGGGCTGTGGGGGTCGACACCTTTGACCAAAGTCACTCCGTTGTGTCTCTTGTTTACCCGGGCCATTTCAAATAGGTCATATACACTGTTATCGCCTCGACTCTCTGCGGGCAAAGAAGAAAAAAAAAATCTCATAATGACCGTGTGCATGAAAATGCATTAAACCAAAATGAAAAATTAAATACATGTATATTATATTTAGTATTACCAAAAATAAAATCATTATAAGAAACTTTATTATATTGAAATGATACTATAGCGTCCCAACTGGTATTATATTATTTTATTAAATTGGGAACTACCTTTACAGGCCAAAAAAGGAAGGATTGATAACAAACGTTTCCCTTCTCACCTGCCAATCTGGCTCCTTCACAGCTCCAAAGCATCAACAGCACACAGATGCCCCACAGCATCATTCCTAAACCTCAAGTGGCCCCTGCTGACAACACAACAACAAACACGCCGTTACGGGACACATCTGTGAGACATATTGCCATTAAAAAAAAAAACGTTAATTGTTAAAATAGTCTACAAACCTTTTTAAAAAATAAAAATCCCCTCCAAAAATAGATGAGAAGAAAGTGCTCGCTTGCTGGACTCAGTGTCCCGTCTCTCTTCCTTTAGAACTCGTTGAAGCGCATCAACTGGTCGGGTGAAAAGTCTCCGTGAGCTCCTCTCCGGGGTTTATTCCGCTGCTTGGACTTATTCTACTGACTGGTTTCAGCGATACGAGCGCTACTTAAACGGTCCGAGGACATTCCTGAGGGCTCGTCTGCACCAATGGGGAGGCTGCGTGGAAAAGAGGGCGGGGCTTATCTTCTTACCTCACAGCCTGTCAGAGGAACATCCGCGACGCACACACACACACACACACACACACACACACACACACACACACACACACGGAGGAGGAAAAAAAGGCATTCCTGAGACATTTCCATCACCGGACAAATATTTAGCACACGCACCGGCGCCAAGATTTGGTCGTTTCCGGTCAAGTCAGAGTCGAATGGTCCTTACTTTATAAGGCTGTCATTTAAATAAATAAATAAAGATATTTTAATGATTCTAAATGAGCAGGCCAATTAATTCGGTAGACTGGTTTTAGAGGATTTAGAAGTAATGTAAAACATTGTATTCCATAACCTTGAAGCCTAACCCTGATATGAATTAATTCCAGCTTAGATTCATGGCATAAAAAATGTAATTAGGTTACTGGTTTCATGTGTTCTTCTCATTCACTCACTGAGTGATGACTATGTAGTGGCTTCAAAGGTCCCCTTATGTCTATAAAGTGTAAAAATAGTTATTTGAATGTCAGAAACACGCACGTTCACACCAAGCATGTGTGTATTTTACTAACTCGGCATGTTTGCTTAAATATATTTAAAATGTAAGTTTGTAAGGTTAACATTGTAGCCGTGTACAGTAATGTCCCCAACATGTAGTGTAGCAGAAGTATAAAGTGGACGAAAAGTGAAATAGCACCTAAAAAACTCAAAGTCACTTTTCACCACTGACCATTTGATCGATTTTTATAAACTAAAACATTTGCTCAGTTTCCTTCAAAATGATGCCATTGTTTATGGCTTAGCAGTTGACCTTTGCCCTCTTTCTCTCTCTCTTCTCTCCCAGACCGATCCTCGGGACAGACTGCTGTCACTTCAGCGCCGTCCTCAGCCGTGGCTACGATGCGACCCAACATCTGGACGGCGGCTCTCCAGCCGGTGTGTGCGCACCACCGGAAACGCCACACTTTTTATGACCACCCCCGGGGCCATTTTGGACCCACGCCGCTTAACACTCCCCCCCCTCGGCTAAAAAAACCCTCCTACAGGAAGTGACGCGGCAGCGATGCTGCTTCACTGCTCACATTGTCTCTCACATGGAAAAACGGCTGCGCGGCTGTGAAATGGGACGAAGGTGGCAAAGGAGCCTCCGGCCTCTTCGTGGGGGAAAGAATCCTTGGGGCATCGGGGGGGGGGGGGCAGGTGTGACTGGCGGCGTCGCAGCGGGCGTGGGGCCGTGAGCTCGCGGCGTGGGAGGTGTGCAACTGACAAGGCCGTGTTGGAGGTGAAAGCACTCGAGCGGGCTGGCCGGAGCCAGCGCAGACAGATAGCGAGTGTTTACTCGGAGTGTGTCCCTCCGCGTTAGTTTCCGAGCGGGGGCGGGCTCGCCAGCGGCTCGCCAGTGTGTGGGAGAGTTTGTTTGCGTTTAATCGCAGAATTTGTCGGCTCCTTTCTGCATGAGCTCAAGATAAAAAAAAAAACCCTTAAAAACTGACAGGGAACGGTGACCTCATGTGGTTTGGATCTTTGTACCTCACCGATTCAGCTGAATGTGTCTGACTTTGTTTAATGTATAATATATTCACACAAACACACGGCTCTCTGTCAAAGAAGACAACATCTCTAATATTTAAACCCAGTAGGTCTGTTTAGAGATGCGTGCTGATTAAGAACCAGCCGGTGCAGGTTTTTTGTTTATTAGATACTCGGCGTGAGCAGCAACCGTTGCTGGAACACGCTCAGGCCAACCTGAGACGTCAAATAGAGACACGGCGCCCCGGGACGCGTTGAGAGGTAATAACGAAGAAGCGCTGTTTCCATGACGCCGAAGGGACGTATCGTAAACCAGCCAAATTGTGCTTGAAGTCCAAAACGAATCCAAACTTCTGACCTCGAGGAGGACAGAACTCCACGGCAACGGAGACGTTCCCACAAACAACAGGGGAGCTACGCCTCACACACACACACACACACACACACACACACACACACACACACACACACACACACCGGTTAATTGATGACTAAGGTGAAATCCAGCAGGCAGGTGAAGAGATTGAAAAGTCATTACTCTGCAGTATTTAACTTTTTACGTCGCCTCAGGCTTCAGCTGGTGGTACCACCAGTGTTTATGAGAACAAAAACCAAATAAATATAGGTTTGGGCTTGAGCGGATTTGTCTTCGCACTCCACTCATAAACATTACTACTCACTTACAATACAATGTAACACAAATAATTTATTTCATGTTAAATTAAAACCTTACTTGCACACCGTGAGCATTAAAAGCAGCATTGTTTTTGTGCGTGTGTTTATGACAGCATGGTAACAGCGTGCCGGAGGTTTTTAGGGTCCATATGACGCACTCGTGTTGCTGTTATCCAACAGACAGGTTTAGACTTTCTCCCAAAATTCACCGTCATCTGCAATGACTAATTCATCAGACACGTGCGGCACCGTTCGTCTGGATGGGCTCCACCGGGACGTCCACATACGTGCGTTTAAACACAAAGAGAGAAAAAAACAGAAGCGCGTGTGTTGGGAGGGAGCGGCGTGTATTGACAACTTCGATTTGGCAAGCGGGGGGGGGGGGGCTTGCTGCAACGCATCGCTCTTATCTGCCACAGAACCTGCCCCGTGGGGCCACCGGCCTCCTGTGACTCACATTTTTTCGAAGAAGAAAGCGGCTCGAGAGGTGGAAGTGGAAAGTGTGCGTAAGGGGCCTGTCAGGTTTGCCAGTGACGGACACGAAGAACACGAGTCACTGATGCACCATGGGCAAGGTCGCCGGCGAGGTCACCTTTGATCAGCGATCACCATCATCGCCAGCTGTTTAAATGGATCCGTAAATCTTCCGCGGTCGGCTCTGTGTTGAACTTTGTGCGCAACATACTTTAATAACTCACATATAACAGGGTGGCTTAATCCTCCTCCAAGTAGATCTGGGAATTGTACGATACCATTTGTCGCCAGACTAAACGCTTTTTCTGTTTTGTTTTGGGCAGATGACAGAACACTCGAGTGACTTGGACCCTCCGGACCCTCCGTAAATCATTGATTGTGATCCCTCCTTGGCGTTGGAGGGACGAGAGGAGGAAATATGGATATTACCAGTGGCTTCGGGGCTGGCGTGACAGTATTATAAGAGCCTGTTCCGTCTGTGTGTGAATGTCTAAAACGTTAATCAATCGCTTGCCTTTGACGCTTCGAACAGCCCGAACGACCCGAGAGGAGGATTTGTGTGGCGGCGGCGGCGGCGTTTAAGCTAGCACCCCCTCTCCACGTGTGCATGGGAGGAAAGCGATTCATCGGTTGCAGTTGAGTCGGCTGGATTCCGGCAAGTGATGTCGGAGTCGTAAAATGTGGGACGGACTCTCCGAGAAGTTTCTCCGAGGGGGGGCTCCTCGAGCACGGGCACGTCGGCCCTCTGCTCGATGAACCCTCGACCAGCGGGCTGACGGACGAGAAGAAGAACCCGCGCAGGGATCTAAAGGTGTTTTGGTTCGGGTTTGTGAAATCCTCATGACCGCGCAGGCGCACGACGGATGAACAACTGCTCACCGCTCAACTTGATTCAATGGAAACTCGACTTCAGGACAACACCAAGTCAGGAGGCCAATACGTATTAGAGCCTTATTCAAGAAGACTTAGTTATTGATCAATTAGGGGTCAGTTAAGTCAGCAAACAGTCGCCGGTTCACACATCCAGCAGATTGTTAAGATTATCTTTCATTCAGCTGAGCTACAGACCAAAGACATCTGGCTATTAAAAAACGATCCACTAGTGTCAACTAGAAGCTACTTTGACAAGGGAAGCCATGGAGGAGTCATGGAGATCCAGTAACGGGAAGCGGCTGACTCAAAATTTATTGCTAGATGATGTGATGCAAAAATGGAAACATTCAGGTGCAAAGGTCCCGCTGCAATCTTCTCCTTCACAGTAAGCTCTGCGTGGAGGCTCTTTCATCAGGAATCGGTCAGAAGACATCCGGCTCTATTGCAAAACACAAGAGTTTTTAAAAAATGTTTTTTTTTTTGTCCTTCTCATAAAATTCCACACCAATTTTAGGAAGTATGCTCACGCGATTCTGACCCGGACACTTTGCATGTTTCCCGTTGCATCACAGGTCAATAACTCCATGGTGGTACGAGCCCGCAGGAAGTCCTGCCATGCTGCATCTACGGCCGGCTTTTAATTGGATCTTTGCACGACTTCTGAAGTTGGGCAAACTATTTAGTCCCAGATTACTTTGTGGATTTTTCAAAACGCAACAATGTCGGAAAACATGCAGAGAATGTCGTTGCACAAGTCAGGCGGTAATTCTAAACTTCATTCAAACCCTCAGAAATGCATCTGAAACTTTAGTGCAGCTTCCGAAAACACAATCATAGCATAGTGTGTGTTAAAGTGTATTTGATGTGTGCAGCCTAAAAAAACTTAATGTTTCACAACTTATTAAGATGAAAAACGCCGATATACAAATCATTGAGGTTTGCTTTAAACATCATATAGTCGGGGACCATAAAACGCGGCGTAAGCGAGCTTATTATCACCTTGTAATGAGAGTGTGTGAGCAACACATCTCTTGCGTATTACTACTTATTTCTGTTTTAGCGCAAAATTGACATATAGTAAAGAAACAATGTACGTTGTAGCGAGAAGTTCATCCTCCAGGCTCCATTCGTCCACAGGTCCAGACTAAATAAACACTCACAAATCTTTAGGCCACATACATTTATTTGGAGAGCTTTACTTCTCACATTCCTGGGCACTTACTCAGGTGCTTGGAAGTAACAGGGTGTGAAGAACAAACAGAGAGCATTCTTGAAAGACATCGTTGCGTATGTGTAGGATGAAGAGTCCCTCACTGACGCCTGACCTACTCTGAAGATAAAAAAAACAAAATAACTACTTGCGCAGTGCCGTCAAATATTCATTTTCGACCTGAATCAACACAACTCAAAGGGCACCATTCCTTCCCCTGAGATTAGTGGGATCCTCTTCAAGTCCCGCTGCAGATCCTTTTCATCATTGTTTTTGGAGGGTAGGAATATTTTTGTTAAGCGGCTAAATCTGCCCTATTTTTGGAATTCCTTCCATTCATGCAGATGTTTTTGCTGAGCAGAACCAGGAGGGATTTCTTCTTTTCCAGTAGCTTTATCGCAGAGATTTGCCTGAAGCTCAAGGTCACACACTTCTGCACCGGTTGCCTCCGGTCTCCTTTTCGGGAGATGTCTACAGGTTTAAACTACAAAACATAAAGTTTGGGGTGTTTTCTTGTAATGTCACAAACACACACAAGCCCTTCTGGTTGCTCCACGCACGTGACGCTTGAGCGGTCGCTCTGTAATTGCAGCGTGCAGAATTTACCGCTGATTCAAAACAGTCGGCTGAGCGGAGCGGGGGTCCACGTGGGGGGGGCGTTCAGAGCCATTCCGCTGCTCTTCCCCAGGAAACTCATCAACAGACTATGAGGGTCACAAGGAAGAAGTTAAGTAATGGCAGCAGTTTATTTTAGTTGTCTTAGCACGAGCTTCTTCCAGTCAGCGTCTGGAAGAAGACGCGAGGCGTCTGCCAGGTCGGACCGGAAAAGCATCAGACACAACAACTTTTAACGTACAAGCTGTCCTCTGCCATGAGGCGCTGATGCACATTCAAAACAATTCAAACAAATGCGTTATTTGCGGCCTCAACCCCTCGAATTTTCCATTTTCCTCTCGTTCTACTTTCCGTCAATCAGCTCCTTGGACGAGCTCCCAGTGAATAATCCACAAAGTCAACGAGGACGGACCCGACGCAGATATTGTCCCGGCTCTTTGTCTGTTACCGCTGGGCCTTTAAGGCCTCCAGCAGCTTGCAAAGCACTTGAAGGAAGTGCTGACTGCTGTTTGTTGTCCCTACATCTTGAAAATGCATCACTGCAATCCCCACAGTGTTCTTCCTACACGCTGCGGGGGGGCTGTTGAGAGCCTGTCATGCTTGTGCATGTTTACATTGAGATGAGTTATTGGTGCTCCCTTAAAAAAAAAAGAAGTCGTTTCAGGTGGTTCTATGGCGGTGGAGCCACTCGTGCTGCACAACGCGGACGAGGGAGAGACGCTTTGCGGGGACACCTAACGCGACTCAAAAGAACTGGACCCCCCCCCCCCCCCCTCTCCCGCGGAGTATCCTATGCAGAGCGCTGAGTGAGGAAGTCTCGCCTTGAACGAATCGGTGGGTTCGAGACGAGCTCTGCTCTGGTCTCACCTGTCAGCGGCCTCAACCGACATCACCCGCAGGTCTCTGGGTAACTCCGGCTTTGACCTTTCCGGTGATTTGGAACGTTGTGCAACCCGTGGTATTTTTAAATCTCGATATTTAAAAATATCGAGAGTTCTCGCTCCTTTTCCTCCCTCTACAATCATCTGTTAAAGATATCTGTCTTCAGACTTTTGGACGTGGATCTGGACCATGAAGCTGTGGATCTGTGGTGCAGATTTGGAAATAAAACACACCGACGGAGCTCACGGAGGGGGGGGGGCATGGACTTCTGAGCTCCCACGTCTCACTTCCTTAAATTCAACATTACACGCCGGATGTTGTTGCAGCTCGTCCGAACGCGAGTCCTCCCTCAGCAGCAGCAGCAGCAGCTCAGTCTCTGTTGCCTCGGCTGCTCAGGAGGCCACTAAAACATCTGGTGGTTCACCATCAACGAACCACCACAGGCCAAGCAGAGCAATAAACGTGGAGCTGTGCGCGACGGGCCGGTAATTAATCATCTTAAAATGAAAAGGGTTGTATGGAATATATATAAAATGTTTTTTTTAGATTCCACTGCTACTTGCTGCTTCCACTGCTACATTTACACTGTATTATTTATCCCTGGAGAGAGAGAGAGGGGTGGGGGGGGGGCACTGGTTCTCAAGCCCATCTCCGTGTAAAATATGAGCCTCACTTTAGGGTTCCTGCTACCGAGCCACAGGGACGACTCGTGTACCGGCTGCTGGGAAAGCGATGATGAAACGGTGTCTAATGCGGGGACACGCTGGCACACGCAGGTGGTGTTCGTTGCTCTTTTTGATGTTCGTCATGTTCAAGATAAGACCTATTACGCTTGACGTTCAAAAACACTCCCAAGGTTCCCGATAAATCGGTCAGTTTAGAACACGTCTGAACCAAACACATATTGTGACACTGTGAGGAAATAATTACACGTTTCCAAGCGTTCGCTGGAAAGTAGGGAGGACTGAGGAGTTTATGAAGAGTTTATAGATAAATATTTGTGAAGTGATTTCAGTTTTAGTTGCTAAACTCCATGTGTTTGCCAGATGTGTGTTGCGTTGTCCCAATAATCAGATAAGACGTTTTGGATCATGATGGTGTCCAAAGTGTGCCCCCCCCCACTATGCCAGGAAACGACACCCAAACAGATTTACTAGCACAAGCAAAAATATGCCTTTTAGGGTCTCTCTCTCTGACCTGACGCGGGAGATTTCTCCGAAATATGGGCCCGAAGCATCAGGTCATCGGGTACCAGGAAACCCCTCCTCTTGTTCGGAGTTTTCCGTGCCACACAGTTCGGAGGTTCCCTCCACAGCTGCAGCTGTAACTCTCTGCCTGTCATGTTTGAGCTTTTACGGTAAAGCTGAAGCCTGCGCCGCCAGGCCTCCGGGGGCCAAGTGGAGACGCCATGTTTTTTTTGTGTTTTTTTGTTGCACGGCAGCGTTGAAGTAGAGGTGAGGTTGGATGCTTCTACAAACAAGGAGGAAAGGAAAAACGTATTCGCCAAGTTAAGTTAAACCTAAAGAAAGTCCAGCTCATACGGTTCTTCACATGAAATGGAAATGTGCACACCGCCGCTCTGTTTAGTCAGCAGACAGCTGCATATAAAAAAAAGTATAAACATGTCTCCTCTGAGTCAGTGAACAGATCGGGGAGCAGCTTGGGTGTTTATTCCATTAGATCTGGATGCAGGTCGACGTCGGGTGCATGCGGGGCAGCACAGGACTCTTTTTTTGTGTTAAAGGTAACAGAGCAACTAAACAAAAACACATGCTGGACACATTCCTGCATTTGCCCCCCTGACTTCTTTATGTTTTAAAGGCTCCTACCACGAGATTATTAGGCTGCAGTTTGCATTATCTACAGTATGAACCTCTCTGGTTTATTCCCCCTGTTAATCACATAAACGTTTTCTGTCTCCGTGAGCTCCGTCGGTGTGTTTTATTTCCAAATCTGCACCACAGATCCACAGCTTCACGGTCCAGTACCACGTCCAAAAGTCTGAAGACAGATATCTTTAACAGATGATTGTAGAGGGAGGAAAAGGGGCGAGAACTCTCGATATTTTTAAATATAGAGATTTAAAAATACCACGGGTTGCACAACGTTCCAAATCACCGGAAAGGTCGAAGCCGGAGTTACCCAGAGACCTGCGGGTGATGTCGGTTGAGGCCGCTGACAGGTGAGACCAGAGCAGAGCTCGTCTCGAACCCACCGATTCGTTCAAGGCGAGACTTCCTCACTCAGCGCTCTGCGTGTGATACTCCGCGGGGGGGTTGGGGGTCCGGGCCCAAGCGACGTGCCGCGTCGGGGGGAAAGTAGAGGAACTGAAGCGGAGTGTTTTGCCTCCCTCGGGTTGCAGATGTTGGAGTCTCGTGACTGACATTTTCCGGCGGCGCTCCAACCGGTGGGGGGGGGGTCAATAAAGGGGGGTGCGTTGCCTCTTGGGTCGCTGCAATGAGCAGCAGCAGCAGCAGCAGCAGCTACTGGAGCCCCCTGCAAGAATGTGTGTTTCCAAAACCCCATTAGACAGCAGAAGGTGAGGAAAAGCTGCCGGTAGGACCCGGGCGCCCTGCAGACAAAGACCCAAAGGCCCCGTATTATTCACTTGTCATCACGGTATCTATTTATCTTTTAGGTTGTAATAAGGAGAGACGGGTCTATCCTAAAAGTCCAACAAACTCATACACACATACCTGAAATGATATAAACAGATTCTGCAGAAACAGATTCACAAAGTGCTCATTTTCACCTCCGCTTCCTGACGTAAAGGTTTAATATATCATAAAGTTTTAGCCCCTACTGACAGTGATCCTAGTCATGACAACAGAGCCTTAGTACCCATAAATCACTGTAATCTCATTATTAATGATATTTGAATAACGTTTGGCTGATCCATATGGATCATGATAAAACCTGAAGTGTTTTACTCCGTACGACAAAGACCTTCCTTCAGTTGTCACGTGACATTATAAAAGACATTTGTAGCATCCCAACAAACACAAAAGAGGTTGACAGCAGAGTGTTGAACATGAGGCCACGGGAGCCGAGCGCTTTTAACGGTTTTCACGCAGCGCCTCCTTCTCTGCCGGCTGAAGGATTTATTAGATTCCCGTTTTGCCCCCTGGGGGGTTCTCATGTGTCCCAGGCCAGCGCCGCCGCCTCTCCTGTCTGCACAGGAGCGCTGTTACTGTACACCTCAGCAACGCAAACCACCACCGGCTCAAGGCGTGCGTGTGCGTGTGTGTGTGCGTGTGCGTGTGCGTGTGCGTGTGTGTGTGTCCTCTGTGGTGTTTCTGGTTGCAGGGGTCAGAGTTGGGTTGAAGGTGAGGATTCACAGCCAGTCCTTGTAAAATGTTGACCTGTTGTGTTTAATTACTCAATAAAGTTTGACCTTTTGAACAAATTGTTTAACGAACTGCGTGACATGAGCAGCATATCCGCAGTTTAACAGTTTAAAATGTTAGAGAATGGGCTGTTACTGAAACTAGTCAGTTCATAGCGTATTTATGAGTTTTTTTTTATTTTAAAAGGATATCGCAAATGAACATAACAATATTTGTTTCTTTACACCTTGGAGAGGGAAGATTAATCTCTGCAGCTGTGCTCTGACTAACTCGCTGAGCATTCCGTACAGAATTGGCGCCGACACCCCCTTCACGGCCAACCTCGGTTGAGTCACCTCGGTGCTTTTTTTTTTTATTTTTGGGGCGAAAGCTCCACTCGTCTGTCTCCCTTCTTTGTTGACTGGGCGCACGGCAGGCAGTCCGCCCTCTGGCTGACGGGGGCCTGATGGGCGTCGCTGACAGAAGATTTTCCAGTGTGGTCCACCGCTGAGGCCCAGCTGGTCCGCGTCCACTCCGACTGAAGAACGCATGCCAGGTTTGCTGGAATTTAAGGAAGCGGCATCTTTGTTTACCCATTTCTTCCCATCAGCCGATCAGCGCTGAAGAGGCTTAAATGGATACAAATTTGAATGCAATAACATACTAGAATATTCTTAGATCTGTATCACCACTCATAGCAATGCTTGCATGTAATGATTGTGTAGAATTTACATGGCATGTTGCATAACTAACAGGCCGTGAACGTGGTCAAGTAGCAGTGATTTTTCCAACAGAACGTGAGTTACTGTGGCTTTTAGTCCTTCTGTTTTTCCAAAAAGGAATTATTTTTTGAACTATCCACATTTGATGATTGCAGCTGATACCTGGACGTGCAACTCATGATAACAAAAAGTCGGGAAAAACCGAGCAGTGTGCCAAGCCAAAGAATACATCACTGTTTGGAGAAGGGAACGACCTGTGATGTTAGATTACATTCATGAAGAACAAGTATCAGTTGGTGTAGAAATAATCTGATGCATTGCAAACGTCTATAATCTAGAACTATGAAAAAAAGCCTGCGGAGCCAGAAGTGGACTTGGTGGCCGGCGAATGCAAAGTCAGCGATGGAAAATTAGCAAACCGTAAGTATGAATGAAACAAAAGAAAAGGCCACATGGTGACAAACCTGTCAAACCCAATACAGTGAAGGATATCGTGAGTATATTATATCTGGAGCGAACGGATATTTGGCAAAAGGAGCACGGATTGCATTTATGGGGCATGAATTACTTGAATGCTTCAACCTATAATTCAGTTCATATTTTGGCCGTGGCAAATGGAAGTGTTAACCACACTAATTTTCACTTATTACCCAGCGCCGCTGTATAGCTTTCATATAGTTTATAGTTCACCTCTCACTAAGTCACGTAAGCTTTCCCCTGCTTTAAAAACGTTTCAGAGCAGTTTTTATCGGCCCGCTGTAGAAACTGACAGGAATGTTTTTTTAAAAGAAAAAAATCCCAAAACAAGTAGTTTCCAGGCTGGTAATTCCCTCCCTTACTGCAGGACCCTTTATCTGGAATCTGTCTTTAAAACTGCTGAGGCAGCGGTTGAATATCGTTTTTTATTTCCCTGAAAATACGACGGTCCACATTACCGAGGGAGGTTTTTAAATAAGCGAGTTGCCAAAGCTGCAGGGGATGAATTTATCAGCATTGCGCTCCCCATCTGTAAAACAGTTGCGCCCCGGGGGGGGACGGGTGGGGGGGGGCGCTGGAAGCCGATCAGGCCCTTATTGACTTAAGCGGTCGGACGTGGACGCGCACAGCTCGTCGACTTGCTGTAAATCAGGACTCGACTCCCCGGACTGAGAATTGTGGGAATTAGTTTGACTGTTTGTCAAGTGGGCAGGAAGATGTGTTGATTGTTAAACCCACAAATACAACAAACCCAATGAGCGGGTTCATCGATAAACGAAGGGACCTGTGCAGCTTGACGGCAAAGGGGCTATTTTGGGGATGATAAGGGGAGGAAACATTTAGATGACTTCCCTTTTGCCTTCAGAGGTGTTTGCATGTCGCCATTGTGTCTTTTCTGGATCGGCCGCCAAACAAGTTGTGGCGTCACAAAGTCAAAGCCTCGTGTCCAGGCCGCACGGAGCCTCGTTTCGGGGGGGAGGGGGGGGGACCGTTTGGTGCATTGTGGGAGGCCCAGCTCGTTACTGCCCCCCAGAGGCAGTGAAGCGCCCGCTCATTGGTGGAGGTCAACCGGAAGCACCTTTCTCCACAGAGGACAAAGCGCTCTACGGCGAGACGGCAAAAGACGCCATGGTTTCGTTTGATTTCAATTCGACATGAGAGAAAAAAAAAATGCTCGCAGGGTCAGAAAAGGAGTAAACAAGTGGGTTCGGATATATTTAGGTTTAATCGACCCAAATATGCTGCTGCAAATGCTCAACAATATATGTATATTCAATAAGCCTGTTCTAAAAAACGCAGCAAGGATTCAATCAACGTTGATGCGATTTAGATTTGCAGCTCCGGTGGACTGACTGGGAGAAGACTGGTAGCCTGTATGTCTGAAACAGCTGGACATTTGGCTGTATTGAAAACAGATGTGGCCTGGAATGTCCACCACATGGAAAAGCTGATTGTGCCTATACCTACAACAGTAATAGGGGATCTCACAGCCAAATTTCTACTCAACTTAACTGAAGAAAAAAAAACCTCTTGGAAAGTTGTGGGGGTCAACAGAGCGAGAGCGGCCTCCTGCTTCCAGCTCTTCTCTTGCAGTCTGTCGACGTCCAAGCAGGATTTTCACACTGTTTCTTTCTGTGTTTCACTCAAAGTCACAGCGTGAAACAGCAAGAAGTTTCCCGTTTGGTGACGAAACACAAATACGATTCCGCGCCGCTGAAACCCCCCCGCGGTGAAAAGAATGTCAGGACCGTTCCTTCCACTTCTGTGGACATTTGCAGTTTGTATCATTTACCGTACGGCTGAGTTACGGCTGGCGCGCCGCTTGCAGGCGTGAGGAAAATCTCCCGTTGTTCAGCGTAGGTACACGGAGACATCCGGGGCGAGAATGGAAATGTGCAGCCAAGAAGAATTCCACCATTTATTTTAAGAGGCCAAATAGCTTTAGATCCTGGAAACATGGCTGCACACACACACACACACACACATTATATATATATATATATATATATATATATATATATATGTGTACACTGCATTCCAGTAGCTCACAGAGAGCGGTATACTGTGATTTGAACATGCAATCATGGAAAACTTGTGCGCATGCCGCTGCACAAAGCTCTCCGTAGACATCAGACAACCGATTTCCTTCTGCTGAATCACTTAGTGCTCCGATAGCACCGCTGCCTTTGTTTTGATTTTGCTCTGGAGAGGCAGGGAAATACACACCCGCGCCGCAAATACTGGGCACCGGCCCGTTAGCGACTCTGACTTCTGCGCCCGGGGCCTTCGCCGCCAGGTTGAACAGAGATTTCCATCACAGCCTCCGCCGCTGCCGCCGCCACACGTGGACGGCGGGGTGTGTGTGTGTGTGTGTGTGCCAGGTCAGGAAGCTACGTAACGCTCTCGTCTGTGGTCTCGATAACATCACGGGACGAAAGGGAAAAACTGATGTCCAGGTACATGTCACAGATAGATAATAAAAAACACCCCACACATGCTCCACTGATCAGGACATCCGAAGAGGACAACACGCTGCCCCGTGTCTGTTTCTGAGATTAGGGGAGAATTTGAAGCGAAGCCTTATCGACCGTTTTAAAGCCTCCAGGCGATGATGCACGTGGCCGTCGCCCCGTCGGAGAGAGATCGGCCGCGGATCACAGAGCCGGCGCTTCAAGGGTCGGAATAAAGGGAACGTTTCTCATTGGTTGCTCTTTGAGAGCCACGTTGAAAGGGAGAAAAACTGATAAGCGCTGCTTTAATAAAGGTCTTCATCAACAACGCATCCCGGAGGATCACAGACGAGCTCAAAGCGCGAGGCAGCGCGCCGCTTACAGGTGAGTGGACACAGGTGGGAACAATGACTCCATTCATTACATTAACAAAGAGCCGTAAACACGTGAGAATTACATACAATGTTCCACTGGTCGACGCCAAAACGACCCGCTTCATTGTAAACAGACACAACAGGGGGAAGTAAAGCTAAGACAACCACATAAGCTCAATTATCCTCATTAACAAGGAGACTTTCCGTGGCTCGGCACCGTGCAGTGGTTCCTTGTTCTATCGTAGAAAGGCCTCCGGGGCAGATTCAACCTCTCAGGGCTTCTTCTGAGGGGGATCTCATTAGATAAGTCTGCAGCAGCATAACAATTACTACGTGGTTGAGGGTTCTAAGTGAAGGAAATGGCAAAGATTAGCAGCCGGTCAGCACATCGGGGAACAATAAATACTTAGTTCATTTGCTCCGGTCATGAATTAAGAAAGGTGAGTTAAGACTTCAATTAAAGGGATTGGAGCAGTCGTTTTGAGATGGACACCACTCATGTCTGACTAGTCAGAGGTCATTTTAAACAAGGAAGATATATAACGCAGCAATGTGTCCACATCCTAAACGTGGTAAATATAATCTCACCAGTTCAAATCTGGCGAGGGACCTTTTTGTGTATCGGTGCGTTTTCCTCCACATATTAATTAAGGAAAGAAACAACAAAAATGTCCTACATTAAACTACGTCATATTCATTATTTATAATTCATTATGTGCAATAGTTTTATCCCTAATATGCTCTTATCGCCCTGTGACGCCTGCACCGCCGTGTCTGTCAGTGGAAAGGAGTCATTCACACAAAAGAAATGCATTTAGTGCAAAAGCCCATGCTGCCACAACGAGCCCTGTTTGCCCTCAATTAAGGCAAGGCAATTTTATTTGCATAGCACTATAAAGGGAATAAATGAATTTGGAACTCGCAACTTACCACTGTGCTTAAGTTTATTATGCACGTAAAATGAAAGCGTTGCATTGCAGAATGAAAACGTCTCCGCAGCGCGTTTTACTCAATAATACACATTAAGTATCGACATTTTAGAGCCAAAACGAACCATCGTCTATTCACGGGCGGCAAAACGTGATCCTCAAACTGCTTGTTGAGGCCTAATTATGAACATTTATTCATCTCAATGGGCTGATGACTCAAACGACTCACACAAAGCTGCTCTCATGATGTCATCTCTGAAATATCTCAACATCCATCGGGTGGATTGACATGAATTCTCTCAATAAAGTAAACTATCATCCGTCTCATTCAATGAGTAATGAATGAACAACGAAGCCATAACGTGCAGCCGGAGTCGAATGATCGCTTAAATTAAATTTAGAAAATGAAATAAAGGTTTCTATATATTTCACATTGTGGATAAAACTTGTAAATTAGTTTAATTTCCTCCCAAATTGTGTATTGGCATTCAGGTAGAGTAATTATGCTGCTTCAGGTTTTTATATGCGCCACACACAAAGAACTAAAAACCACAGACTCCTTTAAAGAGAAGTCGTATCACCACCAGGATTCCTTTTCGCCCCCAAATGCTCCTTTCATGGAGCTTTTTATTAAATTCCTATTCCCACGCATCTATTGTCGAAAACAAGCTGAACTTGTGGAGCAGAAGCAAGTCACCTGACCGCCACGGATCCGTGCCGACGTCACCGCGAGCAGTTCATCCGCTCATTGGGATTAAACACCACGCCGTTACGTCCGTTACGTAAGTCCAAGCGGCTTTGGCTGGTGGCGGAATGCTTTGGTCACCCGGACAAATGTAAATACTGTTTGGGTGTCTGTCTGCAAGCAGGCGTGAGTGTGATGGCGTTCGGGGCAGGAACGCCGTGGCCCACCGGAGAGGAGCTGCACATGAACACGGTCGCCTTTGCTTTAAAACGATTTGTTCTGCCCCGTCGTCCTCATCTGAACTCCGTGTGAGCGCGGCCCCTGACGACATCGGCTGTGTTTAAAAGAACCACCAGAGAGTGAGAGGGAATTTCAGCACTCGTTCATCACGGCCCGGAGTTCAGGCCTCTGCTGGGAGACACTTCGGAAAGCGTCCAGGACACTTGCCGGGAAGAAATGCGCAGCCAACAAGAACAGCCGGCTTTGTTCACCAGCTATTTGCTCTATTTCATTACCAAAGTTCCCTCTTCACGCAGCGAATTTCAGAGAGTTAAAGTGACTCTGTGAGATTCAATTTGAACTGTAAGCTGGTGGTTATATTGTCCCAATCTCGTCAGTGTTAAATCAACACTCAACGAAGTAATAGGTGTCAAAAATAAATCTGCCCAGTGTTTGCATTGCATTTTTAACCCATGGTTCTTACATTTTAGCCCAGGAGCAATTAGGGCTTAGGTGTTTTGCTCAGGGACACTTTGACATGGAACACGTAGCAGTCGGGGTTCAAACCACCGACCTTGTGGTTCCTGGGTCACCATCTCTACTCCACAGTACGTAGATTTAACACCAAGTGTGACGCCGTACGGTTACATTTCAAACATATTAAAGAGCTCATTTAACTCTACGAAGTGTCGCAAATGAATCTGATCTTGACACTGAATATTGACTCCAGCTCTTTTGTACAATTGACTCTGTAAGAGTTGAATCGACGCTCTGCGGTGTGATTTCAACACTTTTGCCGAACACCGGAAGACGAACTGAAAGAATTTTGCTGTGCGCAGCTTAATGTACGACGTCACGTCCCAAACTGAAAGCTTTTCCTGCCTCACGGTGTGAAACTATATTGATTTACACCGATTCATGTCACAAACCGCGCGTCACATTTGGAGACAAGTGGTCGTAGCTGCTTCTGCACGAAGCACATTGTATTATTTTCCGCCGAGCACCAACTGAATGTGGCGTGAGGGAATAAAAGCGTGGTGTCGAGTGTCTGGCCAAGTCCAATAATCTCACCACTTACCGTCTGCTGGTTTGCGGACTGTTTGTGCGCGTTGTCTGGTTCTGTGCAGATGGCGTGAAGGTTTGGTAGAGAAATGCAGAACAATCAGCTCAAAGACACTAAAACTCCCCGACGCGTCTGAGGGGAACATCGAGCTGATCGAGATAATGTTCCCCCTCCTGCTCGGGAACACGATGAACCTTTGTAGATTGCTCACACGACGCTTGTGCTTCCAGTAATCAGCACGTTAAAGCTGCGCTCGCCTTCTCATCCATCGTTTGCACTTCCTGCTAGAAAATCCTTTTTTTACTGCAACGTACTGTTGTGAAACACTGCATTCTCACCGTGCGTATTCATTGCAGGTATATGCAAATATCCACAGATTGAAAAATCTGTTCTCTTATTGTCCTTTCTTATGTTTCTGTAATCTTATTCCCAAAGAAGGGTTAATATCTTATTATTATAGTATTACAATCACAATGTTCACTAATCAGCACAGAAGAAATGTGATTGTGGGGAGAAACAAAACAACGTAGCAGCATCGTCAGGATCATTTCTGGAATCAACGTCTCGGAGTTTTTACACGAGATCGTTTATTGTAAAAAGACGAATCACATTTCTCTGCACGCATTGTTCCAAAAATTAAAACCGGCCGTTCGTTTTGTGGAAACATCTGACTCATTGGAAATTCAGCAAACGCACCATCAGATAATCAAGAAGCGAGCGGCCCCTCGGACGTTACGGGCCGAGTAGAGAACCTTCATTTGAGAAGTCACGTCCTGCCGAAACCACCACCGGTATCAGCGCAGTCCGGCGTGTTCGTCTCTCTTTCCTTTTGAGTCACACGAGCTCGACAACTTCGCTTTGGCAAACACAAAACCAGCTTGTTTGTTCTCGCGGCGGATTAACGGGCAGCAGATTGTTCCCGTTTGCCTGCTGGTGGCTCCGCCGTCAGCCATACCACACATTCCAGCCACCTCCATTGACAAATCCAGCACACACACACACACACACACACACACACACTCCCGGCCGAGTGGTCCCGGTGTGTTTGATTTTCTGAGACCTTTTCACGGTGGGAGACGCACGACGGAGGACGGCGGGTTCCGCGCGAGGCCCGAGACACGCTGGTACGTGCCGCGTTTCCCCGCCATGTTGCTGGCTTTTATCTGCGCCGTGGCGTGTTTGTTGTTTGTGCGTTTGCATCAGTTTCCCGGAGGAACAGTTCTATCCGTGTCCGTCCCGTCTCATTCGCAGACTGTGAGAGTCCCAAATGTGTTTATCCTCCGAAGGTTCTTTCCGACGCAGTCACGGCTGATGTCATGAGATTGTTGCTCGCCGAATGCGCCGATTGGTTGTCGCTCCCGGTTGAGTCATATTCCCAGTGGGACCCGGAGACGAGCTACTGAGCTGCGAGGGCGACTGTGTGTGTGTGTGTGTGTGTGTAAACCCAGTCGCTCTGTTCGCGGGGGTGGCAAGTTGTGCGGGGGAAGGCCTCAAAGCCAAGGCTGTTTTCATCAAACACACACACACACACACACACACACACACACGTAACGTCTGGGACAAACATCGTCACAGTGGAACCATCAGACCTTAAAGCTCTGCGCTCCTTTAACAAGGGGAAATCTTAGAGGAGAACTGGCTCGTTGATTTCAAAGGGAAATGTGTGTGTGTGTGTGAGTGTGAGTGTGTGTGTGAGTTTGTGCGTGTGTGAGGGATGCCGGAGTTCATGCATTAAATCGGGTTCGGCTGCGGTCAACAATGCGGCCGTATCAGTGGATTCCATTCGAACGGGGAAACGGCAACAAGCCCGTAGGAGCCGTGGGAGCGACGCCCGTTGGATAAAAGTACATTTGTTGCTGTGACTGAGTAGTTTCGTACCGGCTGTGTGAAAAGTAAGAATCACACAGTAGCTCGGGGCTTCGCCGGAGGAGCAGCACAGGTATAAAAACCTTGGCCTCGGCGAATATTATTGGTCAAAACTTTTCATCTTACTGTTTTAAGACACTGTGTGAATTCACATCCGGGAGATTGGAGGCAGAACAACAGGCTTCGGACATGACATCACCGTCAGGAGGATGCAGCTGTTGTCAGGAAACAAACGGCTATTTACACAACATCAGCACTCATCAGACGTGACTACAATAAGACGAATAATTCCTCATATAATTCCGTATCCAAGCGCGTCCGTCTGTGATTCCACACGGGGCTCAGCGGCACACAGAAACATCTGGCTGCTTGTGGAGACAAAGCCGATGACGACTGTGAGACAATGAGCTGAAAAGCACCTATACGGCTCCATTAAGCCGAGGACAGCAGAAGTTCAGTTCTGTCCAGGACACCTTGATATGTGTCCCTACCGGTTCGGAAAGAAAACCAGCGCCGCTGATCCATTTTCACCCGTCGGAACGCACGATTATCGTATAGTGACGCATCATGCACATGTGGGCTGCTGTGATTTAGACACAAAGATAAAGGCCACACAAACCGTTCCAAGTTTCCAGCCTCCTGTGACGCGCCGCTGATTGCAGAGGTAGCCGGAAAGATGGAATACTTTTACATAACACTTTGTTTACTCGGTCGGCTGGTTGCCAAAGGAAAAGAACAGCACGAGCTGATTTAAAGTGTCGCTTCGGCCTCTTCGCCCCGCCGCGTCTGTTCTTTGTCTGGCCCCGAAAGCCGCCGCTTTCCCACTTCCTTCTCTCCTTCTCTCCTTCCCTCCTTCCCTCCTTCTCCCCGCTGAGGTAAAAGTGAGTCACCGAGCCAGCAGCTGGTCTCCGTCATCCCCGATATCGCCCGGGAATCCGCAAGAGACCGGCTGCCGGATCGCTACCCTCTGACATCACCCCCCCCCCCCCCCCCCCCAACTTCGCCCTTCTACGGACGCGTCCGCCGCAGGCGAAAAGGCCTCCAACCATTAAACCCGTGATTACACTTGTGTTCCTAAGGCCAACGGTGATTCACGTGTTTTGTTTAATGGCTTTTTGTTCAAACAAACCTTGTGTGTTCTGGCTCCCGAAGCACTAATGCTGCAAATTTATTTTTACTGCCTCCTTTCAAGCGTTTGTTTTCCCCGCAGTGGCAGTCGAAGGTGAACGCGCCGTCGAGGTTCGGCGCCATTTTCTCTTTGGGAGGCCACCTTCAGGGTTAAAATGAGCAACTGTCTGAGCAACAAGGACCGATTGACTGAACACCTCCTTACTACACGTTACGGTATTCTGTTTGGTAATGATAATTTGGCTTATGATGCAATACCGTTAAAAGTTATACGCCTCGTATGGACGTGAATACCATATAAAGATTTAAAAGGTATCGCACCATAAACCAAATTATTAGACACGTCAGATTTAGGGCAGGAGAAAGAAAAAGACTATTAAAGTTATCGAACTTCCCGGCGGGATGCAAATGGCTGTAAAAACTTTAAAAGCGATCTAGAAAGTGAACGTGTTTGGGGGTATTTAAGGACAGACTTTTCTAATTGGAATCGGCAGAGTGGAAGGTCTCCCTCGTCACGGCGTGAGGCTCGCGCCTCTTGCACGCTCAGGAGGCGCTCATCCACGAGGCAGCTGCACTGAAAGGGAGCATGTGGACAACCTCGGATGGGTTATTTTGGAGATGCATCCCGTGAGTTGGAACCTTCTTCATCTTATTGCACGGAACTGAAACACATCATAACACCAAAGGGAAGTCTCTGTTTTTTGTCAGAGCTTTTGATCACGGACGACTGGACTCCATTATTGAATGTTTTTAAAAACCGAGGTGCTTCGTTTTCTCATTCCACTGGCCGAAGGACAGGCAGGTCTCATCGTCCTCATCGTCCTCCTGCAGGGCGGCGTCGTCCCGGTGAGGGAATGGCTGTGGAACTAATGACCAAACACAGTTGACACCAGAATGTATCTACTAATGATGTCCGGGTTCTGCCTCCAAGTACAAGCTGATATGTGGCCTGAATGACACCATGCGTCTGTACACCGGCCAGAGTAAATGTTCCTCCCACTTGACTTCCGTGACTGCTGAGTCGGACATTCCACGTCGCACAGATCAGGTGAGAAAGGGAAGACATTAGTTCGAAACTCGCAAATATACAAAGTGGGAACCTTCTTCAGAGCTCTCTCGGGGGGGAGAAAGTGTCTCTGGATTCTGAGGTCATTTCGTCTCAATCAGGGTTCCTTTTTCTTGTCTCTTCAAACATCCTGCTGTGGAAAGTCCGCTGAGATCAGTTCATAAAGGAGCCGACGAAGGCGGCGCTGCAGGGCCGGTCTTGCGTAAGCCTTCAGTTATTGCTCTCTCCCTCTGAATTCTGACAAATACAAACAAGTCCTCGACATCTGCAGTCCCGCTCCTTTGTTCCTGTCTTCTCAGGGCTCAGTCTTTGTGCAACACTTCAGCTGGATCCGACAACTTGCACGTTTTTTTTATTTTTTATTGTTGGACCAATTCGATGGAATTTTCTCAACTGCCACCTCGTGAAAGAGTCAATTGTTCGCTCTGCACGTGTTGATGCTCACTAGTGGAGACGGCATAGTGCCAGTATCATTGATCCGGGAACTTTCATTTTTGATTAAAATTCTCCAGAATCAACATGCAGAAAAGGGCGGTTCAATCGTTTGGAAAAATGCAAATCACTTCACTTCCACAGCCCATCTGTTTGTGCTCTTTTTCATGTGTATTCCTCAGAGTGTCTGTCCACAAACTGTTGCTATGCAGAAAGGCTGCATGTGAAGCTCACTGGGAGGAAGCGCGTCCAAGTTGGCAGCGGGTCAAACGGCGAGGCCATGGAGGACAGTGGGAGTGAGACGCGAGGGCTCTCCGTCACACAGCTGAAAGGAGCGAATCGGGCCTCCGCGCAGGACGGAGCGACTGGGGTTTGGAGCCTTTACTTTCTGTTGAAGGGAAAAAGGGGGTCTCAGTGTCTCAGTCAATGATCGTTTGCGTCTGGCAGAGAGGACAAATCTTATGGACACACAGATCAAAGACAGGAAGTACTAACCCAAACCCAAAGAATAAGATCTCACCTTAATGTTGACCCTCGGCCGGCCTCGTGCACGCTTTATGTTCGCCAAAATTAAGACACTTGAGAGGTGTTGCAATGAGCTGCTGACACAGCTTATTTCTCCCGTCACTTCCTGCAGTCTGGCGAAAGTAAGCTCTTTCAGATGGATCGTTCAGATGAGTGTGTTTCTGTCTGGTGGCGCAATACGGACTAAAGCAGCGGCCCGCTGCTCCATCATGTGCATCCCACATGTGATACTGCATCCTTGTTGCTTAAAGCATCAACCCGTGTCTTCCTCTGCACTAACCACATGCCTAAAAGTGAAGCCAGACGTCATATTAAACTTCTCATAAGACGGCCCTTTTTCAAAAAGCGGGGGGGACGAACTGTGGACGGCTGCTGAGTCTGGGGAAAAAAAAAACTTCATTGAACTTTGAGATAAAGCAAAAAAGATTTCCAAAAGGAACAGTTTAATGCTGGAATGTGGAGGGCGAAGCCACGGTTCTGCAAAATTGGGAGCACTCGCCCTCAATGACAAACAGGATTTGGCTTTTCGGGGGTTTCTTCTATTCACTCTGTTGCATTTGTTCAAGCTCTTTTTCCCATCGTGCCTCATTCTGAAATTCCGCAGACCTGCTGCTGACCTTGAGCAATATACGACAGTCGGAGCATTATCATTCGGAACCGACCCTTCAGGTTCCACGCGGGTTCCACGCGGGTTAGCGCTGTTGCTTCGGTCAGCACTTTCCCTGCAGCTGGCGCCGCTAACACTGTTGGTTACGAGCCGCTGAGAAACGCTCCACATCTTGCATCGTGCACCTTCAAAGCCTTTCTTGAACCCTTCTTCTATGGTAATCTCTAGTTTAAACCATTCTTTTGGTGCATTATGAGACAAAAGCTCTGATAAGCCATTAAACCCCACATGTCAATGTGTACAACATTTCATGTACAGGTGAACTCCTGCAGAGACTGAGACTGCGGATTGGCATAGCTAAAGATCAGGTCAGTGATTATTACGCTAAAGAACCTTTGGGGTATATGTAGTGAAAATACAAACCTTTGACTGCAGCACTGTCTTTTATTTTTGGAAAATGGACGGCTATACTTGGTTCTGTCTCTTCATATGCTCATCCGACGCGGGTCAGCACATGTTAGGCACGAGAAAATAGCTCATGGGTTTGTGGGAATCAATCAAATCAGCAAAAGTTAGTCCAAAATATATGTGCAATTATATTTAGGATGTAATCCAAGCTCACCACTACCTTCCAAAAACACGAACCTACTTTTAAGTCCGCGCTGCTCTCCGTCCTCGTGCTTATGTTTAATTGAGATGACATTGGAGCAAACGGCAGAACACGTTTGAGGTGGCGGGAAAAACACAGCGGGCGTCCACTGTGTATCCTTCTTTCTGTTGGTTTAGGTTTGGTGGGAGAACAAATATTTAAGTCACATTTAAAAACGAATCTCGTGCGTCTCTTTTCTCTGGAGCGTAAATGAAGACACGGCAAACCACAACATCTACCCCCTTTCACTCTCGCCCGCCCGCTCTCTCGCTCTCGGGGCCACAGCGCTGCAGCCTCTAGACATCTCGAATGACTGCTGTCAGCGTGGTCGTTAAGCCTTTCAGTCTGGGTCTGTTTAAACAAGCACCTTCGGCGGCCAGTGGCCACACAAAACCAATTCCCAGCCACGCGAGGATTTGCTTCTCTCGATATTCATGCCTTCGTCCATTTAATGGGTGATCAAACGTACCCATTGGTAGGTAGAACAAACGCTCCGAGACGGGTTTTTGTTAGCTGCCTTTGCCGCTTGTGATGAAGAAAAATGTCAACCGTTGGGGAACTTCCTGTTGTTGCTGCGCGTCATTACCCAAAAGGTTGGCACGTTGTGCTGAAACAAAACACCCATTGTTCCTAAAATACGCACTTTCCCTCCAACAAACATGGAGCACATGGCTACTTATCGAGTAGAACGACTCATCGGACCCCCCCCGAACGGTGGGCATGACCCACCAGCCTTTGGTGGTTGGGTTAGTTAGGGTTTGGCATGAGGAGTGAGGTTAGTTGGGTCGATAGTCTGAGTATCAAGGTGGTCGAGGCCTTTGCCACGCGTGTGAAAGAGTTGGGTTCCATGATGGTGGCGCAAGAGGACAAGTCAAGGGATCCCCAGTCTGGACGCGCAAGGACCATAGTTCCCTAGTGCTGATACCCACAGCATACATTGCACCATCCCTAAATCCAAGCCCAGGTTGGTGTAGATGATCTGCGCAGACAGAGCTGAGGTAACGAGTGTAGACGGAGGACAGGTGCTGTGTCTGATTCTGAATGTAGCACGTCATCAGGCCATGGACACGAACGTCCTCTAATGACAAAACAGTCTACTTTTGCGCAACAGATTCTTTGAATATCTTCTGTCCAGGGATCGGAGACGTCTGTTTTTTTACTCCGTTCCCACCCGACAAGCTTCTTCTTTTTCCAAAGTACACCGGAGATCACACATTTTGAATTTCTCCGTAAACATTGAAAACCACTTTATCGTCAGAAGGACCATCCAGTGTGATCGCACTCTTTTAAAAACAACACCGGATACGGTCTACCCGGGATGATTACCTCTACAGCACCAAATGTGGCTTTTAAGGTGGACACAGCGTTCAAAAGATCCCCTGCATATCTGTCCACTTCATCCAGAGCAACACTTTTTGGCCAAGACGTTTGCCAAAAGCTGGGGATGACATGGAGCTACCCTGAGTGTTCTCGTGTTCACTGCTGCACTCCAAACCCACACGACCTTGGAGGTGAGAGGCGAGTCTTTAATGACAGACGTAATTCAGGTGGATGGGTAAAAATAACATCTTACATAAGCTGAGCGCTTAAAGATCCATTAGATCCTGCATCGGTTTCTTAAGGAAAATAAGGTAACATGTTATGCCTAAAATGAGATTTTTCTCTTGTGTCTTATATTGTTACAACGTTAGATGATTTCCTGGATTGCTCCACCCCTTTTATTTGGTCCCAAATGTGAAGCACGGCGTCCACACACGCCTCAATCGTACTCAAAGACTCCTCAGACTCTCCTCAAGACATTTTTAAAAGGGGTAAAAGGTTTAGAGCTTTGAGTGCAAAACCCATTATGACCGCTAATCACCTCATTCCCATCTTAACGGTTTCAAAACCAGAGCTTTTAAAGGAGGGCTTGTGTTACCGTTCCTGTAAAACACCAGTCATGTAAACCCCGCGCTGACCTTTCCTTTGCTAGAGCTCAGATCTCAAGTGCCGATAGAGTGATGCCTTTGTACAGAAACAACAAAGGTAGACTATTCACCTCCACGCAGCCTGAGCTCCAGATCAGACCAGGATTGGCAGGAGCGTTGCTTTGTTAACAAAAGGTCCAACGATGACAAGCCCTGCTGATATTCAGAGCCAAACTTGAGATAATAACACCAATCACAGTTAAAGAAGACAGACAGATGGACGGCCTGGCATGCGTAACATTTGGGACACAGGATAGGAGTAACGAGCCCGGCATTGTTCTCAAAAAGCACGCTGCATTCTGGGAAAGCACTTGGACAGCAGAGACAGTCTGTGAGAAAAGCAAAAGCTCTCTGCAGCTCAAGTCGTCTCTACCACTTAAGGAGCAGGGGACGTCTCCAGCTCCCGCTGAAGGTCAGGTGTGATCACAAGACAAAAGCCCACAACGCCACATAGTTTCTGAATCGCACGATCTCCGCTCATCTCAGCGCAGCGAGGCTTTCTTCACAGTCAGTCACCGGCGAGAAGTCGCCCGCCGTATGTTGACGGATCAGGCCGAGTGATTTCAGCGTCCCCGCATTAAGCGTGGATGCTGAAGGACAATTTTTTGGGGAATCAACGGACCCAAACACAGATTTCTTGAACCGAGGGACGCGGCGCGTTGGGCTCTCGAGGCCCCTGAAGTGTTGAGGCTCAAAAGTTAATGAGTTGAATCTCAGCCCCCCCCCCCCCGGCTCGAAGGCAGCACTTCCTGCAGACTGAGAGGAGTCTTAGTGTCTCGTCTGCATGCAGGACAAGAGCTATGCTGCGTCCTTCTTAGAGTAGTGGTTGGCCTGATGTCGTCCTGATGAATCGCAGCAGTGCGCATCGCGATGGATGTCTGCAGGGCTCAGATGGATGTCTGCAGGGCTCAGATGGATGTCTGCAGGGCTCAGATGGATGTCTGCAGGGCTCAGATGGATGTCTGCAGGGAGCCACGGAGCTTCTTCTGGTAACGCCTGTTTATGTGCTTGTGGTCAGAACTGCACGGGAACATTTCCATCTGTAAATAGTGGTAGAACGTGCACTATATTTGTTGGATGAATGGTGAATCAAGCTACTAGACTGATCATGAAACCCAACAGTCAATGGGCCTAATTAAGTTCATTCTGGTCAAGTTTTTTTAATCTAGCAGGAGGATCGAGAAGGTTTCAAGCTTTGTTCTCACTGCTGATCTTTATAAGCCATTTATTTTCTAATCCTTAGTTGTGTCAACCACCCATTTGGTTACATTTTTTACCATTCGTCTATTTCTTTAAGACTTCTCCTTTCATCTTCCTGCCTTTGAGTCACATGCCACTTCACAGCTGTAGTGTTTTAGCTACATGCCAGTACACAGCTGTAGTGTTTTAGCTACATGCCAGTACACAGCTGTAGTATTTTAGCCACATGCCAGTACACAGCTGCAGTATTTTAGCTACATGCCACTTCACAGCTGTAGTGTTTTAGCTACATGCCAGTACACAGCTGTAGTATTTTAGCCACATGCCACTTCACAGCTGTAGTGTTTTAGCTACATGCCAGTACACAGCTGTAGTGTTTTAGCTACATGCCAGTACACAGCTGTAGTATTTTAGCCACATGCCACTTCACAGCTGTAGCGTTTTAGCTACATGCCAGTACACAGCTGTAGTGTTTTAGCTACATGCCAGTACACAGCTGTAGTGTTTTAGCTACATGCCAGTACACGGCTGTAGTGTTTTAGCTACATGCCAGTACACGGCTGTAGTGTTTTAGCTACATGCCAGTACACGGCTGTAGTGATTCATAACAGAAAAAAGGCCTGACATTACAACTAAAGTTAAAGAGAACTAATTTGATTGTTCATAACTTTATTAAAGGTTCAAGTTGAGGCATTGTACAAAACAAGAGTTGCAGTTTGAAAGACAGATTGTTGTCCCATTTTGGTACATAAGGAAAAACAAACAAAACAAGGTGATAATCTGTGCTGTTCAGCTGGTTTACGTTTGCCTCGGATTGACTTATATATAGTATATATTGTGTGCATGCTGTGTTCCTGTTGATGTCCTATCCAGATGCCCTGTAACTCATTGCGGTGTTGATGTTGTGAGTACAATCACGACGAGAATACTTGGCGGTCTGTCTAGCTGGTGGTCTGAGGGTGCTTAATAGCGGCGCTCTGGTTCTGGAAGTAAACGGAGACTCTGGATGGATGAAAAGTCCCCGAGATCCGGCGTCTGAGGGCACTGAATTCATTACACGAGTCCTCAGTCTGCCCACTTCAACCCTGTGATCAAAAGCCGCCCCTTGATCACCCGTGGAGAGAAATTGATTGAAGACTTTAACTGAAGGGAATTCGGAGGGAGTCTTGTAGAGTCGCTTCACGGCTGTTCGGTGTATTTAAAGAGAAATATACTTCCCAGTCTCTCGTGCGGTCTTCAGAGAGCTCATTGCTTTTAGTTTATTGAGCCATTAGCTCAGGATAGGATAAGTAGCTGTTGACGTATCATCGGAAATTAGCGCGCTGCAATGAAGTTCCCTGTGAGGTTGTGGCAGAGCTGCACTGACCTAATGAGGACTAATGGGTCACATTCCAGTCAAATGCTGCACATTAAACTGCCGTTAGAGGACACCTCAACTCCTCGACCTCTTCCACTGGTTACAACAAATCCACTGTACACAACCGGTGACGAGCAGCTGGTATGTGAATAGGTTTTTGGTCGGTTTTGTTTCTGGTAAATGGGTAAAGTGTGAAGACAGAAAGAAAGAAGATCTGACTTGTTTGAGAGGAATAACTGGAGCACAAGAGGAAGGGCTAGAAAGTCTGTAGCCTCGTTAGAAACCTGCAGTTCCTCCATACCCGGTAAAACGCACCTCATGGTTGACAATCAGGCAGGCGATCTGAAGGAACTTGGTATCTTTTCCCGGCTCTTTTTTTCACTGCATTGCGGGGGGGGGGTTTTCGTCCGTTTTCTCAGTGATGAGGAACGTGATGCAACGGGCTCGTTATTTAAGGCAAGAACTTTCCATCCGTCCATTTCGCACAATGCGCTGGACATGCATGACTGACTGGAAAATAACCATCTTTTACTAGACTATAAATGTGGCCGTTAAGAATTATAAATAATTACAACAATTGGACCACAGTCTCCCCCTCCCCCCTCCTCCCACCTCCTCCACCCGGTCTATGCAGTCTGCACTTCCTCGCGTACGGAGTGTAGCACGAGCAGGTCGAAGGTGAGGAACTCAGTGGTCGGGGGGCCTTTTCTCCAAAGGAACTTCTATCATAAGGTTGTGCGTGAGGGGCCGTTGGGGGTATTCAAGCAGCAATGACGAGTTCAACTAAAGGCTCCAGTAGGACTACATAGATGATGGTTTTTACAGGAAAAAATGATTTAAACCCATGTTTCATTATATTCATTTACAGGTGATCAAGTTTTCTTCTAAATGGATAAAACAAGGTGAAAAATATCTGAAATCAAAGGTTTGACTGCATCTTAATTTAGAAAGCTGAATGAATAAGGATGAATACCTCCATCTCGAGTGCACAATGACGCAGCGGAACAAGTGTGCTTGTCTTAAGTTTAAATTATCCACGGCGGTCCTTATTTCCACGCAGAGAAGCCATGCTGTTCCTTCTCCACCCATATGCTGTCAATCACCTTCCCGTACTGCAACACAGACAACTCTTTGTTATTACCCAATTCTCTTTGACCTTTAGAAGCTTTGCTCTCCACGTGTGCTCACCTGGTCATCGGAGACCTGCTCCAGGTAAAGGTGGGTGCCGTTGACCACCTGCATGCGGGTGTAGCCGTAGTCCGTGCTGCGAAAAGCGCTCCACTCTTTGGGGTTTGGGTTGAACCTGTCGGTCTTCTCTCTGCAGCCCTGCGGGGGGGAAATCAGCAGTCAAAATTAAACCGACGGCGATGCGCCGCGTTCTGCGTCACGTCCACTGCTGTAGCCGAGCCCCGGCGTGCCTCCGGCCGCATTTCGATGCCGACGACTAATCCCTCTGTGGTCGGGGGATGAAGCACGCAGCGCTCACCACATCAGAGAACAGCTGGTGCTGAACTAAATGGAAGACAGAGGGACGCGGAGACTGCGAACAATACGTGACATTGTTTTTGTAAACGCCGCCGTCAATTTCCGCGTTGATCCGCGAGGGAAAAGCAATGGTGTCAAGTGACTTACAGCGGAGCCTGTGATGATGTGCACGGGAGCTTTCGGGTTCACATAAGGCTGCTCTTTGCTTCCTTTGTACACCTAAAAGAGAAAAACATGCAAAGCGTCTTTCACTGATTCAAAACAAAGACGGCAGATGTAAGAATGTGTGGCGAATAAAGAATGCAGGTGCTGACCTGGTCGCCGTAGACGGGCCAAAGCCGCTCATACGTGTGCTCGTGTGCCCACAACTCCACATCCACCCCTGTGCAGAAGATTTGATGATGTTGAGCAGCCTCCCATTAAAAACAGATATCTGCCCAGCTCATTTGGGCCTTCACATTTTGCTGTGTAATCGAATGTTCCTCAGATCCTCTGCCTTTTGAGAGCTGTTCAACAATCTTAACGAAAGCCTAAAATCAGAGCAACTAAAGCTTCCACCATCACAAGTTAAATAAATTAAAAAGCAATGAACAAAAGCCTGGGAAATATAATACAGAAAAAACATTTGCAAAATGGGCTGTTGGGATATCAGCCAGTACAAAGTCCTGCTTTTTTAATAAAGGATGTTTGGATTTCTCTGCTCTCAGCAACTGTTGGTTCATTAATCCATTGAGGTTGTAATCTTACACACCCATTAGCAGCACAGGGCTGGTTGTCGAATAGAGACCGTACCATAGCGGTAGAATAGATCCTCCAGACCCGGAGCTGGCGGTTCTGTGTCATTCCGTCCCAGTCGGACCTACAGAACAGAGAGGAACGATGTCAGCGTGACCTGATATTAGCATATGAAACCCTACCTGCGACCTTGAAGCACTACCTGCGACCTTGAAGCACAAACTGAGAGCCTCATTCCAAACTGTGCCAAGCGCTGAAGGAAGTAAGTCTGAGAGGAAGCTATTTGGTCCAAATTGCAGTGATTATGAGAGCATTCCCTCAATGGGCTCATGGGCTCCTTCCAGAGGTATTTAAAGTCAGCAGAACAAATCCTACAAATAGCTTAATCGTGATAAAATAAAAGCCTAAGGAGAGACACAAGTGCTGCTAAAGAACACACTGGAAAATAAACTAGGAGTTCTTTGTAGGCGATAAAACACGTTTAAGGTGACGATATAATATATTTTGGGACATATTCATCGTACCAAACTATCTATAGTTACATTTTGGGTAATAAAAAAGTCTGCTGTCTGGAATGCAGCGAAAGTCATTACAACAGGAACATCCACACTTGTGACCAAAGTAGTTGCCTCCTGCTTCACGCAGCTTCTCCTCACTCCTTGTTTCTTATAATAAAAACCGACCTGTCTGAAGGAGTCGACCTGATCACCAGTAGTCGTTATCCGGCGGTGCGAAAGAACCGGTAGTTGTCATTACAACATGCCAATGTGTGTTAACGCGGTAGCAGATGGGGAGAAGTAATGGAGCGTGTGGTTCACACACATAGGAGTCAAACGTGGTGCAGTCGTCCTGGTCGTCGTCGGAGCAGTACATGGGCCTGTGTCCCATGGTGATGATCCACGGGCGCAGGGCTCGGTTCTCTGGCTTGTTGGCCTCCTAGGGTGGGAGAACGGAGCGGTGAAGACATGCGTACCTCATGGCGCGTTGCTATTCGCAGAGGACACTCGAGTGTTGCAACAGAAAATGGAAATCGGTAGGTTTACATTGGAGAGAGAAACAGGTTAGGGGTTAACCAGCACCACGGCACGAAGAGGGAAAACGTGTGAAAACAAAGGAGGGCAGCGTCGCTCACACGTGTAACTGGTGTGGTCACCAACCTCCAGGTCTTTCCTCAGCCACTCGTGCTGCTTGAAGATCAGATCCTGGCCGAATTCCAGATAGAAATAAACCTCAGTGGAGACGGAGATGATGTGCGCCGACCCCAGGTTCCAGCTGCGGACACATGATTCGTTAAAATGATACGCCGACTACGACACAGTGGAGAAGGCCCGCTGAAAGTCGGCGCGTTGGCAAGAACGAACCCCCCCCCCCCCCCCCCCTTTAAATGCCGCATGAGTGTGAAAAGTCCAGGCAACGTTTCGTCTCTCGACATTTTGCTGCTGAATGCAGATCCACCTCCCTGCTGCAATAAGAGTGCCCACGTGTTCGTCCTCCACGGCAACGGAAAACCACGTGTTCTGTACATGTGTGCGACATGTTATGAACCCACAGTTTCCAGTGGCAGGCGCGGGGTTTCAGGCTCTCAGCCAGGAGGCTCCTCCAGCGGGCAGCCGCCTGTGGTCCAGCCAGGTATTATCTTACGTTGTGAGAGGAGGAGGACTATAAGTCAACTGGATAGATGTCTGGCCCATTCGTACCGGTCCCCAGGTCCCTGAGACAGGAGAGCGTTCCTGCTCGTTAATGCGCACAGCAGCGTATTGGTAAACCTTCCGCTGATGCTTCACATGGGGCCCGGGTTGGAAAACACACTCATTCTGTGTCTGAGCTGCCAGCCTTCACTTTTCACCTGCTGTTTAAACCCATCAAAGCCCAACAGCTGACTCAGCCAGACATCGTGTCGTTCCATGAAGCCAACGGGTTCTGTTGTGCCGTACCTGTACCACAGGCTCTCAGTCCGGCCTGGCATGCTGAACCGATTCCTGTAGTTGGAGAAGTTACTGCAAAGAAACAAAAAGGTATGACAAGAGTTAGAGGGACTGACGGCACGGTCACTCATTTCGTGGCATGAATGACATTTTTAGCTTTGCTATGAAATAAAAATTAGCCAGCATTTCTTAAAGTAAGTGCCTCGTATTGGTGCAGTTCATTTGTTTCGTGTCACTTCTCTGTATTCATCTCATCTCTGTAGAAAACTCTGGGTGGTAAATCAGTGGATAAAGTTGACCGTCAAGCTGTGGCGGTGACATCTGCTTCAAACTGAGAGCTATTCTGAGAAACCGTACAATTTGCTGTCGCCAACGTATCAGTGGCTGCCTGTCCAAATGAGAGGCTGCAGAAAAACACGGACGTAGATTCTGCGGCTTCAGCCTATCGGCTCCCGATAGGAGGGCTCGAAGCGCAGGCTCAAACTCGGGCAGCGCGGGCGGGCCCCAGATGGGTCGAGCGAGTTGGAGGCATCGGGGCTGAGCGCACTACACCTGTCAATCAAGAAGAAAGGCCTCTAAATATACCCCTCTAAAAAACCGTGGGACCTCTTGAAAGGAACGGATTTAGATGGGATGGACGTCGGGCGGTTCAGCCCTGGCGCGGCGGTTCGTACGCGGTGCAGATACGGGAAGATGCTCGCAGTGAGCTACAGTCTTCTTCACAACTCCTTTCGAGGCTCCGGGCGACATCATTGAGAAACATTCAAAATCACCCAAGAGTGCAGAATCACAGCGATCTTCATGCAGAGCTGTCCCTCGCGCCATTTCGCCAGTCTCTTCACACGCTTTTTAATTTAAGCATTAAAGCCGGAGCCATTCCTCTCAACGGGGCATTAAGAATCTTACATAAGGAGGAAACAAAGGGCAGAATTGTTTTTATGGTAGGGAGAGGGGTAACTAGAAACCAGTGGGGTCAGAGGTCAACGGCAAGGGATGGAAATGGATCATGAGTGACCGTTGGTAATACAGATGAGTTTGACGATGATGAGACAGTCAGTGTGATGACCCAGCAGAGGCAGCCTGTGGACTGTGATCTCAAAAGGTGTCAAACTATTATGAGCATCGATGCATTTGCAACCAAATTTGCATTTGCAACCAAATGCATCGACAGAAACTCGTGGTCTGAAGTTCTCGGTCACAGCATTGAACCAAACAGTCCCTGAATGGGTCAACACTCCCATCGTGTGGAGAGGACGCGTACGGGCAGCGATGTGCAGCGTCCAATCGAAATAAACGTCACATTTAGCATCCATTTGAATGAATCAAAGGTCTCTAGAACATGAGTTCCATTAACCTGCACTACGGGAGACCAACGTAGCACATTCCTCTGGAATAAGAGGTTTGCTTATTCCCATGTGTGTTTGCTTTTCTATTCCAACATGATGGAAAAAAATAAAATAAAATGGGCGATCGTCAAAATCAAGTCTTAAACTGACCCGACAAGATTTCTCCCTCTCAATCAAATCTCCCCTTTAATCCAGACGCTCACGGACATTAAAAGGAAGCAGTGGAAGTCACAGAGGAGCGGAGCGAGGGGGAGCGCGCCGGGCCGCTAGGAAGAGAACTGCAGGAAATATTTGGATTCCAGACAAAACCACAGAGCAAAACACACTTCTAGAGAGGGAGCGAGGGGAGCGGGATCTCTGGTCGGGTAACGCGGCGAGCTCGTTCTTGATATGACGACGCGGAGCCAAGAAAAAGAGACTACCGTTAGCAGCTCCTCGACAGAGAGCAGGCAGCAGTCACATTTGACACGGCGAGCAGCGCCTCAGCGTAGCAGCGGCGGGTAAATATTATGCAGGCAGCTGTGAACGCACAAGTGACTCCGGCACATGTGCTGGAAATTTATGGATTCATTAAACTGCTACTCCTCGGGAGGAAAAGCATCTGGGGCTTCGTCTCCCCACGTCTTTAATCATCCTAAACAAAACAACCTGACTTATTATGGGGTATTTTGCAATAATATTTCAAACAAGCAGCACATTTTTCTTTGCTATTCGGTCAAAAATGTAAAACACAAAATAATTATTTACATTGTGGGGCATGAAAAAAAGCTAACAGGGACCAAGATAATATAAATGTCAGCACATCAATGTACTATAAGGTTGTTAAGTTGTTTAGGGCTGCAACAAATTCATATTTTTATTCAACATGCGACGTGTCATCGTCAAAATACAATTTATCTGGCTTCCGGACTTGAAAATTGAAAGATATCCAATTTACTTCCATTGAGGCCGAATTCAAATCCTCGCATTTGTGACGCTGGATCCAGCAAACGTTTCAGATTTCGTTTTTTTCAAACATCATCAAATGACGATGATTTTAAGTTGCGCAAATGGACTCATCGGTCCTGTTGTCTCTCGGCCCGGAAGAATTCTCAAGTAAGCGACGCGTTCGATGACGAGCGGCTTCGCTAGAAAAAGGTTCTTTTTCGCGGGTCCACACAGAAATAAGTCGCCAGCTCCGAATGCAATTAGTCACGAGGTCTCTGGCAAGCGTCTCTCACCGATGTGGATGCACTGCTATTTTTACCCAAAACCCATTAATCATACTTAGGCCCCGGAGCAGAATGTGGCAGCTTAATATGTAAACACAAAGGAAACCGTTAGCTAATCGAGAGCAGAAGACAGACAGGAGACAGTCGCACAGCTTCCATGTTGTCTCACCGACTGTGAACGTCCCACGGCGTGAAGCTTTGGGACGTCCATTGGCATAAACAATATTTATTATCATGTTTTTCATCAAAGTATAATCAGCTGAATCAAAGCTCTGCTGTGTTTTTATGAGCCTAGAATGAGCCCTGTCATATTCACAGAGTCCAAAAAAAAAATCAACAACCGCAACACCGTCTTTAGAGACGGGTTTCCAACGGGTCGCCATCTGAAACCACACGAGCCAGGGGGTCCGACACGCTGGCCCCTTGAAGAAAAACAAAAAAGGAAACGGGCTTGCACCTACTATGCCGACTCGTGGTTGCCTGGACAGGTCATGTAGGGCACGTAGGCGGCGATGGACTGAATCTGCCTCATGAACTCATCTCCGATCCTGGCGTTGTCCTGGAAAAGCGACGTAGAAATTATCCTGTTTGACCGCAAAGTTTGTAGCGTCTGTCACTGCGGAACCTCACGTTTTTATTTTACTCCTATTCAAGTTCTGCGTCATAATCAAACAACACGGATGTGCAGCTTCTGATGGCGCGTCGGGGGTTAACTGCCACAAACACGAATGACCTTTCGGATGAAATCGTCTCTCTGTTCTTCTGTTCATAATATCAGTGCAGCCAGAAGCTTTACTTTCACATTCCAGTTATAAAACGCAGCTTGGAGGAATTATGGTTATTTATGTGCGCAGTAGTCTGATGTCAGCATTCAGGGTCTTTTTTTTTTTTTTTAGGAGAAAAAAACAAAAAATACATGATTAATGCAAGGCGTAAATTCAGGAAAAAGTATCCGAGACAAATTTATGCCAAATATCACAGACAGTCGGTGTTTTCAGATTAGCAAATGTGTTATTGAGACTCAACAATCTGGGTTTTGAATGACGCTTATTGGATTTCAGAAATACTTGGGCGACATGACCCCGACTATCATCTTTCACCGCAGGCTTACGGCGCTTGAGAGTAACGCTAATCATGAGCTGCGTGTCCCGACTGCAGCCGAGAGCCTTCATATCCACCCGTAACAAACTGCGGCGAGTCTCGAGGCGGCTTATCTCATCCGTCATTGTGGAAGTAGAGGAGTAGAAGAAGGGCTTTAAGAATATACGCTGTTGCTGACAGACATTCGCTGTCATTTACCTTAACTGGGAACAATCAGGATCAGTTAATGATATTGAAAAGACAGAAGAGTAAAGTACCTCATGCATGTCGTAGGCAAAGTCACCTGGAAACAAAAGAAAAGGGGATGAACGGTGATTCTCTCTCCCACAGTAAAAGCAATAGAAATATCTGTGCAGCAGAAACAAGCTGCGCTTACATCTTGATCATAGGAATAATGCACTTATTACATTTATTAAACTATTATGTAATAGTTCAACATTTAAGGAAATACACTCAATAGATTTCTTGCAGAACAATTTCACACAAAAATAATGTTCTCATGTATGTCACTAATTATACAGCAACAGCCAGCTTCAATAAGCATTACGACTGGAAACATAGTTAATAAACTTGCCAGCCAGCACGCTTAAAGCTCATTACCTGACACATTATATTGTGTTTAATGCAAAATCCAAAATGGATAGTTGACAATTTGTTTACTGGTTTAAAACGAATTTCATATGGTGAACTTTAGAGACGCCAGCAGGCTTTTGGCTGATTTACTTTGTGCTTTGTGTGCAGTCATAACAATGCTATCAATCTTCTCAACTAAAATATTGACCAATAACTTGAATACTCTGACAAGCGGACTGTGGCCAGCCTCAAACAAAAGAAGAATTATATTCTCTGTAACCGTGTAAAGTGGCTGTAAAACAGTGTTTAACGTAACGTTTCATTTGAAAAGCCAACAAAAGGCAAAGAATTAAAGATAATGTTCTTTCATTTTCTTTTAGGCAAACTCATTTTGACTCAACTATTATCTCTTTAGATTCCAAGTGCCCACAAGCAATGGAGGGAGCAAATGACTGGCACGCAACCATCAGTATATTATAATAACACATTTTGGATTCATGCTAGTGTTGTGCCAGGTATCTGTGGATCACAAACGCCTGAGAAAACAGCTGTTAAAACGTCGCCTTCCTGACTGCTTTGACCTTTGGCGATCTTCTTTATCAGCGGAGAGCTCACCTATGTGCAGGATGGCATCATACATGCCGAGCTGAGTCTCCTTCTGCAGCCGAGCCAGCGACTGAGGGTTCTCGTTGCCCAGGTCGCCGTACAGAGCGAATCGGGGGCTGAAGCTGGCGCTGTCGTTCAGAGCGGCGAAGGAGAACACATCGCTCCAGCCGTCATCACTCCCGCAGTGGTAGACTGAAATGACCCGTGAGTGAGAAAAAAAAGAAGCCTTTCCGACATGGTGGCGTGGTGCTGTGAGAGGAAGCGAGTCGTATTTAAGCGGCACCCACCGTAGGTAGCGGCAGGCTTGAGGTCTGTGAGAGTGACCCTGTGGATGTACATCTTTCGCTCTTCCTCGCCAGAGTCCACAAACACTTTTCTGTTCCGTGAAACAGAAAAGTGTATCCTAAATGAAAAAGACGGGAGGCTGATGGAAACTGTTCAAACACTTGCCTGGATAAGAGAGGTGCACTTGCTCTGGCTGGGTCCAAATGGGGGGATCACCAAGCACCAACAGGGGCGCAAGGCTGAGCAAGGCACAGGCAGCTTGAACGGACATCATTTTAATCAACGCTGCCCTGCGAGAACAGCAACCTGTTTAAAGTAGCAACAGACACACACACACACACACGCACAGAGGAAATGAAACAATCCTGTCGCTGAAATCACATGGCCCAAGGCTTTCGTGCCAAACATCACATGACAAGTCTATTGATAGAGGCTGTTTTGCAAAGTCAACATCAGGCCTGACCTCAGCGCCAGTTCACACAGCGAAGGCCATGTTTCGCTTCTCTGATGATGATGATGATGATGATGATCTCTGCAGCAATCAACCCGGACGATGAGCCTGCAGAACTGAAACCACGGAGTCAGCTTAGACACAGAGACGACGTGTCAACAGAAGCTGCCGAGGCTCTTTCATTGTGCATTCAGGGAAGTGAGCTCAAGCACGGCCGAGATGATCTCACAAGCCCCAGCTTGACTGAGGTCAATGAAGCGCCTTTTTTGCAGAACCGCTCCGGTGCTGATAAAAGAAAAGGCACACGCTCATTTGAGCCCAAACACCCGGATCAGCTGACGCCTTTTCAGTAGCTACGCTGAACGCATTACAGCTAATTGGGAAGGCCTCTAAGCACAAATCATAATAGACACCTCAACGAAAGGTTTGGTTTTGGGGTTTCGCACCACGAGTGTCCCGGTGGTCGCTAGAGGGCGCGCGCCACACGCTGCACCATGAACGGGACGCTTTATTCTCTGATTCGGGCGGACAATCGGCCGCTGGAATCGGATGTTAACAAGTAATTGTCAGTAGCCTAAAAAGAATCAAAGGGAAGGTTTTATAGTATTGTGTCCGCGTAGGAATGGAAAACAAGGTGAGCGACGCCGTCCGGGATAAATTAGGCGATTTGTGTCACATATTGTCATATTATGGATTATTTGCGGAAGCATTTCTATCCAACGTCAGCCGACTTAATGTTAACTTAATGTTAGCTTAATGTTAGCTGTTAGCAGGCGACATATTTAACGTTGCTCACTGTTGTTAACAGGCGCTGCGTCCGTAAGTTAACGCTGCGAATACAATAACTTAGTTTCATTCATCTCTGTGAACTAAACGCACAATAGGCCTCGAACACACGCTGACGCGAATAATTCAGCTAAATGTTAAATGACTAACTTAACAAACACTCACAACACAACTCGGCTGTTGCCGGGGAGCAGTTCCTTGTTACGTCACGCGCAGGTGGCTTGTGGGAAATGGTGTTTTCACGTGTTTTGGTCTGACAATCCAATAAAACTGCATTAGTTTTTTAATTTTTAATTTTTAAACGACTAAAGACAAAATGATTGCTGGGAATAATGGGCAACATACATTGTGATGTTCATACTGAGGTGACTTTACCCCAATATCTGTGTGCTCGTATTAATTAGGTCTAGAAATGTATTAAGACTGATTAAGGTTTCTTTTCGTCTAGATATGATGGACTCCAACAGTGAGGATGAAGAGTACCAAAATCTGGAACCTGACTCGCATCCTTGTCGGAGAGACACAAAAGTTGTGAGCTGGAAATGCATGAAAACACACTGACGTAGTTAAATAAGCTCAGCCTCTTTTGATGTGTTATTTGTCACCGTGCTGAATGTATTTTTCTGTGCAGATGGACTGCGGTAAAAATGAGCAGCTCAACATGAAGCGGTATGTCGTTGCATGTTTTGTGGCTACGTAACTGCAAGTACATGATGCGCTTTGGTTTTCAAATGAACTTTGAACATTTGACCTTGCTCAGGCATCCGGTGAGTCGCTCTGGGAACAACCCGGGTAAAGTGAAGCGGGTGGTGTCCTGTAAGAGGAAGACCCATCACCTGACAGTGACCCGGAGGAAGCAGCCCGCCATCGGGAAAATGCACGATAAGGAGAATGAGATGAAGTGCGTGCAGGACGTGGACCTGTGGGAGTTCCCACTCCAAGTCGACAACAACCCAGAGACTGGGAAGACTGGTTCTGAACTAGCCGCCCACAGTTCACTCACTGAGGTCAGGAACGCTTTCCCAGCTCAGACTGTATTTCTGTCTCTTGTGTTTCTTTGTGGTAATGTGAACCACACCATGTGTTTCAGCTCACAAGGGACCACAGCACAATGTCCAATGTGCTCTTTGGAAGAAATCTGAGACTGAAAGTATCTCAAACGTTGTGGCGGAGAAGTGTCGGAGAGCTGCTGACGTACTTTTTGAGGTACGTTAGGTCCAGTCTGTTTAAAAAAACGCCACGCGCGGTATTTTTGCTTGGGTCTCTAAAGCACCCTGTTTTTGCACAGGATACAAGACATCGCTGTGTTTGTTGATCTCCTCCCGTTGATCATCAAAAGGTGGGTGAAATATGTCGGGCCGACACCGTCCACAAGTGGAGCCGCCATTAACTCGATCACTTTTCCTCTGCAGCATTGACGAGGCCTCTCCCAGCGTCACCATTGGTTGTTGTGTTGACCTCTTTCCTTTAGTCAGGAAGGTTCTCACCAATCCATATGAAGAGTGAGTATTCCTACCACGGTGTAGGGCTTTGCACTGTAGTCATTATAAAACGACAATACGTGGAAGGATGATGACAACAAACACTAATCAAATAAGTATTGCCTTTTATTCTCACAGGTATTTAATAGTTGGGTTAAAGTGGATAATTTCAGTTTTGAAGAACTGGTGGCGGGACCTAAAAACCAGCGGCTATGGTGGATCGACTGAACTTCCGCTGGATAAGTAAGTGTTGTTTCCTGAGCTGTATGATCATTGAGACGAATAAATACTGCATGTATTTAACTGAAACAGTCGACCAAATATAAATGCACGCAGCATGGCTCAGCGGTTGACAGAATTTGCCCCTTTTAACAAAAGTGGCCTAACAAAAATTTGGCCTAATGTGTAGATTATTATACGCAACCTTTGTGACAAAGTATTTATTAAACTTCATTACAGAAATTTCCAGGCCTTTAATCAGCAGTTGGCGGAGCTCTGGCACCAGGAACCTTTACTAAAATCTGTTCCCGGACCTGCTGGAGACATGACAAAGGTCAGAGCCGCACAGATGAATAAAATCATTACCCCGGCCATTGTTGCCTTTGCATTTTCTCATTCTTCTCCCTCAGGTCATTGACTCCTTCCTGTCTCAACTTACCTAGCGGCGACAGAGAGAAGGACAGCGGATCTTTCTCGGTTGGAGTTGGTTTTACCGTACTGTAACTCTAGATCGTGATGGATTTTTGGGCCGGCAGATGAACTTGAACGGTTGAAATATTGATAATGTGCAATATGAATTTTACTTAATTGTCTCTTTACGTTTTTACTATAGGATGTTGTAATTATGGGCAACGAGAAGAGTTTCATCACTGTGCAGTTCAAGTTGAATCAAAAAAACATAAGAGGCTTCTGTGTGTAGCTGTTGTATGTTATTGCACCACTGATGATGAATAAAGTTAGTTTTTTTTCAACTTTAGTGTATTGTTGGTATTTATATTTGTTACAATCAACACAGTTGTGATCAGCCTCTTTCCGGTGGGAGAAGATAGCGCTGACGTGTTTTTAACCCGGACGTGCTGCACTTTTAACCCATCAATGGGCTTCACTTGAATTCACGGCTACTGATCAGCAGCGACGCATCTAATTCAAACCGACTCAGCGTCACCCGGACTTCAGACTCATTCAGTCCTGACGGGATTTGGTAACGTCAAGAGATATGGGCTTACCGAGCCCCGTTCACATGAGGCTTTATCTCACTTGACACAGATAAGTGACTGGTGGGTGTCTGCGCGTCGAGATGTGAACCGGAGGCTGAAGTCCAGCTGTGACAGGGCAGCTGTGTAAAAAAAAAAAAACAGACCTGCCATTCTGTGAACTGTCAGCAGCAGACTGTTTGCATTCGACCGCAGTCGGGGGAGCGTGGGAGAGGACGACACGTCTCCACGCCGCATTCACTCAAGGTAACACTTTCCTCGGTGCTGTAATGTTTTTAGCGCGCTGCTTATTATTACAGTCAGCTGGGTTCGGGCGTTCGGGGCCGTTGACTGAAGGCCGTGGTTTTGTGACGACTAGAGGACAGCGGAGGATGAAGCGGAGGATGTGCTGGCTGCTGGCGGAGGCCCTGCTGCTGCTGCTCGGTGTGACCGGAGTCGTCGGGGAGCGTCTCCAAGCCGAGAACCTGATCCTCCTTCCACCGGATGCACACGACGTGGTGCTGAACCGCGGGATGAGAGGCGCGTACCAATCCTCTTCTCTTTGCTGGTTTTATCTCAATTCTCTGGTTCCTATTATCCGTCCAGAATCTTTAGAAACTCTAGCTGGCAACGGTGGTTCAGGGTGTGAAACAATCCAGCGATTGCTTTTAGAGTTTGCATCGCCTTTATCTCAGATTATATCAGTGTGGATTCTCCTGTGGGTCAAATTCCAGCCTGTAGAATTTCTCAGTGACTCATTAATGACACATGTTACGGCTCATCCCGTATCTTAGTCACGTAGCATGTCAGACCAGCGGAGGGAACGGTCCTGCCATTGGTCAAGGTTGAACCTGGGAGACTTTGAGATGCCATCAACGTAATGACGGATTGTTGTTGTTTACCAGCGCGCTGTGAGCTAAACTGTTCACAGAGTGGCAGCAAATCATTTGGTTATTTTATTGCAAAGAGTTGGTTGAGAAGACTTTTTTTACTCATTTCGCTCTTGACAACAAAGTGTCAATTTATTATTATAAAAATGTGATTTATTTGAAATGAATTAACTTCAATAGAAATACCTGTAAATATGTTTTCATGTGAGCATGGTGAAACACAAAAATACCAAAAAATGGCACTGGTGTACAGTCTGTCTCCACTCCGATCTAGACAGTTATGGCCTAATATGTTTATTTACCCGACAGTGCTGCCCAGAGACTGCCATGAAATGCTGATGAGGTCCTCGGGCCAGGCTCTGGACGGTGTGTACCTGATCAAACCCGGGGACTCCCCCATCGTGGTCTACTGCGCAATGCAGGAGGGAGGCTGGACCGTGGTGCAGCACATCACCGTCAACAGCAGCGTGAACTTTGATCGCACCTGGGCTGAGTACAAGGACGGCTTCGGGGCCGTAACCGGCGACCACTGGCTGGGGAACAATTACCTCCATCAGCTCACCAGCGGCCCCGGGCGCTTTAAGCTGGGAGTGAAGCTGGTGGACCGAGACGCCGTCACCAAGACGGGGGAGTACGATCCGTTCCTGGTGGAGGACGAATCGTCGGCCTACAGGCTGAGGCTGGGGTTGTTCCAGGGCACGGCTGTAGACGCTCTCACCCTGGACACAGAGAACTACCTGCACGACAACCAGAGATTCACCACCAAAGACCGAGACAATGACAACTACTTCCAAAACTGTGCTAAGCTGGAGTTTCAGGGGGTGCCGGGAGGAGGTTGGTGGTACGACGCCTGCGCCGGCGCCAACCTCAACCGCAGGAACGTCATCTACTGGCAGAAGGACTGCAACAAGGAGCGGCTGTGCAAGTACGCGTGGATGATGGTGAGGCCCACGGACACCGTTAAACTGATTCAAAGCGAAACCTGCAAGAAGGATGAGCTGTGAGGACACAGGGTTTGTGACAGTTTGGCAACTACTGGGGGGCCCAAGAGAAAAGTCTTCTTTGCAGCGAACCCAACAGAGAGCTGCATCACTCCATTTGTCTGGACATTAAATTCACCACGTTTTATTGAAATGATCACAAAATACAGAGAACAGGAAAGTGGATCACAGATTTTGAACACAGTATAAAAATGCTGGCGGGTTTTAGCTGTAGATTTGTCTGCATCGATCACCATGAAGCCAAGCAGGTCACCATTCCCCACGTTGCAAGTGCATATTTCTTTATTATCACGACTACAAAAAAAGTGTTTCATGACATTGTAGCTTATGAAGGATGTAAAATAGCTCCCATCCAATGCTGACACAGAAGAACATTTCACAAACAGCATTTTCTTTGTCACAGAACATTACAAGTTTGCCAGAAGTACAGTGAAGATATGATGGCATATTGATTAAGCTACAGATATTCACAGAAAACAAATGTATTGTACTGTATTTCAATGCTCATGGAAAAAGAAAATATCCGGAGGAGGAAAACTAATAAACTTGTAAGAAACAAAGTGTACTTTTGAATCCTCCACAATAGTTGTAAACATTGACATTATTTAGCAAGTATGAGTAAAATAAGTATTTAATTTTGTGCGCTGGATCAGAAGCGTTGAGTCATATTTGTATTTTAATTTATGGAATTATTACTCAATATTGTTCACTGAGATGAAGCAGGACAGAAAACGCAGCGGATGAGACGTGAAAACAAGGAAGTTGGAGGCATATTCGCTCATCCTTAAATTGCAATAGCACACGTGAAAAGGCTTTGATTATCATCAAGTTTCTGACATCAGGACGACATGTATTAGCCCTTTAAAATAAAACCACAATTCCAAAATGTGCGTCTTCAGCACTGGCACAATACCCACGGAATCCCTAAAATGTGTTTTGTTTTGACTTTGTTGGGGCAATTTTATGTGTTTTTTCCATTTCCAATGTTTGAGCAGTAATCAACATATACTGCTGCAGACCTATCGATTAATGAACCATTTAAATTACAAATTGAACCAGCTCCTTGATATAGTTCGTGAAGCCAAGATTAACATTTTATTTACAGCAATATCCTGTATTTAAAAATAACAATAGTTCATGTCAGTTTGGAGCTGACGACGGGGTTTTGTCCGTACCAGTGCAGCTTCTCCTCAATCCTCTTCTTCTTCCACTGGCAAAGTAAGAGCATTCGAAAGGTCTTTTGGAAGGTCTTGTTGCAAAGGGCGTAGCACATGGGGTTGACGGTGCTATTGACGTAGCACAGCCAGTAGCCGAGGTGCCAGAGGGAGAGGGGAATGCAGTCCGAGCAGAAGGTGGAAATAAGCACCATGATGTTGTAAGGCGTCCACGTTAGGATGAACGCCAGCAGGATGGCGCTGAGAGTCTGAGCCGCCTTCCTCTCCTTGATCAGCACCATCCTCTTCCTCTTGGTGATCTGGCTCTTCAGCGTGGCGTCTATGGGCTTAGACGTCGAGGAGGCGGACGGGACGCTCATGGACTCGGCGGAGGAGAACGCCGACGACGCCATTTTGGTGTCTCCGTTCTTGCCGCGGTGCTCCACGGGAGCGTCTTTGGCCGCAGGCTTGAACTTGTAGGACACGCACTTGCCGCTCTTCTTGGAGCTGCTTTTGGGTGGCGTCTGGAAGAAGCTGTCCTCCTCATAGCTGCTGAGCTGCTCGCTCTCGCTGCCCACTCCACCCTTGATGGTCTCGCAAGCCTTGTTCCTGAAGGAGGGCTGGAAGCTCCCCGGAGACGCGGGCCTGTCCTCGTCCTCGGACGAGGCGTAGCTGTTGAAGGTGGTCAGCTGACCAGCTTTGGACCACTCGTCGTTGGTGGTGGCCGCCGACTTGGCCGCATTGCTTCTGCTGGAGGAGGACCAAGAGGCCTGATTCCTGTCGTGTGAGGTCGACCTCAATTTACAGCTAAAACATGACCTGACGATGGGCTTCTGAGGCTGGGCGACCCCGGCGTCGGTGGGGAAGTTAATCCCCTGCAGCTCTGCCAGATCTTTGGTTCTCTTCTCTGTCTCCTTGTAGATTCGACAATATAGGATCGTCATGACCGATACAGGAATATAAAAGGCGGCGATAGCTGTCCCAAAGGTTATCACGGGCTCAGAGAAAAACTGGATCTGGCATTGCCTCTCAGGGACCGTCCGTTTCCCCACAAAGTATTGCCAGCAGAGAATAGGCGGGGCCCACAGAACAAGCGACACCATCCAGGCCAAACCTATCATGATCCCGGCTCGCTTGGGGGTCCGCTTGGCCCTGTAGGTCAGCGGCCTAGTGATGGAAAAGTATCTGTCGAAACTGATCACCAACAGGTTCATGACCGAGGCGTTACTGGCGACGTAGTCCAGCGCCAGCCACAGGTCACAAGCGAGGTTCCCCAGGGCCCAGTAGCCCATCAGTATATACGAGGTGTAGAGATTCATGGAGAAGACACCTATGATGAGGTCGGCGGCTGCCAGACTCAGCAGGTAGTAATTGTTCACTGTCTTCAGCTGACTGTTGACCTTGAAGGAGAGCATCACCAGCACGTTCCCCACGACGGTGATGAGGCTGACCACGGCCGACACAGTCGCGATGGAGATCACCTCCCACAGGTTGTGGCTGACCGGGTGGAAATCCATGGCGGTGGTGTTTACAGTGGAGTTCAGGACGCCGTCTCCCTCCATGGTCTCCTTTTGTTAATTAAAATCCAATCATGACAAGAGTGTTTCAATTTGGCATTTCCGGTCTCCTGGTGAGAAGAAGAAGCAAAATGTTATTCCTTAAATGTTTATTTGCTGCCACTAAATAGATTAAATCAGCATAATGAGCGTCACATATTCATGCTGGAGACTGAAAATAGTGTAAGACCTTCATGTTTTGCACTTTAAAAATAAATGTCAAACCGGTGTTTGTCATGCATCCTTAAAAGAAGAAATATACAAAACATACATATTCCATTGCTATCGTTTTTGCTACGACGTTTCAGTTGCATCTCCTGGAAAATGCAACGAAGCCATTCCCTCTTCCTGCACTATACTTCGTCTTTTCTCTTTAAACATTTTCATTTCAACATTGCTTAAACAACTAAATGTCAGTCTTTCTGTATCCAAAGCCAAACATAGATTACGTCCAACTCAGTACATCAAATCACATTGTGTGTTCTCTTCATAATGAGCTTTGGACTAATCAGCATTGAACGTGTCTAAAATAACAAAGACGAATGTGAAGCGCTCACAGGTAACTGCAGTCCCCAGTGCCATCACAATTCAGACCACAATGCAACGCTTGAGGCGAATCACCTCGCGGTAATTGAGAAAAATAATTTCCTCACTCGTTTGACGGCGCCATGGTTAACCGGCGTGCCAGCAGCAGCCAGAGGGGCCACACAAATAACATTCCTGTCACCGAGTGGGGGGTCCTCCCGCTGGACTGGGGTTGTCCTCCTCTTGTTGCAGAATGGCGCCTCTCATATTGCATCTCTCAAAAGCCCCACATCATCACACTGATAGTGAAGAAGATGTAATGAATGCGTCTCTGCTGCTTCCTGGGATGAACGAACCGTTCTTATCGATTGTCTTGACAGAAACCACTCGCACAACAACACACAACTATGAAGGGGCTGAATAGCTAATGACCTCGCAACAAGTCAGCATTGACGGCCTCCTTCTGAGTAATGCGCTTTTGTTCAACTTTCAACTTTTAAAATCTTGAAAGTGCTGTTTATTTGTGAGGATTTTGTGACTTGAGACTTTCTGAAGTGTTCCAAAATCCAGTGAAGGAGAATTCCATCGGCTTTCTGTGGCGGTAACCAGTGAGATGGTAAAGTACGTCATCCACGCAGCACTCTGTGCTCTCTGTAGTCTTCTATGACTCATTTTAAACTGTAGGGACCAAAGTCAGTGCAGCACAGGACGGGATGAAAAGAGGGTGGTGGGTTTTATTATTAGTGTTTCTATTCTGAACCAAAACTAAATGAACCTTGTGATGACACAAAGAATCATGAATTAGTTATAACCTTCATACACGTTGGAATGGACTTGTTTAACCTTCTGACCTCAACAGGTCAAGCCTGCTAATAGCTTCTAAATCGGAGCAGGAAGCGTCTTGATGGTACACTCAGAGCTCAGAGTGTGGGGTAAACACGGATTTTGCATCGCTATAAATAGAGAATGTGTTCTGTTGTGGCCTCTTTACCAACTTTGTTTTGGATGCAGTTCAGTATCACGAGGCGGGAGAGAGCTTTGCATGCTGTCTGGTCAAAACGTCTGTTAATAAAAGCGTCGCAGTGCTGCATAACATCTGGTAGCATGGCGCCTGTATCGGGACCTGGGTCACGCAGTGTCCGAGAATAAAGAAGTAATACCCATGAGAATAAATCAATACCAAATACATGTCTTCCCCTCCCTCTTTATGAAAACCTTCTCATTATGGATACATCCTAAGAGTATTAGACGTTCACTTAGAATACTGTGAGAGCAAAGCACAAACTAATGGTCATTGATCCACTGATTAAGTGTCCAAAAATCTGTCCGGTGCCTCCGTGCTGAGGGCATGTTTCGCCATAGGCCGGCCTCCACTTGGCCTCCCAGTCATACGTGACCTTTTTCTATCTACACGCTGCAAACAGAAAATCAATTGTGTGTGTGTGTGTTCGGCGTTTATGGAAGAAAGGGAAAGAAGATGAGAGGAACCAAAGAAGGAGACAGAGGGAGCAAAGGAAAGTCAAAGTCTGTCCGCGTGGCGAGTACGTATGAAATGCAAATGAGCCCCGGAGCTATTTGGCTCGCTCGTTACATCCCGCCGTCGTCGGCTCGCTGACCCGTGTTTGAGATTCCTGCACATGTGGCGTTCAGGATGAGAATACAAGTAATGCTGGGATCATTCTGTGTGTTGTGCGGGAGGAGGAGAATGAAAGAGGATTCTAAATGTTAAATGCGAGACCCGGGACCTACACATGCAACCTGAATTATTTATCAGTGGGCCATTGTTTGTGGCAAACAAAAGGGGGAATGCGTTCTGCCTTTTGTTTGTTCAAGGTTAAAATGTCTTCCCTTCTTTTGATTTGGATCATCATTCAGGCTAAATCTCTTCCCCGGAGAGAACCGCTGATCACTAGATGAATATTGTGATCTGCTTATGGGCGCTCCAGTGGTTCTGGCAGGTACTTAAGGGAATGAAAAACAAATGCAGAACGTTTCAGGGAGTTATTTTTCATGAGAAACAAGAACATTTCATTAACGCCCCATCATTTTGGTTAATGATCAGGCTATAAAGTAATTTGCGTTCTTGTAGTAGCTTTCTAAAGACGATTGTCTGTTGTGTCTCTGTGTCTATAATTTCTCCCAACTCGTAGTGCACCTAATTTCTGCTGATGTCACATCTAACAAGTGTAATAGTTTGAATAATCTCCACACTGTTCAAATATTAATTTCCATTCAAATGATGGAAGTGTTGCCCCTTGAGGGTACACTCACTACATTGTTAATATACACTAAATATACGTTTATATGTGAAATTAGAGCAAATTATCTGGTGCTGTAGTTGTTCTCTGCTGGACAAATCCTAGACCACCATCGATAATTTCACAATTTAATCACCAAACCATTACTTCTTTTACGGTAACAACTTCTTGTTTTTTTACATTTACATTTGTGAGGCATGTGTGGTCGTTAAAATCACGCTTCACTTCGTGCTTTTTTCATTTCCACCAAACCGAGGAGAAGTAGGGCAAAGGCGGTGAGAACCAGGAAACGTTGGTTGATCTCATTTTTGGGGGGTGGAAAGAAATACAAAAGGCAGTTCAATTTTTTAGGGGGGAATTTTAGCTCTACGCAGTTGAAATGAGGATTTTTCTACAGACCTACCGACCAGCATTTGGAAGCACACATTCCCTTGATGAATTCAAAAATAACTAGTATAGCCTTTCAAATGCATCAGGAATGTAACTAAATAAATACTTGTGCAATCTGATCTAATCTCTGCATACAACAACGTCTTCCAGAAGAAGAGAAGCACACAAATCTGTTAGGCAGCACATCCTGTGTTGCTTTCATTACGGTAAAAGCCCACATTAAAAATACATGCGGAGACCTCTCAGACATGCACTGGTGCACACATGATGATGCTGCATCTCCTTAAATCCAGGTCATGCATTTGTGCATTCATCAAAAGTGCATATTCAATCAATCACAATTCTCTGGCGGATGTGAAATGAGTCACTGATGGAAAATAAGAGGTAATAAGAGACGGACGTACTCACAGTTAACTTTCCACAGATCTCACAGCTCCCTGTCCATTGGCACACTGTGTCTCCTGGTGAGAGTGAAGTTCATGGTTAATTCCTTTGTTTTGCCCGGGAAGCCTTCGGGTCAAGTGTGGCGCTGAGCAGCAGGTTCACCACACAGCTGGAGAGAGCATTGGAGGTGGATGGGAAATTCCTGCCCGCTCGACCCTCGCGTGCCAGAATGGTCCGAGGCAAAAGTCTGCGCACGGAGGCAGAGGAGGAAAAAAAACGGACGAAGAGCGGGATGAGGGTGGAGACCAGGAGGCACACAGTAACGGCATCACGTTCCCCCTCGGCCATCTGACGCTGCCGCGCCGCGACCAGATGAGAAAAGTGTCCTCAAGTTGCAGAGCATCCTCCCTCAGTCATTCGCTAATTATGACAATCGGCTCGGCAGCCGAAGAGAGAGGACATGGGAGAACTTTTCCTCCCAGCGGGAGCTGAGCTGGATGAGCTGCCTCTCTCAGCCAAGTCGAAGCAGAATGTCACTGAGAGGCTGCGTGACGCCTGAGCCAGGTGCTGCCGCTCTGCTGCCGCCGCTGCCGCTCTGCTGCTGCCGCTGCCGCTCTGCTGCTGCCACTGCTGCCGCTGCATCTGCTCTGGCTCATCATGTTTTCGGGACAGTGAGCATGCAGCTCAGTCCACAGAGGGGGTGGGGTGAGGAGGTGGCCGAGTCACTATGGGTCTGTTTAGGAAGGTGTGGGGGCGGTAGGGAGGTGTGCGATGTGTGTGTGTGTGTGTGTGTGTGTGTGTGTGTGTGTGTGTGTGTGTGGAGCTGGCTGAGGGTGGCGTTAAGTCAGAGTGAAGTGAGGCCATGACTTGCTTTTGTCTGGTTTTATCACATGAGGCATTAATTACGTCCAACGGCATGTCTGTTGCGTGTGCGTTGGACGGAAACGGCTGTGTGTGATCAGCGTCGTGGGCAGCGACAAACTCATCTGCTGGACATTAAACACCGCCGATGCCTTTGTGCTCTCGGGGGGGGGGCGACATGGCTGGGTGAGATAAGCAGACCACTGAAGTGACAGATGTTTTTTTTTTAATGGGACCTTTGCACGTGTGTGTTGGTGCGCGCACGTGTATATACAGCAGGCATTGTGCCGATCGTGGATTTATTCGATTGGCATTCAGCGGATGACCTGGATTGACAAAAAGTCCTCGTATGTTTTAATCCAGATGATGGCTGCTGATCTGTCCCATGAGGTCCCATCAAATCCCCAGAGAGATACATTAATAAATGAAAAACTAATGAATCCAGTTTGTGAATTGTATAATACACTGAGCATATTTTCCCTCGCTTCATTTATGTCACTGGCTCGTTTTCATGAGGTCGGAGATGAAATTGGCTCTTGATCCAATTTCCAATATTGGTAAAGAATGATCCAGTTTTCTTAATTTCTTAATTTATCGGGATTTACAGTAAAGCAAATATATTGTATAGTCTAATAACGTGTTTCCCAACACAGTCCAGACGGGATGCCAGAACATAAGAAAACATATGATTGATTTCTCTCTAATTTTGTTTTTTGTTAATGTGAGATGCACCAAAAAGGTTGAGAACGCTCGGCCCAATTAATTTAAATCAAATGTATTTACTATTAAACGATCTAGAAAAATAATAATATATCAATAAATACAGACAGTCAGTGAGCAGACGATAGATAGATGACGCTCCTGACACTTAACATTGGGCAGCTCCCACCCTGAAATGATTTTGCGACCAGGTCAGAGCGACGCACCAATGGCATGATGGATGCCTTTCATGAAAATCCCTCCACGGAGCACCGCGTGTCTCCACCCGACCGCTCCATCCTGGCTGACAGTCCAATCTGAAGCCATTTCCAGGCATCCGGCCAAAGGACAGACACCTGGCTCACCATTACCGTCAAATCGCTGACCGACTCAAAGTTTACTGCATAGTCGTGTGTTTTAAGCCCCACGTCAACACTCAGAGCACAAAAAGAGCAGGTGCGGACAACCAACACGTTATAGCCTCACGAGCTTATTCATATTGGATATACAGGGAGGATCTGCCCTGTTGATTGAAATAATTCTTAACTTTCTCATTAAAAACTGATAAGTGAAACAAAGCAGCCCCTCTGATAACAAATGAGTGTTTTCCAACACAAGAAACCTGTAAGGGATTTTTACTTCTGGAGATCATCCTCTCTGCACATCTGCCTCCGTAACGCATGGCTTGTTTCTCCCACAGGTCACTTGTCTGCTCGCTTCACTCCTCTGAGAGAGAAAAGATGGCGAAGGACTTGAACACAGGCAGAGATGGATTCCATCTGTGCACCGTCCACGGCCGCTGGTTCATCTCATAACCCAATTGTGCAGCCACATGTCAAAAGAAATAAGTGTTTTTACTTGCCGTGAAGGTGCGTTGTGTCCCTGAAATGCAACTTCATTTCATTTTATATTGCCCTTATACTTTCCTTGATTTGCCAAATTAGAGAGTAGCTTTTTTTAACTACAAAGATCCGGCAGAAAAACCAGAAACAATCAATATGTCACTTTGGATGCCCCTTTAATCTATTCGCTCCTCGGCATACGTGTCTCTGCACAATGGCCGAAAGAAATTACTCTTCTGATGTCCTTCTCTCATCAAGGCTTTGATGTGCAACAAATCTTCATCTGCAGGCTTGCCTCCATGTTCCCCGAGCGAAAGGTCCTTTCGACATAATGATTTGCCGATACGTCGTATTTTCAGTTCATTCATTAGTCCCCCGCGGCGCTCGCTTTTATCTCCGGGTATAAACAACCTGGATGCACACGACGGCCTCCTGTTTCCAGCTATTTGCTGCACAAATAACCTTGTTTCACACCTTCTGATGATCGTGGCGCTTTTGAGCAAATCACCTCATTTTGATCAAAGCTTTGCGTTTGAGTCACGACGGCATTAAGTGTTCACCAACATTAGAGTCAAGAAGCAGCATCCACGTCGCTGCAAAGGAGCGAGACACCTCTTTTGTTCACCCATGCAGCAGACAGCCTTCAGCCTCCCTCTCCATAATGCAACTTTAATGTCGCAAGGACAGAGGAGATTGGGTGGTAAAGGCAGTTTTGATTGAGCTGCTATTGTTGCAATAACTAGAAGTGAAAGGAAGCACAAGACTGAGCCACAGAGACGAGCTGCTGAGGCCTGACCTGACACGGGAAAACACACTCGAAATGCACGAGGAACTAATTGACCGACGGCACTTTGGTGTGCTTTGGAAAAAAAAGCAGGTGGGTTAAGACAGAGGCCAGGAAGTAGACCTGACACATTAACTTTCAAAATAAGGGTGGAAACGGACAAAAAAAAACAAGACTAAGACATAAGCTCTGTCTTTGTCTGCCATTGTGGTAAAGCTTCAGGTCACTAAAGTGTTATTTAGTCTGATCGTCATCATTTATGCAGTAAATATTAATATGAATTTCTCTGATGTATCATTTGGTGGGATGAATAAAAAGAAAAGAGGGAAAGCACGTGCTTTAGGGGAACACACGCACGCTTGCATGTTTGCAGAAAAACAAGTAAGCTCAGCTCAGAGTTTACTTCCCATTTGGCGGCATCGTCTTTGCAGATGTGTGATACTCATACGTGGTCGTGTCGACACAAATCCCCTTCTGGACACTGCGTACAACATGTCCAGACACCCTCCAGTCCCTATCAGGTCGTCCAGTCACCATCTGTCTTTATTATCTGTCGGCCACCAAAAAAAAAAAAAAAAAAAAGAGTGCCGAGGCTTCAAATGAGCTCGGCCAACGTGGCAGAGAATCTTGTGAGCGGGAGCCAAATTTTCCACCGTCTGAAAGGAGAAGAAAGGAAAATGAAACACCTTTGGAAGAAAGCTTGCCCCATGCAGCCAGAGAAGAAAGCAACGGAGAAAGAGACAGTGGAAATAATGAATAAGTGTCCGATCCCTCCCTCTCTCAGCCGCGCTCCCACGTTGTTCTTCCTTTGCACGACTGTCAGTGTCTTTTTTAATCACTGTAATTCGGGACCACCTGTTGAATGCCTCCATCTGCCGCTTCCTCAGACGTAAAACTCCTACAGAGAGAGAAGGCGCCACATCCGACCTTCAGTGAACCAGATCCTTCACGTCGCAGCGACAAGAAGTCTTCACTTACACACGTATAAAACAGGACCCTGTTGACTAATTCATACCCACAGTTCGTCCCAGTGGCTCGGCTTGTTCCCTCTGCTGCCCCGGTGAGAGGACTTCCTTTGTCCATCCCCGGGACATTGTTCTAATCTGCTTCATCCGCAGACCGTGTCCTCGTAGGAGGGGCCCGTCTCTCACGCGGTATCCTGAGGTGCAGCATGTTTCCGGTGAATCCACGATTCCTCAAAGTGGAAAAATCTATAAGCCGCCAGCCACAGTTTCTGCTCAGGCTGCATCGCGTCTCCGCGAGCGGAAGCTTTGCAATTGTGTCGTGGTTTAGTTGATTATGGTGACGGCATTCAGCCGAAAGAGGATACTGTTTAATGTTGTTGTTGTTTTCTACACATATTGAGGCATTGTTACGCGAGTCATGTGACTCGGCCGCTGCAACACCACAATTTGCCTTAATTAACAAAGCCTTTTATTGTCCCATCAAGTTTGAGCCAACTCTCAATTTCACACTCGAGCTCACCAACTTCTCATTCTGCTCAAAATTGCATCAACAGAATATCGTCTTTAATTGTTCGGAAGAAATGAGCCTCTCTGATTAAATTCCGTCCTCCTGAACCACCGGCCACGCAAACACAAGTGGTCCAGCTTTTGTTTGCAATTACACAAATGATTTCTCCAAAAGACAGAACTCATTCCAGCTCTGAGAGGAAACGTCACCTCAAAGCGCTGCGACGTTTGCGACTTGTTACTTAATCAAAGGAAAATAACTTTTCCCTCAGAACGGGCGGCTTTCACACAGATACTTTTTAATTTGAACATCCATTCCCACACGCGGCTCGGATGACACCATTACTGTCGATACTGCGACCGAAAACAGCACGACCCACTTTAGAGTTTTCTTCCTCCCAACAGTGAGAACGCCGGCTGACCCACAGGCCTATTTGAGAAGACTCCACGACGCCTCACTAGTCGCTTTGTGTGATCTGGTGTCGTGTTCGTCCGATAGGAAGCCGGATAATTTGGCTTAACGGAAAAAGTTAAAACAGAAAATGCAGGTAAGATGGCGATAACCACGGTATGATCACATTCTAAACAATTATTTACTAAATGTTTCTTTAACTTGCCTGAAGGTAGTTCACTAAATCTAGTATTCATCAAACGAGGAACATTACCTGATTGTTCAGTAGGAATAATTTGGGTACACGTACGGTTGGTAACTCGAGCCAGATGAGGCAATCGATTCCACCAGTGGGTCTGTTATACATGAGACCAGTGGGTCAGCTCAGCTCTTTATTGGCATTACAGTATTCAGGAACAGTTTCGCTGCAAAATGCAGCACATGGGTCATTGTAGATGAATGTCCTTTTAAAAAAAAAATCCATTTCATTGTGCCAGATCCAAAGACAAGCAATAAGGGGGAAAAGCTGCTGCTGGCTCTCGTTTGCTCTTTTTCTTCATTCGAGTCTGCAAACAAACGACACTCAAATAAAAACTAACTAAATGAGTCACTCGGACGCTGACGAGCAGCCGCTCCTCGCGGCACAGAGCCGCCGAGCAAACGGGGACAAAAGGATACGAGGCACAGAGGCATCGTGCCGTTGTTGTCATTATTGTTTTGTGAAAAAGGAAATGATTTATCCATTGCATTTTTAACTCGACAATGTTCGTTCTGAGTATTGGCATCACCGGGTGCAAGGGAGGAGGAGGAGAAGGAAGAAGAGGAGGAGGAGGCTTCTCACTGTGGGCTCAAGCTTGCTGCTCTCAACCTTCCGAGAGATACCCTCTAAGTCTGGATGAAATATTCACAAATGAATTAACATATCTCCGAAGTGTACCATGCCATTCATGCTGCAACGACATGACGATGGGGAAAACGTTTTTAAAATAAGACATTAATCCACCGTGACTCATCTCCACGAGAACAGACAGACAGTGTTTCACGTTTTAGTGACTCACTGAACTTGTCTTCTTTCTGTCGCTGTTCGCTGTCTATCTGCCCTCCCCCCCCCCCCACCCCCTCTCGCTCCGTATCTCAGTCCACGGAAAGCGTTTCATGCCCGAGTGCAAAGTGCATCTGCTTCTCTTCGTTCGTGCCCCCCCCAGCGGCCTCCGCGTGGCCTCAGGACCACCAGGTGTCTGCAGCACTCACCCGCCGACGGACACGCTCAGGAGGGGGTGGGGGGGGGCCCTCAAAGCGCTCGGTGCCCGGAAGCCCGTTAAATCTCCTACACCTGAGTCAAAAAGCCCGGGGAAAAGATGACGGACACATGACCAGGAAGGCCCCGCCTCCTCGCCCTCCCCGCCGCTCTGTGCACGTGCCGTCTGGCTGCTGACATTTGCTGTCCAGCAGTGGTGGAGCGGAGCTGTCAGAGCTCATCTCCTCCGCTTCCTGTCGCACTCACGCACCATCACCCCCATCATCGTCCCCCATCATCACCCCCCCACCTCCCCCTCCACGCTCCTCCCCCCCTGTGACTCCATACAGCTCAGTGGCCAAATGCCTTCTGAAGGAGTACAGCAGTATTTCTTCAATGACTCAGTCGATGGCGGAACAGTATGGAACGGAACCCCAGGTGTAAATGATGTTATTGTGCAAAAGAAGAACACGGCAGCTTCCTGACTCCCAAATCGCAGCACGCCTTCAAAAGGCAATTATTTCACTTTACTTTATTAATCACTCGAAAGGACCTGAAGGGTACGAATTGGTTCATTCGACGGTATCTCGGGTTCACGGACCTGCGTCCCCAACCAGAAACCATTTAGTTTCCTCATTTTAATTCTTAGTTACTCATTACTCCCAGAAGGAAGCACACAGCTGCCTTTTTAACGGTCACAGAATGCGAGTGCAGCGGCGGCGGCGGCGGCGTTTCCGCGTGGCGTTTGCGCTGCGGTCAAAGGAATGTGGGCGGCGGCAAACCTAAAGTCAGCGCGGGGGCTTTTGATGTCGGCCCTCCGTTGTGTGCCAACCTCGTGGCTTTTAATGAGGCAACCTGCCCTCATTATCGGGCCCCCCCGACGGCCACATGGCGGGACCGCCTCTGCTCGCTGCTCTGAAGCCACAAATCACAGCAGCTTAGCCCCTCGCTGGGCCGAGAGGCCAACGCGGTCGGGCCTTTCTAATGGCGCCAGAGGGACAAAGGAGTTGGACATGCGTTGGGCCAAAAAAGCAGCTTCAAAGGCGGTTCCTCCGTCGCTCCCGATGAGGATGGAGGTTTAAGAAGACGTCCCTGCAGGCTGAGTGGAGATGTTTAAAGGTTGCAACACATTAGGCAGCAGTCAACTTCCAGCACCGCCTGTGTTGTGAATTTTCTCTTAATTTAGTCAGTTTTTTGTCACTTTCCGTGGACAAACGTTGATTTCTTCTGGAGTTTAACAACAGCGCAGCCCAGCAGGGAGGGAAATGACATTTGCAGAATCAAATTAATACACTTCACACGTCTGTTATTCATGCTGCTCTCCACCTGTTGCTTTTATCAGTCTTTTTAAATGTGGTTGTACTTTTTTTTCCTTTTTTTTTCTTTAAATAAGATAATTTTCCCAAAGCTCTTTAAACAGACACCTCAATTAACCCCAGCATTATTGTGTAAATCGCAAATGAATCCAGTTGGAATTAAACATTTTAAACAAAAGCTCAAAAGCTTCTTTTTTTCCACAATGTCCTCTCTTTAGTGTATTTTGTTCATTTTCTCTCTCCCTATATCTAATGGACCTTTATTAGAATAGAATAAGAAAGATTAACGTCCTTCTTCCTCCTGCCCTCATCACGACGCAGATATCTGAAGAGCTTCCGGTCACATTCTGTCCCTCCGGCTGCACCGGTGGGTTTGCGTGTCTTATCAACCTGTCGACAAATTGCACATTGCTGAATATGTTAACGAGATAAGACTTCTCGGACAGGTTATTCCTCACAGGGATCCACAAGCGACGGTTCTGTTATCGTCTCAGGTCACACTTCACACTTGAACGTCATTCAAAAGACACCTGCAGAAAAAGTTTGAAATCATCAAATTCAGTTTCAGTCTTTGTGTTTAAAACAATTCAAAAGTGTCTTCAACAAACACAAAATGGCAAAAACCATCACGCTCCTCAGAAGGCCTCGACAAATAAAAGAACCCGTGACGCACTCTGTCTAAATGTCACGCGAGACACGCCGTCGCCACGACGAGTTGTCGAAGCCTTTCACACCCCTCCAGATCACGGGACGCTGTCGCGTTAAGCCCCTTCAAAGCCCCTCGACCTTCGAGCTGACGCTCAGAAACACCGACAGACTCTCCTGAATCCACCGTCACCGCCATTCTCCTCCGTCATGGCACCGCTGACGACGGCCGTTTCAGTGAGAATCTCCGCGGCGGCGGCGTGTTTGAGCGGCTCGCCAGGTGTAGCGCGCGCGATAGTCGCCGATCGTCTGTTTGTTCTCGGCATTAAAATAGTCCGTTCAAAGCCGCGGGGGCGAGGTGCCGAATGCTAATTGGTTGAGATGTCTGTCAGGAGTCCTCAGCGGGCCGACGCCCGCGGGCCGCTTAAGCAACTCCAAGGTGTTTATTTTGGGCGCGTAGCCAGTTCCCGCCACGCGGCCCCCGCGTGCTACACACACACACACACACACACAATTCAGCATTCCGACCATCGAGCGGCCGAACGACTTGGCCCTCACACGCATACGCTGCTCCAGGAATCGGGCATTGAATCACACGAGTTCCCCGCCGACGAGCCCACGCTGTCTTGCCGCCGCCTGACGTCGCCGTGGGCACGAGATGCCAGTGCAGTGTACGACTTTCCTTGATTTTCCTCCGTGATGTCTGCCCACTTTGACACCCTTAAATAATGAATTGACGCGCATACCTTAAAGCGTGTCCTTGATGAGGAGGGAGATGAGAGAGCCACTCTTAATGGAAAATAAACACAGATGCCCCCCCCCGACTGCTGAGAAGTGGCGACGCCCCGGCTGTGGGAAGCGTGGCCTCGTACAGCCGGGCCAATGCCGTAAATGTCGAGTGACATCCCTTCACAAGTTTGAGGAGGGACCCGGGGTAATTCGTAAAGTCCTCTGTGATGGTTCAAAGAGCTCCGCTTGTCTTTTGTAGGAGTCTCAACCGAGCATGAATCTTTCATTTCCATCCTAAATAATGTGCCCTGGTTTATTGATGAGATTCACTCCCCGTGGTGCCGTGTGCTAATTGGTCGAAGTTGCTCTGAGCTCCTGGGTGGGAGCGATGTGAGAAGAAAGTCCGAGGTAGCTGCTCTGGCTTTCTTCTGAAGGTGTGAAGATGTGTGCAAAGCTTTGTTCCAGACTTCTTAAGAAGTGGTTTAAGCAAACTGCCGCAAACGCATATTTATCAACTATTCCCAGTCACATAAAAAAAAAGAAAAAATCGATTGCAGATTTACTGTCGCTATTATATTACAATTCCAATGTTTCCTCTGCTGTCAGAAATAACAGAAGTAAAATATGGTCAATGGGGATAATGCAGCCGCAGTTGTACCTTAAATCAATAAGTTAACGTTGCATTTATTTCAGCGCGAGATAACGACGGAACCACAAAACCCATTTCAGATAACAACAAAACTTTAATACGGGATTTGGACTCTGGTGACAACGGCCTGCCTTGTTTTTATGTGCACAATAACCTAAAGCTGTCTAAGCTAACAGCCACGTCCTGGGGCACAAAATGTAATAATAAAGCTGAGTGAAAAACATCAGTAAATTGCTTTTATAAGCGGGTGTCACGCGGAAATGACCTGTGGAACGCACTTGAGGCTTCCGCGGAGGATCAGATGACATTCCCGTATCTGTTTTCCCTTTTCGGTGCCGTCGAGAGCAAAAATTATCGAATCGCTCGCCACATTATGAACCTCAGGGCCGCTCAGAGATATAAAGATGGAGCGGCCCCTCTTCAGACATCACTCGCCTGCTGTGCCTGAGGTGGTAAAGCGAAAGGAAGTCCTCTAACACAAAAAACAAATAATTGAAAAAAAAAAACAGGTTCAAGAGCACTAAAGGAGCAACATCGGTGCTTTGTGTTTTGAATCGTGGCCACGGCGAGCGGTTGAGTTCAGATACCGTTTTGAGCATCAACAGCTGCTGCTCCCGCTGCATCCGCCCCCCCCACACCAATAAATGAATTAGACTCACGACGGGGTTCCATTTCAATCCACCAGTGCTTTGTTTGCACCAAACCACTGCGAAGAAGCAAACCAACGGCCTCCTCCTCACAGCCGTAGAACTGTGTTCACTGACAACCGGGCACACGTTGGCGCGCTAACACGCGGCCTTGAGGCACACCGGCCGAACACCAGCACGGTGAGCCGATGTTGAGCATTTAGCTCCCTCAGAGCGTGACTCGTGCTGTTCAGGTGACTCGTGCTGTTCGGGTGACTCGTGCTGTTCGGGTGACTCGTGCTGTTCGGGCGACCTAAGCGGCGGCAGCCGACGACGGAAGGTCACCCAGGGACCCGTTTCCCTACTCGCCCCCCCCCCCCCCCCCCCAGCGCTCCTCCGAGGGACGCAAGCGGACTCTGGCCGACATCCCAGGAGGAGTAAATGGACCATGGAGTGGAAGACCAAAGCTGCTCAGAAGAATGGAGAAGGAGGAGGGGGGGGGGGGGGGGTCCTGGAAAGCTTCTGAGAGACTTACCTCCGTGTCCTTCCTCGACTTGCATTAGTCAGCATCAGTGTCAGCCCCGTTTAGACGCTGCGGGGATAATAGCATGCATTATTCATACAGGAGGAGCAAGTGAGATTAAATTATTCAATTACTCTTTTCATTGTCATCATCGGTTATGTGTTTCTGCTCACGGCTCAAGTGCTGCCGCAAATCATCTCTCAAGTTCTTTTTATTTATTTTTATCGCTCTTCAGTACTTGTGAGGCACTCGATCGTGTGATCAAATCAGCATTTTGTAATTATCTTCACCTGCATGAAGCGGCCAGGACCACCTGGTGGTTGAATAGCGTGATCAGCGACCGCGTTGGTACCCCTCGATGGTCCACGTGTGGCATCCGTGTTTCTCTTTGTCTCATGGTGCAATATTGTGTTAATCAGAAAACGGTGTTGGCGTCATCGGGTGAAGCGAGGTTGAAGGTGAGGCGGCGATACGGTTGAGTCGTGCATCTCTCTCCTCGCCTCACACACTGTCTGATCCTCTCTGGGATGCTCTCACCCTCTCCGTGCTCGTCTGCAGGATTAAGCCCACATATCTTCGGATCCCATCGAAGGGTTTATTGCCTGCAGAAAAGTCAAACGTGATTAGGATCACTGTGTTTGGGTCAAAGGGATTGTTGGCATTCTGGGAATACTTTTAAATTTCTTAAAAACCTCCAACTATATAACCCCGCCTACAATTTCCTCTTTAAAAGTAATGGACAGACATAAAATACTGATTACCTCGTCAGTCACTTTCAATAGAAAGACACAGGTGGACATTTCCCAAAATGACGACGTGTGCGATACAGATTCTTCAGGTTGATGAGCTTCTGTAATGAATATTTCTAATTCCCAATCACAATGTACGAGCTTGGAGAGTCCCATTTGCACGCTGCTCTTACTGCTCATCCGTCCCCCTCCAGTCTGGCGTCCCCGCGTCACAGCTGGACGTGCACTCGTCTCGCCCCATCAGCGCAACAGAACACGAGCCGCCTCTTCAGCACGGCTCACACCTTCACATCGCTGTGCGTCCGCACTGCGGCCATCAGCAGCATTCCGTCAGTCAGCAGCCGCGGTCACGTCCTGACCTTGGACGTGTAACGGATCCCCCCCCCCCCCGTGACCCCCCCCCTCCTTCCACCGACGAGAACATGAGACCTGTTTTTCTGCAGAAATCGAAGGACGAGGTCATTAATCCAGGAGATGATATGCAGGTATTTGTCGTGTAAAACATAAATATGGAACTTGGGAGTGAGAAAGACGGCGTCAGACCTCTAGCATCCCAATAAGGATCCGTGACTGATGGATCTAGTTCAATAACATACTACAAGTGGTGTGACTGACAGATGTCAGCGTTCGGAGGGAAAGATGTAATAAACTATGAAATAAAATGTCACTATAATGATATGACAGCGCACACACACATGGACTGTATTGATGTCGAGGGTCCTTCAGGGAAGAACACATCTGCCAACGAGGGCTGCCAGTGCTGCAGTGTGTGTTTTATGTCAGTTTGCTCACACACGCAGACACACACACACACACACACGTACTGATGAACAGCAATTCAAAATGCTTTGCAAATGACGTACTTTCCTATTTAGTGGGTATCTGCTCAGCATCTTCTCCGACGACTCCGGCCTGTGTTTCACAGTTAAAAAACGGCCATCTGAATTATGGAAGCTGTCCTCGTCTTCCACCTGGAGACGACAGCGGTGGAATGACGGGTAAAATGTCCCCTCGGGTTGTGTCATTCATTCATGTGTCCGGTTTGATAACAGCTGTGTGTTGGAGATTTGGGCCCTGGTGTTTACGTGTGAGGAACCCGTCTCTCTCCGTTCCTCGTCCCAGGTTACAGGCCCGTCCACGCGTCCCGTCTCATGGGGACACCTGATCCAGCAGTTACTACAGAGACGGGTTTCTGCTGTTTCTATTTCCATGAGCACATTTCGTAATGCGGGTTGTGTGCAAAATGCTTTCAAAAAGTTGAAGGTTTGTAGTTGAGATCAAAATTAAAGCCGAGTTTAAAGGTAGTTGTGGTCAGAAGAATGATGAACAATGAGCGAGCAAACTAGAGAAAACCTCATGAGAAACCACTGTGTTGTTCCTTTGCAGAGTATGTTACACGGAAACAGCTTATATTCCATGAATATAAGGTTGTGTTTAATGGAAACAGAATCAGATATCGATATGATACTTCAAATGATGAATCATATTTCTAATATTTGCCGTAACCTGACGAAGGTGAAATGAATCCCCCCAGCGAGCCACCGGAGAGCAAAGGGACAGGCCTGTCCTCATCGCTGCCACCTGAGACAACAAACCCCAATTAGGTATTAAATGTCTCCAGATATCACATGGTTTAATTATTACTATTTCATGTTGAGCGAGGCTTCCCTTAGCCTTCATTATGTCAAAATATTGAGAATTATTATAAATTGGAAACATAATATGCTAAATAATGCAAGAGCTTGTCAGAGCCTAGAATAAAATAAATCAAAATTTGAATTGATTTTCCTCTGGTATAAATCTTTCAGCACCGAGAATACATTTTTCCTGCCTACTTACGTACTTTTCAATCCAGTTATTCGTTTTTAGAGAAATGTTGCCAATCATCTTTCATCTTAAACATGCCATTCCTGCAGTTGTGTCCTGGAAGCATTCGAGCCGCTCAGCACGCTGCAGCTGTCGCAGGCGGAGCTGCACTCAGCGGCGGGGCTGCAGCGCCGCGTGGTGCCTGAGGTGTGGTGACGTGATGCGAGCTGACAGGTGGCATCGCGGGTAATGGGGCCAAAACTTCCATCGTGAAGCCCGCTGGGGGCCCCGTCCCGCCTCTCTCGCCAAACCAGAAGTGCACATCCACTTACCCCGGGGTAATTAAAAGCTGCGGGATGGTCGCGGCTATGATATAGCTTTGAGGTTTGGGGAGTCCAAATTAACTTAGAAGTAAAGCCGAGAGCTGTTTGAACACAGGAGGTGTCTTATTTTGAAAATAACTGGATTAGCCGCGGAGGCAGCTGTTGCATCTTGCGGATTCTGAGACTGATATGACTGAATGTCTCCGAGCTTTAGGACTTGAAATAACTTGTGTTATGATGCTCATGTGAAATGGGTGGATTATGAATATAAAATCCCAACGAATGGCGCAAACGCAACTATTTCTTGCATTGATTTCTTTATTTTTTTTTCCATCAAAAGAAATGCACAAATCCGCAAAGCTACTACATATAAATGGCCATACGATAGCAAATAAGTCATTTTTACACTTTGTACCTTGAACTTTTGCAGTTACGCTGCATTCAGCAAATAAAAACCTGTCAAATCAAACAAATGCTGTTGAAAAAGGAGAAAGTTCAGCCACAAACTATGCATCTGGACAGCTACTCGTTCCTGCTCCAGGGGAATTACTGTACTTACAATAAAGAAACAAAGGTTTTGCATAGCTTCATTGTAATGTAGATACAGTACTGTAAGGCACTTCATGATAAAATTAGGCATATTTTTAATCCTACATATTAAACCTTTTGGCCACTTCATTCTAAAACTGTATCTCAATATGCAAGTTTACAACATCTTAAAAAAAAAAAATATTCTCACGTCACACCTTTTTTTGCACAATCTACTGAACATTTATTTTGGCATTAAGTCTCAAGTTCAACATTCTCGAAATACTGAAGCGTCGTTCTTGTGCATAATACGACTGACGCACTGTCCCGTAACCCCACGCAACCCGGTGTTTCTCAAAAAGACCCCCCTCCCCGCCCCCAAAACACCCCATTGTGCAACGACTCGGGGGTTATGCAGCGTAAAAGGCAACGCGCTGTCCGAGACGAGCCCCGAAAAACCAAAGAAACGAAACGTCCGGGGGAGTCACGCGTCGTATCCTCGCAGGCCGCCTCTGACTTCTCCCTCTTTTTAGCCTCAAAAAAGTCGTTTGGTCTCTCCTCCCGGGCCGCCCCGAGGCGTCGGAGGGGCGGGCCGCGTGGTGTCGTGCTCCAGCGGCCGGGCGTCCACGTGTTCCAGCAGCCCCGCTTAGGACAGAGGCGAAGGGGGGGGGACGGGGACGGGGACGGGGCCGCTCTATCCAAGCTGGTCTTCGTACTGTTTGCGGAAGCAATCTCCGGCCGGGAAGAAATCCCAGCAGCGCTCCTGGTACATCTTCCACACGTAGGACTCCTGGGGGACGACACCCACGCATCAGAATTACAACCCGAGCAATAAACCCTTTGGAAATGACAATTACATCATTCCAAAAATGGTTTCTATGTTATTCTTATTGAAAGGTTGTTAGTGACGACTCATGCTGTACCTGGCCTGTGTGCTCTGTCTCGTCCTTGTTGATGAGGTACATCAGGAAAAACCTTTAGAGAAAGTCAGGCCGATCAGACAAAACAGAAATGTCACACCAAAAAAAAGCACGACAAGCTGTCACATTCTCCTGAAATGTCCGAGAGGAGGAAAAGAAAAGCCGGTGATTTCTCCGACAAGGCAATTAAAACAAAATGTCGCATTCCGAGCGACCGTTTGTGACTCAGTCGTCAAACATAAAGGAACGTCGTAGAATCACCCGCAGCGCTAACATGCTAACGCCGTCAATCACCTGGTTACGGACGATTGTGACGGTTTCCCGGGGTACTTACAGGTAGTTGGCCAAGTTGTGCTCTTGTAAGGTGTGAGTCTCAAAGCCGTGAGGCGTTGTGTCAAAGTAATCGTTGCCGATCCCACAGATGAAACACTTGGTCTGAGGACAGAAAATGAGAAATGAGAAATGAAAAAGGAGCAACCTCTCTCTAATCACCTGATCCCCCCCCCGGGAAACTCCGGGTGAGGATTAACTCAACTCTCACCTCCATGTCCTCTTTGACCTGTTCCTGCTGGTCCCTCAGCTCACCGAAGGCGTCGATGATCAAACCTGCAGCCACGAGAGGTTTGCTCGTGAGCACATCGTAGTTACTGTCGCTGGGAAACCCCTCAATGTGACCCCCTTCCCCCCCCCCGCTGACGCTATGGACCCCCGGCTGTGACGAGTATCGCGTTTGCACCACGGGCAGCTTACCCTGGATGATGGCCAGGAGGATGACGATGACAAAGAAGAAGAAGGTGATGTCGAAGAGGATGCGGTAGAGCTCGTAGGGGTCGCCGGCCGGGTCCTCGATCTCGTCCCCGATGCCCCCTCCCGCTCTGACCCCCACGTACATGTGGAACAGATAACACTGTGAAAACACACACGGGGGGAGGGGGTGGGGGGTGAGCACAGCACGTCTTTGAACCAGAGCGTCGGCATCTCAGGGCGTCTCTTCGATGAAAAAGCACGCGCGATCGATCCTCACGGTCATCATGTCGTCGCACTTCATGTCCGGCTCGTCCTCGTCCTCGCTCTTGTTGTAGAACTTCCTGAAGAAGTTGAAGGCCACCACAGTGTAGAGATAGACCACGACCGCCAGCAGGCCCACCGTCAACACCAGCTGTGGGAAAAGGCAGACGGCGTTTCTTCCTGTCTACTTATGTACTGTATAAACACACTAAACAAAGACGGCTCTGCGAGGAGGCGACGAGCGTAGAAACCAATAAGACCCACGTGGGTTTTATATTTCTATAAATAAATGTTTGTATGCGATGTAAAAGCTCCCCGCGGCGCGATTGGCGCCCGCGCGGATCGATCCGGGAGCTTTTCCGCCTTTTCGGCGATCGAGGTGACATTCAATTTTGATTTGTGCCTCTCGGCAGTTGACATGAGAGACTCTGCTGCAGGAAGAACTGTCAGTCAGCGCCGGCGGTGTGCCTGTTGAAATGTCAACCAACACCCAGCGCATCGTAATTCACATTCACTGTGCTGATCCTGACGGCCTCCACTGCGTCGCTCCCTTAAGCCTCATTTCTCTCATTAATTTTTCGTGGAGAGGCGGAATATTTAGACGTAGGGACACTCAAATGTGGCGTTACAACCAAATTTGACACTAATATTACTCCAAACGCCATCAGAAATAAATGTGGCTCGCGGTTGAACATAAACGAATGTTTAAACGGGAGCAGATCCGAACCCGACAAATGTCTCTGCAGCGACCCCTGCTGCTCGCAGGGGAGACCTGCATCCTCCTCGTCCTCACCTGCTTGCCGTTGTGCGTGACGGACGAGAGGATGGTGCGTAGGGTCTTGAAGCCCATGGCGATGTCCAGCAGGTGGGCAGCGAAGAAGAAGTTGTTGTAGTGGCCGAGGATGGACATGGTGGTGTACCACACCAGGTACAGGAAGGACTGGCGGAGACACAGACACAAAAGGGACGCGTTTGTCACAATGAATCCGTCCATGGCGCCAAATCACCCACACCCGGTGTGTTCCAACTCACGTTGTCGGTAAACACCACCCCCAGTTTCCACACGTGGTACTTTGTGTCAATGGAGCTCAACCTGGCCAAAGATAATAAAAGGTTGATGTGAGGCGGTCGTGTTTTTTTTATTGAATGAAATCTGCTCCAATCGCTCACCATGACACCAGGGAGGCCTCTTTGACGACAGTTTCCTCCGTAGGGTTGAAATCCAGCGCACTCTTATCCATCCCCAGCAGCTCTGCTATCCTCTCGGCGCCGTACAGGTCTCCGTACTTTTTGATTACCTATGAAACAGCGGCACAGCGGACCCGAACGTACGACAAGTGAGGATCACCAGGCGGGTCTGTTTGCGCGCGTTGCTTGCGGAACGGATTACACAGAGAAACAAGCGTACCTTGCGTTTGACAAATTTATCCCAGTAGTTGTTGGGGAATGAACTGGCGGAAACAAACAAAAACAAAAAGCCGCATTTTTTTTTTTTCTCCCCTTTGTTTGTGAGAGATAACGACTGAGCAGAACAGGCGGTGCGGTTGTCTCACGGCGTGTTGATGACGAGCCGGTCCCACTGTCCTTTGATGTCGTCGTCCGACGGCTGTTCTGTGATGTAAAGGCCGGCAAACTCCAACTTCCTCGCGATCTCCTTCTCCCGTTTGAACACCACCAGGGGCACCTGGAGCGGGGAATGCAATGGAAGGAACACGCAGTCACATACGAGGAAGGCAGTGTTTGATTTTAACGTCCAACACCGACGGGACGGGCGTCACTGATCACAGTGATCACAGCATCCTAAATGCTTAAACGGAGAAATAAAACGTACAATGTTTATGCGCAGAAATGCTAAATTAAATCATTTCTGGCGATTTGTATTTCAAATAAAATACTAAATAAAACCGGGGTGTATTTTCCTTGTCAGCTGGGCGTCAATGTACCTTGAGGCAGTAGTATCCCACCACACACAGGAAAGAAATGATAGTGTGCAGGATGGCCAGGCAGCGGAGCGTTGGCGCCATGTAACCTGTGCTCTCCTGCAGGACGAAGTACTCGAGTGCACCCTCGTCTTCCTCCTCCTCCCCCCCGGCTCGGCCCGGCCCGTTCCAGGGGTCTTCATCGTCCGAGTAATCGCCGGTCACCTGAGAGACGATGACGCGTTTAAAAGCTATTCACCAAAGCGCATTCGATCCCGATCTTCTGTACAACGATGTGTGCTTCAGTAGATCTTCGGCTCGAGCTTACTTTGTAGAAGAGCAGAATGAAGTTGATAGCGAAGGCGACAAAAAGTGCCAGGAAGCGGAGGTTGTAGAAGTTTCTGGCCAGGTAATTCTGTGAGAATAATCATTTCTAAATTGAATAGCGTCCATGCAACAAGAGGATTTTTACTTCCTTAACATGCATAGTTTTGTTCTAATTTTGCAGTGAGAGGAAATATCTGACCAGCATCTTGGTTTGGTAGATCTCCAAGCCGGCAAAGAAGCTCGCCATGAAGACCTCAGGTAGTTCTTTCTTCTGTCCGAGCCTCTTCTTTGGGACTTTTTTCTCAACCGGAGGCGGAGGCGGGGCTTCGTCTTTGGCCTTGTCATGGTCTTTCTTCTCGCCATCCTCTGAACTACAACAGTAATTTAGCCATTAATGGCAGACAGAAACACGCATGTATCTGACATGTATGAAAAAGAAACCGTAGCAAACAGCAACATATTAACATTTACTACTATTAGAACATATGCATATTAAAACAGAATTTATTTTTATTAGAATTAGAATATTTTAAGATCCAATAATCCCACAAAAGATGTCTCAATTGATCCGGAGAGGAAGAACATTGAACAAATTAAGAACACTCACTCTCCTTTCTCTGAATCCGATTTGTGATCTCCGTTTCCCGCCGTGTTCTTCGCAGCCAACTGCAACAAACACAGTTTTGAACATTAATCACGTAAAAATTTCCCGCAAAATGTCAGTCGACGATCAATGAGTAAATAATTAGGACCAGGAGGACCCTCATTTAACTGGCGTTAACACGAGTACCCACCTGCGCCTTCTTCTGCTTGACGGCGCTAGCGATGGACGGAGCGTCCCCCACCACCACCTCGGACACGTCGCCCAACCCCGGCTCCGCCCCGTGCTTCCCCTCCTTCTTGGGCTGTATGTTCAGCAGCTCGGCCATCAGGTCGGCCTCCCCCGCTTCCCCCTGGGCCATCTGAGCCATCTCCGCCAACGCCGACGCCTCGCTCGCCTCCATCTTCTCCATCTCCAGCGCGTCTCCGTGGATACCGAACTGGGTGGGGTCCGGCATGTTCCCCAAAATGTCCGTGACCTTCATGTTCTTGGCCCCTTCGACCAGGCCGCCCCCGAACATGGTGGTCCACAAGATGTGGAAGAAACCCCAAACCAGGCTGTAGACAAAGTGGAGGAGGCCCGTGATGATCACCCAGAAGAAAGAGAAGAAGCCCCTCACCATCTCCCTCACGCTCATCTTCCTGAACCTTCTGTACTGCCGCCTCATGCTCTTCAGAGTGAGCAGCTGGCGGAAGTGGCACAGGCTCTTTTTCAGCGAGATGCAGGCGACCGTAAAAGCCGAGGACGACTCAAACATCCCGATCTCCTCCTGGTCCTCCTCTTCCTCCTCCTCCTGGTTTTCCACCACGCCCTGCTTGTCCTCTTCGTCCTCCTCCGGGCGCTCCACCGGGTCCGGCTCCGAGATCTGGGAAGCCAGCTGCATCTCGAAGATCGTGTCCTCGCAGAAGTTGACAAACAGTTCCATCTTCTCGCTCTCGCCGCCTTCGTTGACGACGTCGAAGATGAACTGCCGCTTGGACTCTTTCACCTGCGGCTTTTCCCACTGGGTGCGACTGGACTCGCTGATCTCGAAGTAGACCCTCTCGATGCGCTTTGCTCCGCCCATGATCTCGATGCGGCCCAGGTAAGGCTCGAAGTAGCTGAGGACGCTCTCGGCCAGGTCGAGGAAGGTCGCGAGGCGAGCGTCGTGGGGCATGTGCTCGGAGAGGTTGGTCAGCAGCACGGCCACGTTGAAGCCGATGTCCTTGGCCGGCTCGTGGAACCGCTCCACAAACTGCTCGTAGTTGAACATGTCGTTCTCGTCGGCCTCCGCGCACGAGAGGAGAAACTCGATCTCGGATTGGGAGTACTGTTTCTGGTTCTCCATGGACTTTTGGAAATCTTTCTTGGAGATGACCCCTTTGCTTTCCGGGTCGTACTCCTTGAAGCTGTCCGAGGTGGTCAAGTCCTTTAACTTGAGGAACATGTCGAAGAACTTAAGGATCATCTCCACGTTGCTGGAGGATTCCACCAAGGTGTCCACCATTTGTTTGCCAATGGTGCCATTGACAACATTACCTGTGAATTTAATGGGAGATAGAGACCTGAGCAAAGTTGGCGGGTGCACACAATGACAAGCCGCCATGATCCATGCAGATTATGCTAAACTGCTTTGGTAAATATTTGATTACGGTCCACACAAACAAAGCTGTTTGAGGAAAGTCATATAAGAGACAATATCCTTGCAAACTAGTGCCATGTGCTCATGTGGTGACTCGTCAAAAAGCAAACCTTCGAGGAGTGAGAGCATCATGACGATCATGTCCTTCTGCAGGTCCAGCAGCTCCTTCAGTAATTCAATCTGGCTGGAGTCCTGTGAGGAGAAGGCAAAGGAAAGTGTTCACCAAACAGAACACCGAGACAACGGCCACCCTGAACGACCCAGACTGCCTCAGGGTTATGGGGGACCCACAGTGGCCCTGCTGGGGCCCAGGAGGCCTTCTGGGCAACATCCATCCATCAGCACCAAGGTTAATATTATTCTACTGTCTAAGAGCAGATGGCTCGGCCACTCTGACTCATTTAGGGTCTCAATGGAGCCGCTATTCAGCGTGCCATAAATCAGAGTTGTACTTTGATGCGCTAAATTCAAACCCCTCCACCTGTGCTCCCCCTCATACTGGGTTCCATCCTCTCCCTGGTTTATTGGGCATGGGGGAAGTGTAGGTGATGGAGCCATACATCACACACCTCAGTGAGATGACACACGTAATTGTAATGCAGTAGCCCGAGGTTATCACTGAGTCTGCAGAGACCTCTAGTGGCTGCACATATCGCAAAGGAGCCTCTGGCTGACAAAGACGCACAGCATTGGTGGATGAAATATTCAGATTTTAACTCCGGTAGCAATACCTCAATTTAAAAGTACTCAATTCCTGCATTGAACACTATTTAACTCACAAAAATAGTAGTGAAATGATTTCTAACACATAATTGTGCAAATTAAATGTTTTCTTATTGTTCATGTATTAAAAAATTCCATCTTTGGAAGACAATTGATTAATAAACATACCGCATATAGCTTAAACACCTCCCCGATATTACATTTCTGCTTGTGAATTATATGCAAACCTTTTTGATTTGATTCAGTTCTCTCTGCAATTCCCTTGTTTCACTTGTTTGATGAAACTTCACGGACAAATATATTATCTTTTTCAGAAATAATATCAAGCAGTTGATTTAGCGCCGCTAATATTGCCCTTTTATTCAACTCCTGAGTAGTCTAACATATAAAACAGCATTGTATCTTATAAAATGATAATGTTTTGTACGTAAAATCTTAAATTTGCAATTATACTAATAACTGGCCAAGCACGTGAAGTGGATTAACTATGAAAAACATGGCAGCGCCGCCACTTTACGGGAGAAGTGAGACACGAACCTGTGATAACTTCATCTGCATGTTGGCAAAGACATGCAAGAAGCCCACCACTGCATCCCACAGCCTGCTGTGAGCCAGACTCTGCTGGTTCCCGATGCACGGACCCTGGAGAGCACAGCGGACAACACAGCGGGTACAGAGAGAGCCAGAGATGATCGCTCACCGCCAGCGCGGCGCATCGCGTGGCCATACGGTACCTGTATGTACTCCGTTAGAGAGTTGAAGACCTGCTTGGCCACTGCCAGAGCTTTGGAGAAGTTCCTTTGACCTGCCTCGTCTATGATGTCCTTACCAGAGTAGTACCAGTAGAAATCACTTATGGATTCCTAGAGGGAGGAAGAACACGGTAAAGAACGGTAATCCACCCGTGCTGTTGTTTGCACGCTGTGACCCTGTACCTGAAGTCTAAGTAGGTAGTCGACAGTACTGATGATGATGTTGACTGTGGTTGTGTTCCCTGTCTGGGTCCTCAGGAAGTTCTGAAAGTCTAATAAAATAAGATGAGACAATTGCGGTTGAGTGCTGGAGTGCAGTTGTCTGGTGACATGCCGTCCTTTTACGAGTCGACCCACCGTTGTTGTGGCCCTCGCAGAGAAGTTGCAGAAACCTGAAGAGATCCTTTGTGAACTCGTCGTTCTGCAGAACCTTGGAGCCTGAGGACGAGGAAGGAGATCAGGTGCCTCGTTCAGAGATTAGGAGGTCCGAGACCCATCATGTTATTGCCGGTGCAGGCAGAAGGGCTTGCATAGCGTTTACTCACTTAGAAAGCTGCTACCTAATTATGTGCATTATGTTTGAGGTTCAGACAAGGTATAGTGCATCATTTGACAAATTACCACAAGGCTTAGAGCAGGAATAAAACTGGGCTTTGTTGTTTAGTTACAAACAAAGCTCTGGGAGGTTTATTTCTTATTGCACGCTGGTTGGTGTGATTAGAATTACCAAAAGGAAAGAAAAGGCCCCACACAGATGACAAGCATCGACTTCTTGCAGGAGAAGAAGCGGAGAGATTCGAATCAGTTCTGGGCGCCCGACTGACAATCTATCCGAATGTCACAGAAGCATGCATGCGTTCCTCCGGCCCGGCGCACAAGAGGGAAAAGTGGCCGTGATGCATTCAGGACGAGCGGGAGGGAGGAATGAGGACAGAGGGGGGTTCGGAGGGGACAGAGGGCGAGGGCAGTGGAACGGAGGGCAATCAAGGTGTCAGCATTGCATAAAATGAGTAGAATCTAAACCGTGTATTTACCCCGCTCGCTCACGTTGACTGCGACCGATGAGATTAAAAACATGATCAGGGGAAAACAAACAAACAAAACAGAAGCAGACATAAGCAAAGGAGAAGACATAGATATTCAATCAGAACAAGTAGGAACAGGAGACTGTGATATAGATATATAGATATAGATACTCACATTGATTGGAGACATTGACATGCGGTTACAATTAAACAAAGTCTTAAGGTATGTTTGGACTAGAGGTCAGAAAGACTTAAGTTCCCATCACTTATGCCTGAGCTCATGAGGTGAAGATGAGCTGGAATATGGATGAGAATACGGTGCGCAACCCGTCAGACTGAATTGTTTATGTGGATATACTTGTGACTGAGTGCTTTTGAGGCCCAGACAGGACGCACACTTTAGCACGGGTTCACCTGCATGACGATGACATACGGCGTGACGCGCGGGTGAAACATGTGACACAGAGACGGCGCGGCGGAAGTGAAGAGCCGCTGAGCTCCGTCACTGGTGTTGTAGTAGATTGCAAAGCCGAGTAAGAGGATATGAGCCAGAACGACACAATACAGATAATAATACTAGCGCTTTTGGCCTCGGCCACGTCCGTAACACCGAAAAGTTCTGTTTCTGTTTCCTTTGAAAAGATCTCAATCCGAGAGACGTTTCTCCTCGTCTCGTCTCCTCACTTACTTGATCCTTCTTCCGTCACCATCCCCAGACCTTCGGCTTTATTTTGCCTTTCAAATGCATTTAAGTCCAGGACGCTGGAAGACATTAAGTACGAAACCTCACTCATGACACATTTAATTTCTAAAATCTGTATTTCTGTGACTTTTAAAGTGATACTCTGTGAAGTTAGTAAATGTATAATGAACAGTTGAAAACAAGTTGGGCCTTAAACCGTCATGTCTTACACCTCCAGCTCATTAACAACGAGCTCAGTAAGACCAGATGACTGAGCCTCATTTCTCAACGACAAAAAGGAAAACTGGTTGTTTTGCGTGTGAGATATTTGGCTGTGGATTCGTTACCTGCAGGACATCATCAGTCCAGACAAACTTTTGAAAAAGCCCACATCCCTTTTTTCCTTCAGGTAGTCCAACATTTTCTGCATCAAGAGCAAAAGCACAGAAGGAATCTCATTTTCATTCAAATTCTGTTCATTTAATGCAACATTTCTGGTCAATATCCCCGGAGGAGGAGGAGGAGGAGGAGTACCTGCTGCACCAGTATGTTCCCCCCGTTCAGGACGGAGATGCCCAGCTTGAGGGTGAAAGTCACCATGGCGCCGAGCCGACCTGATGACCACAAATCACAAGTCGTGGGGCGGCAACACCAGAGGGGGCAGTTCCAAGGAGGAGAGAGAGTCTGGTCCCACCTTTGCTGGCGCTGATCATCTGAAGCACCATCTCTGCAGCTCCTCGGTCATGCAGCCTGGCTTGCTGGTACAGCATCTTCTGCTTCTCCATTTCCTTTTCCTGTGGGACGCAACGCAGTAAGCACCACTCGGGTTAACGGTGTAGAAGTGAAGACGAAAAACCGAACAGTGTGAAGTGGGAAATCGATAGCACCTCAAATGTTTTATCTTTTTCCTCCTCTTCTTCTTCTTCACCCTCATCGCAACTCTGAAAGAGAAAGATCTCAAATCTCAAACCTGCGGCAGTTTGCTGAACAGCAGTCAGTCGTTCAGGAAAAGTGATGAGAACCAAGTACCTTTGCCATCATATCTGCATATGCAATATACAGGGGATCCTCTTCCAGAGAACTAACAAACAAAGGAGGATAAATATCTTGTGGTTAAAACTTTGTAACAAGCAGTTGCATCTCGTCAAACCATAAAACAAAGGAATCTCTTTACCGAAAGACAGATTATTATTCGGTAAACTATTATAATTGAATCGCTTTATATTTTGAAACAAATCTTAATCTGCAATTTTACCAGCAAGCTTCAAATTCGAAAGGAAAAGCAGATGTGGAAGTGCCTTAAAGTTGCATTCTTTGAAATGACCAGCAGGAGGTTCCTCCTCTTGTGGAAGGAAGTGAGTTTATTTGTATAGACGTATGAACCTCATTTACCTCAGTGAACCTGGTTAACATGAGCGAATGCCTTGATATGTGGTTGCTCTACTTTACCTGCACTCGGTGAGAGCGTTGTGGCTGAAATGCAGAATGAGCTGGTGAAGAGGGTCTGGCTGCTTCCTGACCTCTTCCTCTTCCTCTTCCTCCACTTTGGGCTGCGTTTTCTGGAATAAGCCATGTGCGTAAATGCCGGAGCACAGGCACATAGTCTCAATGTCGGACTGCATGAGCTCCAAATGCGTTGTGTCAGCAGGAGTTACCACCGATACTTAACTACACACCACCTCCTTGTAGAGAATCAGGCATCAAGACCGATGGCATGCGGACAACAAACCAGAAGCATGCAGACGCCCGCAGACACACAAACACAGCAGCAGTTAAAAAGATGAAAAAAAATGGAGTTAAGCGTGACTTTCCATGAGGCCAGTTTGCACTTTCATAAACTTCTGCATCATCTAATACATCCGAGTAGAGATGGATCGTGGTAGCAGACAGATAAGAACATTGTTTCTCTTCATTTGCTGTTAACGTTTGTGCTGGATCATAAAGTTCTTGCATTTCGTGCAATGTGGAAAATAAAAATAATGTATTATTTTCCAATGATGAAATGACAAATCTAAAATTGGCACGGTGGGGTAACGTTGCATACCAGCGTGCTTTCATTATTCTCTCTTATTCCAGAAAATACATTTCATTAAACTCTTCCATGAAGCCATTAAGCATTTAAATCAATCGCTGCATATCGCTCTGTGGGTTATTACGAGCCACAAAGTGCAGAAACATTCCAGCCACGTTTGTAAAGTTGCATGATGTTTTGTTTTTTGACAGAAAGAAAGAGAAACCACAACTTTCCTTCGCTAAGTCGAAGCACCGAGGCGGCATGCCCTCTTACCGACAATGGGCGGGACAAGGCGGTCGACAGTACGCCAGCTGGCTCTGACATCAGCGGTGATGTCATGCTTGCCGAAAATAGGGGGGTCTGGTTGAAAAACAAGTATGGATGACTGAGCGGGATCCAGGGGAGGGGGGGGGGGGGGGTTGTGGTGGATTTGGCGCACTTGGAGGATGACACAGGTAAAAGGGAAGGTGGGCGCTCAGCCGCTCCGCAGAACAAATGGGTATCAACAAGACGCCACCGGGGGGGAGGGGTAAGGAAGGGGGGCACGAGTACTTACGGCGAGATCCTGCACTAGCTTCTCCTCAAAAGAGTACTCCTCTGTTTCTATCCATATTCTCTGATAGGCCAGGAGGAAGAGGTTAATAGAGCGATGCCTGAGGAAAGGCGAGAGGCGATTAGGCCGGTTAGACAGTAGAGCAGACGCTTTGGGAGATGTTAATACTGGTTAGTTCACTGGTCACCTCGGAGGACAAAGTCACATATATCACATTCATGCTCTCAGACAGACTATTGACGTGGTCTCAGTTGTGAATAACTGTAATTTTTGCCTAATGCATGAATTGATTAAGTACCCGTATACCTGCACATCTGCAGATAGTAATAGTTTGACATCTGAGGGTTGGGTGTAGGCTCATAATACGTGCATATATATTCAGGTTCTCCTCCAACTCTTGGCAGGTATATATACGCACTCCAAATGACTCCCCGAAATGTCAAAATATTCCTTGCATGACTGTACGTACACGTGGAAGCACACTGTGACACTGTGTGTGTGTGTGTGTGCGACTGTCACACTCTGTGTTCTCGTGCTTTATCTCCAGCCAAACATGCCGGTGGGCTTTCAGGAGGTAATTATTATTTTGGTGCCGGAGGGGAGGAGGTACAATAGAGTGCGACAGTGACGGGAGGACAACGGCCGAGACAGAGACGCAGAAAGAGAAAAGACGACGTCCGAATACGCCAAACTTCACGTGCGTCCATCAACCCCCCCCCCCGACAAAAACAACGGTTCCCGCGTGGTTGATACTCCCTCTACTAATTATTACCTACGCCGGGTCGTATTTCACTGTCGATTGGCTCTGAATAAATGAGTCATGCTGTCGGGCGGTTCGGGCCGCGTCGTCTCGGCACATATTGAAGACGCCCACCGCCGGGTTGTGCCTCATAATTGTTTCCCCCCCCCTGCTGCAGCTCTCCGTCTGACTTCCCGTGATTGAGTTACAGAGCAGCAGGGCATGAAATTGCCAGTGTCCCTTTTTATTTTTTTTGTATTCCTCCATAACAGCTGCGGGCTAGACATTTGTCCTCCAAGCGGAGGGAGGGAGCTCGGGAATTAATGCAAGGTCAGAACCCGAGAAGAGAAGAGAAATACGAGGCGCGGGAGAAGAACAAAGCGCGGCGGTATTTGTAGTATCGCTGCACAATCTCCCGTCTGCTAACGCGGCGTGTGTCGTGTTGCAAACATCCAGATGTGGAGGCGTGATGCGGCCGTACCGGGGCAGGTTGTAAAGCGGCGCCATGCGGAAGCAGGCGACGACCGCTCGCTTCCTCTGCTTGGACAGCAGCTTCTGCCACACGCATTTCTTGGATCTCAGCGGCTGCTCCACCTAATGCAAGCAGAACAAGTCCGTGTCAAACGTCGCTCATCTTTTCGGCAACCCATTTAAAATGACATTGGCGGTAGAATCGTCGACCCTCGCGTTTAATGAAACAATCACCACCCCAGAGTGTCATTTGCGGCTCTATATGCTCGACGTGATTAAGTCTCCACCTGCTCCAGGTTGAAGACAGCGGCGGAGATCCTCTGGATACGGTCCACCACCCTCTCAGGGTCCGGAGGCCCCTCGCTTATCGTCGCTATGTCCTTGTACAGGTTTAGCTGCCACCTGACGGCCGGGTCCTCTGACTGAGGGCCGGATACGAAAAAAAACAAAAAACAGACAAGTCATTGCAACGTAATGAGCACTTACAATCAGGGATGCTGAGACCGTCTGCTCACCTTTACTCGCAGGTGCAGATTCTGCCGAATGTGGTCTTTGACCTCTTCGTCCGTGTCTCGCTGTCAAACAAAGAGCAGGAGCAGAAATGATCAGCTGGAGTATTGTTTCTTCACGTGATGATGGGATCTCCTCAGACCCTCTGAGGCCACGGACGTCGCCTCACCAGAAGGTAGCGAGTCTTGGCCAGAGAGATGAGCTCCTGGTCTCCCGGGGTGCACATGTTGAGGCCGATCGGCAGCATCTTCTTCAGGGCGGCAACAATGAGCGAGGTCTGGATGGAGTAGAACTCGCCGCGCCTTTTCTTGTGTTTCCTCTCCTGGTCTTGTCCTCCGGACTGAAAGAGATTAGTCAAGCTGCCGAGTTACGGCGGCTTGGTGAGCTGGTCTTTTCAGCGCTTCTCCTCGGCATTTTAACCGATGGATCAACCCCATTTCCCACAGGATGCGCTTCTTTTTTCAGACACGGCTAAATATGCGACCGGACTGGATCCGTGCCGGCGGAGCATTCAGAGGTTTCACACCTCAGCTGAAAAGCAGAACTATCACAATGATGCTGTTACCAATGAGGGAAAATTGAGCCAAATTGAAGCAGTTGGCTCTGTGAAAACAGTCATTTCCGTTAATAATACACACACACACACACACACACACACGACCATATGACACATCAACTACGACATCATATTAATAGCATGAGGTAACTGGCCAAACACACCGGGGCGCCACGATCCATCAACTGCAAACACACCAGCGGCGGGTGATCACATGACTTGCCACAGAAGGGCGGGGCTTTCGTTTCTCCTGCTGAGACGTGGTCCGCCCACAAAGCAATGAGGAATGAGCAAAGTCACCATGAAGGGTGGTCACAAATACCCAGGTGGCACACCGTATAACTACTCTACGGACTCTACTGCACAGCGGCACAAGCTATTGGCTTATCTGCTTAACGACGGCAGCGTTTAAGCCAATGAGCTGGCGGGGAAAACGGCGCATGCATTGCATCACTCTACCTTCTCCTTAAAGGACTGTTTGAGATGGAGGGAGACAGAAAGAGAAAGGCAGGTGAGAGGGCGGTTAACGGAGGCGCGGGGTCCTCGCGTGGACGTGCGCTGCGGTGAAAAGCCATTTGTTTGCCTTCCGGCAGAATAAAACCAGGCAGACGAGAAATGAAACGCTTCAACCTGACAAGGGCTGAAGGCATGATCGTTAGTTTGTGTTGTCTGCTGTAATGAGCGTGCATGCAGGAATTCACACACACACACACACACACACACACATTATAGTTTGACACTGGACTTGTTTGTCACGTGTGTGTGTGCGTGCATGTGTGTGTTCACTTGTAGTTCCTCAGAGATGGTTTGGGGCATTTTACATGTTAACGTCCACACGAAAGTGGTGACGTCAACATGTTAACGTGCATCTGGCTCATTCTATTAATCCCACTTATTTATGGAACTTTTTCAGCTTTCACACACACACACACACACACACACACACACACACACACACACACACACACACACACACACACACACTCGATGGGTCACGGTGACATTACACGCGACTGAAAGGGTTTTAATCCGCTGCCAGAGCCAGGAAATCCCGTCGCTGAGAGCCATATCGAGCCTACCTTAGACATCTTGGTTTTATTGTCCCCGGTCAAGAAGGAAAGGTTGTTTATTTCATTCTGGACCACAAAGTTCTGCTCTTCTCTCTTGAAATTCTTTAGAAAGACAAACATCAAAGAAACATCAGCGTTCTGATGAAGCAATGAACATACGTGGAGAGCAAAAACACGTACGTGTGACTTGCACCAGAGGATGAAAATCTCAGCAACCATTCTGAAGAGCTCATTGGAGTCGGCGTCTGGTTCTTTGAGCCATCTCGCCCTGAAGTCAACAGGCGACATTAATACATCCGCCGTGTCTGCTCTCCGATCGACCACCTGCGAAAAGCGGCCCCGCTTCCTGACCTGTTGTTGTCCACGTAGCGGATGAGCATGGGGTAGAAGGCGTACAGGTCCCTGCACAGCACAGCGAACTCGTCCAGTATGAGCAGCTCCGCCTCCTGGGTGTCTCCCTTGCTATCCGCCTTCAGCAGCTCCTCCTCGGACACCACCTTCACCGTCTTCTTCTTCAGCTTCTCCAGCGTGGGGAGGAAGTGGCTCTTCAGCAGGTCCGCCAGGGCCTTGCTGATGATGGGTTGCACATAGACTGAACGGTGCAGAGACACAGAAAGAGAGAGCGTCACACTACGGGCCGCTTCTGGCGAACGAGGCGATAAGAAAACCGGCGAGTGGACTCGAGCGAACTAAGAGAAGGAAAAAGCCCACCGGCGATCCTCTTCATCCACGAGGCCTCGTCGATGCCCAGGTTGCTGTTGAGGATCTTGAGGATGTTGCCGAGGATGAGGCTGAGGTTTTCCGACGTGACGGTGGTGCAGCAGACGCCGCCGCCGCCGCCGCCGCCGCCGCCGGCCGGCTGGTTCTCCGGCCCCCTCTCCCACCAGTAGGACAGGTAGTTGCACAGCATGGGCAGCACCACCTCGATGACGTGAGGCATCTCCGTGTAACGCGCCCCCGACTCGGCCATGTCGTTGATGTCCTTCATCAGGCCGTCCAGGCGCGGCATCCCGGGACACATCTCCTCCACCGAGTCCGGTATGCCTAGGACTAAAACGCCGCTGTCACATATCAGGCCGTGCTTTCGTAGAAGACAGACATTTTAAAATTACACATGACAATATTTGTTGCCTGCTGCTGAACTTTCGTTATCACAAAAGCCTCACCGGCCCGTTCTCTGGCGTTCTTGGTGCTGAAGACGGAGCAGGGGTTGTACGGGTTGAGCCGCGGCTCCAGGAAGGCCACAGGGATGGCTCCGGCCAGGGTGGCCAGACACTGGCCGAGAGCCGGCAGCTGCCTGAGGGACACAAAGCGGACGGACGAACGCTCCAAAGCTGCACTCGGGACTCGTCGTTTTTTTTTTCCCCCCCATAGAGCGTTGCAGAGGAGATACCTTTCCACGTAGATGTTTTTCCCGGTACCCAGTGCGTAGAGACTGGTCAGGATTCGATAGCAGGACACTTGCACATCATCCACTGCGATAAAGAAATAAGGTTATTGTGATAGTTCATATATTTACAGGAGCCACTTCACGGTACGCGTGTGCGAGAAAGCGGCAGATACGTTCCGTCGTCTCCCCGCCGCTGTCGGGACTCACAGAGCAGGTCGACTCCAAAGTGGTGCTGAGTGATGTGTTCGAACAGCGCCGTTAAAATGGGCAGCAGCGCCACGGTGGTGTAGTTGATGTTCTGCGACACCCCTTTCATCTGGGAGCGCGAGTGAGTGAACTTCCCCAGCTTCAGGTTCTCGAACGTCTTCTCCAGGTCCTCGGCGGCGTTCTCGAAGAACGTCCTGAGGCCCAGCCTCACCGGCTCGGAGCCGGACTTCATCACCGTCCTGTCGGGACGGGAGGGGCGAGTGAAGAGCCAGCGGGACAACGAGGAGGTGTGCAAGGACAGCGCTCGGATAAACCACCGGACGTCTACCGAGGAGGTTTTAAACACGAAATATGAGACGTGAGAGTCGACGTGTCGCTGGACAACATCATGGATTCATTTTCCAGGAATAAGTATTTAATCAGTGTGTAGTGTGTAGTATGTATACCGTGTGGACAAACAAAGAGGAAGAAGAAGCACAACGCAGTCTGTGGGCATCAGCTGTAGCTTTTCAGCACACGGAGAATAATGCACTTTGCATTCAGCCTCGTTATGTGTGAACTGCATCAACAAACAGCACGTTGTCTCTGGAGAACACTTGAAGCCTTGGGCAACATGTGAGGTATGAGCATTTTTCTTGCTTATGTAAATGCCAACGGGTGCTCTTTGTTAATGCCAGCGCCGCCCACAAGACGCCGCAGCAGTAAACTGCAGGAAAGGAAAATGTTCAGTGCAAAAATGCAGCTCGAAAAGGATCCTGCAGGGGTTGAATTCCACATCGGCGCATCGATCCGACTTCCGTTTTAGTTGACGTTTTAATTTGAAGGACAAAAACTCACCTGGTGTCCAGGGTGTGTGCCAGGATGTGCAAGCAGCTCACGATGGTGGTGGAGTCGCTCCCTGCGAGACAACGCAAGGAACGTCAATGTGTGTTTAAGGGACTGGAGTCATTGCAGCAATAGATGTCTAGTTAACTGTTACTTAAAAGGAACAATTGCCCATTTTAATATGTTTACCACAGACCTTTAGGTTGGCGGTACATTTCAAATTTAAGCGCACAGTTACCAAAGTTTACCAAACCAACTTAAAGAGTTGATCAAAACCACTTAAACTCCCCAAAAAGCCTCGATAGAACTTCAAGCACTCACTTTCACACGGACACACACGGACACACACTGCTTACCAAAGAGAGAAATCCTATGTCTGACAAGAGCTGCCAGTTTACAAAACAGGCTGCAGGTGTGATGGACAGACAAGGAAGGAAATCCGACAGTTACAACAAGTAGATTCTTAGAGAGAAGATGAGAAGATTTAAATAAGATTAAAAGAGTAAGAAAGAAAAGTAAGTTTCTCCATTTTGTACCCGGTGACCATCTCCTTCTCCTTGTTGGAGGCGTAGCCGCTGCTGCTCAGGTTCTTGCTGGGCGAGGAGAGGAAGTAGAGCGAGTGGTTCTTGAAGTACTGGTCGATGAGGGGAAGGAGAACCTGGAGGAGGACGTCGATAATGACAAGATCGCCCCGGGTTGGGAATGTGAGGTTGTCTAAATATGTACAGCAGCTGTATTCGTATTACATCCGTACTTTGGCAAAAAACTTGATTTCCTGTTCATAAGGGGACCGGTCTGTTTTGCCGCTTGCAGCCATGGCCTCTGGATGGAGAGCACCAAATACATATTTAATAGTAAATAACCAGAAGAATTGAAGTGTCTTGCAGTCAGGTCCTGGGTATTATTACCATACACACCCAGGTGTGCGATGAACTCCTGAGCCGAGTCCACATACTTGAGCAGCTTCTTGAGGAACTTGTAAGCGAACCTCTTCTCCATGGAGGAGGAATCCTGCTCCAGGTCCTTCAAACCTCTGCATCAAATAGCAGACACTTGCTATTAATCAACATTTGAACTACCAAATTGACAGTGGTGTAAGCCTGCACAAACATAATAATAATAATATATAACAGATAATCCTGGGATTGTTGACCTTGTGATGCTGTAGCCGTTGATCTGCAGGAAGCGGAAAAGGTCCGCCGCTTTCTCCCGGTCGCGGGCCTTCTCTTTGCCGGTCAGCGTGTCATAGGGCACCAACAGGGGGTGCGTCCCCCCCCCTGAAAACACGGACAATAGATCATCACTCTGCTGAACGCATTTGGTCGAACCCGATGCGGTTGCACGTGTCAATAGCGACAACTAGTGGCCCCTTACGCCCCCCCCCCCCCCCCGCCCGCCCAAGTCTATGATTGGATTCATGAGCAAATCACCTCTGCTTCCGAGGTCACTCTTTTTCTTCTTGGCCCAGATGTTGTGATAGTTTTCGGCCAGTGCCTCCACCATCCCCTGGAGCCAAAGACAGAGGAGACGATCAGCGGATCTCACAGAGGAGCCTGGACCGTCCGAGCAACTCATTCACACTCAACAAGTATTGCTTTTTGCCTCGGGCCCAAACTGAAAGATTGCTTGATTCAAAAAAGAAAAACAAACGCGAGGTCACTCACTTGCAATTCCCTGGATAGAACCACGTGGCTTGTGTCTATGGGGCTCGGATTGAAGCCATTTGCCTAGAAAGATTTACAACGAGACATCGTTGAAAACAAAAGATTTTTGATTTTGTTAAAAAATAAAATGATTATTCTGCTTTCAATCATTTATTATGCAATGACGATATTGATTCCATCATTCTTTGCCCCGTACCTGTGAGGCCTGAGAGATCTTTCGCGTCTTCTCATTCTCCCTCTGCAGAGACATGCTTTCCCCGTCTTTGGTCCGGTCGATGCTCCAGCCCATCGCCAGCATGCTCTTCAGGGACTCTCTTATTGGCCATCGGTAAATCTCTTTCTCCTGAAGCACGAACAATATAAATGAGGAAGGCGGACGGAGCACAGACGCCTTCAGGTTCTCTCTTTAATGCTTCTGTTCTTCACAAATCTCACATGCTTCCGTACCTTCTCCGTCAGGGCTTTGTAGACTCTGAGCTGAGGGTGAATCTTGGCCTTTTCGTCCACGCTGTCTCCATATTTCCATCCCAGCAGCACCTGAGGCACACGATATGACTCTGATTATTCTAAAGGCTCGGTAGGAGATTAAGCGTGCGTGACACATCAAAGAGCGCTGGTTGACTCAGTTCTCGCTGTCCTCGGGTTCTTGTTCATTTTTTTGTTGACGGATGCAACAATGCAACCAAGCAGTTGCCGCAAAAGAGAGTTACACGTGCACGTGTTCTCATAAGAGCCGTTTCAATACTAAAAAAGGAGGCATCCTTAAAGCGAAGGATAGAACAATCAAGATATTGAGTTCGCTCACGGATGAAGCTGCTTTTCTGCTGAATATGAATCCGTATGAGCACCCTTTGGTTTTCTCACTTAAGACCAAAACTGAGCGATACAACACTCATTTTACAAGATGAAAGTCTCTTCCTTACCTTCTCTGCAGACCACTTATCATGGGCATGCTCTCCATATTTGTTGGCAAAGTGCTCAAGCTTCTCTGGGAGAGCAAAGCTGGCAAAGAACAGTGGAGATCATAAGTCAGGCGCGTCAGCACACGTCTTATTTACGTCAGGCTCCAACGTGCCTTACTTTGCCGTGCTGTTGGGTCTGGGGTCAAAGTTGCCCTGAGCATCTACGGAGACGGGCTTCTCCGCTGTGGTAGCGGCCGAGGCGTCCACGTAGTCCGGTGGCAGAGCTCCAGCGATGGCACTGAGGCAAGGCATGGCCATCTTAAAGAGCTCCGCGTCATATTTCTACACGGGGAGAGAAAGAAAAGTCATAGCTCTTCGGTTTGGACTCCAGTTTATGTAAATCAAGTTGTTATTTCACAAACACAAGAAGAAACAGGCATTGCGACCGATGATGTGGGTACCGATTTTTGTGCCAATGAGTCTCTCGCATATGTACACGTTAATAATCCTGTAATTACAACGTCTCACATCATTTGCAACAAGAAGCAGCCTTGTTAGGCTGCACCGACGTCTCACCCTTTGGGACAGAGAGTCAAATACTCCCCAGAAGATTTTCTTGGTGAGCAGCAGTTCGTCCTCAGACGCTGTGCCGTAGCTGCCCCAGCCCGAGGGGAGGCAGTAGTACTTCCAGTTCTGCTCGTAGTGGTTGGTCAGCAGCTGGAGGACACGCGTAGAGCAGAGATGAACAGAATTTAGGAACTGGGTTTGAGACGTGAGACGAGTAAACAGCCTGAACATGTGCCCACAACCCAAAGGAAACCACCCCCCACACGAATCAGCAGAAATGAAATTGTAACGTGCACAGGGAGTGTGTGAAACCTTTTCACGAGTCACAACCCGTCACATCTTCAGCATCAGTATCTCAGTATTTCCCTTGTGTGTTCCGGCCTGATTGAGTGAAGCAGCAGAGTAAACAGGCCTTTAATCACGCAGTCCAATACTTCAGCCCCTTGTTTTCCATCCTTCAGCTGCCCACTTCTTGCACAGCGGATGATTCATTCCGTGGGTGTGTTGACCTTTAAGTGTGCGTGCGTGTGTGTGTGTGTCTGAAGGTCGCTAAGCAGCAGACAAAGGTCACATCGTGTAGAAAAGCCAATAAAAGAAAAGAGGAAAACTACTAAGAGTCGTGCAAGCAGACCAAAAAGCAAAAGGAGATGAGGCAAAATATGAGATGGCGAAAGGGATTCAGACAAGAGTGCGAAAGGTAAGGAAATAATATCCCACTCTGAGAGGCATCTTGCAGTACTCGGTCAGCAAGGGGACGTCGAAGACGAGGCGGCGAAGGAGCTGCTGCAACATGGAGGGACGAAGGTGCCTGCGGGGATAAAGTGAGAGGTAAGAATGCTGCTGCCATGAGCCGCTTATCAACCAGATTCACACACTCACAACCACACGGATGTAGAGGGACGTTAAAGAAACAAGGCCCACAGCGTCGACGGAGGCAGTGGATTGTGATTCTGTCTGGCTGAATTGCCGGCGTGCGGAAAAACAGAAAAGCTCTTTCCGGCGCTCCTCACTTGCAGACGGCCAGCAGGCACTCCTCGATGGCGTCTCTCTGGGCCTTGGTGAGCGAACGGCCTTTGGAGAGGCGGTAGATGGTGTGCAGGGTGGAGTCGACGAGGGCGGCGTAGTGCTCGGTGCCGGCGAAGAGGGGCGCGCAGCGGGTCAGGAGCGGCAGCATGGCGGAGCCGATGAAGCGGTTCATGGCCAGGGCCGTCTCCGTGGTGCACAGACCCTCCTGCGGAGCGAACAAGTCACAGGTCACGCAGCAAAAGATGACGCCATCTGGCCCGAGGAAGTAAGCGATGCGATTTTAGAAAAGGTATGAACTACGTTCTCCCCCTGAGAACGTCAGCTTCACCCACCGTATCCAAAGAAGTAGCGGCCCGCAGGTCGGGCAGGAAGCCCACTTCGAGGAGGTGGAGAAGAAAGCTCTGGTCCTCGATGCCGTACACCCGGTCTAGAAACAGCACCATGGGGGCCTTGTGGTCCGGGCAGAAGCAGGCGGACATGTCCGGCTCCGTCACCGACCCATCTGAGAGAGATTGAGACGAGGGGAGAGGAAAACAAGCTTTTGCCTCCACGCGAGCAAATAAATGTGCAGTCTGCTGTCCTGTTCTATTAGAGCCAACATGCCGAAGAAGCACCTTTGTTGGTGATGGGCATTTTGAGCGGTATGCTGATGATTCCCACCAGGTCTTCAGTCGGCACCAGAGAGCGCAGGATGGCACGGATACGCAGAGCTTCCCCCTTCCCCTTGTTGATGAGCTGACGAAGGGGAGAGGTGAGTGAAGAAAAAAAAAAACAGCGGAGGGAAGCAACAAGTAAATTCACGAGTTCCATCAAACATACGTGCATCTCTGGAGCGCACCGTCCCAACAGGTCGATGAGGGCGGAGTAGAAGGACATTATGGCGTTGCCCATGTGCACCACCTCCTCCTCCTCGTCCGCATCAGCAGACCTGACAGTTGGGGGAAAACGCAAAAAGGGAAAAGTTGAGGAAGAGCCGACGCAAAGGCAGGACGTCTGTGTCGCGGGAACGCTAGCGAGCGCAGCGGGCTGAGTCCATCCTTACGCGTCGGAGCTGACTCCGTGCACAGAGCCCGCCAGATCCAGGGCCGGCGTCTCGGAGATCTTGATGGCTTCCTTCATGGCGGACAGCAGGCCGTTCCCGCCCTCCCCCCTCAGGGCGGGTCCGAAACACTCCGGGCGACGGATGAGCAGCTTGACCACAACACTGGAGTTCTCCTCCACGCTCTCGCCTGGTACGGGAACAGAATCATGGGAGTTCGCATGGAAATACGGCAGAAAAAATACAATATCAGAACAAAACAGCAGGGGAACGAAGCTCTCTCTTAGCTTAGCTTAGCTTAGCTTAGTTGGGGTTTCTCGAGATACAATAACCAGAGAGAGAGAGAGGCCATGCAGACTTACCGTTGACAAAGACAGCAAACCGCAGGAAGGAAAGGTAACGCTCCCCCTCAATGGGGTTCCAGCCGATGTCGGGGTAACCTTTAGCCAGGAGAATCGGACAACTCTGGAGACCACAGCCTGCCAAGTAGGTGACCACCTACGGGCGAACCACACAACATCCCTCACTCAGTGACAAGCGCTCCGTCGCGGGTGGATTAAAACTCCCCTCCCCCGGTGGGGGAGGTGGAGTCTCACCTTGTCCAGATCAGGCTCTTCCAGTGCCAGGGCCAGGCCGTTGTTGTCCATCACCGAGGACGCGGCCACGTCGAGAGGAGTGGAGCCCCTCATGGCTGGTGAAGCTGCAACATCATATTTGTAGAATTGGTAGAATCAGCTCTTTAGATCAGCGGTCAAATCGTGTGCATGTCAGCAAACAGCGGTGATGTTTTCCTGAAATGTTGTCTCGCTGTAACGTAACTTGTGTTGCGACTTGAGCATGCCCGACCTGCCCGACCTGCATGGGTGCACACATGCATGCATGCATGCATGCATGCATGTGTGCACCCAGGGGGGAGACACTCGCTCACCCCGCCGGGGAGCTCTCTGAGACGAAGGCACCGGCATCTTCCAACAGAATGGGAGATGAGCCGCGCTCTCTTCGCGGATAGATTCCGACTCACAGTCACACACACACACACACACACACACACAGGTTCTTTCTGAGGTGCGAGGCTAATATGTGTGAGCTCACAGGCGCGAGTGCTAACACGGCAGAAGGTTGGTGACAATGTCTCACCCATACTGATGAGAGTGCTCGAGGCTTTCATCCTTTCTTAGAGGTCTGGCCTGTGCCACCGACCTCCTTCAAGAATGTCCTGCGTCCTACAGCCTGAGCATCGACGCCTGATCACGTCACGCCATCCAGTAAAATAGCATTTCAGCGCAGCGCCATTTAAGCGTACTGCGTTGGCAGTCAGACAGCGGCATGGCGGGTGCACCCACCTAAGCCCACGCTGCTGTTCTCCAGCAGGTAGCTGAGGTGGTCGAACATGGCCTTCTGGTTCTGACGGCTGATGCGGCAGAAGTAGCACAGGAAGCGACAGCAGCTGGCCACCATCTTGGGGAAGGCGATCTCCTGTGGAGTGGGGCACGCGGGTTTACACATCTTCTCTGGTTGGACTTTGAAACGAGAACAGGCATTCCAAATCAAAAGGCCTTAACCTGGGACTTGTGTCCTCCGAGCACATTGACCATGACCTCCATGACGGTCTCGTGCATGCCCAGTATTCTCATCAGGTTGGGGTGCTGGTAGAAGACTTTGTTGTTCATGATGTCACTTGGGGGGGACAGGAAACACATAATAGATACACAACAATCACTAAAAACAGATTATTCAAATGTAATTTTTGACACGATTAAAGCTGCTCCGAGGCAACACACGACCTACCCGAGTCCGTCGATCATGAGCTTCTCCTCCTCTTTGCCCATGCGAACCGACAGCAGAGATCTGATCTGACCGAGCGCCGCCAGGAGGTTGATGGTGTCCTGGACCGAGGCGGCACTGATGGTGTAGGTCTTCCTCATGGCACGGAGAAGCTCCCCGATGCTGTCGTACTGCCTCCTGAGCAGGCTGAACATTTTGCGGACCAGCTCGGAGTCCAGGACGTGGCACTCCTGGGCCCAGCTGACCATCGTCTGGGAAATCAGCTCCTTCAGGTTAGCTGGAAGACAAGTTGAAGTGGTGAGCTGGACAGTGACTTCTCTTGCCGTGCTCCTCCTGGGAATGAAAGCGCATCATGTAAGTGGCAGTGACACTTGAAATACATTTAAAGATTCAGCAGATGCGGAGCGGCGCAAGAATTAATTCATTTCAGTCTTTTTCTGGTCATTCATCAAATTTCTCTTGTTGGGTCGAGCAGTGAAAAAAAACCACGAGCGGAAAAATGCTAAAATGCTCAGTAGAGCTGAGGGGAATTGAAGGTTTCTTAATGCAAATGATCCCATTGACATGCAGTCAGACGGGGTGAAGGAGGGGATTTCAATGACATGAAAACACAGACGAGTGCAGCCTTGCATATACTATCAACATAATCTTATGTTAATAACATTCTAATAAAGATGATGCTGTGTTGGTTAAAACAAAACAAGCTTTTACTGATTTCCCACTGTGAGATTTACCTTGAAAACATTTTGACACCAATGTTCCTCCAGCTTTGTGTTCTAATCCTCTGCCATTGGCCTTAAGGAGAAATCCTACTCTAACATTCCTTCAATTAATCGAGGTCACACATCTCAGATTACCACACACACACATGATGCATATAGAGCTTTATCAGAATGGCGTTAAAAGGCCGTCCACTCGACTGGCTCTGTGATGCAAATAAGACCTTGAGCACAGAAGAAAGAGAGACAGGCAGCCCCTTTTAAGTCCTTTGTGTTGCTTGGGTTGAGCTAATATAACCTTGTGCACATATCTGTCGCTTCTACGAGCACCAGCCTCTGAAGGACGGGTAACCGGCTGTGTTCCAACAATGTCAGCGAGTTATTTTCTTCCGTTCTACCCAGAAAGGAAAGACAGCCTGCAGGCTCATTCACGAAAAGGCACATTTTCAGTGGAGAGGAAGCACTGTTAACTCATGAATAAGGGAGGGGAAGCAGAATTATTAATGTATCTGTACAGTATTAAGGCTCCATTGAGGATGTTCTCTACACAAAAGGACAAGACAGGAAATTTAAACTCAGAACCACGAAAGACGGGCAATTTATACACAATCGATTCCCTAAAATGATTGTGATTTTGTTTTTAAGACCCGTCTCCGTCGGGAGTTTTGAGCGACGGTCGGCGAGCCAGCAGAATGTCCATCGTGCCGCAGATTGTTGCGTGGGTGTCACACAAAGGGGGCCAGAGGCAACGGCTCGCTCCGAAAAAACGAGAAGCGACGCGTCTTCCCGACACCCGGCGCGCGTCCTGTCACACTATCTCACTAAACATCGGGGGGGGGGGGGCAAAACTGGAAGCCAGAGGTTTGTGTGAGAGACGCTGGCGCACACATTTCTTCAAGGCTTCTGGTGGATAAACCATTCATCAGTGGACGAAACAACCGCGGCGGCCCTCCTACTTCACTTCCCATGAAATAACGGCGCGGACGAGGTCGCCTTTGGTGTCTCCGGGGCGCTCACTGTGCACGGAGACGAGTTACAGCTGGTGTAACAGTACAGAATACATCATGTCGTCTTAACTCCGGTCCAGCCTCCGGCAAGTCCCTCTTGTTAGAAAATATTCCGTTCTCCAACATCTTGATATTTTATCAGCGGGCTCGAGCGTCAATCAACGTACGAAGTCAAGCGCGGCCCGACAGCAGGGGCTGAGAACTCGTGGCAAAAAATGGGGTGTGATAAAAAAAACAAGCACGTGCCGTCATGGCAGCCGTGTTTTCCTCTTGATATTTTTTGGAAAACTCCCATCGAGCGTTAACACTCACTATCAGCATGCGGTATGCTCGGATAGTAAATGATTCCACGGCCTTCCCTTGCTCCTGACCTGCAGCCGCCGCCACACACCGGCCCGCTAATCAATCATCCGGCACACAGCGGCCTTCAGTGGCCGCCGCCGCCATCCAACGCGCCCAGAGAGGAATACGCGCTCCTCTACTTTAATCCGGCCTTTGCTCCTTGGAGATCTGTGTGTTGGGGCTGATGTGCTTCACGTCAGGGCCCCAGAAAATCCCAATTGGCGCCACGTATTTCATCCCAAATGCGTCATTTGTCCTCTCGGCCTCGTGTGAATCTACAGGGATGGCGTGGTGATGGATAGGTGCTCAGTAATAAAAACACCCTGTTTCCCTTCAGTTATTCATTTAGTATACCATAGTGAAAAATAAATTGCTGGCACAAATGGAAATGTACCGGTGCATGATGCAAGCATGCCATGATTAAAACTAACAAAGTGCAAATGCCATTTTTAGTAATAAATTGCAAACAGCTACATGATCGGTGGCCCCATTCAAAGAGCGATACTCGAGATAGAAAATGAGATACTACTTGTTTTGCGTTTATACTGCTGGTGGCGCCCTGGTTATTAAGTGCTGTGATTGAAATATGTTCTGTTACCGCGTGTGTCCTCTGTGCTCAGGATATCGGTTTTACCTCCAACGTTTCTTTTCGGAGCGGCTGACGGGAAGGAGCTCCGCCTCTCCTCCACCCGATTACCATAATGAAATTGAAAAGAAATTGAACAGGAAAACGACTGCCACCCGGAGACGCAGTGCACATGACGACCACGTGACAAGTGAAACTGAGGGTGCTAAAGCTGCCATACGGGGGGGGCCTCCGGCTTTCAGCTCTCGCCAGCCTCCAAGCAAAGAACACACAGAGAGTCGGTGGCAGAAGGAGGGAAAGTAAACGAGCAGCATGCAGTGGAAATGACGGGAAATTAACAACAAACTGAAAAAGCAGTATCGAGACATCTTTTTGAACTGAATGTGTGCACGAAAAAAGCGCAACTCCACATCCCGCGGCCAACGCTCACAGAGCCACGGGTACTCGCCAGCGGGCGCTAACGTTACGGAGCCATAAGCACATTGATTTCCTCACATGGCGCGGCTTGCTCCTTCTCTGCAGGCTCCTCCGCTTTGTGGGACTGGCCTTTGATCTTGTTCACCAACATCAGCAGGCGCCCTTTGATGGACGTATCCTGCTCGTACTCGTCTTCCTCCATTGGGATCCCTGCACAATAAAAACAGCCGTGCTACACACAGTGCGCGGGGAGCAAAGCCCAACACAGCAATATGCTACACTTCCCGTGGGGTATCAGACATGCGTATGATGCATGGATCGAAAAGGCCCAGCCCTTTGTGTACATAATCTAGTAAAATATTTGTATTTAGTTAAATATTCAATCCAATCAATATAAGAGGCTTTTATCAGGTTAAATCTGTATTTGAGGTGTGTATTTTATAAATATAAAGAGTGTGTAAGATCCGCGTCTCACCGCAGTGGAGCTGCAGCTGGTTGTGAAAATCATAGAGTTCCTCCTGGATGTCTGCAGGACATGGACAGTCCTCGCCCACACTGAAAGTCAGCAGCATGTTGATCTGAAACATGGAAACATAAAACAAACTCTGGTAATTTAGTTCCATGGCGACGGGATCATGTGATTCCATTGCGAAAATCACAGAAAAGGAGAGAAAAACCTTGAGTGGCTAATTCTCCGTCTCTCACAGACCGCAGGACATCCTGACAAGTCATTATAGTAGCTGTGAAACGCTGAACTCCATCTCCAGCTGTGACCCTGAACAGCCACTGTGTGTGTGTGTGTGTGTGTGTGTGTGTGTGTGTGTGTGTGTGTGTGTGTGCTCACACGCAGTAGGATGCCATAGTAGTAAGTAGGATGAATTCACCTTGAGGCGCCGTTCACAGCACACAAAGAGAGTGCTTAACATACACAAGGAAACGAAACATTTGGAGCAGCTCCCATTCACTCTGAAAGTGAGGACATCTCGGTGTGGGGAGAGAAATTAGCGATGCATGCAGAAAATTACAGTTAAAGTTATGTAACAGCTCCATCGGAATTTTCCCGTTTCATGCATCATGTGAAGCCGCGAGCCTGCAGACTTTCCTCCCGGTCAGTTATTATGAATTCACATAACGCCTGAATGCAAGATTCCTCCAATATAAGCTATGCGACTTCCATTTGCCCTCTGTGGGTGATTTGCACTTTTAAGTCAGATGTGCATCAATAAGATCACGTGGGAGACACGCGAGAGCTGTTAGAATCACATGTACGGAGTTGCAAATGAATGAGAGATTTGGTGAGTTGTTGGAATCTGCAGTGGCAGTCGAACTCAAGCCGCACATTTTTTACGGTTTAAAATTGTACTTGTTACACACGAGGGAGTGAATGTTGTAGATAAGCTAATAGCGACATTTATGACACGGGGATGATGATTAGAATTCCTGTCAGCGGTGTGCAGGCTGTGTTTGATTGACATCCTCCTCACTCTTGGATGTGCTATTTTACACCTGCCAGGGTGACAAATCGCTCTTAATCTGCCCACCATCACCCAGAGCGCTACGTTTTCTCAGAAGGGCTAAATAAACACAACCTTGTGCATTGCATGTCAGCTATTTGTGTTACTAACATGTAGAGATGTAAATGTCCCCCGGTCTTTGACAACTGATGTGGCGACCTGAAACCTCCTCCTGAGCGACGTGCCGTTTGAACATCGTATTTCACGGCCTCTCACCTGTTCTTGAGGCGGCGATCTGAACTCTTTGGTCTTCTTGGCGGTGACCGCGGCGGACATGTTGAGCGCCAGCATCAGCTCGTTGTAGCGGAACTTCTGGTTGTACTGCAGCTTGGAGACGAAGGTGTCGGAGAAAGACGCGATGGCCTCGATGCGGTGCTTCAGCTCGCAGTCGCAGAAGTAGTGAAGCAGCTCGCACATCTGGGGGAAAGGAGACCACCAACAACGCCGCGTCACTGTCTGGCACCTCGACGCGGCCGCCGCCAAGCAACGGAATACACGGCGGATTCACATCGGCCCACTTTTTAAAGCCTCTTTAAGAGATCATTGTGAGTCATTTCGTATTTGAGTGATTTCTAAATGGGCCTATTACAGTTGTGCATTGATGGAGCTGTGGATGAAGCCTCTTGGAGAGAAAGATATTAGTCGATTTGAAATCTTTTGGAGATTTACCTGCAGTGGTTTAAATTTACGACCTGAAAAACCTGTGCAGAACTGCTTCACGTGCGTTCGTGGTCACCTGGCGTTTGACGGGCTCAGGCAGCCTCTTCTCCAGCAGCCCTTTCATCGGCTGTTTGCCGTCTTTGGCGGCCTCCTCTTCCCCGGCTTCCACTGCCTTCTCCTCCGCCCCTGTGAGTCCTTCTTTGTGCGTGGCCCCCGCGGCCCCCTCCCCACGTGTCTCTCTGAAAACATTCGGGTCGACGAGCAGCAGGACCTTGTGAACGTCCTCGCTGCAGAGCACGCCCATAGTCAACAAGGTGCTGATGAGCTTCAGGATCGGCACAAACTGGTACTCCACCCCTCCCCCCACGGGGTCTCGGATGTGGTGCCCGCCGCCCTGGACGGCCTCGGTCAACATCAAAATCGACTTCTCCTTCAGGGCGTCCAGCGGGATTTGGGGGCTGTAGAGATGCTGCTCCCGTTTGGTGTTGATGAAACAGGGCGGGGCGAAGTTGAGGCGGGGCTTGAGCGAGGTGCTGAGCCCCACCCCCGGCGGCAGGTGCTTCTTGGAAGCGTCGGAGAAGAGGCGGATGGAGCGCGTCTCGGCCGTGACGGGGATGATGAACTCGTCCTTCATCGTGAGCCGAGCCTCTTTGGCCGTCTCCAGGTGGGTGCTGATCAGGACGTTGTAGAAGCCCTCGCGCAACATGCCCGACAGGTACTGATTGTCGATGGTGTACAAGAGCTGCGATTGGTCGAGGTGGCTGCAGAGGGCGTGGGCCACACGGGTGTTGCCCAGAGCGCAGAGGGCACAGTACAGCTTCAGGGTGTGGTAGTGGAACGTCTTCATGTCTTCCTGCTCGGACAGCTCCATGATGTCGACGCACCTTGGAAAAGACGAGGGGATCATCAAAACGCTCACTTGTAAATAAGGATCGTTGAGAGGCAGTTGTGCCCCCTCATCTGGATTCGACGCCCTTAACACTTTAGCGCAGCAAGACAAGCACTGCACCTGTTCTCCTCGGGGATGTGGACGGCCAACATCTGCAGGGGCTCCGCACACTGGACCACCCAGCCGTGTCGCTCATTCACCCTGGCTGTCTCCACCTTGAGGAAGGTGTTGGGCATGCGGCTCCACAGCACGGCGCTGATGGTCTGGACGTCTAGACGGGGGGGACACTGGGGCACCGGGTTCTTGTGCTCACTCTTGAAGATGGCGGATGACAGAGGCATGGCATTCTGGAGGGGGAGAACAAACGCAAGCATCCATCGTGCTGGTGAAGGGTCAGGGGTCAGGGTCAGGGTTAGTGGTGGTGTAGCTACACGCATGCTAAAACATTAGCCGGCTGATCCCGGCAGGAGGGTGCTGCATCTCTGAACTCAGTTTAAAAGGTAGAATCATTTAAAAAATAGTGTTTGAGGGATTTTTTCCCCTTTGTACAATGTAATGATGTGGCAGACATCAAGAAGGCAGCAAACCTTTATTTTAGGCAGCTCAAACTGGAAGAGGTTCGGACTGGTGGGTCGCACAAACACAGCCGGGAAAAGCTTGGTGTTGGGTTCCACCTGGAGAGAGGAAAAGAGAGAACAGCAGGTGCATAATAATCGTACACAGAGTAAAGTTTAAGAAGCAGCAGGACAGCACGACTCGCGGGGAAGCAGCTAATGATTCATCGTGAAACTCCTCACGACTTAGTATGTGGATGCACCGTCATTCAAGAGGGCCGGTGACTCAGCGCTGTTTGAAGCCTCAGTGATGGAGAACATGAGGAGATTATACCCTCCTTTAAGAAGCCGTTCTCAGATGGGCAGATGTTGAAAGGCATGGTGCGAAGATACAGGAGATGGAAAAGTGGATGAAATCATTCATGAACACAAGGCAGAGGGTTCAAATGAATGAGTGAAAAACCAAAAATCTCGAAAAGGAGCTTGAAGAAATAACCTTAAAAGCGATTCAGAATATTACTTCCCCGTAGACTACACCTAGTACAGAGAACACAATATGAAACCCAACAGCTGAACACCACGTGCACTGCGTACCTGGTAGGACGTGGCTATCTCCTTGCCGTGCGCCGTGAACGTCAACAGGCCGGTGGCCACGTCGATGAGACAGCCGATCTCCAGGTCCACGTTGCTGCGGCTGGAAGCGTGAGCCGCGTTGGTCACGTCAGCGCCCCACACGATGTAGCAGTTGCTCCTCCGGACACTGTTTAGCGTGCAGTGATCAGTCACCTCATGTATGATGACATACGGTGCCTCCTCCACCCCCCTTTAGGAAAAGGTCTCACCTCTCGTGCACTCGTCCCCGCTCGTCGCCCAGGGTTACAGTGACCGACCGGGTTTTACTGAGGTTAAAATTGCTGCTGTAGTAGTGGTAGTCGGGGGTAACCCATCCCACCCACACGCCGGCGGGGTCCTGACCGGCGAAGACCCTCACCGAGTGGTAGTACTGTGATGACACACGCGGGAGTTAACCAACGCTGTAGGTGTCACAATCAAGTGGTACTAAAAAAAAAACAGTTATCACACACCGTGGTGATGCTGCCGTAGTCCACTCTTTTACTTTCATCACTCTGCCTCACGGATCGCAATGGATACCTATTGGATTATAAACAAGTAATTGTAATGTTCAACCCGCTTGACAGATGTTTTAGCTTTTAGCTTTGATGTCTGATGAAACTCCAAACGTCTCCGACTGTCTCACAATGGCTTTAATCATTAGCTAACCGACAGGGAACTTGAACGGTCTGAGTGATGACAGTGGAAGCGGATCAGCCAATGAGCAGCTGTGACGCTTCGAGTCGCTCCCTGCTTTTATTTTTTTTCCGCACCTGTGTTTGACTTTGAGGCTGTCCTCCTCGTGGACTCCGTTCATGTCCACGACGGGACCGGCCTTGAAGACGGAGTGGAACTCCACGGGCATGCTGAGGCGACAAAACACCATGTCGGCGTTGCTGTTCTGGCTGCCAAACGTCTTGTGGGTGACTTTGAGACACGGGGGGCTGTCGACCGTGCCGTCGATCCTCGTCACCTGCCAACGGGAAGGTCATTTTGCATTCAACCACGGGACCACTTTGTGATTTTAAAAAAAACCCTGGACGTCGCGATGCTTCTGTTCTTACCGCGATGTGGTTATGGTCCTTTGGCACGTTTACAAAAGTAGGCAGACGCTTGCTGAACCACATGGTGACCTCTCGGTTCATGTTGACCGCAAAAGGTTCGAATCCCTCTTGGAGGCCGCACATGGTGTAGTACTTGAAGGTGCTGGCGTCCTTCCCCAGATTCATACGGCCCACCTGAGCCAGGCCGAGGCTACACACCGGAATGAACCCTGAAGAGGGGAGAGGAGAGAATAAATAACCTCCAAGAAGGAAGGGGGGGGTCCATCCCGCTTTTGCGAAAATGTAATTTACAAGTGCAACATTAAGGATGATTTTCTTCCAGGGAGCCAATTATTTCTCACTTATATCCCCAGCGTGGTCATTCCAGTTTCCTGCTCCTTGCACTGCAAGTGAAGGCATCATTAAAAAGACGATTTCTCCACCCCCCCCCCCACCCCTCCACCCAACTTCAGCATGCGGAGCTGGCTTGGTTACCGCGACACGTCGCCTCTTTCTCACCGTCTTCAGTTTCAAAGTCCGTGAAGCAGAGTTCGGAGCCCTTGGTGGTGATGAGGATCTCCCCGTTTAGGGTGAAGATCATGGACTTGTCCTCCATGTTGATCATGCAGCCCACCACGTCGCCGGCACGCCAGCACCGCCCAAACAAACGGCTGCCCATGTTCAGACAGTGACCCTGTGTGTAGTACATGAGCGGGTTATGGCATGCGTGTGTGTAAATAGGCGTCGTTGCGGAGCGATGACCATTGATCCACCAGACGGCGGCTCACCCTGTATCCATCAAAGACGAAAGCGAGCCCGTCCGTGCCGAGCTCCAGGTCCGGCTTGCAGCCTGGTCTCGCCCAGCCCACCCTCATGTCTCCTCCTGTCACGGCCTCGAATTCAAAGTACCACTTCCCGCTCTTCACCGCGTACGTCCGCTCCACCCTGAAGAAGCGGATCTTGTCGATGCTGAGCCGCTCGGCCACTTGGCCTACGGCGGGGAGGGGGCGTGTCAGCGGGGTGGTCTTTGTAACGAGCATTTAACCATGCACAACATCGCTTGAACTCACCGCCTTCCTGGTCCGAAGGCTCGATGTTGTACCCGTAGCCGATCAGGGTGCGGATGGCCTCCCGCAGGCTGTCCCTGTTGGACTTCTTGGTGCGCTCGTCCAGCAGAGCGTAGGGGACCAGGCGAGGGTTACGCTTACTCTTCACATCCTGCCGAGAGGAGAGGATTTCATGCAGAGCATTTCCAACTCTGCGCGGTTATTAAAATTACCGAAGGCCAGCTAAAACAAACAATGGTTATGATTTGATGAACAAATGTGCCGTCAAGTATTATACGAGTATCATATTAATGCTTCCTAAGCAGATTTATGGAGCTTAGTTCTAAATCTTGTGCTGGTTGTGCAGATCATAGGCTTTGTTTGGCGCGCATGGCAGCCTTCCCATCCCCGACAGGCTGAATGGAAACATGAAGCATTTTCCCCAAAGCGCTGGTCAATCACTTAGTTTCATGTTATCAACTACAACCGCTGTTCTAAAAACTGTAGAGAATAATCTGCAGGAAGCGCCAATTATTTCTCAACCAAATGATTGTTTTTTTGAGCACCTGATGAAAACGCAGAAACGAAACACAGAAGGAGGACGACCATGCTGCCTTTTCTTTACCAAATAAAAGTGAAGAAGTGAGGTTCAAAGCCAGCAGAGTGCACATGAAAACATGCAGCACGCCGTACCTGCTGGATGCCGTAGGTCCACCCCTGTTTGATGCGGTCCTTGGCCCACACGTTATGTGCGTTCTCTGCCAGTTTGTCGACCAGCAGCTCCTGACCTGGAGTCAGTTTTATGTCCGACAGGTCCAGAGGAAACGGCTTATAGCCATTGGACATCATGTAGCTAAAGAAAAGATGAGGAAGTGATGTAAATAACGACCAGCAGTAGATTAATACCAAGTTAATCAGTTAATATATGAATGCACACTTACTTTTTAGGGAGTTTTATCTTTTTGAGGGAGCTCTCTGCATTCGGATTGACCTGCCCTACGCGACACCCCAAAGCCAGCAGGGTCCTAAGGGGCAAAAAAACGGCAGAGAGTGAGTGAACGACGCTTCAGATGGTGTTTAATCAACACCTGGACATCTTTTAATGCATGCAGATCCAGCGGCAGCGATTCGGGTGTTGGGAGCGTTGAAAATGGAGCAGTTGTGGGTTAAATCGTGATCGTCCAGAGACGACAGAGACAGAGTGTCACCCAGATGTGCAGAATAATTACAGCAAACGTCCACGTCCTCCTACATCATTTAGCCGGGACCTTGTTCGTTTAGTGTTGTCTTATGGTATTTAATGTTTGTCATTTTAACTCCTGTATGTGATGCTCCTCAGATAACCAAAACCATCTAGTCTTTCCATCATGTCTTCCGTTCGTATATATCAAAATCTCTCCCTTCGTCTATTTAAAGGCAGGAGAACCGTGGAGAAGCTCAGTCCGTAACGCTCAACGTACTTCAGAGTTTCTGTGGACATCTGCAGATTGTAGTTCTTTTCGGTTTCCGGCAGCTTGGAGAAATCCACCAGGCACGGATGTTGCCGCTTATTATCGTCCCTTATCTACGAGAAAAGGAACAGTCACAAAGGTGGCGTTTCAACTTCCCTTCGTTGTCTGCAGCTTTGGCCCACAGTCCCTCTATTTGTACATGAATTATGTGGGAAATTTGACTGAATGTATGCATGAGAAATGCACGGCCTTGTACCAACACGGGTGATCTAAGTGACCATGTTATGAAAGAGGAACAAGGAGGCATGTTTTCTTGGGGGGGAGATAGAAGAGAGCAAGACGGGTCCATCAAGTGAAAGGTGTCATCGCCTCTCTCAAGACTGCACCGAAAAACAATCCCTTTAGCGAGGCGACATGGCGACATGGCGGATGTTTACCAAGAAAACATGCAGCGCTGCGCACAGCTGTGCAGCTGCGTGTGTTGTGGGTCCAATGAAAACCAGCCAGCTCTTTTGTGAATAGTACAAGAACTGTGTGTTAATCAGAATTACTTTTGTAATAATACGAATGTAAACACACGTATGCAAATGACTTTTTCCACGAATCCCAGTGAATGACGGCGTCTAAACGTATTTACATTCACTGTGACATAATAAGATTGCCGCCTTTGTGCATTTAAGACAGTAAAATGTGACTGAAGGAGGATTCTCATGTCCGTTTGTATTATCGACATAAGAGCTGTGTTCCATGTCGTCGTTTGTGTCGGCGTCTGTTCCTTTAAGGGCAAAACAGGTCACTTTGGGGTCATCGTTTACCTGACGTACAATAAACCAAGCGAGTCATCCAACCGAACAAAAATAGCACACTATTTAAGATATTGTTTGTATCGATTCCAATCGCAATTTAAGTTGCAATCGCAATTACTTCTAAAGAGTAGAGTTTGGTCTAACAATGCAAAATAAACATTGTTTTCAGTTGAACGTCCTTCTGCGCGCCAACACTTATTATCAGAATCAAACAGCTTGCATGACTCAATCCAAAAGAAGAATGAAGGTCTCTTTAAATCAATAATTAAAACATTGTACCTCTTTTTTTAAATTCTTCTTAGTCTGGATTCTAGTGTTTGTAGAACTTTGGACAGAGCCAGGCCGGCTGCTTTGTGTTGCTTCAAGTCTTTATGGCAAGACAACGGTGTTGATTTGATCAACGCAGCAAAAAGAAACCAGACAATCCTTCAAAATGTCAAACTAGAGCTGCATCATAAATCTCCTGGGATTACAGTCAGAGGACGGATTACGTCTTTAAAGAATCAATGGAGCAAATACTGAATGCAAATAATTCAGATCCTCTTGGTTTATTGCTGCAAATAACTTGCCCAAACACCCTGTTCTGCCCGTTGGTGAAGCAATACGTTGTTATTCACGACTTCTACTAAAACACGTAAACAATGAAGCGTCTAAATGAACGGTACGAACGGCATCGAATATGGACAATTAGAGTTTTCTTTCCACTTACCCTCTTTTTGGTGTGAACAGCAAATTATAAAAGAGAAAGCAAGATGACGTACAGGCTTCCGATGATTCAATCACACCGCTACCGACATCTAGTGCTTTTTCAAGCGTTTCCCCATCTCGAATTAGTACAGAACATGTGCATTTGTGATTCTTTATCTCTCTCTCCCCCCCCGAACACGGCGAGAAGCACGGCTCACGTCTTCATCTTTTAGCTACGGGGCGCGTTGCGTGGATCTGCGTACGTCTCACCTTGCCGTACATCCAGCCCAGCTCGATTTTATTCATCCCCCACAGCTCGTGGATATTCTCCGCCAGCTTGTCTCGAACCTTCTCCAGGTGAGGCAGCATCCCGATCTGAGGAAACCAGCGCAAAGGGTCGTAAAGAAGACCAAAAAGGTGGGAGGTTTCCTCAGCGCGTCGCTCCGGCGGTTCACCTGGCTGGTCTCCACGGGCGTGGGGATGTAGGACGCCTGCGACGTGAGCCGCGTGGTGCCCAGCAGGTCGCGGACTCCGTCCACATCCCTCTTGTACTCCTTCACCGGCTCCACCTTCATCTTCTCCTTTGGCAGCAGGGCCTCGTAACACGGCGCGTAGCTCGACGGCGGCAGGAACTTGAAGTCGCCGTGCCGGCCGCCCAGCAGGAAGCGAACCCTGACGGGATCAAACGGGATCAAACGGGCGTTGAATCTATTATTTTGTTGATTCATCCGGGGGGGGAAAAATGTGGTAATTAGACAGCCGTTAATGAAAGAAGCAGTTAGGGAAGATAAAACCTCATATTTTTCTCCCATAAATCCGCTTCAATCTGTTCCCAGTTTAGCTCTGAGACGCTGGCCGTCACTGAGGAGAGACTCTCCTGAGGACGCCCGGAATAGCTGCTGAAGTAGTCGCGGTGACGCAGCCGAGCCCGTTCTGACTGCGACCCGCAATTATTGGGCCGTGAAGATGTGCAGCTGTCACTTTCTGGCGCGAGGAGACGTTGACCCCTTTCCGCTGGGGCAGTTTTTAAAGCACGAGAACGGAGGGTCGCGGCTTCCTGACGTTGGGAAGCTTTTATTGCGCGAAAAGTCTTAAGCAGCCTCGGGAGGAATGAACAATGACACTTTATACTTTATACATTATAGACTAAACGCAGCCACACAGAGCGGCATTTCAAATGTGTTTTATTTGTCTGTGGCTGCCTTTCCTTTTCTGTTCCGCCCATGTATCATCTAGTAACCTCATGGAGGCTAGTAAGACTCACTTGACCCCCGCGGAGAAGCTGACCACGGGGAAGAAGAGACCGTCTGTGTTGAAATTTTCAAACATGCCCTGGACCGGCTGTCCGTTGATCCTGAAGGAGATGCTGGGAGCTCCCAGGTCCAGGCAGCAGCTCACCACGTCCTCGGAGGTCAATACGTGCTGGTTTACGGACGCAACCGCCCGAGGGATACGACCTGCGCCACAAACACACACACACACACACACACACACACGCAGGGTTATGTGAAATATGACCCAGTGAGTGCTGCTGGCACGGATCACGTCTCTCTCACAAACACGCGCAGACCTGTGCACAAAGTAACACACAGTCTGGGCAAGGAGATCGTCCCCGCGGGGGGGGGGGGGGGGATTGATGCCGTCTAGACGCCACCTGGCCGTAGCCCCGGTCGCTCGCATCACGTTACGCACAAACAGCCGACACGTCTTCCTCCCACTGACCTGACCAGAGGTGGAGTCCGTCGAAACCATACGAGTAGAGGTCGTCTCCCACGCCGTTGCCTCCCCACCCCTCTCCTCCTCCGGGGTAGGGGGCGTAGCCTTTGGCGTTGGCCCAGCCCACCCGCAGGTGGGAGGGCTCGCTGGTCACAAAGTGGTCCACCTGGTCAATCATCAGCTCGTAGTACCACTTCTTATACTGAGCCGAGCCTTCGCTCACCCCCAGGAAGATGTTGGGTCTCATGCTGGCGGGGGAGTTAAACGTACAAGCGTTAGTCATCCCTGAGAGGCGGTCACGTGTTCGCAGATATTTGTTGTTGTGAACATTTGGGACGTTGCCTCCGATGTATTTGGTTCGGGAGGTTCTTTCGAAGTGTCGCTCAACGCACATCGAAGAGAATTGTTTGAATAAATCTTTCATTGCACAAAGAAAGAAAACATCAAAAGGAGAACAAAGGATATTTAAAGGCAAAGTTCCATCTTCCATCAATTAAACAATCACGACATATTGAGCCACGAGTCTCTTGTTGCTTAACTGAACCAACCAAAAAAGAGAATAAGACGAGTAATATGACCTAACAGTATATTCAAATAATGTTTAATAATGATATACATGTGAAAATGTAATATATGCCACATTGTGCTATGCAATACTAAATGTTATGCCAACACATTTTGCTTGTTCAGCATAATCACATATTTTCCACTTAATCTAAGATGCGTGCGCGATGCTGAACTGTGAAACGCACAAATTCAAATTCAAATATGACAAAACCCCTGCAGCCAAAAGCACGCCGCTGAAGGGCAGCGTGGCGAGCGGAAGGCTTCCTGACCTCTGGACATCATTGACCAGCTGCGTCTGCAGCAGCAGATCTCTCCTGGGCAGCAAGTGGTCACAGATGAGGTTCTGGTTGGTCCGCACGGCCACGCCGTTACACACACACAGCGAGCAGAGCACGTCCAGAATCTACAACAGGAAGACGGAGGCAGGAAGAGTTCATCAATAACTGTCCCCATTGAACCCTGGATATGAACCTGCACCTTTCCAGAAATCACTTATCTCCATGTTGGTGCTCAAGGGAGAAAGTATTTACATGCAACCACTGCAGGATTACTCAGAGATGTTTATCAGAGGCAAAAACCTGTCCAACAGAATCCCTTTGACGCTCAACGAAGCCGCAGAACGAAAAGGGACGTGAGGTTCAGCCGTGGGCGACAGGACAGAGCACCTACGCTTCGTCACTGGTCCTTCTTTCCTGCATCCAGAGCTAAATTATACGCTCTGGCAGATTCATGACCCGAGCCAGCTGACTGCCCCCCGATCTCATTTTAATGTTGAACTGATTAATCCACGATGGGGACAGACTACAACTAATCCTCCTCGAGCCTTCTTTCAGTGATGGAAGCTTGAATACCGGCATCACTAAAGCACATGAATTAACAGTTAAGGACAAGAAGAGGTGACAAACGGGCCCGAAGGCAACGGTTATGGAAATGAATGTGCATCCAGTGGAGCGTTTTGGTGCCTAATGAGGGAAAAACTTGAGATGCGTGATGAATGGGCACGTTGGGTTGTTGTTGTGTGTTTTCTCGCTTGACTAAACGTTAGCAAAAATATTTCAGTATATTAAAAAAACAAAAAGTTTGAAGATTTTCTCATTTGCTTTCTCGCCGAGATGTTGAGAAAAACTCGGTCGTCTTTAGCTCAAAATCTAGCATCCAGTTAGCTTAGCTTCTTAGCCTCACGGGAACAGGGGAAACGGTAACCCTAACACCCCGGCAGCACCCATTAAACTCACTAATTAACACATATTTAATTGGGTTAATCTGTACAAAAAACAATGTGTACAAACAACAATTTCCCATTTAATGAGGGGGAAATGCTGGACTATATCTTGGTCGATGGCAGTTGCTAAGCAACCAGAGGAGACTGCAGGGAGCTACCGGACAGATTCTGTAACCCTTGGTCCCGAGCTGAAATCGCCGTTTCCCCACATTTCCTGTTGTTATGCTAATTGGCTGTGAGCTCCGGCTACGCATTTACCGGACTCAAACGACACCTTTAAGAACATCTTTTTATCCCCGGATTCCAATTTTTTTACTTTAGTTCATTTTCAAAAAATGCCTTTATTTTGTCTTCTGTCACAGCGGCGACAGCGCCTCGGATTAACCCCCAACAGACGGAGCAGCTGCTCACCTTGTGGTTGCGTCCGTGCTTGTAGAGTAGAGATATGATGGACTTGATGTGTCCTCGCTGGATGATGTTCAGGGCCTCCGGGCTCTCGGTTAGAATGCAGTGGAGGACTTCCAGAATGCCTGCGCAGCCACACGTGCGTCAATCAGTCGAACACCCACAGAGGAAAGACGCGCGTTTTTCAAGCCTGACGACGAGCTTACCCGAAGAGGACTCCAGTCTCTCCAGCTTGCTCACCAGCCAGTCCAAGTTGTTGGAGAACTGAGTGCAGTTGTTCCTGTTCCCCCTGATTAAAGCGGCTGTGGGGTGCAAGGACAGTGTGCACGGGGCAAATGTTACAGGGAAGAAAGAAAAATAAATAAAACTGCCTTTTAAAACTATGGAAGGTTCTACTTTGAGGCGGGACGACACCAGGAGTGAAAAGACAAACACAAGATGACAAGCGCACCCGCATGATGACAACAGAAAGGACAGGGTCACTCAACGCAGGCAGAGCGAGAAAGAAAGGGAGGGAGGCGTCCCAAATCCACTTAGCGCCGCAAGAGGTGCGTGAAGGAGGGAAAGAGACAAACGTGGCCAGGAACACTAATATGAGCCGGGAGGTGCAACCGGTGTGAGAGGAGGAGGTTCAGTGTGGCAGGATGGACAACGTCTCCACAGGAATATTATAATATCACACATCAAAAATGCGACGGGAGCGAGAAAACACGCCCGCTTGCAAATTCATATTTACTGCCACAAAAGGGTAAAGGAAATGTTGCAACCCGCCACATCATTTCAGTGAGCGGCATCTCTATGCGACAGAGCATATGTTGGCAGTGCAACCAGCTGCCCGCATTCTGCCACAGGGACACAAAAAGCACAGCGAGAACACAACGCAGCACAGTGATGGGAATTGATATCCAATGGCCGATAAGGGTGTGTGTGTGTGTGTGTGTGTGTGTGTGTGTGTGTGTGTGTGTGTGTGCGCGCGGTAGGCCGGCTTCTTACCCAGCAGCTCATACAGCAGGTTGAGAATGTCTTTCCAAGCTATTCCCGCCTCTGAACCCGCACATTCCCCGAAGTGGGCGGCGCTGTTGTACACGTTGAGGCGATCGATGCAGTTGGACACCAGAGTCAGCATCCCCTGAGGAAACGCAGTGAACGTTGCATAACCACCTACCGGTGACACCGGTTTCACAAAAACATTTAAAAAAATGTATTGAAAACAAGCTCATCGGGAGTTCATTTCAGCGCGTATTTCTCTGCAGCATTTTAATTAGCCGGCCGTTCCGAATGACTAACTTGCTCTGTGGCTCTGTACCGTCCCGTTTAGTGAGTCGCGGTGATTTATGCCACAGCGAGGTGTCTATAGTGATCAGATACGTTAAAAGTGGGCCGTAAAGATGATGATGATGATTCATCATGCCTGGAAAATCCTGAGTCAGCTGTCTGAAGGTGACAAATTGCCCCTCGAAATGTAACGTATTAGGAGGGAACAAAGACCGTTTCGGTTTACTATCATAGAAAGCAAAAAAAAAAAAAAAGAAAGAATCCGTGAAATATGCATAATTTGCCAACGTTGAAACAACCGCATATGCACGTACAGTCCTGTGACTCACATTCCAGAAGGTTGGCTTGAGGATACAGTGACACGTCGTTGTAGCCCCGCGAAGGTTAAGGGGGGGGGGTTCGGATAGTTGACATCGTAGGCGCCCCCAGTGAGGCTGCTGTCATTTCGTAATTGATGGAAGCAATTTAGATCCGGGCGGCTTAGAAGAAAGCCTCAGCGAGCTGCTGCCAGAAAACTTATAACGCCAAAAGTGCTGACACCTTGAAATGCAACGCCGCCTCCGAAAACAAGACGCCATTCAAACGCACACAGAAAAGAATCAATCGCTTTAGTCTTTCACATACTTTGTCTTTTGGTGATTTGCTGCTGCTCCGTGCAGCCATTTGATAAAACTGCCTCAAATCACAAATCAAACTCTTTAAAAGGGGCTTTTTTCGTGTTTTGCTGCACCGCAGAGCGGCACACACTTTGCGATATAACGGATAATTCGCGGAGCCTTCCCTTCATGCTGAAACTCACTTCCTGTTTGAACAAGTTCTGCCGGTTCTTGAGCGAGCGCAGCTTGATCTGCCTCTCTTCGTGCTCCAGCTCGGCATCGGGCAGCTGGAAATAGGTGATGAGGTCGTTGAGGGTCTGGAGCACCTCCTCCACCGGCAGCGTGACCAGCGCCCAGTTCTTCATCCCCAGACAATCAAGGTCTCTGGAGGAGGAGGAGGAGGAGGAGGAGGAGGAGGAGGAGGAGGAGGGGAAAGGCAACGTCACCGTTTCACAAATAACCTCCACATGAAAGCGGCAGCCAATTACATTTTCAGTACGCTCTTCTCTTCCTTCAACAAAATCGGCAAACGACACTCTTAATCGGGAGGCCGAGCCGACTTGCCGGGAGGCCGATGACTCACAAAATGTTTCGCCCACAGGTTCATCCATGCCGAAGTGCTGATTTCCCCAGGCCTGCTAAAAATAGCTCCCGCCGTACGGGCGGGGGGGGGGGGGGGGGGGTGGAGTGGGCCCGTGGGTGCCCTCGTGAGCCCGAAGACGGCGGCGACGCTTGACAGCAAATAAGGGCCGGCGGATGCACCCGGCGGAGCGTAGCTGCGACGCCGCTGCCGCGTTTGCAGTTGGAAACGCGGCAGCGCGCCGCACAGCGAGCCGTCTGGGGGCTTCAGTCAAAACTCACAGGCCCGGAGCTTAACTCCGCATGGGAACGTGTTCACAATCTGCAGGGACATTACCTCGCCGTTGTGATGTCTGTGTGTCTTTGCGCTTTGTTCCGTCATCTCTCTCTATCGGTATTTGCGAGGCGCACCAACGCACCTGATGAATCGCTTGAAGAGCAACGTGGTGTTGCGGATGATCCGCGCGGCGCGGGACTCCTCGTGCTGGCAGCGCTGCAGGGTCAAACCGTCGTCCATGTGACCTTCGGAGTGCAGGCACGCCTTGAGAGGGCAGAGACAAAGGCCCGTGAGACACCGTCGATGCGAAGCGATGCGGGGACAGGGGCGGGTTGGGACGTGGAAGCGGGGGAGGGTGCTATTTAAGGGAGAGGAGAGCGCCGAGCCACCGTGTCTGGAACACAGGTGCTGACACTACAGGCGATCTGGCTTTGTTTACATGGAGGACACATTGTCGCGCACACAGCCCCTGAAACAAAAGCCAAGGGACGCGTTTTATACTCGGCCGTGTACGAACTGATACAAAATAATCTCACCTCTCCTCAAAATAATGAGCGATTATCGAGAACTATCTCGGCTACCGAACGGCTTGTGCTCATGTTTTTGTCTCCGCTCACTCGTCTCTTGAGGGGACCCAGACGGGCCGATTTGACATCCGGTGCCTGGTAGGAGAGCCAGAGTCCCGTGGCCACGTGCGTGATGAAGCAGAGCGAGTCCCCGTATTTGATCTCCGCCGCTCCCATGCCGTCGATGTCCCGCTTGGGGCTCTGCTCCAGCTTCTCCTGCACAAGGGAGGAGAGGACGAAAACGGCAAGAATGAGCCGAGGAATCGCGAGCGGGACGAGGGTGAGTGCGTGCGTCCTGACCTTGGAAGCTCTGAAGCAAAAGGCCGTGGCTACGGTGTCGGACCTCTCCCGATCCTGCAGCACCAGCCCCCTGTCGTCGCTGAGGGCCAAGTAGTGACCGGTGGTCAGGTGGCGCAGTCTGAAGGCCTGGCCCCAGCGGATGTGGCTCCCGCTCCAGCTGTCGTTGACACAACCACGCGTTGAAATGAAGCACAGCGAGCAAAGGCAAAGCAAAGGAGAAAGAGGTGCGTTTCATACGCCCTCTGCTAACTAGCTGATTTAATATTGCCACCGGCTGCTAATTATCTAGCGTGCCGTGAGGTAGAACAATTAATAAACAGCTGAGCACATTTCTCTGATTATGCACTTGGTTTCTCGTCGGGGATTTAAAAAAAAATCATAATGTGTGGTAGTTGACACAGGATTTGAAAAAGGGCAAAAGGAATGAATGCATGCCTGCGACGATGTAAAGTAACCGGGATTAAAGAGGTGACCGAGAGAGAGCAAGAAGAAAAGGAGAATGAGGGAGGGATAAAGAAACGGAAAAGACACACAGGCCAAAGTGCAGCAGGGAATCTAACGTAGGGAGAGAAACGCAGAAATACAAGAATGAGGGAAGAACTCAACCAAATAGGTAGAAACGGGAAGGAAAGAAATAACGCGGCCCACCTGATTCGGAGCGGCTCCAGCCTCCACAAGGACCTGGCCTTGGCGCCGGCTTTACCCGTCTCATAGTTGACTATCCTGGGGATGCCAGAGAAGCGTGAGTGGGATTGTCTTTTAAATGCCACCTCATTTACCGCCGAGGTCATCGGACCCTCCGTTAGGAGAAGACCACCTCGCGTGTACGCGCACACATTCGCGCAGCATCACATCCTTCGAGCTGTAGAGCCTGATAAGCCACAGCTTCACGGGCTCAGTGATTTGTGCTCCTCTACACGGAGGAAGAGTAAATCTTTTGACTTTGACCTTTAAACAGCTCGCTCTGTTGAATTTCAAAGACAGCAGCAGCAGCGGGGGGGGGGGCAAAACGGTGAAAATCGCATCCGACGCTGCCTCCGTATCCGCCGCGCTCTGTTCTAAAAATAGACACCCCGTGCGTGTGTGTGTGTGTGTGTGTGCGTGCGTGTGTGTGTGTGGTTGTGCCCAAGAGGAACACACATATCCAGGCACCTGGCTGAGTGCGAACGGGCTTTGCCCGCTGTCTTGACCCACTTTGGGGCCGGTGTGCCCGTTCTTTTCTGCGGCGTACCTCATCTGCGATGGCAACAAGCGGCTGTGCTGAGGGTAAAAATAGCGCAGCCGCCATTTTGGCTCCGCGGGGGGGGGGGGAGCAGAGCGCGAGCTGGTCAGAAGCGTTTTAACGAGGAGCCGCGGGGCAAATCACAGGTGAGTTGGCTTCTTGTGCATCAACTTGTGCTTTGGAATCGATAACAGGACGACCCCCCCCTGGGTGTTAAGGTGCGATGAAGTTCACCTCTGCTGCTCTTCAGTCTGGTCTGACCCCGGGATGGCCACCACCTCGTCATGCCCATGGAAGAGCCGCATCACGTGACCACCCAACAGGTAGCCTGCAGGAGGAGGACGGACAGACATTATAAATCATTCATCCTTTACTGTTTGTGCTTAAAAAACATGCATATTTCTCAATACCATCAAATAACAGAGCAGTCTCGTAAGCAGCTTCTACCTTCTTCTATGTTGCTACCGGAGCAGATGGGATGGACGTTCCACAGGGTTTGCATGAAGGAAGCATCCACCTGGATGTTGCCACTGGAGATGGATAAGTGCTGCAGGAAAGAGAAGGATTTCGGATTCATCTAAATTACATTATTCCTTCAACGTCGAATGAGAAGTTCAAACTTCTCGAGCTTCGAGTTCAGCTGGAGTTTGAAACCGCCCGGTTTGTCATTGAGCGATGAGGGGGCGACACACTGACGCCTTGAGTGTCTTCTGCAGCAGCTGTGTCCCGATCGTCCCCGTACAGCCCTTATGTGCCGTCCCCACATGCAGCGGGGGACAGCCGGGGACAGCGGGGGACAAAGCCTGTTGCTGAAAAGGTCAACAGGACCACGATCGTCATCGATGTGAACACGCAACGAGGCCGAAAACCACTAAAGCTCATTTAAAAAAAATCACAATCCGCTACGACGTCGAGGATCGAGCGGCAGACTTACAAGGTATCTCTCGGAGGACACGCTGACGAGGATGAGGTCATCACCAATCCGCACTTTCTCTCCTTCCGATCGCTGTTTGGAGGCGGGGTGGATGGTCCACCAGCAAGCCTCACCTACAGGGACACACGCGGGCGCTTACTCGTACGTACACACACGTGTGCGGCTCCACGAAAGAAGGTGGATGAAAGCAAAGCGTTTTTTCTTTTACCTGTTGAATCCTCCTGCAGCCCGACATCAAAGGACAGCTTGTCGGTCTGCGACCTTGATGTCTTCAAACAGGCCAGAAACTGCGGCGCACAGGAAGCAGCCGTCACACACACACGCACACGCACACACACACGCAGCGCTGTGCAGAACGCTGCCCTTCATGCATCTAAGCTGCTATTCGCGCCGGCAAAAACACAGATCGCGTGCGATCTCTTACCATGGAGCTGAAGGAATGTCGGAGTAGGATGGCGTGTCCGTACAGGAGGGTCTTGTGTCCGCCACTCTGCGCCGCCTAGAGCGATAACACACACACACACACACACACACACACAGAGAAAAAACCACACAAACACGTAGTTACACCACAACTCATTCTCCAGCCCCCCTTCAATCAGCACCCGACCTCTGGCACTGAATGTTGACCTCAGCGAGGACCTTTCTGGCCAGCGATGATGACCTGGAGGGAGCTGGGGAGGCTGGGGCACAACTTTCTGACACGCCATCTCGGCAATGGAGACATGCAATCGGACCCGCCGGAGGCGACGGAGGATCTGACTCCTGTATCCACGAGCAAACCGGATACGGGCTCATCTTTCCAGCACTCCCACAAAAAGGGGATTGTGGGAAGGATGCACAGCTACTGTGAGTCTCCGGTGCAGCGTTGACGTTAGTAGGGAGGGACTCTGCCGCTTGTGTGGTTCTGTTCAGATGCAGGGAGGAGGGGGGAGTGGGAGGTGGTGGGGGAGGGAAGGGGGGGGGGGGCAAATGGCATCTCTACAGGTAGAGATGCAAATGGGGATAAAGAACTTTGTTGTTGTTCTTTTGGCAAGAAACTCCCGCGTTACTCACCTTCCTTATGAGCCTCTAGGAAGCATTGAGGTAAGAAAGAGAGTCAATATCCGGCAGCGGCTGTTCTCCTCCTCCTGAACCTTTCTGCCTGCGGCTGCACTATTCCAGCCTTTGTTGCAAATGATTTAAACAATCGTTCAATTAATACGGGAAAACCAGTGGACATCCAGAAACCGTTTCTGGAAGAAAGCCAACCAGGTTTTTTTTTTGTTTGATAAACTGGATACGTATAACTGTGTGAGAAGAGGGTTTTGTGGAAAGCATCCACGGCCTCTCTCGCCCTCGGTTTCATTTTCTCTATGTATCCCCCTGGATTGGCTCCAGCCACAACAACCGAGCTGTGATTTGGTGCCGTTGTGTCGCGCACACTGCAGCACTGGCTTCTCCTGTGCTTGTGGCCACAGCTGCGCGCTGGCTGAGGCTCTGAGCCTAATGCGGCACAATCACCCCAACCGATAAACCCCAGCCTCCCAATCACTTCCTCATCCCTCGCCTGGGGAGCGCAGGAGAACTGCAGGGGCGGGGGGGGGGGCTTTGTGATTTCGCGGCGGTACGGAAACTTCATTTTCTGAATGTGAGAGACAAAATCCAGCGAGGATTCGATACGCTGAAACCAATCACAGAGAGGTGTAAAGGAGGCGCAACAAGTACCGGTTCTCCCGGCCAGATGTTTGACCACAAGTGATTCTGGAATCAATTCAAAGACGTGACATTTAGCACAGCTCGAGGTTTCTCTCATCGACGTAGGGGTGGACACGGCTGGAGGACAAAGAGGCTGCAGCGAGAGGATGAAACGCGGGTGCGCTTGACGTCGAGTGAGACGCTCCGATTGGCTGATCTCATCATTTTGTCCTTTTGACCGGCGCGATCAATCGGTTCAGTGTTTCGTTTTTTAATCTGCGGCAACAAATGCGTACGGTCCAGTCTCTGGTCGGCACAGTTGTAAGTGTGTTGCCTCTGCAGGTGCTCCTCAGTCTCAGCAGCTTCCGGATACGACGCCCCGAACTAGCGACCTGCTGCGGCCGCTGTCTATTGATAAAGCCCGTCCCTCAGAAGACACATTGATTCGAGAGCCGCAGGCGAGACGTATTCAACCTCCGTTTCCACTTTAACGGCGCGTCCCGTCGTGACATTTCAGCACAGGATGACGGATGAGGAATAGAACGAGGGTATTGAAAACAGATGAACGTGAGGAGAGGGAAAGCGGTGAAGTAACGCGATAAAAGAAGTCAATCCAAGTCGTCGATGTCACGGCAGTCTTTGCCGCACAGGCACAAGAGGTGTGAAAGAACAGAATTTTGAGCGAACGATGAGGAAAATGGTCCAGTGAGAAAGAATGAAAAGCAACAACGTTACAGTCCAACTGAAATCATGTTTAGTCTTCCCTTTTCTAGAGTCAGGAACATATTTTACAGTTTAATAGTGCATTATTATCAAAAAGGAAAGTCTTGAGGGATCAGATCGGCTCGTTTTCCTTGCACTCACTATCGCTGCAGCTGGCAGGCTGAGCTCCAGCTGAGGGGGGGGCACAAAGTAAAGAAACATGTGCTGCAACTAACGAGTGAGGAGCCCCTAAGTGGATAAAAGGCACATTTGAAGGTCAGTTGACTCATTTAAGGAGCTGCGCTGTGAGGCCTTCACTCTCCGCCCGACAAACAAGAAGGCAGTTTGATTTGAGTTGGATTCTGATGCACGAGGAATGAGGCTGGACTCTGGACTCATGCACATTCTTACCATCATTAGCAATGTGCGATAATAACCATGTGCCAAGCCGACTCAGAGTCAACGGTGCGTTTCTCCTTTTTACCAAAACGCCTCGCGATCGTTTTCTGTTTGTTGGTCCCAGCTGTTTGCGTCCTGTCGTAGCATCACAACATGGGTGATGCAAACACCTGCAGTAAACATCCGCGTGGATGCTCCTGGCGCAAAACATTCCATGCAATCATCAGTTATTTTAAAGCGCGACGCGATTGCCACCGGTTCCCCGGCGTAAAGCTTAATGTTCGGCGGCGACGCGTCGTAGCGTGATGTGGCGAGCGCACCGCGTCATGCATTGGCGAGGAGGTGGGAATGCAATGAGTGGCGGACGTACCCATCGGTCGGGGCCACGCGTCTATCACGCAGAAGACGGGGATTATACACGGAAAGTAGAAGACAAAGAAGGGAGAATTACACAGCTGTCACAGCGAGGAGAAGACAACTTCAAACAAGATCAGGTGCAGAGATTACAGTGACTGTGGATAACAAATTCACGTATTCACATTTAATCTCTTTATAGTTAAGTTAAGTTAAGAGTTTTTAACTGAACTGTCTGCATTCTTCACAATAAACAGTTTTGCAGCTTTCTAACGTCAAAACAGGGTGGAATACACAGCATGTGAGTCTGTGAGTGCCGTGTTTGTTAGCATGCCTGCACGTGTGTGTGTGTGTGTGTGTGTGTGTGTGTGTGTGTGTTCGGCATTGCTCACCCCTTCGCTGTTCTGTCCGCTCTTAGCCAGCATCTCCTGGAGGGCTCGAACCGACAGAGACTGTTCCAGCACAAAGGTGCAGATGCACAGGTCCGGAGGAACATACTGCAACAACAGGTAAGCGGGTCACGGCTCAGCAACGCACACCTTTGACTGTTGTGCAGCGCAAGCAAAACGCACTTGAAAAATGTGGAGAGGCTGTGGAATGCACTGGGATATTCTGATTAGATGCCCACTCGCCTAACCCGTGCCGACTGCTGCACTTTTACTGCACTTGAACCAAGTTGGTCTTAATCAAGAGGCAGATATTCATTAAAAGGTACTTTGAAAAACAGAAGTACGGTAAAAGATGCCTAACTGGGACAGGGGGGGACAGGGGGGGACAGGGGCGACTCACAATGAGGGAATCTGGGATGTTAAGTTATTTTTGGGGAGTAACAACAAGATAAATGAGACCAACCTAAACACCACGGAGTACCTCAACCCCCCCTCAAACTGGCTCGAGTAGATCCAACCTCATTTGCAAACTTAACGGGACCCAGTTTCAGGGGGACGTGTCCATAGATTTGAAGTCAGGACAAGACTAAACTGACCGCCGCCATAGCGATTCAAAACGCCATCGACTCGAGTGGTTTGTGTGATTCGGAGAGATGGAATGAGTTCATCTTGCATCCAGCCTCCACGTTTTCTGTCGTCATCCAGACACGCAGAGGAGCTTCTAATGAGAAAGGGATGAACCCACAGACAATAATGCGGTTTCCTTCAGCTCTTCTGTCAGACGACCACCTTCAGCCCACTGACAGGCTCCACAAACACACAAACACAGGTCACTGGCTACAACGGCGAAGAACTCGGTTTGGCTTCACACACTGAACCCTCATCGTGAGTCGCAGCGCCGCTGCCGCTGCGGTTTTGGGCATTGAGCCTCCAGTGGTCACAACACCGAGCCGCTGACAGGCCCGAGCTGCTGCTCGTATATTACAATCAAGCAGCTGCTCACAGGCTGATTGATGCTCCCATTCGCACCGTGCACACTGTAAATCCACCTCACTCTGTGGTCGCGGCTAGTTGGCCCGAGGAAAGAGGCCTCCAGTTCGGGAGGCTCCTAAATATCCACCTTTGGTTCACACCTCTTCATTGTTGATGTTGGAAATGAAGACAAAGCGCCAGATAGGGAGAGCATCCATCACAACTGTCAGGTGTAATTACCACCCAATATGGGGTGAATGCATCACCTCCCTATGTGCACCCCCCTCTTCCCCTACGCATATACACACACATGAAGAACATTTCCAGATGTGGAAAGATGCAAAAGGTGAGAGCTATCTTGGGATTGTTACAAAGCCAATCGCCAGTCGGACATTTCTGCCTACTATCTGTGAATGGGCTTCATCCATGGGTGTCATTTGTGGGAATTGTCGTCCGTCGGCGGAGAGGCCACGTCGGTGGCAAGAGAAGCACGTGAAGAAGACTGCAGGCCGCTGAGCTGCTTTTCTCCGCGTCTCCGCTTGGCTTCACTGAATCTTCGCCGGATCTTAGGAGGCTGAACTCAATGGTTGCTTGGCTTCCGTGCATCTTTTCCTGCGGTTCGCTTTCCTGCAAACTATACGTACGTGTGTGTGTGTGTGTGTGTGTGTGTGTGTACGTCTCAGATCACAGAGCATAAGAGCGGAGTTCCTACCTTGGCCTCGGACGTGGGCTCCAGGTAACACAGCCGATTGCCCAGCCCCTCGGCCGCCAGGCAGAACTTGCGATTCTCCTTCTGGATGCAGGCCACGCACTGGAGCACCACTTCATCATCCTGTCGAGACAAAACGGACTTCAGACTGAGGCTCTGTGTGTGTGTGTGTGTGTGTGTGTGTGTGTGATCTGCCAGCGCGTGCGTTCATCGATTTGGGAGAACGCAAGAGATTCAACCAAGTGCTCATATTTAGATTGTGTTCCGTTGTAGGAAAGACGCATTAGTCTCCATTAGTTATCCAAACCTTAGTTTTTTTTCAATAATGGATTGCTAATTTAATTTCATTGAAGAAATCAGGAATTTGGAAACCCTAAATAAATTGCTCTTCAGTTTGACTCTTATATAATTCTAAATGTATTCACTAAGCTTAACGATAAACCAATAAACTTTGATTGAGCTTACGCAGTTCATTATAACAGGTGGATGTCAGTATGGAGGACGTCGTATAAGGAAGGATGGTCAGTTACACGTAGGCGGCATGTGAAGATAAAGTATCGTGCACATTTGTAACGCGATAAAACTTTTTTCTTTGGCAACAAACTACCGATCTGATGTCGTCTCCGTCACCAACCGCTCTTACTCAATCATCCCCTGTTGCACCTGGCTGCTACAGGAGGAGGCGGGGGCCCTCGCCGCTATTAATCCTGAGGGACGTCAGTCCGACTACGAGGAAAGAAGATGCTCTCCTCGATTTGGAGACGTTTCACTTGACAACAATCTGTAGAACAGACAGTCTTTGAGGGATTCTGCAGCTTTTGGCGGAGTCAACGTGGAGAAGTCTGGAGAAGAGCGACGGAGGGGTCGAGCAGAGTCAGAGTGCCGTGTAGAGACAAACTAGAACCTGGTGGGAAAACCCAATTGTCACTTTCGTGTAAATGCAAATGACCTAAAATAAGGCCCGGACTCTTTCTTCTTGTATTCATTTACGCCGCCAGCCTGGTTAAAAAAAGCTCTCGATGACATTGTGAGTCTCAAGGTGTCCTCTGCAAGGGCACCTTGAGACTGCACTACACTCACACAATATCGTGACACCGTCATACAGTGCTCTATCACTATCACGCCTGTGTACGTCCATGCATTTCCACTGCGTGCACAGTAACAATAGAGTACAACCCCTGTGAGACTTGTGGAGGTAAAGCCGCCGCATATCAATGAGCAGGTCTGTATGACGACTCCCGTTATTTTCTTGCTCTCGACCAATGGGGCTCTCCTGGAGCGGAATAATGACCTCGGTGCCGATTTCTGCCTGGCGACAGCTTGGCAGACCTCGTAGTGCCGCTGCCATTGACTTGTAAACGGACTGCTTCTGAATAAATGATCGTCACTGATGATAGTGGGGAGTGATTTCAGAGCTTAGAGGCACTTAATGTGTTGTTAAGGGACAAAACGATACTGGAATGAGGCCGATAATACGTTTTTTTATGGAGCATCCCGCTTTCTCTGCAGCTCATTTTTCTTATGAACTCACATATACATCATTCTTTATTCGAACCCTCCAGACAACAAAGCTCAAAGGTTTGTGGAGTGTGTCTTCTTGTGGCGACGGCTTCCTCTTGAGTCAGTGGAAGCAGTCTGAACCAAAGCGCTCTCGGGGGGATTCTGGGGTATCTCAGCATTAGCTTTTTAAGAGCCGTCCACAGCAGGTAGAGAGAGACTCTATTTATCGTGCACTTCGCAGGGCTGCATTGCATCGGCACAATCAGTACTTTAAACGTGAAAAGGCACAAAATATGCACAAAAAAAATAACTGGAAAGCCAAAGAGGGAAACAGGATTTCATCCCTGCTTTCTAAGTACTATGAGACTGAATTGCGTCGGTATTTCACGTGTTCCTTCGATGCCTCCCACAAGGCTTGTATCACTGCAGCTTGCACTATGTTGCACCGAGCACTCATGTCATTACCATTGCTCATTTTCTTTCATTTGAGATATACCTCAAGTTTTAAGCATCCATGCTGCAGAGGAAATAAACCCGGCTTCATGAGGACTTGGAGAGTTGTAGCCGCCCGGGAACAACATGACAAGTAGTGTCTTCATTAATGTGTCTCCTGCTTAAATCCCTGAAACACATTTTGCCAAAATTTGCATTAACCAAAACTACCAATTGGCAAAAAAGCAATGTTGCACCTCGTGTTAAGAACACATTGCCATCTCTTAGTCTGCCCCATAAAAGTAAAAGCTTCTGGTGATAAAATCCAGACTCCCATCCTGCAGCTACAGCGGCTTTCAGCTCCCCGCCTCCCTCTTTGAGGTCAGATCCATTTTGTCTTCTGCAGCTTGAGCCTGCACCAACGACTCGCCGGTGAACCGATCCGAGGATGGAACCAAATGGCCCCGTGGGAGGAAGTTGAGGACAGAGGAGAAGAAGGGAAAAGGGGAATAAAAAAAAAAAAGCGGATGATACGGATCTTGCAAGCCAAGCCGATGCAGTCCACAGCTCTTGCCCCCACTTTGTCCCTTTGTGCCTGCGTGACACCGATGTACAGCGTCCCGGCTAATGAGCCTCCACCATCACCACCAGGGGCCTGCAGCCAGTCAGCACTGTGCAGCCAGCGGCTGGCTCGCGCTCCGAGACTTTGTTCCCGGCCAGATTGATACAGCTGGTCTCGCACCGCAGAACAAAATACAGCTGGCCAGCTGTCCCACCTCCTAAATGTCCTCAATACGCCCTTGTCTTTCTCCTCTCGCACACAGTTAGTTCAGAAAGAGACCCGGTGTTTTCGTACCTGTTGGAAGGCCATAGGTAACTGGGGAGAAGGAGGACCCAAAGTCTTCATTATAAAAGAACATTATAAAACACTCGGACTGAAACCATCTGTGTGACAAGAAGTGCAGGATGTTTATTTGATCCTTTCCATTCTGAGCTTAAGAGGAAGCCGTGTTAGACGACATTCGTTCCACCACATTCAAGTGGAGATTCCACGTGCTTTCTGCGTAGACGTGCATCTTAATGCTCTCTCGCGCTGTGATGGGACACCAGGTGAAATGGAAAGAGCTGCAGCAGCGAGGCTTAGTCCTCATGACTCAGGGTTGCCGCGTAAATGGAAAAGCTAATGCTCGTCTTGAGGCACAGAGAGAGAGAGAGCTAATAGAGAGATGGAGAGCACGGGGAACACACACATCCTTAAAACCCACAGGGCAGAGTCACACTGTAAATTAATCTCGCCATCCTCCTAAAACTTCAACCTCCTTTTAAATTCTTTGTTAAGGGTGCCGAGGACGACAGCTTTACAGACGGTTATTGGACGGTGTCTTTGGCCGGTCCTCGGCACGCGACGTCTCTGGCACGGATACAGATCGCCGATAAACTCTGCAAATATCGGGCCAACTTTATCTATATATAAATAGTAATGTCTTAATTGAGGCTAATTATAGATTGTACAAACTACTTAGTATCCCCTGCACACTGGAAATAGCTGAAGCTCTATTCCATCTCTCTGTTGCAGCTCGCTTTGGGGTATTTGGCTGCAAAGCCCATCGATGAACAGTCGACTTTCTAAGGATAAAAACGAACACAACACCACCAAAAGCACTGCAAACTAATCTAATCTGTGATGCTTCAATACTCCTATCCATATTTAATCCTCTCAGGTAGGTTGTGTGTGTGCGCAATGATCACCTGGCGCATATTGCCTAATCACTGTTGGCAATCTAATTACACAACGGCCACACACTCCTACACTCGGCCTATACAGCTGTGAACAGCGGCAGCCACACGGAGACAATCCATCACAGAGATCGGACGGCTGTGGCGATCGTTGCCAAATAGCTCAGGGGGGAAAAATGTCTGCAAACATTCTGTGCCATTTAAGATGTAAAGCTGCTGTCGGCTTTGCAATTCAGGCGCACGTCACGGCATGGACATAACGAGAAGAGGAGGCCCGCCACGGGTCATGCAAGGAGGAGAGTTTATAACAGGAGTGATACTAAGTGCGGCCTTCGCAGTCAGATCGAGCCCCTCGCGGGTCCGGAGGTATTAAGGCAGTCTGCTCGCAAAGCAGCAGAGGAGGGAAAGCTGTAAAGTGTTTTCATTGCAGCGTTGCTTCTCCTCCCCGACGGTGGCTTTAATGTAAAAAGGCGAGGTAAGCATTTTCATCTCAACCCCCGCTTCAGGCCGGCGCTTTCCATCTACACTATTGAACCGAGAAAGAAAGAAACGGGCAATGGAGCATCTCTGTAAAAGTGCTTTGACATGAAGCGATGCATATTTTGCCCAGTTTGGCATTTTCCCCCTTGACTCCATGGTGGCACTGGGGCTCGCAGCGGGGGAGCAGATTGAACAAACTACTTCCTCCGCTTCCTCCCCACAAAGTATTCTCAGTTACCGAGGGAATTGAGATCTTTTGCGTTTCCGACAGCAGTGTGTTGCATTCTTTTAGAGGAAGAACCTCTAAAGAACCTCCAACGGAGCAGCACTGACAGGTGCTTTTGTACCCGACTCGCACCACACACTGCGGTAGCCACAGAGAGGCTGGAGTTGTGTGGAGATAGAAATGACACCTTTCTGTCAGGTCAATAAAGTGGAAGTAGGACCAGCCTACTGTACATGTGACCTAGAAAAGCAGCGGGAGCAGAGTGTTTTAGCGATGCCAAAGCCAGTGCTTAATGCACGAGGAAAGGATGCCGTTGCATCCAATGTGCAATGTCTATCATGTGTGATTAATGCTTTCAAATAGACCCACGAACCATTTGTCGGGGGGGCTGAAGGCCAAAGTATATTGCACGGTTGTATATTCTGATTACATCAATGTTTGCAGATGTCAGATTGTCCCTGTTCTACTGAGACCTGGTCAGCGCAACAACATCCTATATTACGCAATAACAGGGATCCCAGCGTCGGCTTCTCTGGGGCAACAATACCCGTTGTCCTTGAAGACCTGACCGGACTGGAACTCTTCAGAGCTCCCATCGGCGCGCTCGCACAGCGGAGAGCGGGGGTTGAACTACAGCGGAGACGCCGCTGCGTTAAACTCTTATTTGTTCAGGGACTGGAGACGATGCCCACGTGCACAGCTCCGGGTGTCAAAGCTGAAGCACGACTGAAAAAGGCAGGCGGGAAAAACAGGCAACTCATCTCCTCTGCGACAATTTCGACCGCATCAAATATCAACCTACAGCACTCGGATTTGTCATATATTTTAGGAACACGCCATTAGGGGCTTGGTGAGGTGGTTTTCAAGCGTCAGCTCTTTAGCTATACAAGTTGGGAGAAATGCTGCAGAAAGACTGGGCTCAGTGGGGGAATAAAAAAATAAAAAAAAAATCTCTATGCGTTAGTTCTGCTGCAGGGCTCGACAAAGACCTCCGCTTCAAATACAGATACAGCGGCCTGTTACGTCGGGCGGTGATGGATGCAGCGTGGGTTGAATATGTGCTGGCATGCATGTTCGTTCATGCAACCCCCGTGAATCTTTAACCGTGCTTCCCGGCGAGGCAGCGCGGGGCATTTCTTTACAACACGCAGTGTTGGTTCTGCAGCAACAAGAGCCAATAAATATGGTAATGAACAAGAGAGTAATATCGTGGCGTCTGTTCTACTGTGGTGCAACACAGACGTTGTTAAAGACATATGAATATTTTATGAGGTGGGAAAAGCCACGATTGTCAATATCTGAGGAAAAGGATGAGACTCTGTCACTTGTCTGGGGGGAGAATTGCATTTCTCAACACATTAATTGGTGCGATTTCGCAGTGCAACTGTATGTCAAGAACAAATGACTCAATGAACCCTTCTCTGGTAGTGAAGATGATTTCGTGGGGCCATGAGGCAGAACTCATCTCTGAACACACACGTTAACACTGGCTAAATTGCTTTTGGAGGCTTGTTTTTCCTCTTTTAAATAGCACAATGTGTACAGTCACTCCCGCTAGTGCTACTCCAGAAAGCTCACATGAACCAACACGACCATCAGCCGGCTCCTTCGTTGCCGGTGGGCCGCATCGCACAACTTCTCACGGCTGAGGAAGGCACATTGGTCTCGCTAGATGAATGACAACTTTGTATCGTTTTCTGCAACCAGCGTTGTCAGGACGTGTGGCGGGATTAGCAAGCGGGCATAGTTGCCCTCCGTCCGTAGACAGCTGGTTACTGGTTACGGACAATAAGCCCAATCTGATAGTTTAGCCCGCTCCCGTGCAGCAGCTGTGGCGAAGCAGGTTAACAAAAGGCTAAGCTAAGCTTTTGGAAACCTTTGGTCTTCATCTGTGAAATGCCGATATCGTAGAACTCTGTAGCCTAGAATTGATTCATTGTCCTCAATCTATGCAGCTCTGGCACCAACAACACGGCAAGATAACATTTTCAGTGTGTAACTTTAGCACATTGAACACTGACCAAGTCATGGCGTTAGCCTCCAGCTAACGTCAGCTGTGAAAGGGTCTTTTAAACACACAGCGGGGGCAATAAGACTCTTCTTCACCCACTGCATCACAAACAGGGAGCGCATTTTCAGAAGACTGCCGCCGTCTGCTTCAAAACTCCCAAAAAACCCAACTCAGCACTTAACTTTCTCATACAAAGTGGGCCTCAACAGCAGCAGATTGCAGCGGTAAACGCTCCTCCAAACGGTCTATTAGGGGCACAGTGGGGATGCAGAACATTGGACATATTTACGGAAGATACCAGCGCCGCTTTACGTGGGAGGAGGATGATTCACAAGCATGGCCAAGAGTGGCGAGCAGTTTTACTGGTTTCCATCCATGGTAACAAAAAATTAAGCACCGACAGCGTTTCCGTGGTAACGGGGCTGATGGCTTCACACGCGGGGATATCTAACCATGGAAACCCTTAATAGTTCTTACATGAAAACTTAGATTCGGATTTTAAGAAGACTAAATAAAAAACACCAGTAAAAATTGGTGAGGGGCGCATATGTTGTACTACAAGTGACTAATAGATCTCCGCAGCCTTTCGGAAGGCCAACATATTCAGAAATACAGCCTTGTATGCGTGAGCCAACATTAACAGCCAAGAATCAATGGCGAAGCGGAGACGGAGAGACGGCCCTGCTAGCTACGGAGGAGGCGACGGCGAGCAGCACGCCAGCAGCGGGGGAGGCTTTGGAGTGCACGCGGGGTCTTTGAAGCACACAGTGGCAGTGCTAACGTACTGCAGGGGCCGTTGGACCGACTGGCTGACGCGGCGGCGGGCGTGTAGAGATACGCCGCTCGACTTTCTTACTTCAAACACGAATAAGCACAATGTGACGTTACACAGACCAGAACAACTCCGCTCGTACGCCCTCCGTTTGTCTTTGAAAGCGACGGGAGCACTTTGCCAAAACGCTCCATTTGCATGTTTTCTTCAGGCAGGGTTAATTAGACCGCATTGTTGTTGTTGGTGTTGTTGTTGTTACGCAGCCGGTACAAAATAAGTTGCTGAGAACCACAAAGGGGGCTGTGAGTCATCGACGTCGCAGCCCTTTGTGAACATCAGTGAGTTCATTAGACCTCTGGATAAAGGGAACCGGTCCAGGTGGGGGATCGGCGACAATAGCTGCTGTGTTCCCGGTGTGAAAAACCCTTTATCACAGTATACAAAAAGCACAATCAATAGGGAACATGTAAGTCGACATACTTTACTGGTTAGAAAGTCCTTCTTTGTGCAAATGCTACCATGCAATTATTAATCATGACTGCCGATGAGGTGGTGTTGGGTTTTTGTGGCGTAGATTTTCAAGTTATTAGCAAAATTACATTTAGTGCAAATCAAATGCGTCTTGTTTTACCTTTTGCCTGCCGATTGCAGGCAGCCACACACAAACTGTTAATACAACTCCCTTTGATTGAGGTTGTAACTAGACACACACTGTAGTTACTGTGAGGGCTGATTTCATTCAACGGGGGTTTGACACTAATCATCAGCGAAGCTTTTGCACAGTGGAGGCGTGACCTCTGAAAGGCCAGTATTTATTATCTTCTAATCTTTTTAAATTCAATGATTTGCATTCGTGAAGAGTTGAGCATTGACAATCGGCTACGCATGATTGTTTTGGGTGTCCGTTGATGATCTTTATAAATGGCCTAGAATATATCAAAAAATATATATAAAAATCTATATATTCAATGATGATTCTAAAGCTGCAAACGTAAATGGCAGCCATGTTATAAGCTCTACAACCAAAAGCCGAAGAACAACAGGGTCTCCTTTGGGAAGAAGCTTCCTACGCTGCCTTATTAAATTTTCATGCTCCGAAAAACACCGGATCAGTCAGGCCTGCTTGCCGCATGCCACTGACATCACTGAGGAAATTTCTTCATTTGGTGGCGCGATCAATAGCTCATTACGGCAGCTTCACACTGGGTTGTCTCTGGGCCGGCCCGCCGGCTTAATTCCCTGCACATCGCGGGCCTCATCTCATCCGTCCATCTTCATCAGCAGCCTCAGCCCGCTGGTCAACAACACGACCGCACAGAGCCTTAAAGTACAACTTTACTTTTCCTGCAAGTTGAGTTGTTGATTCAAGAGTTGTTGGCTTGTGTTATGGGAGATGTGAAGGTAATCAATGCTGCAGGAGGGCTGCAGAAGTTTATGTGCAGCGGGTCTGTAAGTCATTAATACCATGCTCGCCTCCTACTCATTTCACATTACGAGTACTTTAAATCCAGTAAAATAATCATTATAGATCAGTTATATATCACAGGAACATCAGGTAAAACTGTATGCCAAAAACACCAGACAAAATATTCCCTTGGATAATTTACATACATTTTTTTTTTAAGTTTCATGATATGATCTAAAAATTCAAGTTAGGGAATCTTACCTACTCTGCTCTTTAAGGCTTTCGGTTCCTGCCGAAAATAAGCCATTTCTTTTTTGATCCAACCATGACATAACGGCACTCATCATAATAACATTAAAGCTCCCCTCCTTAGTGTCAAGTAGAATACGGCGACGTGGCGAACTGAATTCCATGGGAATCAGTGGGAATCATTTCATGGGGATCTCTAACAATTACACAGAACAAGAGACGGAGGAGCCAAATATGAAGTCAGCGCTTTAATCGTGCACAAATACGTGATGAGAAGGGTCAGTAAAGGAAGCGTATTCTTCACAGTCTATGACTGACAGGATGGATCGCTGAGGATGCGCGAGAAGCGTGTGAGACACAAGGAGACCAGAGATGAAAGGCCGGAGAACGTGAAACCGCGGAATGCTGAATTATGTTGAGAGGGAAAGAAGAGCAGCGACAGTCCGGAGATGCCCAGCAGGGTTTTCACGTGGTCCACAGGTCTCTGATGCCCTTGGTGGCGTTTTTCCTGCCCAACGAGCCTGGATGCAGAAGCGAGGGCTGCTGCCGCGCCGCGTTAGTCGAGGCCCTTGTCTGGCCTTTTTCAAAGTGCCCACACGCCCGCTTCAACTGCTGATAGATCCCCTGAATCCAGGGGTCCTCGCAGCGGAGAAGATGCACCCGTGTGTCTGTTTGATCGTCTCAACGCATCTTGCACCATGATTTTTCTTTCCAATAATTGCCCTTGTGTCAGGATGGTGTTACGGATTAAAACACAATAAAACTCTCTGCTGGTTTGAACGACACGATGCACAGTTCATTTATGAAACTGCTAATGAACAGCCGCAGCTACTGTAACCATAAGCTGATATTCTATTCACTTCACTGCTCGTTACAACGCCAGCGGCGATAGAGCTTGTGCGTACTGAGGACACGGCGAATAAAGTTTCTGCAAAATGTGCAGCCTTATTAAAATGTTGCATGTATGTGACTCTCCTGGCTCACAATCAGCACAGTTCCTGTAACACCACGTCACCCATAGCTGAGGTAGCCTCACTCGTCCCCTCCTTTCCTCCCACTGAGTTGGCTTTATAGGCAGCGGTCCGACAGGGCTGCTTCCACTGCTGCCACTCCAGGGAAATTACTTTGTGCAGTCGGAGGAAAAACAAAAAAGGCAGTTCGGGAACTGCTTCATCAAGCTCCTTGACTCCAATAATAAGCAAGAAATATATAGCGTTCACACCTCCTCGCAGACGGTTTGCCACTTAGCGCCACCTATGTATAAGCAGGTCTAGACTGTGAATGCAGCACACACAGACTATATATATATATATATATATAGTCTGTGTGTGCTGTGTGTGTGAAGAACTGTGTAGAAACACAGTTCTTCAGCCAGGACTGATGAAAAATGTCTGCACCGTGCTCTGCTGTGGCGCGTCTGGTGCAGGCTGACTGCACCAGACGCGCCACAGCTCTGCATTCAACACACACACACACACACACACACACACACACACACACACACACACACAGTCACACTCGTGAACACCGAGCCACAGCCCGCTCCCTGCTCCCCCATCACAGCACCATCCAGCCCATCAGCTGCTCCCCTGAACGAATGCAACAAGCTGCCGCCGAGCTCCTTTTTAAAGCAACAGCAGTTTCCTTTCGCCAATGTCATTGGAATTATACAACCCCCCCCCACCCCACCCTCCTCCCCGCTGCCTCCTCCCCCCCCCCCCATCCTCCCCGCCGGGCCACGTCTGGGGAGGAAAACGCTCCCTGAAAATCAAAGAAATGGGACCGGAACAGCCCCGGCGAGGGGGGAACGACTAATCTTGCGTTTGAATTGGTGGCATTTGAGTTCAAGGCCCGAAGTGAGCAGGTGCGGTGCTGAAATGTCAGCTCTTTTTTTCGGGAGTGGCAGGCGTGCTGATGTGGTGACCTCTGTGTGCTGTGGATAAAAGGTCAGGGGACAAAATAAAGAGTGAGACAACGGCGGTCCTGGGGATGGGTAAGCCTGTCAGTGCCAAAACACCGCCTCTGTCAAGAACCCGTCCCGTGCCGCACGCTGTTTTATCTGTAAGCTAAAAGGTAGGTTACGCATCGTTGCTTCTGCTTCCGTGACATTTTTTGGAGATGACATGATGACAATAACATGTTGCTTTTTCAAATTTCCAAAGCAAAAAAAAAAAAAAATAGCCACGTGAGAATTTGCATTAGAAAGCAGAAGGTCGCTGCCCGGGTTTCACCTCAAAGTGCAGCCGGTTTGGCGCATCCGGGAGCCGCTTAACGAAGAAGGGAAACCACAAACAGCAGTTGCCAGCAATATGTGCAACCAAACACCCCCCCACTGTCTCGGGGTCTTTCTGCAGGACCTCCTTAGGGAGCGTGCATTCATCTCTCACTGCATTTTGGCATAGATGAGCAGATTGTGTCAAAGTCTACATCTTCCTCTCTACAACCGTTAATATATTGTTTACTGCCGTTCGCTACAGGCAAGAAGAGCAAGTGGCCTGTTTATTACTAAATTACAGCCTTGTTTATGACCATAAACCGGTCTCCTATAACTGGCTTCCGGCGTTCATAAGAAACCTCTGATAGATATCGTGCAATATGTTGCCCTCAGTTCATTCACTTGCTGCACAGGCACCCCGGGGTGGCTATACAGGCAGTCTACACGTGTAAGACACTCCTTTAAAAGCGGCATGTGCACAGCTCCATTCATTCTCCGACAGATTCCAGTGATTCCTGAAGAACAACGCCGCTAAAACAAAACAAAAAAGCCCATTCACGACTCGTTGCGTGGAACCACGGCTCCCGTCCTCGTCCACCTGTTAAATCTCAGACCGCGTGAGGCGCACGCGAAAAGGCAAGTTGTCCGCGGGACGCGCGGCGCCGTCAACTTCTCCGCACGCGGACCGCAGAAGAAGACAATAGCTGTCAGAGAGCGATGCGCCAAAACGACAGCGCACCGTCGCGCGTCTCCGACATCTGCAGGAAGGCGAGAGGGCGGCTGCAGGCGGCTGCAGGCGGCGAGGACGTGTGTGGCAGGAGAGACGGACAATCGAGGGTTGTAATTAAACACCGCGGGTGGGGGGGCAAAGAAAAGGGGGGAGAAATTCACTCACGGTTCTGAGGAACTGGATTTCATCCTCTCCTTCTCCGCCTTCGGCCATGGCTGCAGGAAGGGAGCCTGCTCACACTCGGGGAGCCTCCGCTGGCTTCCTCCCTCCCGTCGATGCGAGCATAAAATCCGCGGCCGTGCAGCGGGGGACACTACAGCAGCATCTGTCACTCAGGCCCGTGTGCTCGAGACCCGGCTCAGCACCCAGGAGGAGGAGGAGGAGGAGGTGTGCGCGTGTGTGTGCGTGCGTGAGTCGGAGGGCTGGAGCAACTCGGCAGCAGCGGGGTCTTTATCGTCGACGTCACCGGCGTTAATACAACCGTGAAAGCGCGAATATTCGAACAAAGCGCGTTGGACGGTCGGTGCGTGACAGACATCACGTCGTTTTTTGTATATATAAATATAGTATTCAAAAGAAAAACAAACGTTTAATTGCGATTAATCTAGATTAAAATGAACTACTGATTTTTGTATGTATTGACATTCCTAATAATAAAAAATTAATATATATATTCAATATTATATAATATATATCTATATTTATATTTATATATATATAATATTGGATATATATTATATATATATATATATTATATATAATATTGAATATATATTATATATATATAATATTGAATATATATATTTATTTTTTATTATTAGGAATGTCAATACATACAAAAATCAGTAGTTCATTTTAATCTAGATTAATCGCAATTAAACGTTTGTTTTTCTTTTGAAGACTAATTCGAATACGTGCATTTTGAACACTGTTGTCTAGCACAAACTACACACGTGACCCCCTCTCGGCGGGCCGTGTGTTTGAAACCCCTGCTGTACCATTTCTCTTGAATATCACGCTGGTCCTCTATTGCAGAGTAATCACATGGCACCATCTCAGAAGCCGCAGTTCAACAACGTCTCTAAAATTTCAGCCATTAACAATGACTTTAATATGACAATGACGAATATTGAATTACATTGTTTTGTATCACTATTGGTCAGAAAGCAACCAGTATGTAAAACCCTTTGGTGCTTCCCTCAGAGTTCAGAGGGGGAGCTGCTGCTGTTCGGCTGTGCAGGAACCGCTTCTTGTTGACCTGCAGACCACCGAGCCGCCACGCTGTTTCATAAAGAATATGACATATGGCCTCCTTTATGCGCCTTTGCAGTGTGGACGTCGTACCAAACCAAACAGAAACAGCCCTTCATCACACAAGACAAGCCTTTGTTTCCTGCTGGTTGATTTACCTCAACAGATCCAGGAAGAAGGACTCTTGACTTCTTGCACACGTGGCTTGGTTAAAGGACTGACCAGCAGTGCTCCACCTACATACAATCAGAGACAGTTAAGCTACTAAAAGTGAAAAAGTGATAACTTCACTGAGTAAAAATGCAACGATTAAAAAAAGAGGAGAAGATCAAAGACCGGCCCTAAAGGCTCCCAGAAACTATTGACACCCACACACATAACTTAATAACTTGTCTCTGCTTTGCCGGGATGAAGACATGAAACGGGTCGAGGAGAACATTCCCACAACTGTTGCTGACGTGTGAGTGAACCGCTCCAACAGTCACATTACGTGACATCATTCTGTGGCCCTGAAGTGAAGAAGTGAACGCGAGAAGAAGCCGATTTCACTGAGACAGTCAACGAATGCGTTCTCAGTGATTTCGTTACCAGTTATCTTCAGATATGTCCTGTGCCGTTCACTAAATGTAGAAAAAGCATACTTACATGGAACTTGGAACGCTGGAAACATGGAAGGTCAGATGGACCTTCATGGTACCGCGGAGCTTCAACCGGACTGCGCAGGATTAATCACCGCGGAGCGAGATGAGGGACCAACGAACCTGGTCGCAGACCACGACCTGTGGGAGACCGTGGAGGTGAAAGACCTGGGAGAGCGTGACCTCTGCGGTCTGCTTGGCCGAGGGCGGCTTGGGCAACAAAATGAGCAGTCTTGGAGAACCGTTCCACAATGGTAAGTGTGAATGTTTTACAGGCCATGTAACAATATCCAGTGATATGTTGACATGCGCCTTAGATAATATTACAATTATGAAGTGTGATGCTATATTTGTGATATTTGAGATGTGTATTAAACCAAAGATGACCCTCAGCCATCAACTAAATAAACACAATTATTCTTATGATTATGCGATGGCGCCTTCCGGTGTACAAACTGTGGAATAGCATCTGCTCGTTCTCCCCTCTCCGAAACATTTACACACAATACACACAATAAACCCGATGTTCTATGACGATCATCTTCCTTGTTTCTCTTCCTACTGACAGCAGCCACGTTGAGGTGTCGTTTCAGGGTAAACAGGTGTAAATAATTACGGCCCTGTTAATTACACCTGTGCTCACCCGCGAACGGCAACATGTCAAATAACACGCATATTTCACAAGCCTTTGTACATTTCACCGTCATTATTCACTTTAGGTTGGTTGTTAAGAGTCATACGGCCATTCTGGTCTCTCAAACATCGACTTTAATCAAGAATTTTACTCTTGGTCCCCTTTTAACTGTCGCACGTGTCTGTTACACTCGCACCTTTCCCCAGCTGTGTGATTACAGGTAGGAACTAAAAAGAGCCTCTAATGCAAAGGGGTCATGTCTTGTACATAAATATATCACTAAATAAACGTTTTTGAGCAGCGCTGGACACAAGCTGGACATGCAACAAGCATTAAAAGAGCACGAGACAAGAATTTAAAGATATCACGGAGTAACATGTCTACCTGAAAAAATACTCTGTGGTGACAATTTCTACCACATTTTCTTAAAATCTCTGTTAATATTTGTATGTAGGGATGTATGTATTTGTTTTCCTCCTAAGGCTATTTATTATTATTTTATTATACGTTATTGTGACTGCAACAATAACACATTCTGTATATATTTATGTTAATCCCCCCCCCCAAGATGCCCTGCTCCCTACATACAAAGACAGATATGCTGTAACTTGATGTCCTCGGCAGAGCAACTAAACAGTGGAAATGAAATGACAGCGATGCAAACATTGGCCAGTAGGTGTCTCTGTTGCGCAGGAAATTACACCTCCTCCGGCCTTCAAAGCGCCTATTTTCACATCCTGATATCTTTCTTGCGTGTACAACAAAGTACTCGTGTGAGCCTGAGAAATAAATAGTAAAAAACTGCTGAGGATTGTTCAATCAAACGAACGGCGCTCTCTTGGCGATGTGACACACATCCCACGTCCCTACCTGCGCGCAGCAGCTGCACTGACTCAAACTGTGCGCTGTGGATAAATACCAAGCGACCAATCAAATCGCCGCGAGCCGGTGCCGGGTTTATCTATTGGACTAAGCTCCTGTCAGTCACGACGGACGGACTCTGCGAGGCAGCGGTGAGTCGTGGCTGGCTGCAGAACAGAGATGTGAAGAATAATTTGCCACGCCGATAAATTGGGTAAGTAACAGTTTAGTGTCTTATCAAGTGCTGCTGGGCTTCTACCGGCTGCGCTTGCGCTTCCCTCCGACGTGCTTTAGGCTTCTGAATTAAACACGTGACATTGACGTGGAGCAAACGTGTTGCCAATGCAGAGCTTTATGCGTTCGTTGCATCTTAATTTATTATAGATGTGACTGAATATTTCTCCCATTTCAGTCGCACTGTGCAGCATTAACCTCGCAGGCAAATCCAACTAAGCTGCCATTTTAACTGTGCCAACTGCACCGGGGCATGTTGCAAGGTGACAGTTACCCACGGGATTAATGTTATGATGTAAACAGTTCAAACAGGTATTGCCAAATGTGCATGTGCGTCATTGCATCCATCGAAGCGACGCGCGCGTGTTTTGTAAACACCTCAAGCGGCGGCGGCGGCGGGCTGTGCGCGCGACGTCACCTTGTGGGACACTCCGCTTTTTATGCGGCAGCAGCTTGTGAAATGTTGATGAAGTGCAGTTTCGAAATGTTTCATCCACTCGTACAACAATGCCGTGAACGGTGGATGAGGATGACATAGTGTTAGTATTGTTTGTGTGTGTGTGCAGGGTTTGATTTTATCTTTTATATTTTGATCTTTTTAACTTACAAATGGCTTTGACAGTGCAATACGAAGGGTCCATCTTGGAGAAGCGAGCAGTTTTTATTGTTCTCCTTAAAAAAATGCTCAGAATTATCATTCAAATAATCGTATCGTTTTTTTACAGGCCTAAAGCCGTGTGCTGTTTTCTCGCTGACGGCGTCTGGACAGGCCAGGTGATGAATAGGCGGAGATCCTCCGCCCGCACGCAGCAGCAGGAGTCCAATCGCTCCGTCCGGGGAGGAGGGAGGGGAGGGCTGACCACTTAATCGGAGTGCTCGGAGTGATAAACATGGCCCCCGTCATGGAGGGCACACACACCGTTGTGCTCCTGTATGCACCCGTCACAGAGCGCAGCAACGTCAGCCGGTACTTCTCCAAGAGGCGGCCCCCGGGCTTCAAGTACGAGAGCCGCGCCCCTCACTCAGAAATAGCCTGTAATGACCATGACCGGGCAAAGGAGAGTCTTGCGGTGTCCCAACAAAGGGGCCAGTCTCCTGGCTCCTCCGGCGAACTCCTTATTGCCCGGCAGGCAACAAAGGACGCAGTTGCAGAGCTCTGCTGGCTCGCGGCGGAGCACCACCAGTTGCTGGCGGATCTGTTGTCGCTGTGTAGGGATTGCGCCGTCAAAGTGAGGATGGGCAACCAGGACGGGAAACTCCAGGATTACATGGAGGGTACGGAAGTTCAACCCGGGGGTCAGATTCAAGGCGGCGGCGGCGGCGACCGTGCTGTCACGGGGGTCCCGGACCCTAAGAGAGCTGCGTCAAAGAGCAAAAAGCCAAAGAAGTCGGGAGGCAAGAAGCTCGACGGCGTGCAGGACATCCCACACAGTAAGATGAGGATAAAGAGGAAAGTTGCGCGCGGGACTCCGTGTGTTGAGCCGCCCGCTCGCAGCAGTGCGTCCGTGCAGCCGGTCTCTGTGATGCAGCAGATCCCGGGTACCTCAGCCTCGGGCCACGTCACCGACAGCCCGGTCACCGGCTCCTACGTCAGCGCAGTCAGTAATCCCATCCTGCCCATGGAGGAACCCTTCCAGATCCCTCGCGAGGGTTGGGACTTCCCAGAGGACAACCGGGCACTCGACCCCGACGCCGATTTCTGCGCCGACTTCTCGGAGTACGACGGCGAGCTGGGTTACGAGTCGTCCTTCTGCAACCTGATGGAGGGTCTGACCAGGAGGGAAAGCGGGAGCAACCTTCGCCCGGCCAAGAAGCCCGATGCCACGGGTGGGGTCGTTTCCGAGAGTGGGGAAATCAACCAGATTAGTAAAGAGGTCAGGGTGGTGGCCAAAGTGCAGTATGTGGAAGGTAGGGTACAACATGTGAACCACGCGAGGCCCGACGGGACGGGGCCAGCCGTGCTGCATCCAGGGACCGGCAGCTGTCAGCAGGGTTACAGTGAGTGGCGAGGCCCAAACGTAGACCCCTCGCTAGCAGTCAATGGCGAAAAGACGAGTAACCAGCTCTCCGTGGGGCTGCGCTTGCCGTTATCGCATACCTCCGAACCTCGCCCCCCAGGTAAATCCCACGCCAAGAGCCCGTCTTCAACGTCTCTGGCCGGGGTCTTCAACACGTCTTTCCCTGCCTCCAACAGTCTCCACAGCATGTCCCCGGTCCTGTCCCCTCTATCCCCCAAGCAGGCGAGCCCACAGCTCAACCACCGCATCGTCCTGCTCTCGGATAACGGCGCGGACCCCGAACGAGACGGCTCCTGTAACGCGGACGAGGCCAAAGTCTTCTCCGACGTCGTCGACAGGAACGGCAACAAGCGGCCCGTCGTCCGTCTGGAGCTGAACCTCAGCAGGCGGCCGAGCTACTTCAAGGGGAACTCCTCCAGCAACTCCACCACAACAGGTGAGTGAGTAGAGATCAAAACCACCTCCGCCCGCCAGACGCCGATTCATGTTCACACTCCCTGCCACCGTGTGAACGTCGACCCAAGTGCTTCGATCCTCTAGGAGGCGTTTGTCAGAATGTGCCTTTCATCTGCCGTTGACGTTGCTGGATTTCAAAAGAACGGAAACAAGAAAGATGTTAAGATATTTACTTGAGAGAGATTCAAGCGTGTGAGTCTGTGTCAGCAATTACTCTGCAGTATTGTATTTGACAAGCATTTTCTTTTACTTTTTAGTCAACTAAAGGAGCATTGATTTCTAAAAGGTCTCTGCTAGTCCCGTCCTGGTAGATTTCCTTTCTTTTTTTATTGCTGTGTTCACATTTTGGCTGTGTCCACAAATTAAAAACTACCCAGCAGAGTTGCACAGGGGCAAACGGGGCCTGAGAATACTTTGGCTGATGATCCATTTTAACTCTCTAAGCACCGTCGGGAAGGCAAAGATTAGTGGGAGTGTCCCAGATCAAAGGCTCCAAGTTGATGCCGTGTTAACTGAAGCGTGTCCAATTTGGACTTTTAGGGACCTGCTGTCTCTCCCTTAAACCCACATTCTCTGACATGACAAAGGATCCGTGACCCATCAGGCCCGAGGTTTTTTTTTCTCTTTAAAACTGTTCTTCTTTCCATAATCTCTAGTATTTAAGTAGTATTTTATGCTTACAATTTTAAATACTCACAGCATATCAATTATTTTGCTAAATTGTGATGATGTCTGAAGCATTATTGCATTGTGTACCTCTTTGACGTGGTCAGTCGTCCCTTTCAGTTAGCGAAGGGTTAAGGTTGTCTTAATTTCCAGCAGCATCAGATGCTCTTCCGTTGACTAATAGGCCGTGGATAATGGTCGGCTTTAACCAGCCACGCTCAGATGAGGAGGCGAGCTGAGATGTGTGATGCTAAGCTAAGCGGTTGATGGCTCAGCCCACTAGTGTGGAGGTCATTTGGATCAGTTCCCACCGAAGTGACCCCATCCTTGTTTGCACTCCTTATATACACAGATGGCTCACAAATGCATGCACACATAATCCACATTTTTAGACCACAGCTTTTTTTTGGGACATAGTGAGTCCTAATTTTTTTTTTTTTATATCCTCAGCATTTGCAGCAACAGATGTAACTGCACAATATTTCCAGCCATAAGCTCTCTGCTTGAGACTCTGACAGGGCAAGATGCACTTACTTGATGCCTACATCATGTTAACCAAATGCTGCGTACAGTCCTCGTTGTCAAGGGTTAAACCTTTTAATTCTTAAAATAGATCCTTTCGTTGATTTTTGCAGCACCTTGGCGCCTTTGTGTTGCTCGATAATTGAGTACGCTTTAGATGTTAACCCAGACAAAAGGACACCAGAGGATCCAGCCAACAGAAGCCCGGCCCTTCAGTTTGCAAATGGTGAACTAATTATACTCTGAGCTTTGATCTCAATATTTATTAATGAGTGTGAGGATGCAGACAGGGATTGTGATTATAGAGCAACACGCTTTATGTGCTAATGCTCTAGCACTGTATTCTCTAGAACTGGTTGCATGTGTGTTGCGCTTTATCTACGTAAATGTGTGTTATTAAGTTTCCATTCACATTAGCGTTCGGGTTACTTGTTCTCTTATACCGATCATTTCTTTAAAGCTGCACGGGAAACATAAGACCTGCGATAAAGATTGAATACAGCGAAACGTGACGCAAATACACTGACCTATTATTGCCTCTCAGTGGAAATGTGAAAGTTCTGTATACATTTTCCTGTTTGCACCAATGAGATCCATGGCAACATTAGCATTGTTTCTGGTAAATGTAAATTAACCATTTCATTTCCTATTTAGCTGTGTTTTGTTCGTCACTAGCTCCTTAAAGAGGGTTTAATGGCCAAATCCGTTCACCAGGTTACTTGCTAACTGCATGTCTGCTGTTTGTTGCTGGGCATGATAATTGATAATAGCTGCTTTTAAAACATACATTTCAGCCATTAGTGTCCCTGTGTCTCTTTATCCGTCTTGTCCCTACTTATTCTATTGTCTGACATATGGCAGGCAATACCATAATCGGATTACCCAATACGTTCCTGCAAGGTCATATGAACCTGATCAGTGCAGAGACAGAGTATGTCACCCTCCCAGCTAGCTGTCATTCAATAGAGTTCCACCCAGCCAAGACAAGGGCCCGCTGTATTCAAGCAATGAAGTGAATTCTTCCAAAAACAGGCTTATACAGGCTTCTCCTGTGCTACCTTGGTTAATGTGTGCTATGTTCCGTCTTGTGCTTTTCCGCCGCTGTGTCCCATTCTTTCAAACATGTACCCACCCACCACTGGACTGGAGTGACTTTAACCAAATGGCGTGCCAGGCCCAAATAAAGCCCCTATCAAAGGAATAAAAATGTTTCTGTTAGCGGCGTTGTCCTCAAAGCACTGCAGTGCTCATCCTTGAGTTTCATCCTGCGTGGAAATATGGCTTTGACTGGCCCAAAAGAAACAAGGCGATTTATAAATCCTTCATTTTTATGATTCACACAAGTCTGTAAACCTTCCTGATGTTATAGATTTTCTTTAAATTTGTGGATAAAATAGGGCGGACTGCACAGCGCTGTAACAACAACAACAACGAGACTTCAGCATGAGATGAGGTTACTGTTCCTTGCAGAAGGTTATGCAATAATAGATTATTTTATTATTTCGGCTTTGTCTTGCCTGCAGTCGCCCCTTTATCGATCAGGGCACTCGAACTGCTGTTTTTCTCTCCGGTTGGGATGTTCCAGTCGGGACCCAACCGTAACCGCACTGCACCACGTGTCCCCTCGGTGATGGACGCGTGATTCGGTCTTCAGTGAGGGAGATTATATGGCGCTCTGTTTTCCTCGTGAACCGTAGCCCTGCGTGTGTGTACGTGGACGAGTGCAGCGCCTGCGTCACCTAATAGGAGTCGCTGCTCCCGATCCGATGGGGGCGTCACATTGCAGTGCTACAGCGTTACTTCGCTGTGTCAGCACTGACATCACAGCTTCAGTGCAGTGTTTGAATACGAGGAGAAAAACGTGCCTCTTCCTCGCCCTGTCCAGGCGGTGGCAGTGTGGGCCATCATGCAACGGTCAACCTGGCCCACGTGGCCCAGATGCAGGTTGTTTAACCGAGTCCTGAATGAACGTAGCCAACGTAAAGACGAGTAGGCGTTCATTGTTTGCGTATCTAAGAGAGATTCTGGAGAGAGCAGTTTCTGATCACTCGTCCTTTTTCCTTGGCCCGGAAATCTGGAAGTGTCCCAACTTACAGTCAGCAGTTGCCACTGCGGAACCATGCAGCACAGCATTATCTTAACGAAAGGTTATTAATCTAATCCCTTTTTCCTCCTGCTGCCCAAGTGCTGGATCACTGGAGGCACTACGGGCACTGCTGGTGTCTCGCAATGACTGATTGAATTTCAATGCTTTCATTTTTTAAATAACACCCCCCCAGCACACTGTGTGTGTGTGGGTGTGGGTGTGGGGGGGGGCTAATAACAGAATTGAAAGGCTTTAGCTGAGACCAAGACTCTGGAGGGGCTATACAAGAGGACTTCTAAAAGTTTAGAAGTGACTCCCAAGAAGCAATACGGCAATATATCATGTCCTCTTTTTTTCTTTGAGGGATTTCATGTTATTATATCATATTACTAGGGAAATCAAACCTACTTATTATCTCTGATTACTTCTCATAATTCTCCCCAAACATGTCAAGTTGTTGTTTTACAGCTGAAGGAAAATGAGGTCAACAAGCTTCCGAGATCTGTACCCTCCCCCCTGTTCCTTCCTACTCCCTCTATGTTCTCTCCTGTCTCCACCTCCTTATTCTTCCCCCAAACTCCCCCTGCCCCATATCTCTTATCTTTTGCTCCCTTTTTCCTTGCATATTGACACTGCGTTTCAAATTGTCTTATCTTTTTAAATTTGAGCACATGAGCTCCCTTGAACATTTGCGCGTGCCTTCTACTAAATGTAACAGCAGGCAGTAGGACGTACTACATTTGTAATGCCAGGTTTTGGCCCAGACTAAATATTTTTCTGGCGTACTGAATAATCTGCTCACATTAACTCTTGCATGCGTCATGGCCAGATAGATCAGATATTCATTGCACGTGAGAAGATTTTAAAATTGCATTCCTGTGCATGTGCAAGGCACTAGTGTGGTTCCTGAAGGCAACACCATGTGACTTGTTTGGGGCACATGACGGAGGTCCTTCAGGTTGAAGCAGCAGTGTGTCACTAAACAGTAAATACTAAGGGCCGGGTGCTTTAAAATGCACAGAAGGAATCCAACCTCCCCAGCATACTGTGGCATGAACAGAACTAAGGTTTCAAATGTACTTTCACCCATTTTTAGCTTAATGTTCTAAACGGTCACTCATCACCTTCTGTTTGACTGCCTGGTCAGGAGAGGGCAGTCTTTCCTAATCGGAAGTCATGTATTTCTCATCCTCGGGGGGCCTTTGGGTGACAAGACACATTTAGGCAAACTTCCCACACCTACCTGCAGCTGACCTGATTCTAGTACGTTGGTAGTGCAGAGCAACGGCTCTGCTACAAGTGCATCCCTTGAATGCAAATCAATAACGTTTTTTGAGGGTAGTGGCCTGCAGCCATTTTTCTTTTATTCGATCAGTGTGGCTTTCCGCTGGAGTCCGCCATGGGAACGGGGCCGTCTAAGTGCAGACAGAAAATAGCTGTTTGGCCTCAGGCCGGCAGCAAAACGTTGGTGTCTCTTGCTTGACGCTAAAAGATTCTGATGCCCACTTTCTATCTGGTTCCTCTTTGACTCCCTCAGACAGTGCTGCTTGCTTAGCCTTGCCACGCAAGACCACACCTGTTATGCTGTTTCTTTGCACAATGCGGCGAGTTAATCACCCGTTTGGTGGTGTGTTTGTTTGTGCAGAGGATTCCCTCTTGCGTCATGATGACATTTGGATGCTGGATGGCGATGACCACCCGGAGCTCTTTTCCCGCGCGCCGCGCCCCGATCACCTCGACTTCCTACGCATCACGCCGCCGGAGGACGACATCCTCGGCGACACGCCCTACTGTCCCAAGCTGGAGTGCACGGTGAGCGCCCCAAAGCAGCACAAGCACCTACAGATCAAATTCAGATATAGTGTACAGTGTACCATAGCACTGGTCTTTCTTTTTTTTCTTCCTCTTGGGACTCAAAGGGATTTCTCTCCACTCGGGCGTTGAACCACCTGATCATGAATTCTTAGAAATGGATTAACAGGTCATGGATTCTAATCTGTAGAACGTGGTTTAAAGCCCAAATGAGCAAGATCGCTCCACTCAAACTATTTTTGTTTAGAGCCAAGGCCGGAAAAGCTCCCCTTCCTTCCTAATTCATCTTATTTTTGAAAGCTTTCAGCTGTTAGGAGTAATTTGAGTAGAAGTTGCAACAGAGGATATTTTGCTTGCCTCAGAACGTGTGACTGATGTAATCGCACTGTACAGTGTGCGTGTCTTCTAAATACACACAAATCTCATTGGTAGAAGTATGTGACCTCTTTTTCTCGTTATTTTGGACGCCATTATGCTTCATTCCTTTGGCAAAGCAGATCACCTGGGTGAGGCTTTAGGCGGGTAGTGTACAAACACAAGCCCCGCATTGTTTTCTAAATGCGTTGTGAGCAAAATCAGTCAACATGAACGCCACGCTCTACAGAAAGAGACCGCCAACTCACATACTTCACTGTCACCCATTTCCACGTCGATTTAAAAGACGCACCTAAATGTCCATGATGATTTTTCAGTGTGTTGTCACGGCTGAATGCAATGGGGTGTGACAAAAATGCAATTATGTGGGTCAGACCTGTTCCTCCTTTAGATCTTTAGTGTTGTCATAACGACCAGGAAAGGAATGACTTCACTTCTATTTTGAGCTAATTTCTGTCAGATCTGCGTTCACATAACATTCCTGCTCTCCATATGTGCCTTTTCTAGTAGAACTCTCTGTGGGAGATTTACTCTGAGTTTATGAATAAGCGGCTTTATTATATAACTTAATTCCTCGGCCGTAGAAGCCCCCTTTCTATTTGTGACGTACTTCGAATGAGGTGGAAATCCAAGTCAAAGCAGATACAAATTATTCTAGTTAATTAGTCAATTTCTTCTGGTTGTGTTTCGTGTAGCATCACAACTTACAAGTCGTTGGTCCTTCATGCGGGGGGCGATATGTAATTTCTAAATATAATGAATATAATTTGAAAACTTGCTCAATCAGGCAGTCTGAAAGGACGCATTCAGAGGACCACCTTTGGTTGCAAAGGCTAATTAACGTTAGCTTGATCTTCTCTTTATTACTTTATTACTTTTAGCTTTACTTTATTCAACGTTAGCTTGTAGACTTTGCTAAGCTTTTTCTCTGTAAAAAAAAAAAGAAATCCTACAAACATATGGTTTAGTTTAATTTAAATCTGTCAGTTTAGATTGATGGTAACATTTAATCCAAATGTAGGACTACACATAACTTTATAGTTGACTTAACGTTAGCATGACATGTTAGCCTCTAAGCACGTTTGCTCCATCTGGCTAATCACCCGCTCTTAAGCCCCGTATTGCGATAGCTTTCCGCTTAATGGTGCAATGCTGTGCTACTGGACCTCAGCAGCTCTCCACCTGACCACAGACACCTCCTCCCACCTCCTCCCTCCTGCGCTTACTCTGTCACTGTGGCGGCCATTACCAGGAAGTGAGCCGGGGTAATCAGACACCTGCAGTGCTACAGGGCTCTGCAGGTCCCCTCCCAGCAAGGGAGGAACCACGAAAGGGAGGCGTCCCTGGACCGGGTGGACCAGTGAGACGCATTCTTTTCCCAACCTGTGGAGTATTTCTTTCTTTTTTTTCTCTCTCTCACACACACACACAACAGCGCACAGGGTTTTCCTGTAAAGTGAGAAACCAGGTGGAGGAGACCGAGGTAAACTTGGAAGCACAGCTCGGTCATGGACTCCGGTGTGTCACACAACTTTGTGGACACTGAGACTCAGCTCGTCGGGTGAGTCTGAAAGGCAGGCGAACTATGCTCCCCTGCTCTCCCAGGAAGATTACAGCAGGACATGCTTCCAGCCGCTGAGCAGCTGGACTTCGCCAACAGCGTCATGGGAATGTTACTGGCACAGCGGGAGGCTGAACATTACTGCTGACCACATACAGTCAACGGTAGACTTACTCTGATGTTTCTGAAAGTCTATTTCCTGAAACCTATTTTTATTTACTAAACGGCAACACAGGAGAGTGGTAAGAGGAGCTGTAGTGATTTCGTCCACACAAAGGCCTTTCTGTCCCGGGCCGCCGGAAGAAGTGGAATAGGAGCCATTTGGATAACTTGAGGTGGGAACCTTTTGAACAAACTCTTCTTTGCCGGAGCTGCGGTTTTCCCGCTCTCTCGTGGTTGGTGTGAGGCTTTGAGCCAAAATGGACGGTTTGAGTGATAACTCGGATGGAGCGGCGAAGCCGACCGGCAGCTCCCTGAAGAATGTCTTCAGCAGTATCTTCAGCCGAGATACGCACGCCTCTTCAGACGAGTCGGCCGTGCTGACGTCTTTCAAGGAGCTGTCGGATAATGGGAATCTTCTACCGGAAGGCGATCCAACTGCTGAGACCAAGATGGAGGAGGATCTGCAGGAAGATGTGCATCAGGATAATGGCACTGCTTTCTGTGATACAGGGCAAAGCCCAGAATCCTTGGTGGCTGGCGAGGGGTCTAGCGACCAAGTTAAGGCAGCAGTTGGAGCGTCGCTTGATGAGGATCTGGTCCAGGTCAGTTGCGTGGAAACATACAGTGACGAAGAGGAAAATGAGGATGCCGGGGCGGCCCGCGGCAGCACAGGTCTGTTGAAGCCGACCCTACTTGAAGAGGTTGATGATAATAAAGTCGGGCATGGTGATGAGATAAAAGATGGCACTGGGGCCGAGTGCCAAGCGCCTGTGCTCACAACACAAAGAGTTACGGAGCGATCCCGAATAGAAGCCATTCTATATTCAGGCAGGTTTGTCAGCAGAACGAACGCTAGGAAACCTCTGAGCTCTTCACTTTCCAAACGGGCAATTGGCCGCAGCCCCAAGGAGGGCAAGCCCACGGCATCTTTGGATGTAGGAACATCTGGTACAGGAGAGAATAGTAAAGACAATGTAGGAAAACATGGAGGCAAGGAGATTGCTGGCGTAGATGTTTACCCATCAGTTCCTTCCACCATCTCCGGACAGCAGGCCTCGCGTCATGATGCCGAAGCCCCTCTTTTAATAGATTTAAATAATACACATGAGCTAAGGGATGAAGCTGAGGTGGGGGATGAGAAACCTTCCTCCAGCCAGGTGTCCTCCTCCGTTACCTCCACCCCTGAGACACCTGAAGCTTCAATCCAATCAATCTCCGGCCCAGAGGAGCAGTCGGAAACTGTTGGTATCCCAAATCACCCTACTGGGATTAAAAACCCCATGCCTCTGTCCTCCTCTCCTGAAGAGTCCCAAGGTGACATCAAGCCGAGTAGCAGTCCTCCCTCACAGCGCACAACAGCTCCGAAGACACCAGACACACCACCTTTGGCCCCATCCACTGCATCCTCCACCAACTCATCCCCATCCAGGGGCACGCCGCTCTCTTCTCCCCCGTCCTTCCAGATGCCGGCCCTCTTCAGCGGGTTGCGGGTGATGAAAATGGGAGCAACGGGGGAAGACAGGGGGACCGTGTCAGAGATCAAGCAGAGGGAGAAGGATGCTGACCTGGCCCTGCTCAGCCTGAAGAAGACCGTAAACAAAGCCAAGCTCATCCCCGAGCAGAAGACTGTTATCTCGCCAGCCAAAAAACGGGCAGAGCCTAAACCTGTGGTGGAAACTAAAAGCTCTAAAATGCTCAGTCAGCTGCTCAGTCTCGAGACTGAGCCCAAAAAGTCAGACGTTGGGCCAGACGGGGTTCCTGAACACAGCAGGAAAGGGTCTGGGAATGGAGAAGAGGTTCTTCGAGGCCCAGAAAGCTCCACACCTCCAAAGGAGAAAAAGAACACCTCGGATCAGGCCTATGAAACCTTCAGGAGCATCTTCGGCCCCAAAACTGTTAAAAAGGACAAATTGGAAGAGGTGGATGTGGAAGCAGTGAAAAAGAAAATTAAGAATGACAAAGAAAATCTGAGGTCTATCTTTGAGAGAGCCTCCAAATCACCCGGAAAGGAACTTGGCAGTGCCCCAGAAGCTAATGTATGCAATCCCAATTATTTTTCATATTTGATTTGTTATTGAAGCTGCACACTCGGTTTGTACGATAAGGAGACTATGACACAAACCGTTTCACTGCCATTACCACCCGTGTGCTTATTTTTGCCCCTCACAGACTGAGCTCACGTCCCCTACTGACAGTGAGGACCGCACCCCGGGGCGTCTTCAGGCTGTGTGGCCACCCCCCAAAACCAAAGATGAGGAGGAGAAGGTGGGGCTCAAGTACACCGAGGCAGGTAAGAACCTCGAGCTCTGTCTGTCTCCCTGCATCTTATCGACCAGGAATGCTGACGGACGTACTGACGGAGCTCACCCTGATTGGCTTCGTAGATGAAGGAGTATGTATCCCACAGCCCTTGTTAATGGCTCTTTTGTTGTCACCAAAACGGCAATAGTCACACCCTTTTTTGAGTCCTCACACTTGACTGAAATCCAGAGACGTGTCATGTAGAGCTAGTTAAGTGTCATCAGCAGGGTGCAGCACATCCTCTAAATACATTTAATCTTCAGTTCTGCTTTTGTGCGGCTGCTGTTTCGTTGTGTCACATGAGTAGGTGTTCGAGGTACATTTACCAGAGTGTTGTTTGGGGCGGCGCGCCACGTTTGGCCCCTCTTGTACTCTGAAATGACACGCAGGTTAAAAACACCAAGGCGGTCAGTGGGTTGATTTCAATTACGGTTCTCTCATGTTCAGGGTACAGTGAAATTGTGTTGAACTTAAAGCGCAAGCTGCTGCGGTGAAACAGATGTTGGCCGTTCTGTGGAGCTTCATCCCAGAGGATAGATTAAGACAAGCGACCTCAGATTATTTTGTTGATTGCTCTACAATCGAGCTTTGCTCTTGTCTAAGAGAATAGTGCATGGAAGTTCAGAAGAGGGGCAAAGGTCCAAACACCAACAGGCTCGTACCAAATGCAATTCTTCAAGTCTCCTCTGTTATTTACCTCACATCTGGGGACCTTAGATTAACACGCTATTGACTCAGAATTATCATTGTTCCTAGTTTAGACTGTGCTGGTGAATCAGACCCAAACAGTCGGGGCATTTATTCCCCTTTGCCACCCCTAACCTGGGTGTTTTTACGATACGGACAAAGTCAGTATCTATTGTTTGAAGTAAAATGTTTTTCAATTTGAACTGTGTTATCCTCGATTATCTGAGCTGACTGATCAAAATGTTTAGTTTGAGCTTTCACTCTAGCCGGCGGTATAGATTAAAACTGGTTGGTTGGGTTGTGAGAGATTAAGTGATCCACCCTTCTGTAGAAGAAAACGTTATTCCAAGCCCTGTTTCCTATAGCTGAGAAAACTGAAAGAAATTAGATGGGATTTAGCAGTTTGTGAATGTGGTACATTGTGTGTGTGTGTGTGTGTGTGTGTGTGTGTGAGAGAGAGATGATGGGTGAATAATAGTCCATTTACCTTTTACCATCCCTTGTTGTGCCGGCTTTCAGAGCACCAGGCTGCCCTCTTGCAGCTGAAGAGGGAGTGCAAGGACGATCTGGAGAGGATGCATGTAAGTTGTTACTAATTCATTTTAGATTTTAGCCCCAAATCACATATTGGCTTTGGAGGGCTCTAGATCTCTTAAAAAATCAACTTTTCAGAACTCATTATTTTCAAATTAATTATTAAATGACTTTTAACAATGACTAAAAACATATTTCACTCGTCTCAGTGAGGGCGGACTAGATGAAGAAAGTCCAAAAAAAATCAAACCAACATTTGGGCTTTTGGGAAAGAAAGCGGTAGTTTATGTGTGGGAGTCATTCATGAACAGCGCTTTTAGTTAAATTTCTAGTAAGTTGTCATGTCTAACCTGACGCAGCAGTTGACTCTACTGAACACAAGATGGCGCTAAGTAAGCATGAAATGTTCAAGTGCAGCAGCTGGGCCGGTGCTGAGCAATCACTGAGAAGCTTTAACATGTCAGATTTTAATGCTGAACACTTTTTAAATGTAAATTATTATTCAACCAGACCATTGAGTAAAAAAAATAATACATTTTTTTTTTAACTTTCAATGTACAATTTTTAAAACATTTTTCCCAGAGAAATTGTAAAAAAATTGGGGGGGGAAACCGACTCAAACCCTTTATGGAATTCAATGCTGCATTTCTCAGATGAGGCACAGACAAAAATGTGATTTATACGACCAAATAAAGAGCCTTTAGGGAGTAAAATATTGAAAACATTTTAATTTATTGAACTTTAAAAACAACTCCTGTCCTGACAAGACTTTTAATGTGAATTAAACAGCACTTATATTTATTTAGCAGACTTATACAAAGTGAAGATATAATATAAAATACATGAATAGAGGCAACATCTTAAACCAATTTAACACATCTAAAAGAGAATATATCTAATTATTTCAAATGATTTCCAGTCACACATGCAGAGATGTCATCACAGAGTTTTGGGCTGGACATTTCCTTTGTCTCCAATAGGACTGCTCATTCCAAATTCAAAGAAAAATGTGTCATTCATCAGAAGCGGCGGTTCAGAACTGTCTCACAGGTGTTTTTATTTTGTCCCTCAACTGAATGAAGAGTGCAACCTATTGGATACCCTGGGAAAACCAAAGGGACATAGCTGTGGTCGCGTTGCATCATTTGTACCACTGATGAATTGCATTTTGGGCCGTTACTCTGAAAAGTGTGACCTCAGAGTTGGTTTCTCAGCCCGCTTTAGGCCTTTAATTTGATGTTGACCCTTTTTAAACAGACACTGGGAAAGTGGTACCGCAGTCGGCCCTCGAGAGACACTGGGAATACTGGTATTCCTAAACTGGCTGTTGATCAGATACATGTGGGACGTGATTTATTGCAAGACAGTTTTCTTTCTGTGTCAAATTAGGACTTTGCTTTGGTGGGATTGTTTTTCATTGCTTGAAATGTCACTGTACTTGGAAACAGGACGAGATTCTTATTTATTGAGTCTTGTTTGTGTAGATCGTTGGATGAATAATTAAGGGCTGTAAGTGAAAGTGGCCGACTGTTCTGACACTTTCGTCTTGTCTCCGGCTTCCTGCTCGTGTTCCCGACAGTCCGACTACGAGCTGCAAATCTTCCAACTGCGGGGCGAGCACGCCGTCTCCACGTCCCACCTGGAAGAGGTCATCGGCAAAATGCGGAGCGACCAGGGCTGCAGTACCGGCCGGGAGCGGGGCGAGCTCCGTGATGCCGCCGTGTCCACGGAGGACGACCTGGCGCCCCGGACCTTCCGGAACGTGAGCATCCAGACGGACAGGGAGACCTTCGTGAAGAGCCCCGAGGGGCACGGTGGCGGGCCCGCCCAGAGCCCCAACCAGAACGTGCCGAAAAAACTCAACTTGGAATCTATCGGGCTAAATCTAAAAGCTGCCCCGCCCCCGCCGCCGCCTCCTCCGCCCCCTCTCCCACCAGGGCTCTTAGGACCAGCCCCACCTCCTCCTCCTCCTCCTCCCCCTTTCCCGGGCACCACCGCACCACCACCACCACCACCACCACCCCCTCCTCCTCCTCCTCCCCCTTTGCCAGGCTTCGCTGGAGCGCCGCCTCCACCTCCCCCACCACCACCACCTCCATTCCCCGGAGGTGGTCCGCCGCCCCCACCACCTCCCCCTCCCCCTCCTGGCCTACCTGGAGCTGGTCCCCCGCCACCTCCCCCTCCTCCAGGCGGAGGCCCGCCACCTCCACCCCCTATGGGGGGCTTCAGTTTTGTTCAGATGGTGGAGAAGGCCCCGCGTAAAGTTGCCATTGAACCCGCGTGTCCCATGAAGCCTCTGTACTGGACCAGGATACAGATCGAGGACAACAAGTACGTTCAACACCGTTTAGATTCCCTCATATTGCTCTTAAAGGCTAAATGTGGGTAGTCACAGCTCGGTTCATAGTTTAAACGTTTTGTCCATTATTTCAGGTGGTAATAATAACTTTATACCCAGAGAGTCAATGAGATATCCTCACACTTGCATTTCTGTTCCCTGAACTAACGGCGTAATTGTATTTATTCGATATCACCGTAATGATTAGCAGTGATTGTTTTGTGGATTACTGCAGAGCGTCATAAGGAGTTTAAAGAGCGTCTTCCCGAGCTAACGAAGCTCTGGGCGTCATTGGCCCTTGTCTAAGGAGCTCTTACTTTGGCCCTGAACACTCCTCTTCAAAGAGAGATTAAAGATACGGTGGGTGCACACCGGCCTCGTTCAGATGCTGTGTAATTGTAAGTGGATTATCCGGCCCATTTACAGCGGCTGTGGTTGCTGCCTGAGTGCCAGGCCTGAGCTTTATGGCCTTGTATTTCCACGGCTGGATTAGTGGGAGAAAGGGAGCTGTGTCTCTCTCCCTCTCTGGTGCGGACTTACTGCACTGCAGCAAGTCGGCTATAAATTTAACCGTTCAGGGGCATAAAATGGGTCAGATGTTTAACGGTAGCTGGATCAGCTGTGTGATCTTTGTTAATGGCGTGAGGTTCTGAGTTATGAGGAGGGGGGGGGGGGGGTCAGTATTAGGTGGAAATATTTCTTCTATTTCTTCTTCTCCAAGCTTTGTTGGAACCGGAGGCCGCTCTTTGGACCTCCTTTGCTCAGTCCCTTAGACAGGAGTGCAATCCATGCCGAGGCAACGCCGGGTGGGGGTGGGGTTTAACCCACGAGATGTGCTGTCGATGAACCGCGACCTTCCACCTGCCATGGTGACATCATCGTAGTTGGGCATGTGCGGCTCATTCCTCCATTTGTTCCAGTTTCTTTGGCGTCCTGTTTATTTACATCCCGCAGAAGGGACGCATGGACAGATGGGAGGTTAACGTCCTCTTGACTCTAAGCACTTCTCGGCCTCATTCCGCCTCCGGAATGTTTGTGCCGCGTTACTCGGCAACTTCAGGAACACAACATCGCCTCCCGTATTCTCGCCCGCTGGCTGGAAATGACCCTTTTGTTCCAGAAACGAGCTCGTCCTGATCTTTTGTTGTTTTTATCACCTCTCTCATAAACAGTCTAAGGTCGAGATTGTCAGCGTTTGCTCCCCAAGTTTTTGTCCGACGGCGAAATGGAAAAAACGAAAACCAGTGGGCAGTTTGAATAAACATCAAATAAGCTTCCACAAATGGAACCACACCATTTGTTTAGCCACCGCGAGCCATTGTCACCATGAGTTTTGCCGTATAGGTTTATGCTGAAAACGGAAGTCAATCCCCGTGTTCCAACTTCCCTTCGTTTTGCAGCAACAACACACTGTGGGGGTCTCTGGAGGAGCCGAACATTGTCAACGCCAACGAGTTCGAGGACCTGTTTTCCAAAGCCACGCTGCAGACGAGGAAGAAGCCGCTGTCCGACACCTTTGAGAAGAAAGCCAAAACTAAGAAGGTGAGTCAGTGGCGCGTCGCGCGTCATCCTCGATGCTGTTGGTTGTGTGGAAAGCCCAATGCGTTCAGTCTGTTTCTCCTGCGAAGGATATCTGGTGCACTTTGTCCTCCGGAGGGCCTCTCATCAAGCTTTGTTTAGAAAATACTTTTTGCATGCTGTCATGTTCAGTCCTAAATTAAAGGGAGAAGTGGATTGTGAGTTGTGAGTTGCTCGCACATACGTGTGAGTTCACTAAGCTGAAGTGTGCACGAGTATGTAATGTCGGTGTGGCTTAAACCGTTCTTCAAGGAAACCAGGCTACAAAGTCAACAGAAGTGGGCCTTTTTGTGCCAGATTGATCTAGTCCCCCCCCCCCCCAAACCCACCAAAGACACACTTGTTGATGTCTCGTCAAATGCTGCAACTCAGCACCTCTGCTGCAGCCAGCGCCGCGTCAGCATCCTGGTCCTCACTGTGGCGTCCAAGGAGTTAACAACTGGCCAATGCTCCAGACTGCCCCTCTAAATCCATTCTGATCAATTTCTTAAGGCTCCACTCTGCTCCAGAGGGGGGGGGTGTGTGTGTGTGTGTGTGTGTGTGTGTGTGTGTGTGTGTGTGTGTGTGTGTGTGTGTGTGTGTGTGTGTGTGTGTGTGTGTGTGTGTGTGTGTGTGTGTGTGTGTGTGTGTGTGTGTGTGTGTGTTCCGTCCATGATCTCATGCCTTAGTTCTCTCCACTCAGTCTGGTCACTCTAAAGCAGCAAAGTGTCCAACATTTGATCCAACTCACATCCAGACACCAAACTGGCTCCTGTCTGTTCTCACCGCAGCCAAGAGGAGGTTCGACCCCCTCGAATTAAAAAAAACAACAACCCACTAAGACCATTTCATACGAACCCAACATAACGTTTGCCTTCTTTTAACTGTACTATTTGGATCCATATAATCTATATATAGTGTTGATATTGTACACTGGCTGTGGATCCTTTCTATGTTTAGATATTTGTGATGAGACAAAGGTTTTCTATTTCATATAAAGGTCTGTGTTTAGAGTCAGCGGGAGGGTACAGAGTCCACCGTCCAAGAGAGAAAGTGAATATGTGGACGGCGTGGCGGTTTTCAGCCCGCGCGGAGTCCAACTCACTGGCAAGGTCGTCTCAATAAAAAAAAAAAAAAAAGTTGTTTACATCATTTTTTTTTTTTATCCTTGGAAGTTTATGCTCTGAGTTATAGGGAGAGAAATCATTTCAGAGAGAAATCCTCGGAATCATTGGCCCGAAAAATATTTCCAAGAAGTCGTGCTGCTTACCGAGAGAGAGAGAGACTGGGGAGGAGAGAGACTGGGGAGGAGAGAGACTGGGGAGGAGAGAGACTGGGGAGGAGAGAGACTGGGGAGGAGAGAGACTGGGGAGGAGAGAGACTGGGGAGGAGGGAGACTGGGGAGGAGGGGAGACTGGGGAGGGAGACACGGGGGGAGAGACTGGGGAGGAGGGAGACTGGGGAGAGAGACACGGGAGAGCAGGGTTGGAGGCTAAGTCAATTGACCATACAATTGGAACAGAGGACTTTTCTTTCTTGCTGCTTCCAATCAGCAGGTTTTCCCTCTTTAAGCCGACCAGCAGTTCCCCATGTTGACTTCTTGAATCGTATTTGCATCAATTGTCATTGGAGACATCGTCGTTTAATCAAACAGAATGTTGCCACCGAATCCGTGAGAGAGAAAGTGTGTTTCAATTAGCTTGTTTGTTTGTTTCTACGTGTGTTTGTGTGTGTGCGTGTGTGCGCGTGTCTGATGACGGCACGTCCTCGCCAGCCATTATGCACTTGCCCAGAAAGTGTTACCAGATCACGCAAACGCCACAGCCCCCGGGTGTGTGTGTGTGTGCGGCGGCGGGGGAGGAGGAGATGAGTGGGAGGCGATGGAATGTGCGTGTGCATTATGCATATGAGCCACTTCCCCGCTTTCTCCCCTCGCCAGTAAGTTAATCTTTATCACGTGTGCCCGGCGAGAAATCAAAAGCTCTTGTTTACTCCGAAGCCCTTCGCCCTGCGCTCGTTAGCATATCAAAGCGGAGGAGACGGCGTGGAAGAGGGATGTCCCGCCGCAGCGGGCCGGGCCAGGCCAGGTGGGTGATTGCAGGCATGTGGCTGCGCTTCACCGGCTCGAGGAGGCGACGGAGACCGGGCACCTATAGGAGACGCACGTCTGTGCATTCCTGATCGAGGGAGGGAGGGAGATGGAGATGGGAGGGAGATGGAGATGGGAGGGAGGTGAAATCAATGAGGCCCAATGTGCCGCTGAGTTCGTAGGCGAGCAAGTATGCACGTCGGTAAACACCGAAACGGCGATTTCCTCTCCCACATCAATCAAACCCGTATCAAGTTTATACGTAGCGGATCTCCTTAAACAAACACCGGCTTTAACCGGTTTATGGGGATGACTTATGAGCAATCACAGCGCGTTTATTAAAGGCATATTTGAAGCCCCGGCTATGACGTGGGAGAGTGGGTGTAAGATTAACACCGCTGGGGTTGCCGAGTGTACCGTGGTTGGTTATTGATGGGACGCCTCGATCCATTTGTTATTTCAACATCTGCCCCGACAGATAATCAGACAGAGAGTCACCGCGGAGCGGGCCAGCCCTGGTTGTGTAAACCGTCCGCTGGGCTCTGAACCAGCAACCCCCCCCCCCTGCCCACCTCACCGAACATCAGCCACCTGCTTCGGCTCAAGCTGCCGACACACGTCTTCTGGTTTATTTTTCTTTTCTCTCTTCCATCTTCTTTCCTTTGACCCGTCTCAGCATCAGCATCCCCCCCCCCGACGCCCCCCCCAGCATCCAGCATCACTTGTCTTTTCTCATTAACGTAACTATTTAGGCTAATGGACGACTGCTGCGGGTCCCTGGCCTGCTTTTAGTGCGGCCCGTCCCGAGTGGTTAATTAGAGGTGTTGGGATCCCCCCAGTGATCCAGGTAATGGAGCTGGAAGCAGCATGGCACCCACTAACGCCCCTGTAACGCAATACCCACTTCTAAGGCTTCTTGCTGTCGGGCTCCCGCCGGACGGCCCGGTAGCCGGCCGCGCCGCGCTACCTAATGACGCCGCCCGACACATTAACTTTTAGAGCGCGGCTTCAGCTCGGGCGAAAACGCGCTCTGGCTTTACGGCTAATTCAGCCATGGGTAATTGCGTCCATGTGTGGGCACAAATAAAAATCCCGTGAATTTATAGTTTGTTCAAAAAGCTTGCTCTTCTAGACTGTCCGTTCATGGCGCCACTTTTGCATTTGTACTTTCGCCGCGACTTGATATTCTTTGATTACATCTCACATGCTCATGGGTTAAACCCGGAGGAGGTGCTTTTCTGTTTGACACTGACACTTCCCGGGCGCTTGCATCGCGGCGACGGGCGAGTTGGTTCATGCCCGTCTTTAAATGAAGATCAAGCTTTTGCAAGTGTGAAGAAATCTGAGCTGGATCTTGGAGTGAAGACACCGTATTAGATTTGAAAGTAACAGACAGTAAAATTGCTCTAAATTTGAAAAGCGACATCACACAATATGATGTAAATGTACGAAAATGTGGTACTAAATAAAGAGTCACTATCCCTAAAGGAAGAATGCAATGAATCAATGCAATGAATCCTACTAACGTTCTTGGAAATCCACAAACTTGTTTTCTGTTTCTCCAGATAATCAAGCTGCTGGATTCCAAGCGTTCACAAGCAGTCGCCATCCTCATATCGAGCCTGCATCTGGAGATGAAGGACATTCAGCAAGGTGAAGAAGAAGTTTCCTGAGCACACCACGATATCATTTTAATTCTCCCGGGAGCTCCTTTTTAGATTCAACAGCAATAAAATGAATTTACAGTTCCGTTTAACTCTGAATTGAGGACGGCTCGTGATGAAATGCAGATGGGAGTTACTTTCAGAGAAACAGACGGCTACTAATTCCTATCTAGAGACACTTTTCCTGCATTCATTTCTGTTTCCAAGTAGTATGTGGAGTTTTATTTTTGTGCGAGGAAAGAAAAAATCCCGTGATTTATCAAAATGTGAGGCGGGATAAAAGCAGCCCGTTTGTCTCTGTCAGGCTGCGACAAATCTCTCCCGCACTGGTTAAAATCAAATAGCCATTTCCTTCTTCTTCGGAGCTGCGTGGATTGATTGCATGCTTGGTTGTTCTGCAGAACAAGCAGGAGTGTGCGTGCCTGCGTGCGTGCCTGCGTGCGTGCGTGTGCATAATACGTGCGTCGGGGACCGCGCAGATGGGCCAGGAATTGGTCCTGTCCCGGGACTCTGGCGGAGCGAGCGCCTGCCGCCTGCTAGTCTGAGCATGCGGCCAGCGGATCTGTTTATTGTAGCCAGTGACGGTTTCCACAAGCCTAATGGGACTGACACCCCACTAATGATCTAAGCATGTACAAAACCACCTTCCACAGTTAGCAGACACTGCGCTGCCACATAAAACCACCTCAAACGCGACGGCACAGAGCACCGGGACGCCCGTTTAGTTGTTAGGTTTTTCTTTTTTCTTTTTCCCCCCCTCTGTGCTCCAGTGTGGACGTGTGGAGGCGGTTCGGTGAAACACCCCGGCGCGAGGCGGCTTCCTTGTGCCTTTAATAGGGGCTGTACGCGAAACGGACGATTTGAATCCGACAATGCAGGACAGCACCTTAATAAGTACTTCTAAGGGCTTGAGTCCCCGGCCTCGCCTGCTTGCCTCCCCTTTGTTGCCAAATTAAAAGGACATGGGACATGTAATGTAATTAGAGCTACTAGGGAGGGAGGGAGGGAGGGAGGGGGGGAGAGAAGGCAGCACTCTGGCAGAGAGAGCGAGGGGGGGTCAACTGCGCCCGCCTGGCTGGGGGACCCTCAAGGGCCACCATGGTTCAAGAGCACACCGGCCCCCCGCCACACACACACACACAACTGGCCACACGCACACATGCACATGTTCACACACGCCCTTCCACACCAAAGCCGATGAGTGAAAAGTGGAAGGAGAGGGTGTGAGGCTTTGATCTGTCGGTGTGGAGAGATATCCGGCCCCCCCTCCCCTTCGGATCAGAGTGCTCCTGTGCACACTGGAGCAGACCCCCCTCACACCCCACCCGCGCCGCCGCCCCTCACCTTTGGTGTGTGATGGACGGTTGCATGGCTGAGGGACTGAATAATCCACTCTAATAAGATGTAGGAAACGGACCTCCAGCGTTCTCTCTGATCCAGACTTTGGGGCCTCATTGACAACGTCTTTGCAACAGGAACAGCTGGGAAGCAGAACGCTGTGTTACGCTGTGTTACATTGTGTTACACTGCTGGCTGGGAGCAGTGTGTGTGCGTTTGAACACGATGCACCGACATCAAAACAGGCTTCTTTTTTTAACACTTTATCCAAAACTCTTAATGCCTTTGTTGTATATTCATTTTGAACAAAAATCCCGCCTTTTTATACCAAATTTAAATACGTAAAATAAAAATAAAATTCAATTATACACTAAATAAAAAAATGCATTTCCTCTTACCAATGCACTGTTTAGCTGTATCAATGACAATGGCAATGTTTTTGGGTAATTTTTCTTCTGTTAATTGACATCGCATTACTGTTCAATATATATATTCCACCTTTACCACTATTGCGTATTTGTTTTTGCGGTCGGTTGGTGGCGTGCGGCCACCAAAGCAGACCGCTGCCAGCTGATCCAGCAGCCCTGGAGCCCCCCCGCCCCCCGCTTCCTCCCCTCCGTTGTCGCTGAGCCGTGAACCTGAGACCCCTCTCAGACACGCAGCACGAGTCACTTTCTCCTTCCTCGCCGTCCTCTCTGTTCAGACTCCCGTGTGCACTTTTCTTACTGCTGCTTGAGCTGCTGCAAACGTGCAGTAGATCAAGAAAATTACACCTTGTTTCTCAGTTCAATCTAATCAGAAATTTCGGATCTCGGTCCTTTTATTTACCCCCTTTGTCTCTCTCTTATCCGTCTTCCGCTCTGTTGTTCCTCATGTGGTTCACCTTCTTCTGTCTCACTCTAAAAAGCATTGCCCTCGGCTTCTTACTGCGAGCCCAGAGGTCAAACCGTTCGAGGCATTTTGTTATGAGCCGGCGTCTGCTAATTCAACTCCGTGGTACTGGAATGATGTGGTCGTTGATGCAGGATTGGTGCTAAAGTGACGAAGTGATAATGACGAAAATGTCACTCGAATTTTCACTCTTTTAATCTATAGTAAGTCTTCAAAAATTCAAAAGAGTTTCTAGTCGGATAAATAAAAGTTCTTCTAGCTGAGATCTTTTATTGAGATTTATTGGACTGACTGCTTCTAATGAATATCTTTACTGTTCCAGCTGTTCTTACTGTGGACAACTCTGTGGTGGACTTGGAGACCATTGAGGCTTTATATGAAAATGTAAGTCTGAAAGTCATATTTTTATTTTTTATTCTCACAATGGATATGAGTTTAATTTTTTTGTATTATTGTTTAACATTTGACACTTCAGATTTCTACTGGATGTCTTTGTGAACGTATTTCTCTGTGTTACCTGTTGTTTGTGATTCTTCAGAGAGCCACGAGTGAAGAAATGGTCAAGATAACGAAACACTATGAGAATTCTAAGGAGGAGGAAGTCAAACTGCTGGACAAACCTGAGCAGTAAGATCACTTTCTCAAATGTTTTCAAGCAAAATACATTCAAACTTGCCGGTATTAATTAGAGAAACTACTGAATTCAGTTATTGAGTTCAGATCAGGTATATTTTTTCTCTCTCAGTAATGTACCTGGATTTAATTTGCATGAGTTTCTGAGATTTCCTTGTTGAAGCAAAATTAACCTGAAATTATTTATTTATTTTTATTATTTATTTCTAATAATAATTTTTAAAAATCCAAACCCAATTTTAACAATGCATTTGTCAGTTTAGTTTGTACTACAATTACACATTGGGGCATCATTTTGTGTGTGCAAACCTCGGCATTAATGAACATTGCTCCAGTGGTTCCTGTCAGGGTCAAGTAGTCCCGGCCCAGCTAACGAGGGCCGGGCCCCGGCGGTGCCGCTAAGCCTGGCCCGGAGCTGTCAGTACGCCTGCCCGAGTCATCCCTGCCCGGGGTCGGCCTCCGTCAGCGGGGGCTAATCACTCAGGATGTTACCGCTCCCCTCCCCTCTGACACGGCCGTGTTTACACAAGTCGTCCCGCATCAGGCCGAGGCAAACGTTGATCGGTCTCCCTCCGCCCGACCCCCCCCCCCGCCGCCGACCCCTCAAACCTCTCAAACGCAGCAGAGCAGCGCCGCTCATGACTATCAGCTGCCTCCGAGCAGCAACACTGACTCAGACGGGCCCGCGTGGGGACGCAAAGGGCTGCCAAGGAGACTAAAATAGTCCTTCCTGTCAGACATTTTGTTTAATCCTGTCATAACACATCTCGCCCCATTCTCTTTTTCTTTTTGTTGTTTTCCAGGTTCCTCTATGAGCTCTCCCAGATTCCCGACTTTGCGGGCCGAGCCCACTGCATCATCTTCCAGTCGGTGTTCCACGATACCATCTCCTCCATCCGCCGTAAGGTGGAGATCGTCTCCAATGTCAGCAAAGTGAGAACTTTCAACAAACGGCGTCTCCAGAAACATGTCATTAAGCTCTGTGACGGTTTACTAACTGTTCGTGTGTGTGTGTGTGTGTGTGTGTGTGTGTCAGGAGCTGTTGGATTCTAATGCCTTGCGGGATGTAATGGGTCTTGTTCTGGCCTTCGGGAACTACATGAACGGCGGGAACAGGACAAGAGGTCAGGCTGATGGCTTCGGACTGGAAATCCTCCCCAAACTAAAGGACGTCAAAAGCAGGGTTTGACATCTCTTGAACTTCTGTACTGAATATCTGCAAAAGCCAATAAATCTTACACCTACAGTGTGTAATCACACCACGTTATGTAGATAATATGTGTGAACTGTGATTGTCATTTTATCCTCAGGACAATCGTATCAACCTGGTGGATTATGTGGTTTTATACTACCTGCGTAATTTTGACACGGTAAGGCACCGTCAATCAAATTCCCACAATGCTACACTCTTAAACTCTTCAAACACTCTTTAAATATCGGCCCCTCATGTATGTTATGTGGGATTCACAGCACGCCGGCACCGAAAAGAGTGTGTTCCCAATGCCGGAGCCTCAGGATTTCTTCCAGGCTGCTCAGGTGAAGTTTGAAGACCTCACCAAGGACTCCAGGAAGCTGAAGAAGGATCTGACTGGTGAGACGCGTCCCGTTGAACGAAGTCTGTTCACTTTCAACAAGGTTACGTTAGTTCCTGACGTAATTATCCCACGGTACCGTCTGTCACCGCGCGGTTTAGTATTTAAATCCCGTGTACTTTTCCTGCCCGCGGTCGTCATAACGACGCAAACTCTCCCGTTTCAGGACCGGTGACCGAGCACGTGGCCAAAGAGCCGTGACGTCCAAAAAAGGCAAAAACCAGCTCACTGACAGAAGCATTAAAGTCCCGACCGGGCGCACAAATAAGTGGACCTGATTTTGCTGTGCTGGGGCTCAAAGTGTCGTGGGCGCCGAGCCACTCAGCAACGCAGCCACTCCGTCTTGGCCGGGGCCACGCGGAGGTTAAAGGCGGTGCCCCCCGGTGCCCCCCGGTGTCTGTGGTTATTTAAATCAACCAATAATACGGCATATGAAAGCAATTAGATATGCTCTGCGGCTCTCCCCTGCGTTTTTTTTGGGATCGCTGTTAAAAGCCGTCTCCTCTGTGACCCGGGGGAGAAAATACAAAGACTCCACTAAAGCACCCAGACCCACCTCAAGCTGTCACTCATTTATTAGCCCAAAAAAATGGAAGACCTGAAGACAATAAATGCAACACGAGGGCCCTCGTATTTGATCTCTGCCGCAGCCCCGTCTGGCGCAGCGGTCCTCGGGGGCATCGGCATCACGGGGCCGGCGTCGGATCCTCCCACGTTTGGCGAGCTCCACCTCCCGACTCGCGCTCGTTTCTTTTATCCCCCCCCCCTCCAGCCGCCGGCGAATAAATATTTATGCCGGGGCTATTATAAACCGGGCCAAAGCGAGCGAGTGGTCTTGATTATAACGCTAACGCAGATCGCTTCCATCCACCGCCGATGGGCCGCGCATGACGCCGAGGGCGCCGGCGCTCTGGTTCACGGAGGCCAGCCGGCGGGGGCCGCGTGCCCCTCGCCTGATCCCCGAGGTGGCGACTGCAGTGGGCGGGCGGTGTCTCTCGCCCCTCCGCTTGGCCCCCGGGGGTCAGAGGTCAGCAGACTCTGTGTTTAGCGACGGCAGCGAGGCGTGCGCTCGTCTCTGGACTGTGCAGCGGTTCGTCGTCAGCGGCCTGCTCGTCTGCCCTTCTCCTTCACTGGCTTGTGCAGAAACATGATCCTCTTTTGATGGGGCTTCCTGTTTGGGGAGAGGGTGATGACCCCTCTCTGTGCTCCTCTCGGGGGGGGGATGAACTAGCTACAACCTACTGTAGGACTCTCGGCTCCTAATGAAGACCTGCGTCTTTTATTCCGTTTCCGCCTCGATCCACGTAGAGCGGGGTTGCCGCCGCCGAACTAAAGATTACATTTGTCTTTGCATAAAGTTCCCTTTTAACTGCCGCGTAATTGGACCGGACGGAGAGGCGGGGACGCTACCGAATGGAATAGGATCAAATAAAAATAAACGGTCAGAGCTCATTTGCTGCTCGGGGGAGTTTAGTGTTTCACAGACGGCCTGGCCCAGGTTAGCCGTTCACCACTGTGGGAAAGTGTCCTGATTTTAAATGGCATTTAATGTCAAGTTCAGGCAGGGCCTTTAGCCTGAGGGCTGTTTTACGACGCGGGGCTGCGGGGACGCGTGAAGCCCGGCGCGCTGAGGGTTACGGCCGCCGCTCGTCTGAGCAAATGAGACGAAAAATGATTCAGGCAGTGAGCAAATTAAGTAAGAATCCAATCCAGCCACGACGTAGAGGTCCTCTTGCATCTTAACAACATCACAGGCTCCACTTTATGTTCCTCGTGTGTCTACCGGCGAGAACATTCTCCATCCTGCGTTTCGGAGGGTTTAGCTTGATGGCTTTGGGTTGATTCATGAGGAGAGTGTGTCTTCCCTCTCGGTCTCTTCTGGCCGGCCTCACGGACGAGAGGATTGCAGATGATTAGGGATCGGTGGAGAATCTCCCTCTAGAATGTGACTGGTTTAACCTACTGCCTTTTCCCTGGTGGTACATTGACAACAGTTAGAACTGCCTTTTTATGTTTTGGTACGATGGAGAAGTGGTTTGCTTCCTCGGCCTTTGCTTTTGAATAATAATGAGCTACAGAGAGAGGACGGAACTGTTGGTCTCACAGCAGGTTCACCGCGTGGTCCTCGGCTGGAGGGTTTCTCTCTAATCCACACACACAGTTGCGCTTTGTCCTGGTAGCTGCAGAGGAGGATCCCATCTTTCACTAACCACACATTGTAAATCACGGGGAAAACGTCTGGGTGGTTTAGTTTGTTTCCTTACAACAAACAAAGTAAACAGAACTGGAGCCGGTCATTTTGCTCCCATTTGGGTTATGATGGATGATGTGATGACTAAATAGATGTTTGTAGATGTTGTACGGGTGCCTTTATGGTACCAGCTCTCACTCTTACTGGATATTTCCACAATGTGAAATAATGTACCTGTGGGTCTGCTTGGACAAATTGCTTTTGGCCATACAAATATCCATAGACCTTTTATTCGGTGAGGCCTTGGTGGTGAATAAATTAGTTTCCCGCTTGTAGTGACGGTGAATTGGATACTTTGATTGGATACAGATTTTTCAGAGTATGATTTTCTTATGACACACACACACACACATTGACACTGTACATCAAATTAATAGTCATAGTGTTAATTCAGGACAGCCATTCTTTTTGACATTTTAACATTATATATTTTTTGTTTTACGCATATTATAATGATCATTAAAGCAGAAGAAATGTACATTTTGTACACCCTTTTTTTCATATTTTCTTCATTTAAAAATACTTCCAGCATTCCATTGGCTGTGATGACGTATATGCTTTGTGAGACGTGAAATAAAGTGCGTACTCTCACCACGTTCTCCTCTTGCTGTGCTGTGATGAGCAGTTTGTGCAACATTAGAATTCACTCCCCCATAAACAAAAGCATGATTCCTTATCAGTGCCGGTGCGTGCGTGTGCGGCACAGACATTTTTTATTTTTTACGTGTTACATGTATCTCCTCTGACGTGTGTATCATCACTGCAGGACAACGTCTCAAAGTGGAGCTTTTTAGTTTTTATCCTTTACAGCTGCCGTGTCTTTGTGGGCCTCCTTCTCGCAGCCTTTGCTGTCTGGACCACATTTGGACCGGAGCCGCCTCTAAATTGTAGACTTGCTGTTTTGAACACTGTTTTAATGGGTCCTTTTGAGTTAGGGAGGTGGTGGTGGGGGGGTTTCTGGTAAGGAAACGTGGTTTGTCCAAACAGGATACCGTGGTCATGTTTGTACGGTTGCTGATTTCTGTTTTTTTTTTTTTCTTCTTAAATGTATTTTTCCACAAAGTGCGCTGGAATCCAGACCGCGAGGCTGCGCGCGGTTACTCCACTGCCCCGTTTTAATGTGCAGACGTTGCATTTCCTGTCTGATTTATTGAGACGGCCAATAAATAAAAGATGTAATAGACTGAGTTCTCCGCGCTGCAGGTGCAGCCGCTCCACACGTGGGGGGGGGGGGGAAACCCCCCTCCACCTCCCACCTCCACCCAAAAAAAAACCCTCTGAGAGCCACGCTCGGATCAAAAGGCCCCAAGACCCGTTTAATGCTCTTGTTGTGCTGCGCGGCTATTACGCTATGCGGTCGCAAGCAAGCAAAGGTATTTATTGCAGCCATTAATGACTCGCAGGCTGGATGTGCCTCGGTTGTTTCACCGGGCGAGCGCGTTGTGGTCGCCCCGGCTCGCGGGGGGAGCTGGAGACGGTGTCGGGGTGGGAAGCACCTCGTGAGCTGGTGCGAGTTGGGTCGCCATCAACAAAAAACAGCAAACGCATCTGCAGCAGTGGACAGTGGGGTCTGAGGTTCTTTTAAAATCAGACACATTTCAATGATTCGTGAACCCTGAGATACTCTCCAGCAATGGGAAAACTACAGGCTAATTAACTAACACGCGTGTTTAATTAAAATGATTAAATGCTCTCACTGTTTACTCTTCAGGGAAATTAAATGCTGCTTTCAATCCTCGTTAAACGCTTCACTCCCGTTGCTTTAGCATATTTAGTTAGCAACTAAATACACTTGATAATATGGTAACAATCTGTAAAGTCCAACATTTTATTTTTTTTCTTCAATTCAATGAAGAAATCATTTTTTTTTCCTCTTGTCGTTTTCCTCGACTAGTTTGAATTAAAACCCATTTCCTGATTAGTTTTTTTTGTATTACTGTATAACTGGTTTCTCTTCTTGAATGACTCTCCTATATTAACATCACTAATATCGTTCTCTTCTCACGCCTCTGTTCCCTCCACCAGCTTGCGAGAAGACCACGCAGAAGATCTGTGCCAACCCGTCCGAGGAATTCCTCCAGCCCTTCAAGGAGAAGATGGAAGGATTCATCTCTGCCGGTGAGTCGATGCTGTTGATCTGCGGCAAAAGTGTAAAAGACACGTGGGAAACATTGTGCCACATATGGTTTGCAAAGTATAAATAAATATATTACCAATTTTGCCCTTTACCCTAAAAAAAACTCCTCGGATGTCTTCATTTGAACCGAGGACGTACCGTATTTTCCGCACTATAAGGCGCACCTTCAACGAATGACCTATTTTAGAACATTTTTAATATATAGGGCGCACCGGATTATAATGCGCAGAAGATACTGCAGTCAGACGTTTGACGTCGGGGCGGGTGGATGGGTGGGGGATGTGGGGCGGTGGAGACGGTGCTTTCAAGGTCCGATCGATGGTGCGTCCGCTCCCGCCGCCTTACAGCTTCGGCTCCTTTTAGAATAACTCATTTTCCCCGTTAAGACGGTTCAGCTACTGTAGAGAAAAGGGCGTCGTCTCTCGCTCTTTATTCTCATGAAGTGCTCGGTGAGAACGACAGCTTTGTTTCTCCGACGCGCCCTGAAAGCAGCTCCATATCTCACGCGCTTGAGCGCCGCTCAGCATCTCGCCGTCGTAGGCGAGCTTTGGCGTGTTTGGCAGCGCGCCTTGAGCGCCGCGTACAACCAGTATGGATCAACCGATTAACCAATTGATCCATATATATATATATATATATATATAAGGCACTGTCGTTTTTTGAGAAAATTAAAGGTTTTTAAGTGCGCCTTGGAGTGCGGAAAGTGTGGTGTGTGTGTGTGTGTGTGTGTGTGTCTGTGTGTGGACGCTTCTCGTGTGCTCTCGGCTGCCATAAAGCCGGCAGGACGCCTCTTCTGTTTGAGTAATACTGTTAAAGCACCCCGACCTCTGTGCCTTCTGCCCGGTGCCGAGGGTTTTATGGAAACACCAACGAAGAAGAAAGATGCCCTGAATCTCCCGTCCCTTTTAAACCTTAATGGCATTTGCTCTGCGGGAAGCCCGGTCGCTCCTCGCCGACATCCTCGATTTGACCTCGCTGAGGTTGCCGCGGTCACACGAGTGTGCGTTGTGTGCGGCAGCCTGTGGACAGATGCTCCCGGGATCCAGCAGATATGCGGAGATCCCGGTCACGAGGGGCCGGGAGGAAACGGGAGCTCACCGTCTCACAGTTGGATTTACGGCAGGAAACCGTGTCTCTGCTACGCTACAAAGCGTAAAACATTTTTTATTGGAACTTTTGTCCACCCCGAGGAACAGTTTCTAAAGAAAAGCTAAAGCTGTGTCTATCAACCGTTTAGAGTATCTGGTTCCTTGCCTCTCAATGTGGCTGCTTTTATTATATTATGACCGGAATTGGAGCTATTTGGCACGTGGAAAGCAACTAAACATTCGGCCATCGGGGAGTAGTCAATAGTCAATTCTTCTAATTGTATCTGCGTGAATGAAGACAGCCGAATGGCGGATATCTCTGAACTCGGAGGCCCACGATTGCCGTTGGAGGCGAGTGGCGGATGCGCTTTCCAGATGTTCTCGCTGCAGAGTGAAAATCGATGGTTGAGTCTGTGTTTGCAGTACAACAAAAGACACGTCCGTTTAATTAAGCACCGAGCGGCATTGATTTTGCGAGGGGAACATCTTGAACATAAACTTTCCAGTGGGGTACTTGTAAACCTCTCTTTCATGAACAGAATTCCTCGCTTCGCATTCGCTGCGTAATCGTCGCTCTTGATGATTCCGTGGCTCCAGAGAGCCAAACAAAGCAACCATCTCCTCACATCAAAGAACGGCCGAGGCTCTTAAACCGTGACTCACTCAATTTCTCACCCAGGTTTAACGCCGGGGACGCTGACCACAGGAGCATGTGTTTGACACGCCGCGTCAGATATTGAATTCAGCCGAATAACACTTACACCCTCAGACGAGCCGGGATCCACCGCATACGAGCGACCGGACGGATGGAGACGGGTGTTTCAGAGTAGGCGAAGCCCTCAGCGGGGGGCCCCCGAAGATGAACCCCGAAGGCCCCTGAGCGGGTTTCGGTGCTGCGTTCTCCTTTTAAGGCCGACTCCTGGTCCTGTTCCTGTTCCGTTCCCTCAAGCAAAGTTAAAAACATCGGAACATCGAATCAACCACCTTTTTTTTTTGTTTGCCTTTTTAATAACCGCTCTTTGAAACCTCTGGGGATACTCTTACTGGCATATTTGTGCCGTTGGATAAAAGCCCTGACTAATTGAAAACAAATTCCTGCTTTTAATCTGCGCCGGTGTGAGGCTCACTTCACCGCCTCGCTGTTTTTTTTTTCTTTGTTGCCAGTGAGTCAGACCGTAACAACTAAAATATCACTTGTTCACATGAGCGGGGAATTACGCAGCCGGCGTAGAATTTGCCGACAACGACTGTGGGAGGAAGTGCGCGCGATGCGGCGGGAAAAGCCCTCAGCATCCCTCGGTCCGACGGTCCCCCTGTTTGTCATCTCGCTGCGAGGTACAGCAGCGGGTTTGCAAAAGTGTGTCCAGAGTTTTAAAGCCCTAATTTATCGTCCCTCGCAGCGTGCACGACTCATAACTTTCCAGTTAGCGACTACTGGTTTCATGTTTGCTCAGGGAGGGGAAACTTCACACATCCTCCCTCTCTCTCTCTCGGTCTCTGTGCTCCGGTGCCACCTCTGCACAGCCGCACCAGAGGGGCACCTCCAGGCGCCGGCCCGACCCCCACTGAGACCAACGCCATTGGTTTACCCCCCCCTTTCTATCCCAGACGTAGCCACAACCTTCATTCATTAGGTTTACCTCGGCCCCCTTGCCCACATACACATTTTTTTTTTTTAAAGGAAAAGAGTAAAAGGGGTGGTTTGGTTGGAGGCTTAAGCTCACCTTCTCCCAAAAGACCCCCAAAACTGCCTTTGAACAATTTTTTGGAGACTTCCCGCTCTTAAATCTTAAAAGTAGGAAGGGTCCCCCATCATTGTAAAAAGGATGAATCTGGAAAATGCAATAAATCTGAGATCACAGGCACTCTCTGGCCCTAGATAAATTCTTGCACCTCGGCCTGGCCCGCCGCACACATCTGCCTTGCATTTAGGCACTTTTACATGGCAGGAGTCCACGGGAGCCTCCAGTTCTCAAGCCTCTCTGCTCAAACTCCCGATCGGTTCGCCGTTGCACACGCGCCGACAGAGCGCCCCCCCCCCCCCCCCCCCCACCGGGCATCGCGCTCACCACACAGAAGCATGTGGAACTTTACGGTGTGGTCAACTGTGTCAATGACATCCCCACCCCGGAGCTGCTCTTCTGCTTCTTCTTCTTCTTCTTCCCTCCTCGTTTGACGACCATAAGGACGGCTTGTGAACACAGCGCCCCCCTCTGGACGCGCCGGCGTTCCCGCGGCCGCTACTCCGCGTCGCCCTGGGGGAGACGTTCAGTTGTTTATGTCACCAAAACCCCTAATAATCTGCACCAAGATGTACGTGAATAAAACGTTTCCTCCTTTTTGTTTTCCAGCTCAAAAGGAGCATTCGGCCGAAGAGGATCGACTCAATGCCGCACAGAGAAGGTACGACGCCAACTTGAACCACCCCGAGCCGAGAGGCATTCAAAGTGCTGAAGGCTGTTTGGATGAACAGTATTCATCACATCACAGTGCAAATTAGCCGCGTAATGTGTCTGGTAACACAAAGGGGCTTCATGGCATCATACTGAGAAACTGCACACACACTTTGACAACAGAGGGACTGCTGGATGTGATTTGTGGCTATTTTATTTTGCAGGATTAAGCACTGTTTTATATGTATTTGAACTATTTTTGACTTTGAGGCCTTAGTACTTAATACTTAGTAAAATGCTTAGCCGAGAAGGCGGTGGATACACACACACACACACACACACACACAGGCATTAACAACCAGCGTACTGTATTTGAAGCTTGAACGCCCTGTGCTTCCTCCCCTTCAGTTCCTATCATTCTTATCGTATTCTTAGCCGTGTTTTGTGCAGAAGAGTTTCCTGAGAGATTTAAGACGCGCTGGCAGCCGCTGAGCTCGCTCTCCCAGCGAAATCATATCTGGAACATTTCATATTGGAAAAAGATGGTGGGGCCGACAAACAAGGCCAATAGATTATTTTTGCCTTGTTTGGATAGAGAGCAGGATTGTTTGCTTTATATCGCAAACCTCTTCCTCTTCCAAAATAAATCACGTAAGCGCAAAGTGAATGACGCCGGAAAATGGAAACTATAAACAATCAAGAAATGCTTTTGCTTTCTGCAATTACTAGAACTCGGAGAACGCTTCCAAAAGGCTCCGTTTTCGTGCTGCTGCGCCTCGCGCTCTCTGCCCTGGTCTCTCGGCTCCGCCCCTTCGCCATGTACTGGTATCTGCCCGCTGAACTGGACTGACACACACACACACACACACGTGGGCCCTCTTTTGCTTGAGTGACACTATCGTGACGAAGGCGTTGAACTCGGAGGGTGAAATTGATCAAAAGGGCCCGGCGGCTGAACGCACCTTTGCCTGATAAATTGAGTTTCCCTTTTTATTTTCATCTCAAGAGGGGGGCTGGCAAACTGGTTAGGTAGAGCAGGAGGCGGGTGGGTGTTCGGGGGGGGTTGGGGGGTTTGGCTTTCTCAGGTTCCCACAGAGCCACCTCGTAAAAGTGACACGCCGTTGATGAATATGGGCGTCAGCGGGCTCGCTGGGCCCTGGGTGGGCTCGCACATCTGCGCTAAAGGAGGAGTCCTCGCACAAAAACACGCACGACAGAAGCGCCGGCCGCAACATTGTCGTGTTTTTCTTTTTAAAGCAAAAATAAAAACGCATCACAAGCGCTACGCAACACCTCGGCCTTTGGGTTTAGACGCCTGTCATCGACCAGGAAGACGATTAATCCCACGATTATTTCTGCCGTTTTATTCAGACGATGCTCTCGTGTTAAGACGTCGTTTAAAAGACATTTGAAGTTCTTAACAAATGGAAGTCCAAAGCTGTAGTCTGTGTTAGTACACGGTGACTAGATACCAGCACGTTAGCATTGGCAGGATTAGCATTAGCCGTAGCAACAGGGCGGAATCACATATGGAGAGGGACTGTAGACTTGTTTCTACGTTTTTAAATGGATGCAAAGTTCCCTCAACACACACTTGTGATTTGTCCGCTTCACGTCGGCGTTCTTTGGGTTGTGTCCCCCCCGGCCGCGTCTCATTAAGTCCCCTTCTGCCACATCGTGCTCCATTTCCTTTGGCCCCGCTGCGTCACCGTGCAGCCGTGGCGTCACAGATGTTCGCTGCTCCGCCCGGGTGCTGTGTGACGGCCGATGGCGCAAAAGGGCTTTGAGCACCACGACGTGAAGTTTACTGCTGTGATTCTTTTTTACCGAGGAAACAAAAGAATGCAGAGTCCAGATATTTCCCGTTCTGCTCATGGTTTCGTAATGGCTTTTTTTCTCTCTCTAGCTGTCAGTGAGGAATGCCGGCTAGAGGTGCTGCAGTAAACCCTCTCATGCAATGGCATCATAACGTGTATACCAGCAGTGTGTGTTTGTGTGTAATTGTTCCGCGCTCGCAAAAAGAACAAAGGCCTGTGTGATTTTGTTTGTTTCGTAGGTACACTGGCATGTGTGAGTGCGCTTTTCATCTGTTTTGAGTGAAGCCGCTGCGCCGCTTGTTGCATGTGCTTCGGGAGGTTAAAAGGAAAAGCGCCGTTGCTTGATTTGTGCGTGCTTTGACATGATGACCCCGGGGTCAGCAGAGGAGCTGATGGAGGGGGGGGGGGGGGGACCATGTTCATCCTGCCAGACCCGGCCCGGCTGCAACAAAGCTACCTGGGACGGAAGGTCTGTTTGGTCAATCTAAACATCCTCGCAGCCTCGGGTTTCTTCTGTAGGGTGCGCGATGATCTACAGCGCTCTTCTTTCTTTTTCTTTGTTTTTTTTGGAGCATCACAGCGAAATGACGCATCTCTGGGAAATGCGGAACCCCCCCCCCACCCCCCCCTTTTATTTTTTCTTCCCTTTTTTACTCGGCGTTCAGCGAGCCGTCTGCAGACTTTCGCTCCAGGTGAATGTGTCTTAGATTAGCGTCGCAAAAAGCCACCTAGCACGTGGAGGTCAGAGCCTATCCGGGTGTGGATGGGACGAGAAGCCTCCTCTGAATCATAGACCCCCCCCCCCCCCCCCCCCCCCTCATACGAACCCTCTGACAGGCACGGCTAGAAAATGTCTTTCATGTCCGGGTTAAAGTCCACGAGCTTCTCATCCACATAAATCTGACGCGTCTCTACTGTGCGTATTTTGTTTTTTTTTTCTTCTTTTTTTGTGAGCTCATTTTTTTAATCATATTCACGTATCGGAGATGAATGTGTGCGTTCCATGTTCGTGTGCGCGTGTGTGTGTGCTGCTTGTTCTGCAGGTCTGCGTCTCCTCTGGCGCCCCCCCCCCTGCAGGCTGCGACAGCCGATGGTGATAACGGAGCCGCCGCTACCGGCTCTCCCCCGTGACCCTGCAGGGTGGACACGATCCGTCCAGCTCTGTCTCATCCAGCTTTTCCCCTGTGTGCTCTTCCTGTCTTATTATTTTCTTAGCTTTTGAGCTCGCTGGAACACTTCTTCGTTATACGCGTCTGACTATACGTTTTGTTTTGTTCTTCCGATGCAGTTTCCAGGACATGGCGAGCTACTACGGGGTCAAGCCAAAGTCCGGGGAGAAGGACGTGTCCCCGGGTCTCGTTTTCATGCTTTGGTACGAGTTTTGCAATGACTTCAAGAACGCCTGGACACGACAGAGCAAGAACATCTCCAAGGAGAGGTGGGTTGAAGTCTGGTGTCTCTGTCAAGGATTAGCTTAAGCATTCACAAATTCGCTCCAACCCTTTTTTTCTTTTTTTTCTTCATCGGCCTGTGGTCCTCCAACTTAATGAAGTGCAATGCTCAAAGTAATCCTTTGTAAAGCCCGGTGTGAAGTATGTCATTCCTCGAGTCAGAACACAACCTTGGCTTCCGAGCTAAGCCTGAACTATTTCATCCCGGGGTCAGACTTCTTGTCTCCGACACCTTCTGATAGATGGACGACGACCTCTAGACGTGACGCCAAATTGGCTCTAATTGTACGAGGGTGATGTGCAGATGCTTAATTAGAGCAGAGTGGTGGTGGGGGGGGGGGTTGCTATCAAAGAGGGAGCAAACCGGCCCAGCTGAGGCCTTCAGTCCGAGCACCGGGGCCTTAATTTATGATGTTTCCTCTGACCTGAGGCGTCGCGTCGGGAGGGGGGGGCGGCGGCGCAGCAGACCCTACTGGCGGCCGCCTGGCTTTACTAGCGAGCTGATAAACACTGTAATGATGCTGGACATGCGGCCCGACGGGGGCTGCGCGGGAGCGGAGGCGCCGGTTTACTGCCAGGGTCAATTTGAGCGCCGTGCGGCGGTTCCGTGTTTTTTTTTTTTTCACGTCACGGCGCTTCCCGTCCCCCCCCCCCCCCCCCACCCCGCCGTGGGGCCGTGAGCTCGCTCTTCGTTGTTCGAGCCGCTGGTTGTGTCTCCCGTTACTCACAGCTGACTGTGCTTATGTACAATTAGCTGTACGGTCGTAAAAGCCCTAAGTGTTTTTTAAAGGCCTCCTCATTATCTCATCAGCCCGGAGGGAGCGAGAGCGTATTGTTTGTGTCCACGCGGCCCAATGGCACCAGGTGGCCCAGTAAGATGAAGGTCTTCCTCACAGACAACTTCACAAAGACGCAGCGATGAGAAGCTGCTGACTTTCGCTTTTGTAAGTTACGCAAGTTTCATGATTTTGTTCCAAAGTTCAGTGTGTTTTTTTTTTTTTTTCTCGTTTTTTTTCTCATAGGTTGAAGGAGGCTCAAGAAAACATCAAGAAGATCACAGCCGAGAAGCGAGTCGAAACCAAGAAGATCAACGCCAACAGCCTGGTAAGAAGGGATCTGCGGGAAGCCGCCCTTTCTCGTGTCTGCGCTGAAATAGACCCACCACCGTCTTTCCGTCTGTCAACAGAAAGAGAGGCTGCGGCAGAAGGAAGCAGGCGTGTCTTCTAGCTGAGTGAAGACACGAGTGACGGAGCGTCGCAGGTGAGAAGATCTCCTGCCGTTGCCACCTGCCGGAGGAAAAAACAGCACTGACCCGCCCGTATACGGACTCCCGGACCCCCCTCCCCCCTCCCCCACCCTCTCCAGAGAGGAGCTGGGCCTCCGCTGAGGATGCATGGTTGACACGGCCGAAGTGATGGGATTCTTAGAGGCCAAAGGTCGATCTCTTTCATCCGGCGGGGGCACGGCCTCCGAGTGCCCCGCTTGTGAAAGGTCTCCAGGGGTCAGCGGGATTCGCCACAGACGACACATCCAGGAGAGGAGGGGAGGGGAGGGGAGGGCGGCGTCCTTCTGGATCTGCAAGAGCTGAGAATCAAGTTCTTTCCCAACGGCAGAGTGACAATCCTCCTCCAGCCGCCGCTGTTATGTGGACAGAAGAGAAAGAAATCCCCGTCCGCAGGACTAATCTCTCTGGAAGCGCAAAAGAACAAAATAAGAAGCAGTTGCTAGTGTGTGTGTGTGTGTGTGTTTTGTTTTTTTGTTTTTTTGCTGTGTAGCCAACAGCTTTTCATTGGTCGCGGCTCATCACGGGTCTTGTAAACGCGTCACGCTGTAGAACCGAGCGGCTCGGAGAAGTGTGATGAACGAGCTGCGCCGCAGATTGGGACCTGGAGTGCGTGAAGAGCTTGTTAGGTTTCACCGGGTTGTGTAGCGCTGGGTGACGGCCACAGAACAGCAGACACACACACACACACACACAACTTCAAATCATCGCAAGTGTTGGCCGTGCACTCACCCCCCCCCCCCCCCCCACCTAAAATTCCAAATGTTCCTTAATTGTTAATCCCCCATCACATCGTGTCCAGCACTCCTCAGAGCACTTTACTGCTTGCAGCATCGGTACGTTGGTGCCGCGCTCCCACGTTAAGCCGCGTTAACCGCCTGCACGTGTTTTAGCCACATCGCATCCCGCTGCACCTCTTTTCTTATGCAAGAGTATACGGCCATTAGAAGCGTTCTGAATCGCACTGCTTCATGATGACGTCCCACCCGATTTTTGTTTTATTTTTTTAAGTGAAGGAGAAAGTGAGTGTATTAAAGTGTATATTTTATTTTTGCAAATGTAAGATGTAACCACGCTCCTGTATGAATCAAGAAAAGTCTATTTATGTAAAGAACGATTTATTTTCTGCCAAAAAGCATCAACTTTGCTCCTTTTTTTTTTAGGATGCATTTGTATTTGAGTTGTGAGACTGAGAAGCCACCCGATCGGTCAGTCAGATAAAGGATATATTTTCTCATGGATACAACGTGCTTTTAAGTTTTAGAGAGACACGGGTTGTATTTTGGTTTTTAAGAATATTTAATTATATCACCTGAAGCCATGTGAGTTGTTATACCTCGGATAGACTTCCATATACATAAAAACGGCACCTTGAATGGCTTTGTTTTTCTTTTTTCTTTTTTTTTTTTTTTACCCTTTTGGGCATTTATTTTGTAAAACAAGAATCTAGATCTTTCATCAACTGTTTTGCTTCAGAGGGTTTGAAAAGCAAAATAGAGCCGATACTGACAGAGGAAGTGCTGTAGCCTTTATGTCTGTTCATGTGACCTTCAGTAGCTCTCAAATAGGTGATTTGTCATTTAACGGAATTGTTTTAAATTTCAAGAATAAACTACTGGATGTGGAACAAATAAAGTATCTCTAAATGTTCTTTAGGCATTCAGCCTAGTAAATGGTATAAATATGAAACAGGTTTGATTACTTATAAATCCGCCTTATTGGGTCAGAATGAAGTCATCCTCTGGTTCCTGGAAGACTTGTCAAATATTGTGGTTTGTAATATTTACACAGGGAATTTTGGCAAATGACTGGAACTTTTATTTTAAGAAGGACATTTCAGTGTTTTAGCCTATTTGTTGTAGCTCTAAAATTCCAACTGTCACTGGGAATTTATGACCCGGTTTTACAGTCATTGCGAGGTGACACGGAACCAATGTTCATCCAAACGCAAAGATGACCCTGCTCATTGCAGAAATCCCCCCGGGACAGATGGACGCGAACACCACGTGCTCCTGGGTTAGATTTGCGAGCCGTGTGAATCACTGGTACCCGCATCCTCTCATCCACGCAGGAAGGTTGTTTAACACGTTCCAATAAGACGTACAGTCAGACAATATTTCTACATCCATTTATTTGACGTTTTCAGGGATAATTTATTCTAAGGAATAAACAAACCGGTTACATTAGATGGCTGTACGTTTTACAACTATTTAATCACTGTACATTGTCCGTTTTAACTAAAAGAAAAGGCCTCTACAAATTTATAGGCATCCATCTCAAAACAAATGAACTACTCGAAATTCACAGAAATCAATTCACCGTGAAAGAATCGAAATAAAATCGAATTTTTTAATTTACAAATACCGCCACTCATTCCTCGTGGTCCACACAGTGGAAACGTCCAGTTAAACAATCACAGGCACACAAAAATACAAAGGAGTGACTAATGTTTTCCTGTCACAATAAGGGTCTCGGTGTATTAAATAAGCCGGAGGTATGCAGTCCTCCCGGGTGACGAAGCCGTGCGTAAAAACGTGCCCATTCCAAGCCCGCGTTCCCGTGCAGTGATGCTTGCTTTCAAACTTGGCTAAATGGTGAGAAGCAAAACGTTTCTTTGCATTTCATCGTTGGTTTATAAATGCCAGTCAATGTTTGTTCACATTGTGCAAGAACGGAGTCTTTGTAGCCGACGTGTAAGACGCCTTCGAGATGGAGACGGGCATTTGTTGTCTGCGATGAACCAGAACAACGCACGCGCGCACACACACAACGCATCTCTTCAGTCCAGGTCTATGGAAATGCAACGGCACTGTTTGACGCGCTGGATGCGTTTCTTCTTGGTGGGTGGCTGCTGATCCGGGCAGTTCAACGTGAAAGTCATGGTGGTAAAACGCTTCGGCTTGCAAAACGAGCAGGACTGGAAGGCCCCCTCCTCCCGGCGGATGTGTCGGGGGATGTAGAAGGAGTTGCACTGTCCGTAACAAAAGCGGTTGATGATGGTGCGGCTGACGCAGCCCTCCTCGTGGATGGTCTGCTTCAGCGGCTGCGTCTTGCACCAGTCCCGTTTCAAATACTGGCGCTCCGTCACGTGTAAAGCTTCCTGGCTGGACTCCAGCACCTCGTCGGCCGGTGAGGATGAGCCCTGCCTCTGCCGGGGCCCGGGGCCCGCCTGCGGAGTCTGCGGTTGCTGCTCAGATTCGTTAGGGTTGGTTTTGTCGGGGTGGGGAATGGCACCCTGTGAACCTCGGTTTCTCTTGGAATCCACGGGCAAGGAGAGCAACCCCACGGCGAAGAGCACGCTGCAGAAGATGCAGAAGATACGCGTGGAGCCGGCCATCCTGCGGGGAGAGAAGTACAATGATCCAACACCGTTTTACGCGCAACTGCCAGAAGCTTTTACGCTGCGTAAAAACGCACCGGTACAAAAGCGCTTTAAAAAACACTGCGAAGTGACACTGGAGTATAAAACCAACGTGGCCACATTTTTGTAATTACATCTGTCTAAACAGTGAGAAATAAAAACGATCCTGTCACTAAACATAACCTGCTGTCCAGATTTAGCCAAAGCAAACGTCCGTATTTATTTTAAACAGCACCGTTTCAAACCACACAATTTGACAACGCGCGCCAGTCCGGGGACTTTTATACAGACCAAACGGCGCATAAATGTAAATATCGGAAGACGATGTGTGCGGATGTTTTGGTCTAAAAGTCACTCACCTGTTTGAGGCTGCGCGCGCGTTGTTACGATCCCGTCAGTCCTCCAACGGCACCTTCCGAAGTGATCGACGTCTACTGCTGCCGACCGTTCGCCGCTGGGGATGTGGATGGGTGGGGGACTAACCGCTCCATAGACATAGACGGGGTCCGGGGGGCGGGGGGGGTTAATACAAATTGCTCCAGCGCCGGACTGTCTCCCTTTTTAAATGTCTGCCAGCTGAGATGTGCACAACAGTTCCCTTCGACATTATTGGCTGAACCCGATGTGGAGAAAATGAAAACTATCCGCCCCCCTCAACACTTCCCCGAACCCACTTCAAGACAACGGACAACCCGGGAACAGCGAGGCAAGGTGGGGGGAGGAGGGGAGACGAACCGAACGGCAGGCTTCAGGTTTACGCGCACTTGGATGAGGGGAAACTGGTGGAACACGATGGTGATCTCAACTTTATGTACTCAATTGCAACACACACCCGTGCATCCTCAAAATAGAGCTTTTATATACATGAATAAAATGCCTGTGGTCCTCCCATTACAAAAAGAACGCCTGTACGTTGTCTCATTGTGCATCTGCGCATGCGCCAATTAAAACTAAATGCAAACGAGCCCCAAGTGAACGCCGTTAATAAGCCTCACGAGGGTGAATAATAAAGACTAATGTCATTGAAGAATGAACTTAGATTATTGTAGTTGAGGCCACTTTGAGACGCATGCTGTTCTTTGCGTTTAGTCCGTTATTAATGTAGATGATTTGTTAGTTATTGTTTGAGTAACAGATGTTAAAGAGGAGCATTACTCGGTAGGTATTCGTGAAAGGTTAATGACCGAAGTCCCTACATGAACTAAGGGCTTCTCATAGTGTCCTGCTGAGGAAGGACCATCAACTCGATCGCAGTTGTCCAGTATGCTCGCCCCCCCCCCAATGGAGGATACATCTAAAAAGCCCCTCACTGCCTCCTCAGATTCTTCAGAAATGCCTCAGTTTGATTGTTATTTTGAGTTTTTTTATAGTCAAAATAAACCAGAAGCGAATTGGTTGCGAACAGCGTTGCATTAAGATGCAGTGGCGGTTGGTTACGATATGAACACTGGACGTGTGCGCGGTGGTCCTGCGCCCCCACGTGGCTCCACGCAGGTACTGACTCATCATGCAAACCACAAGAACCACTGGACAGAGAAGTAAAGGCCGTTTGAGTTTATTTGTCTGAAGCAGTTCACATGGCGAAGGAACAGACTGCGATACACAGACGATGGAATCAATACTGCTTGGCTTTTTTTACCACTAAGAAAAAGGTGCATTTCTTCTTTCTTCTCGCGACGAGAGACCGTATATTGTAAACAAATATTGAGTAGTTATGAAACAGCTTCAACTTCAGTATTATTTTTTTTTTAAAGGGCATCTAACTAAGGATTAGATAAAACACAAAAAAAGCGCATAAATAAAAGCACAAGACTTCCCATCGATCTCATTTCACATAATCTGACTGGCACACTACAGTCTAAACACTACTCCGCATTTAACTCCATGACTTGTTTTACTAAAGTAAAACAAACTCCAGGCATCTCCCACTAAGACCCCAACGCGACACAAACACGGCGCCTCTCGTAGCTAAAAAAATAAAATAAATTAAAAGCCCTGAAAGTCTGGATAATACATAAGATGTCAGGCACCTGCAGCGCGAGGAGGACAAACCCCGAAAGGCAAAAAGATGTGAGGCTATAAATCGACCGGCTTGGTGGCGGACAGCAGCTGCACCTGGTGGAGCGGGTTTCGGGGGGAACCTCTGTAATGGCTCATGTCCTTCTCCACCAGCTGCTGCGCCGCCGCCGCCGGCTTCCGGCCTCCCGATGGAGCGGCCACAGCGACGTCCGCTTTGGTCTTTGGTTGGACCTTGTTGGTCATGTCGGCCAGAGCGGCGGCGTTGGGCCGGCGGGTGCTCGGCTTTTTGGGCGGGACCGGCGGCGCTCCCTTGCCGGGCCCCGCGGGGGCCTCTCCCCGGCGCGGCGGGGGCGGCGGCCGCCGAGGGGAGAGGCCGCTCTCCAGGCTCGCCGCCGCCTTCACCACCGCCGCGTTTCTGGGCGGCCTGCTGCCCTCCCCCAGGAGAGAGTTCATCCGGCGGACGGTCTGACGCACCGGCGTGCGCTGGAACTTGAGCGGCGACCGCGCGTGTCCGGCCAGGCGGCCTTTGGGGGAAAGGAGGGTGAGCTTGTTGAAGTGATGGATGTGGTCGGCCACGCGGCGCTTCTCCGTCTCCAGGCTGCGCGGGGACAGCGGCTCTCGGCCGTCGCCCTTCGGGGGAGACTCTCCGCCGCCCTTCGGGGGCGTGCCGAACTCCTCGCCGAGGTCGAGGCCCGGCTTGTACGGCGTGGACTGCAGCCCGCGGGAGACGCCCCGCTGGAAGTGAGCCGGACTCTGGATGTCCAGGGCGTCTATCAGCCTGCTGCAGTTCCCCTGCTCCGTCTCGCAGGCCGCCAGCAGCGCCGAGCCCTCGCGGCTGCCGTCGGCGGCGGCGCAGGCTGAGCCCCCGTCGCTGCGGTACGCGCCGAGCTCAAAAACCACGCTGTCAATGTGCAGAGGCGATAGAGCGGCAATTTCCATCTGGCCGAAGGTGACGTTCTGCTCGTCGGCCGCAGGGCGCTGCTGAGGGAAGAAGCCCGGCTGACCTCGGGCCGCGGGGGTCACCGGCGGGGGGAGCGGGACGTCGCCCGGTGGGACAGTCCGGAGGTCGCTGCCGGACTCCGTGAAGGTCCTCTTTACTGTCAGGAGGGCGGAGCCGGTTTGTCTCGGGGCCTCGGGGGTCTCGCCCCCCAGGCTCTCGGCACTGGAAGCACAGCAGAGCTTCTTGGGGAAGCCGGGCGGCGCCGGCGGGCGCTTTGACACGGCGACGGTCGGCTCGGACTTGTAGTTGCTCATTGAGCACGTGTTAGTGGGTAAAGTCGGGGTGTCCGTGAAAGACCCCCCGCCGAAAGCCGGGGCTCCTCCTGCAGGAGCCACCCCGCTCCACGGGGTCCGGTGGGCCCTTGAGTCACAGCGGGGGGTCAGCAGGTTGTCCTCGGACTTGCTGACGTACTTGGTGCCTGTAAGACAACGCGTGATATTAGAGGCGGTTGGAACTCAAAAGACTACATATGCAATATGTCACAAGAATATTTAAATAATAATAATCCACCCGGTACTCACTTCTGGGTTCTGCTTTTCGAGGCAGAACCGAAGGACTGAACCGCGTCTCTTTGGTGAAACAAAAACTGGTGGTGCTCTCCTGAGTGGCGAGTCGCCAGCCGATGGACTCGGATCCCTTTTATCAGCAGCATGAAATGAGAAATGAAAGATGGAAGAAACTTCAGGCAAGAGGAGGCTTTAGTGTATTATTTTGTTAAAAAAAAAAAAAGTCCACAGGTGTCACCCAAAATGTAGCATTAATAGATTAATTCAGTGATTGTCTAGTTAGTTCAGAGGATGAGAGACGTCACTCAGAAGAAACCAGATTTGTCCGTCATCAACTTTTTATTAAGTCAAGAATACACATAAACTGTAGAAGGTTACGCACTGTAAACCTTTACCAGCTCCCCCAAGTTTAACATATATTATGATATACAAATATTATATACAGACACACACACACTATATTAGCATATAATGACAATCTCTCTCCCGAGTGCCTGACATGAGCTACGACTTTGTACCATACAAATAATTAAGCGATGTTACAAAATGGGGAAAAATAATCCTTGCATGACTACTTTAAATGTGTGATATTGTGCAACAATTTACCCCATAAAAAAAACTAAAAAAAACTATGTGCAAACGTTACTTGACTTTAATACAGTGAATTGCTGCATGGGCCTAAATGACACGGACTACGGTGAAATCTGTGGAGCGACCACACTTACAGCCTCCTTGCTGCTCTTCCCCAGGCTGAATCGCGAGCGCAGGGATTTGCGCGGCGCCTCTTTTTTGCTGACTTTCGGAGAAAAGCATCCAGATCTTCCAGACTCGACCCTGAAAGAGTTATACATTCAAACCAGCATCAGTACAAACAAACTGAGAACGGCATGTAGCGCTCGGAGTAAAGCTTTACCGCCGTGAGGACCGTTTGACCTTTTTATTCCCGTACATTTACTGGGAATCTCGGTATTACTACGTTCTGAAAGTGTACAAATAACCCGACCGGCCCGGCGTACCTGTTGAGCGCCTGTCTGCTGCTGATCCGTCGGCTCTTCCTCCTCGCAGAGACGGACGACTGCCTCCTCGACTTCCCTGCTGGGGACACGGCGGTGTGGGAGGAGTCCAAGACCCCTGAAGCGCTTAAAGCTAGATAGAAAAAGAGAGGGAGGGGAAGGGGGGGGGTTGTAGGATTAACCACAAGCTTTAGACACAGCAGCATAGTTGATGTGATCAAAGAACCAGCGATCAATACCCGATCCAGGAGTGGACGCCCCGCTGAACAAAGTGTTGGGAAGCAATTCGATCCCGAGGGTCTTTTTGACAGATCGCAGTTTCTTGTTCGAGAACCCAAAAGAGGGAGCGTATTCAGAGGGAAGTTTCCGCTTTGAGGTCGGTGTCGCGATCACGGGAGTTGCCGAGGAAAACACTGGCAAAACAAAAAAACAGAGTTAATATCTTAAATGTATCTCCAATGGGTTTTTTTCATATACGATTTCTCTTTTTAATGCACGTAAAATCATTCCAAAACTTGAAAGAATCGACAGGTCTCGACTGCAAAGTGAAAGGCGATTCATCCAAAGGGCAAAGAAAAATGTCTGAAGCGAAGCGTCACTCACACACAGTCACATGACTAATTGTTTAACATCAAGGCAAATTTGAATCAGTTTTCAGAAAGCGCAGCAAAGCGGAGGGATCACTGCAGAATCATCATGCTCTGCGACAGGCCGCGGGATTTTGCCTGACCTCAGTACCTACCGAGACTTTCTGACTGGGTGGCATTTGTGGGGGTTCTACTAGCTTTTATCTTATTCAGGGCACCATTGACCATTTCTGAAACGTGAGACAAATCCAAGCATATAAACAGTATTTAATGACTGGCTTCAAAGTGAAATGATGGGTTTAGTCACTGATGCATTGCACTTAAAAATGTCTGTTTTAAAGTCTTTGCATCTTTCCGGGATGGTTGCACCGGAGCACCTGGAATGTATCTGGCCATTCGGAGACCTGAATGAAATCCGTGCAGATAAGACTCTCACCTCCGAAGCTGCGCCTGGACCTCTTCTTCATCCCGGAGTTTAGGTCCAGCTCCTCGAGTCCATCGGCAGGGGACATGACCCCGGCTTCGCAGCCCATCATGGCTGGAACTTTCTCCAGAAGAAACTGGGGCAAGACGCCTGTGAGACGAGAGACACGGCAACGCGTTCAGAGCCGAAGCGCTTTACGGCGGCGCGCAAGAGGACCGGCGGGCGAGACGCATCGAGTCCTACCAAAGTTGTGGGCATTCTCTATGAAACAGTGCAAAATGGCGGCCTGCAGCTTGAGGCGCTTCTCCGTGTTGGCGTTCATCTTCTCCGTACCGTCTCCAGCGTGGAGGATGTTGGGAGCCAAGATCACAGACAAGTTACTGCTGTCCATCTTGTTCTCGGCACTCCTGCGATCGAGCCGAGAAAGCGAAGGAAAGCCGTTTAATGTCTATGAAAAAGATATTTAAATAGAGGGGTCTGGTCGTTGGATACGAACGCAGTCCACTTAAAAACGCGGTTCTAGCACCTCTTAGACACATTTTGCAGGAAGTCGAAAAAGTGACGCAGGACGCTCAGGTTCCTGTCGGGTAGAACGCAGGAGAGCAGCATGGTGGCGGCGCTCCGGTCCTCCTCGGCGGGGAGCTGCTGGGCCTTCAGGAAGGCCTCCTGCAGCTCCGTCGGCAGCACCGGCTCCGGCAGCTCCCTGAAGAACTGCTTGACCAGGCCGGCCACGTCGCAGGGAAGTGCAGCGGACAGGCATTCCTCGCCCGCGTCCAGTTTAGCCTTTAAAAAAAAGAATAAATGATGTTGTTTCAAAGCTCTCCCTCAGGGTGAAGGTGCCTTAGTGGATACGAGGTCACGCCCCTCCCCCCCCCGGGTCGATCACTCACCCGCAGGGCTTTCAGGCGAACGACGGAGCCAGATTTCCTGAACAGGCCCTCGGTGTCGACGTACGCCTGCAGCATCATGCACGCGTCCACCAGGAAGCTAAGAAGGCATCATTAGTCAGTATAAATGTACCAGACGGGACCAGACACAACTAAATACGCAGTTCCACTTGCCTGGGCACGCTGCCACATTCCATGTTGTAATATGGTAAGGTCTCCAGCGATACCCCAAAAACCTTTGTCTGAGGGAACAATCAAAATAACACGTTACTCAAGACTTTTTCGATTTGAAACAGGAACGGCAAAACGACGTAGCTCGTTCATACGGATTATGCTTGCATCCGTTCTACTTGTTCATCTGTGTGGCGGTTTAGAGCGCCAAGAAGTCATATTCCTTGTACTAAGACATACACATTAGTATACTACTAACCCATAGCATTATTTTTTATTTTATTCGTCCATTGTGGTACTGTCTGCACCAACCGGCAAGTCAAATTCCGTGTATGTCTGACATGTTATGGCAATAAATGTTTCTTAATTCCTGACATGGGCAATAGAGCTGATTATGAAAAAAGACATCAGCTGATAAGTTGAAACCTTTATTCTCAGACACAAGTCTAGATTTTTTTTCCTCATGGGTTTTAGAGGTAAAGCTCATGTGTTTCGTGTTACCACATTTCTGGGCAGTTCCTTCAAAATACACGAAAACAGAAGTTCAGTGTTCCTCTGAAAAGTCACCATGTGAGCCATTATGCAAGAAGAAAAACAGGACCTTCAGAGTCATCAGATCAGCTGCAATTAAGTTAAGACTGGCATGTTATATTTCTGCCAAAACGTCCCCAAAAAATCCAAATATCAGATTCATAAGAAAACACTGCCACCGTATGTCGTGTTAGACGTGGCAAGTGAAACGAACCTCCTTACCGAGGAGCCGGCTGCTGTCTTGCAGCTGGCCGCCTTGTTTTTGTTCCAGTTCTTTGTCTTGATCCCGTACGCGGCTCGGAGGTGTTGCACCGCCACCAGACGCATCACGGTCTTCTCCGTGTCCTTCATCGCGCGCTGCTGACCGGGAAGCAGGCGAGCGGTGGTTCGCGGAGGGATCGGTTCAGACTTTCTGACTTTCTCCGAACATCCAAGTCATCCTCGCCTGTGTGCTGCTCGATAGACGTTCGGTCCCCCGGAAAACAGTGTATCCACTGTGACCTCCAACTGTATGAAAAACAGAGGGGGGTAAAGTCCCAAGAGGATGTTACGGCACGAATGACTTTGTGGAGGATCTATTTGTCGGCTAGCTCCGTGCTTCGGTTACGATGCGGTTAAGTTAGCTCCCTGACGTTAGCCGGCGAGGATAGCGCGTCGCATAAACAAAGCACATACAAAAAGAAAGAATAAATAAGAGTATTGATGTCACACGACTTACAATCGGCGGATCCCTCAACTCAACGGGTCATCTGTATGAACTGCATGGATTTATTTCGTTAGCTAGCCAGCTGCCTTGTGGCTGAGTCCGCTGCTCGGGTCGGTTGTTTCCGCAAAGCATTCAAACGGCTGCGCTCTCTGCGCTCCGTGCTGTGATTGGTCGGTAGCGGTTCGAATAACATTCTGCGGGGCGCTTGTTTTATAAACCACGGTCGCATCGTTGGGCGGAGCAGTTTGTTTTTGCCCAGTTAAAGTGGACGCAATATGTGTACCGGCTGACTCTGTAACTCAAAGCAGTCGCATCTTTTAAATGGAAGATTGGAAGACGTATTACTGTCATATTATTCACATTTTAACCACATCCACGTTTGTAACTGGCAATGCCCATATATATTTATGTAGCAGCGGGTGAACTCTTTTTTGTGTATTTATGAAATAAGCAGTTGTATTTACCCTCTGTGTACACCATATGATAATGCTTCTGAAAACAATATTTAGCATGAGACAACCTAAAAAATAATGAGAGGACTGAAACATCTGTGGAAATCTGTGTAATGGAACTTACCCTAACTTATGCCCTTCACTAGATCTTGGTATTATTATGTAACAAATAAATAACTTGATATAAAATGGATAAGTAAACTGTGAGTTATCTCAAGTAAAAGTGAAATTTGATATTCCACCACCAGGGGAAGCATCTCCGTAAAGGCATGTGAGAGAAGATGGACTGGCATAGGACACACTAATATGAGGTGTGTGCAGAGATCCCACATTATGTGTATGTTGCTGGAAGCAAACACAATAGAGGAGACACTCTCACCGTGGCTTATTTTTATTACAATAGAACAAACACATATATATACAGGAGACAAACGTACAAATGCATGGTCAAAAGGAGGTTGGTTGTGTGTTTAGAAGCATTTCCTGTGGACAATGGAGGGACCGGCCTCGTCATACTCCTGCTTGCTGATCCACATCTGCTGGAAGGTAGACAGGGAGGCCAGGATGGAGCCGCCGATCCAGACGGAGTACTTCCTTTCAGGTGGAGCGATGATCTAAGCAAGGCGTAGACGCATTTAGGTTTTAATGAGTCTTACATTTGGTTTGTGATTGAACGTAATGACTTAAAACCTTTTTAGTTCTCTCACCTTGATCTTCATGGTGCTTGGGGCCAGAGCTGTAATCTCCTTCTGCATGCGGTCAGCAATACCAGGGTACATGGTGGTACCACCGGACAGCACATTGTTGGCGTACAGGTCCTTACGGATGTCGATGTCACATTTCATGATGCTGTTGTAGGCGGTCTCATGGATACCAGCGGACTCCATTCCTGGTAGAAACCATGACAGTGAGTTTAGCGCCGAGAAAACAGTGTACATCAGAACTATCCACAACACGAACAGTGCGACCAATCGCTTACCAATGAATGAAGGCTGGAAGAGGGTCTCTGGGCAACGGAAACGCTCGTTACCGATGGTGATCACCTGACCGTCGGGCAGCTCGTAGCTCTTTTCCAGGGAGGAGGAGGAGGCAGCGGTGGCCATCTCGTTCTCAAAGTCAAGAGCCACGTAGCACAGCTTCTCCTTGATGTCACGCACAATCTCACGCTCAGCTACGGAGCAAAAAAGTTTGAGTCTTGAGAAACCGGACGCTTCCCCCTCATTAAACGTACCGTACTAACCGCGATGGCAAGGACCTACCGGTCGTGACAAAAGAGTAGCCACGCTCAGTCAGGATCTTCATCAGGTAGTCAGTCAGGTCGCGACCGGCCAGGTCCAGACGCATGATGGCGTGTGGCAGAGCGTAACCCTCATAGATGGGTACATTGTGGGTCACACCATCACCGGAGTCCAGCACGATACCTTCGGTGAGCAGAAAAGGACCCCGGTGTGTCAGCTACGTGTGCCTGCTGAGGTCCGTCCCATTCAAGTATGTCACGCGTCATGAACTATGCAGCGCTGCTGACGAGAGAGGTGTTATGCACCTAGGCCTCGACCATGAGGCAGGAATCTATCCGGCCTCAGAGTCTAAGTGTACAACGGTTTCTGCCTTTGCGCCACAACCTCTTCTTCTTTTAGCGCGTTGCTTAACCGACTACAGACCAGACACGGGTCCATTCGCTAAAAGCGGCGGGTCACTTACCGGTGGTACGGCCAGAGGCGTACAGGGACAGGACAGCTTGGATGGCCACGTACATGGCGGGAACGTTGAAGGTCTCAAACATGATCTGCGAGAAAAAACAAACGGAACGTTTTTTCTCAACCCAGGAGAAAAAATACGTCGAAGCGGATCGTAGGGGCAGTGGTCGTAAAGTACCTGGGTCATCTTCTCCCTGTTGGCTTTGGGGTTGAGGGGGGCCTCGGTGAGCAGGGTGGGGTGCTCCTCGGGGGCCACACGCAGCTCGTTGTAAAAGGTGTGGTGCCAGATCTGCCGCAGGGGAGAGAGACAGCAGCTGATGTCAGGAGCGGAACAACGCAACTGAATAAACAACAACCAGGTCCTCTGTGTACAAGCGGCTTTTACGACGGCTGGGGATCCTCAACGTAAACAGGTCACCGTCAACACGCACCTTCTCCATATCATCCCAGTTAGTGATGATGCCGTGCTCGATGGGGTACTTCAGGGTCAGGATACCCCTCTTGCTCTGGGCCTCATCACCTACGTAGCTGTCCTTCTGACCCATACCCACCATCACGCCCTGAGAGGAGAAGCACGAGAGGAACATAAGACTCTTTCTTATACCTCTGTAACTTTGTTTTTTTTAAGATGTCTTTTGTTTAGCTCACCTGGTGTCGGGGCCTTCCGACGATGGAGGGGAAGACAGCGCGGGGAGCGTCATCCCCTGCAAATCCAGCCTTGACCAAGCCAGAGCCATTGTCGCACACGAGGGCAGTGGTCTCTTCGTCGTCACACATGATTAGGCTTCACCGGGGCGGTCTAACATTTGAAGTGAGTATGAAGGGGGGGAGCAGGAGGTTTAGGATGAGATTCAGAAACAGCTGTCTAAGCTGCCTGTCATAGAACACATAGCTGTTATAATTGAACAACCACAGACACTTCATGGCCGGATCATTTTGTGATGAAGTGACTAGACCATAGACTCGTTTAATTAATAGAAGCATTTGCCGTGATGCAGTGTCTCTTTGAAGACCTGCTCTCGTAGCTGCTGAAGTTGGAAACACAAACACAGCCCATCTCAATGGGTCCTTTTTATAGAGAGCTAATTAGACGTGCCTGAGGTGCGTGCTATTTTGGTGCCAAACGTGCTGCACAACTGCTGATACCATATCACCGCCGCCGTGATTGTTCCTGGGACATCTCAGAGCTGCTGAGGTAGCACCAAAAAAGGGGATAACGGGGAAAGCTGAATATCTATTTTAAGCTCGGTACTCACGCTGTGCTCAACAGGGTGAAACAAATGACACTCGCATCTCGGATCTTGTCTGAGAGCCGTGCCAGCACACATCCGTCTGCACACCGTGGCACTTTAGTTTTACTACATGGCTCCGTGCCCCAGCTGCCGTTTAGCTTCATTCATTAGAGCCCGCGCGGTTACGGCGGACTTCTCCACATCTTTTATGTGCCGGTCCAAGTTATACTATGACGTCTTTGATTCCATCCACACCGTTCCACAGAAACGTTCTCTAGTATGAAGTGTTAGTCGCAGAAAATCATCACTAATAAGGCTAATTACAATGTCCTATGGCAGTCAACATAACATAACCAGTAAGTCCAGTTGTAACTGAAGCATTCGTGTCCAGTTAATCATTATAAACGTGAAAGCCATGAAGTTACATCATCCTTTCATTTGTTTAAGCCTCGTTAGTTTAAAAGACACATTAACTATGAAGAAACAAATCTCCCAAATGACACAAAAGTTAAAAGCAATTCAGATGAACAAGTGGTGAATGGACTCACCAAGGTGCACTGGTAGGCGGATGCTTCCACTGGTACAAAGACCGAGGGAGGCAAGAGCCCCTTAAATAAGACCCGGACTGGTTCTAGGGACCAGGGGCGGGGCCGGGGGTTCACAGAAGTCCAAATAAGAGCTGCCTTCAAAAATCAACGAGCCACACGAAAGTGGGTTTCACATACATGGATGGGACTTCCCAGACACTCTGACACAGTGATAAGAAAGGGGTGGTTGAGAATGAAACGTTATGAACTTTGAGCAATGCTTAATGAGATATTATTGGGATTATTGTATCATTTAAACAAGAGAACAATATGTACGTTATTGCAGTTCATTTCTTAAAGGAAGATAAAAAGTAATCTGCCTTTTTTATGATGAATGTATCTCTCATTGACTTTATGACACATGTAACTTTACGTCTTAAAACACTCTCGCGTGGGTGTTGCAGTAACTTTTCTTTAGCCCTGCAACCATAAATTAAGACACTTTGAATTTCTTCCAATCAGAGCTTTGAAATACTATGATTTCTGTTAATCTCATGGGTGACGTACGATCAACAAACATATCTCTCAGACGCTTTAATACGCTCAAGGGACCAACTCTGACGACCCGGTCGGGACGGCGTCACTCGTGTCTTGTTAAGGAGATGAAAACATTGCGAATGCCTGTGAACCGTGCTGCTGGTATGTGCACTGAGCTTCCTGGACTTGTGGAACAGCTGATGGTAACGCCAGCCGGCTCTGTGTGGGATCTGGCTGTCTGGGAGGCATGTGGTGTCAGTGCTCCCACCTGATTGGCCCGGCTGTCTCCTTTTAGGGTTATGGTGAGCAAGAGAGTCATTAATGAGCCCTTAGCCGTGAGACAGCAAAGAGGAGGTCCATATTTGTGCCACCCACTTTTCTATATATTAATGAGGTAATGCAGGAATGATACACACATTTGACAGATTATTTGTTGATGCCACATCATTCCCAAAGATGGTCACAGCGTTTGTGTTTTTGTGAGCTTTAAAGGAACAATCTGATTCAGGTTGAGGAATAATGACCCACAGGTCAAAGGGGGATGAATAATATGTGAAGTTATATAAAAGCTGGAGGTATGTGAGAGCATTCTTCTGCTCCACGCTGCCCCACCAGATAAAGAACCTTCTATATATAGCGGTGGTACCTCTTTATCTCCACAGATACATGTGGGAGCTGGATGCAACTGAAGCATCTCATAGGTATTTGAGTGCCAAAGAATAATGTCATAGATTGAATGCTGTTTTGATACATGAATTAAGGACACGTGGGCCAAGCAACAGCGGCATTTTGCCCCTTCCTTCTGTGAGCTCGCCAAGACCTCATGGAATTTCATGAATCATTGTCATTAAAAGGAGTGATTGAAATAGAAGAAAAAACATTTGGAAAGAGCCGAAGAGTCGGCAACCTCAACTTCGGGGGAACTACAAAAGCACCAGTATGTGGTGATGAGTTGACTATACATTTTACTTTACTGTTGAATATTATCTCATTGTTTATTATATCATCCCGGAACCAATATCACATCCCTATCTTAATTCATCTCTCAACAAAAATGCCTGATGTTCTATAACGCAGCAGCTGATGAAGCTTTTGATGAGTAAAGGTTAGAACTTAAGTGAGCACGTCATATGAGGTGCCACGGTGGTGAGAAACACACCGTACACTTGAAACAAAATCTGAATATTTTATAAAATGGAGTGATAAGACATCCTAACCGTAGCAGTTTGAGGGGGGCATGGTGGAGTTCACTCAAGTAATTGCAAGAAGACATTTCTCACACTAGATACACATTTCTTCTTACATTTACTTGAGTGAACCCCGTGCAGGATCAGCACCGCCCCCTGGAGGCCGTTCCTGAGAACCTTACGTGATGACGTAACACCTGCGACGCAGCAGGCACGCGCGGGCTAGCAGCAGCTGCTTGTCGCGGTCGTCCGTGTGCGGTGAGCTGCGTAATGACGGCCGGGCGACTTCCTGCCACGTTCGTTAGCTTTACCGAGTGAACGCGGGGCCGCGCTTTCTCCTCCTTCTCCTCCTCCTTCTCCTCGCCTCTGCCGGCCGCGAGGGAGCGACCCTTCGGCGGGACGACCGCCATGTAGGCGAGGCAGGGGAATGAGCCGTCAGCGCGCTCCTACGGAAGCGCCAGAGGAGCGCTCGGTCCAGCAGGAGAACGAGCTGCAGGCGCTCGCGTCCATCTTCGCGGATGACTTCGTGGATCTGCGCGACAAGGACCCGTGGAAGGTAACGGCGGCCGGGAGACGTGAGCGGAACGCGACCCGTAGTTATCCGGGGCCGCCGTTTGCGTCATCATCGGCTGTGTTTTCAGGTTAAAAGGCCTCCAGAGGTGCACCTCTGCCTGCGGCCAAACGGGCTGAGCAGCGGGCGGGAATGCTACGTGACCGTGGACCTGCGCGTCAAATGCCCACCGACGTACCCAGACGCGTGAGTGCTGACCCCTGACCTTTACCCATGTAGTCACTAAGGCCTTTGCAAGGTAACCTCGTATCACAATGTTTAATGTGAGGCGAAGTGCTCCTAATTCATTAGTGAGCACATGCCTGGGAACGTAAAGTTTATTGTAAAAACAAGATCTTTACGTTGTTCTTAGGGAATTCTTATTTCATAAAACCAAACATTCGTGACAGTGCTGTATTTTAGATGAGCTTTTGTTTTTTTTTGCATTGTCTTTGTTATTATCTGAACAGAAATCCAATGTGGATGGTTAAATGTCATCTCCGTGATCATTCATTCTTGGTCATTTGCGTCTTGTGGCACCGACAGGCCTCCGGAGCTGCAGCTGAAAAATGCCAAAGGTCTGTCAAATGAAAACCTCCAGAACCTTCAGAGTGAACTCGCTAAGCTGGCGGATGCACGATGCGGGGAGGTGAGGATGCGTGGACGCGCAGATACACAGTATGTCTAGACCAGTAGTTCACAAACAGGCAAGTGCAAACAAGTGGTAGAGATAGTGCACTATATCATATGGCTGGACGTAAGCAATACAAATCAAAGGGAATAAATCTAGTGGACCCGACGCGACATGCGTTCGTACGTCATCAACTGGTCTGAACGCAGCTGCTGCTGTTGACTTGCCCTACCTGTTCACCTAGGTGATGATTTACGAGCTGGCGGACTACATCCAGGGCTTCCTGAGCGAGCACAACAAGCCGCCGCCGAGCTCCTTCCACGAGGAGATGCTGAAGAACCAGCGGAGACAGCAGGAGAAACGAGACCAGGAGGAGCAGCAGAAGGTGGACCAGCAGCGCAAGCGGGCGGAGGAGATGGTTAGGACTTCTACTGGGGGGGGGTTACTTTTGTGCAAATGTTATTTCTTAATTCAGTTATCTGTGGAATTAAAATTAAATCACGATGACTCATCAACGAAAGAATAAACCCTATTCATATATAACTACCCACCCTGTTGGTATTATCGTAATAGCTCCAGCAGAACAGGAAGTGGACTGAGGCATGTTTTTGTTATTGTAGGAAAAAGAGATCATGGCTGAAATCCAACGAAGAGAGGAGGAGAAACGAGATGAAAAAAGAAGAAAGGAAATCGCCAAACAGGTGTCTGCACCATTTCCACCGATCTCCTCAGAGAAGCAGCTAAACACCACATTGTATTCTATGCAGAAAAATCACATGGATAAAAGGTCTATATTCACAGGAACGACTTGAGAGCATTGAGCAGCTGGACTTCGCGAACGTCTCCCCCCTCGGGAAGAGCCCGCCCAGCCCCGGCGCCGCTCCTCCCGAGCTGATGGAGGCCAAGAAGGCGGCAGCCAGCCGCCGGCGGACTACCTCAAACACACGGCACAGGTACACGGCGAACCGGCCGCTTCTCCCCCCCCCGTGTTGAAGAAGCGTCGATGCTTAAAGCTGCGTCCTGTTTCCCTCCCCAGACGTGACACCGTTAACGAAGACGCCCCTCGCTCGCGAGAGCTTCTCCGCTTCTCCAGCAGCGCTTTCGGAGAGCTTGTGGTCCACAGGGGGAAAAGCTTAGGTGAGCTTGGGCTCGGCTGTCTTGAGACCTCGCCAACGTGGCTCAATCCCGGTGACCCGTCTGTACGCTCACGACCGCGTGTCTCACACCGACAGGCGTCAGCGAGCGGCTGCGCCGCAGCGTTCACCACGGGTTCGAGGCGAACTCTGGCGACTTTGCCGTGATCTACGAGTGGTCTCTCCGCTGGAACAAGAAGATGGGCAAGTTCTTCACCAGCCAGGAGAAAGGGAGGCTCGAGAGCTGCAAAAAGCAGGCAAGTAGTGTCTCCGTTGCAAAATCCACGCGCCGAATCACAGTCTCTTCTTCTGAGAGACCATTCTTCTGATTTCCCGAGTAGATCCAGGGGGCGGAAGCCGAGTTCAACTCCCTCCTGCGGCTGGATCACCCCAACTTGGTGCGCTACATGGCGATGAGCTCCACCGAGAAGGAGGACTGCCTGGCGGTCAACCTGCTGGTGGAGCACGTGGCCGGCTTCAACTTGACCCGGAGCCTCGTCGCAAACACCCCGCTGGCCACGGACAAGCTGTGCCACTACGCCGCCCAGCTGCTGGCCGCCCTCGACTACCTGCACGCCAACTCCGTGGTGCACAAGCAGCTGGCGGCCTCCAGCGTGCTGGTGGACTCCGAGGGCAACGTCCGACTGACCGATTACAGCTTGTCGAGGAGGTTTGCCGACATGTGCAAAGAGGACATTTTTGAGCAAGCCCACGTGCGTTTCTCGGAGGACGCGGCGATGCCGATGAAAACAGGCAAGAAGGGCGACGTGTGGAACTTGGGCCTGATGCTTCTGGCGCTGAGTCAGGGGAAAGAGACGCAGGAGTATCCAGTGACGGTGCCCGCCAGCCTGCCTGCAGACTTTCAGGATTTCCTCCACAAGTACGTACGGATGGATGGATGAACACCATACTGTCACTTTTATACTTTCTCTGTAACTGTTATTGTCACAGTTGGTGTTACATGCAGATTGATTTTGAAAAGCATGAACACAATTATGACAAATTAATGTAATCATCATTGAAATAGCGCTGACGCTGTTTATTGTCACTCCTGATTGGTCATCATCATCATTTTGTGGATCGTTTTGTTTGACCGTCCGATTGCTTTACTGTTTAAAATAGTTTTTTTTTTTAATAAAGTTGTTTCATTTAGATCATTCAGGCATTTCCCTAATTATGGTTATGTGGATTCGTAGTGTGGACTAAAGTGCGTCCTTTTATGTTGTGTCGAAGGTGTCTGTGCCTGAATGACGCTGAGCGCTGGACCGCTCAGCAGCTTTTGGACCACGCCTTCCTCAAGCCTCCATCGCCGAAACACCTCCCGCTGCACCGCAATTCCAGCCCGGAAGGTATCGAACACGTCCATGAAACCGTCTGAATGATGTGGACGATATATTCTAAACTTAGTGTTTGTTATTCTGCAGAGGCAGCAGAAGTTAAACGTAGATGAGTAAATGAGAGAGATAAACTCCAACAACGTGGTTCCTTAATGTTTTTCGTTCATCTCAGTTCCCGCCGTGGACTTCCCTTCGTCCGTTATCCCGCGGAGCCACATCCCTTATGCTCCGTTCAGCTCCGGGGTGGAGAGGCAGTTTTCTCGCTACTTCAATGAGTTCGAGGAACTCCAGCTCCTTGGAAAAGGAGCCTTTGGCGCTGTGATTAAGGTAAGCTCTTCTCCAGAGGGCCAGAGAGCTTTCCACTCGGGCAGAGAAGGGATCTGCTGCAAATTCTCCCGCGTCCACTTTTTGTTTCTCCCGCCTCGCCAGGTCCAGAATAACCTGGACGGCTGCTACTACGCCGTGAAGCGCATCCTGGTCAACCCGGCGAGCAAGCAGTTCAGGCGGATCAAAGGCGAGGTCACGCTGCTGTCGCGCCTCAACCACGAGAACATCGTGCGGTACTACAACGCGTGGATCGAGCGGCACGAGATCCCCCCGTCGGGGTTGCTGAGCAACGGCGACAGCTCCGAGGCCGCTTGGAGCGCCGGCGACAAGTCCCCTCAGCGCAAAGAGCCGCCGCGGGGGGTGGGCGGGGGCGCCGGCGAGCCGGGCGACGGCGTGGAGGACGCCGCGCCTCCCCCGGCCCTGTCCAGCTCTGTGGAGTGGTCCACCTCCATCGAGAGGTCATCCAGCGCCAAATGCAGCGCGCCCCAGTCGAGTGATGAAGAGGATGATGACGACGAAGATGTGTTTGGTGCCTCTTTTTTGTAAGCGTCTTTCTTCAGTGAATCCACCGACTTTCGCCTGCTTCAAATCCTCACGCATTGCTCGCGTATTATTATTATTTTTTTCAGGCCGTCAAATAGCGACTCGAGTAGTGACATCATCTTCGACAACGGCGACGGCAGCACGGGCGACATGTCGCAGGTTTGAGCGCCCGTTGGAGTCGTGATCGGTCGTGCGCCGGTGGTGTCGTGCGCGGTGCAGCTAACGGGTTGCTCTGCCCACGCAGGTCGAGCCCAGCAAAAGGCCGGCGACGGACACGGCGGAGAGCGCGGACTCTGAGCGACCTCAGCGCATAGCGCATTACTTGTACATACAAGTGAGCGTCACGCCAAAGCGCCGTTCTTTGCCACCAGAGGCCTCTGCCTCGCGTGTAATGCGTGTCTTCTGTTCCCGGCAGATGGAATACTGTGAAAAGAGCACTTTAAGGGACACAATAGATCACGGGCTGCACCAGGACCACAATCGCCTGTGGAGGCTCTTCAGAGAGATTCTCGATGGCCTCGCTTACATCCACGAGCAGGTGTTTGATGTTTGTGTGTTTGAGGTTTGCAACATGGGAAGGAAAAAACTAAAAAACGAAGGCGTGTTTTCAATTATCTCTTTTAGGGCATGATTCACAGGGACCTGAAGCCTGTCAACATCTTCCTTGACTCGCACGACCACGTGAAGATCGGGGACTTTGGCCTGGCTACGGACCATCCCGCTAATGTGGTATGCCAAGTCTTGTCTTGATAGCTCGGCTTAACGTGTTTAAAATGTGTAACTCCGGCGGTGAAATGGTTTACAGGCTGCAGGTAAATGTGAAGCGGAGGAGAGCGGCTCGGCAGTCAAACCGGACCCAACAGGTGCGCGCAACATTCCCGCGGTGTGATCCGGTTTTGTCTCGCGTCTGCTCTCCCCTGACGCAGCGCTGCTGCTTTTTGCGCCAACGTTCTTCAGGTAACATGACGGGCATGGTCGGCACGGCGCTCTACGTCAGCCCGGAGGTTCAAGGAACCACCAAAGCCAACTACAACCAAGTAGGATTCTGATTTAAAACCAAATCCTTGCCTCCCATGCGGCTGGTGTCCGTGCTCGTTTTTGAGCATCTGCTAATGCTCCGACCTCTCCTTCATCCCGCCCAGAAAGTGGACCTGTTCAGCCTGGGCATCATCCTGTTCGAGATGTCCTACCGGCCCATGACCACGGGGGCCGAGCGCATCTCTGTCCTGAGCCTGCTGCGTGCGGTGCGTCCGTCCGTCCGTCCTTCGCCCACCGGGAGCCGTCTGGGTTGCACGCAGGGGCTCGTTGCAAAGCGTTTCTCACCTCCTCTCTTTTCACGCTGCAGGAGCCCATGAACTTCCCCGAGGACTTCACCGCGTACGAGCAGGGAACTCAGGTGAGGACGCCGGAGCACGACCTCTCGATGCGGAGCGATGGAACGGCTCGCTTTCATCCCGTCTTTCCAACCGTCAGAGGAAAGTGATCGAGTGGCTGCTGAACCACGACCCGGCCCTCCGGCCCACCGCCCAGGAGCTGCTGAAGAGCGAGCTGCTGCCCCCGCCGCAGATGGAGGAGTCGGAGCTGCACGAGGTGCTGCAGCACACCATGGCCAACATCAACGGCAAGGCCTACCGCACCATGGTTGGCCAGCTGTTTGCCCAGAACACCTCGCCGGTCATGGATTACACCTACGACATAGACCTGCACAAGGTCTGCTTTCTTTTGTCTTGCATGAGACCGGTGCAACACAAGACTTTTAACATTAGATGTGTTTGCTTTTGATTAGACAAAGCGTGTGTGGTTTATGAGACATGATTTATACGAGACCAGGTAGAAGGTCATGTGTCGTTTGTTTAAAAAAAAAAAAAAAAGCAGTTCTGTCTACTCAGATGTTCCCCGCTCGCCCTGCAGGTGTCACTGCGGACACACGAACGGCTGCAGCAACACCTCAGTGCTGCTTAACTCGTCTGGTCTGTGCGACCGACCGGCAGAAGGTCTGGTAGTGCTTAATCGATGTCTCCTGATCCCTAACAGAGGCGGTTTTGTTTGGTCTCCCTTCAGGGCAGCTTCAGCTTGAACAGTGCCAAATTGCAGCAGCATGTGTACGAAACGATCACCCGGATCTTCAAGAGGCACGGTGAGTGCGCTGGTTGGGCGCGCGTGAGTCTCACACGGCGTCCCCGTCGGGGTGACGGGTTACGCTTCCCCGCGGCACACGTCGCGGTAGCTCACGCCGTTTGATTTCAGGTGCGGTGCGTCTCCAGACGCCGCTGCTCCTGCCGAGAAACAGGAAGTTGTACGATGGCAGCGAGCCGGCCTGCTTCATGGACCACAGCGGAATGCTGGTTACGCTGCCCTACGACCTTCGCGTGAGTCCCGACGTGCGCATAACACCATTTACACAGAAATCGGCACACGCACACAATCAGCAGCCGCCTCGAGCTCCTGCTGCTTCAGGAGACCCCGAGGACTAAATGGTTGTTTCCACAGTGTGATAGATTACAGCCCGGCGTGCACCAACTTCACCGTCATTACGTGTCTCAACTCTCTGTCTACTATAGATGGCGTTTTCGAGATTCGTCGCTCGCAATAATATAACTCACCTGAAGAGGTAAAGTTAAATGATCGAACAGATCTGTATGTATTTTATTTTGTCCTGCAAGGTTGTTTTTTTGTTTTTGTAGTTGCCGTTAGGTGATGTTTTTGTGAAAAATGCAATGACTGATTACATTATCTGGTATTTATTCATTGAATTCACCGCCAGGAACTGACATTCATGTTGTAAAAAAAACAAAACCAACACCAGTGTTTCTTTGCCACCTCTCTCAAGGTACAGCATCGAGCGAGTATTCCGCCCCAGGAAGCTGGATCGCGCGCACCCAAGGGAGCTTCTGGAGTGCGCTTTTGACATCATCACGCCCGTAACCAACAGCCTGCTGCCCGACGCCGAGACCATCTACGCCGTCTCTGAAATAGTCCAGGAGTTCGCCGCGCTCCAGGTCACATGAACCAGCTGTGTTTAAACGACCCGGCGATCTGCCGGCTTGTGCCGCGCCGCCTCCTCTTGAGGTTGTTGACGGGCTGTACGCGCCGTTGTTCTTTTTTTTATTTTCCTATCGCCGCATGCCGTTTTCTCACTTCCCACCGACATTCCTAACATACCAGACTACGTGTAAGCCTGACAGATTCACACCATATTTATTATTCGCAAAGAATATCTGTAATGCGCAGCTCTGTGCACTTCCTTCCTCGCTGCCGAGTACAATCGATATATCCTGTCCACACGCCTCAGTGTGCAGGCGCAGCTGCCTCTGCGTGAACCCGGAGACCGGCCTCCGGGTCGTCCCTCGTTGATCCCGTTTCTGATCCCCGTCCGCCACCCTGCTCTTTGTGTGAAAGCTCTTAAGAATATGTGCGTCGGACGGAATGAGAGGGCGGCCGGACACAACAGTCATTACTCAGCGAGGCGCCCGTTGAACAGCAGTGCTCTCGTTTTTTTTTTTTTTTTTTTGTTACTGTAATTGCAGCAGGGAGGGTTAAAGGCGTGTTTCTGTGACTGCAGGAAAGGAACTATAACATTTACCTGAACCACACCAGCTTGTTCAAGGCCATCCTGCTCCACAGCGGAGTCCCCGAGGACAAGCTGAGCCAGGCCTCCACCATCCTGTGTGACGCCATGGTCAGTGCAGTTCACACGTGCATCACAGATGTTACTCGCGTCGCCGTTCCTGATATGCTGTTATGAACATTTACAATAGTGCTCTGACTGAATGTAGCAGTGGTAACGTTCCAGGCTCCCTTTTCGCCCCTTGTTTTTTTCTACAGAGCGAAAAGCTAACCAAACGTGAGGTGGAGGCAAAGTTCTGCAACTTTTCACTGTCAACCAACAGCGTGAGTCCTCCGGGTGAACGGACCTCCTGGGAAAACAATTAGTGGACTTAGTTCCTGCTCGTAAACGGCGCTGTTGCGTCCAGTTGCAGACGCTGTACAAGTACATAGAACAGAAGGGGAATCTGCAGGACCTGGCGCCGCTACTGACGTCACTCACCAAACAGAAGACCGCCGTCACCCAGCTGGCCAAGCAGGGCCTCAAGGACCTGGAGGAGGTCACGGCGCTGCTGCGCGGTCTAGGAGTCAAGCTGCAGGTGAGTTGGATTCTGGGGTAAGAGACGTGGTGCGTTTTCTCACGCCTTTTCAACGCGGCTGTATTCTCTCTGTAGGTGGTGGTCAACTTGGGCTTAGTGTACAAGGTGCAGCATCACTCCGGGATCATCTTCCAGTTCGTGGCTTTCATCAGGAAGCGCAAGCGAATCGTTCCGGACATCCTGGCTGCTGGGGGACGCTATGACCACTTGGTAGGTATTCGGTCCCAGCAAAAGTCTGCACCGATTGAAAGGTTTCCCTCCACTCGTGCATTTATTTTGACCATATTTCTTCTTCCGCCTGTATTCCAAATGCCGCAGTCTACCTGATTAACTTTTAAGGGGCTTTGTTCTCTGTGTTGCTAGATCGTGGAGTTTCGAGGGCCAGCTTCCACCGCGCAGGTGCCCTCTGCAGTCGGGGCCAGTGTGGCTCTAGACAAAGTCTGTGCTGCCATGACCAACATGGAGGAGCCAGTGAGAGAGACACACACACACACACACACACACACACTGAGATCTGACATTCCTAATTATTGTGATGAAGCAGCAGCAGACAGCTGCATGTTTAATGATGCCTTATCACAGCAGTTGGCTGCCACACAGCCAATTTTAGAAACACATTAATCACTATGATCACAGTGAGTCTTGACGCCATGGAGTTATTTTTGCAGGTCTATCATTTTTTTTAAATTATTTTCTATCCTGTGAAATGATGTGCGAGTAGGTCTCCAAAGAAAGGCAAGTTACTTTTACTTTACAGGGTTAAGTCTTTATTCTTTACTCTTTGTCTCAGCCATCAGTGAGCTGCTGCGATGCTCTGGTGGTCCCAGTCGGACAATCTTCGATGTCTCGAGCCATCAGTGTGGTCCAGAAGCTGTGGAGCACCGGCGTCTCTGCAGACATCGCCTACGACGTCTTACAGGTGAGCAGCCTTCCAGAGAGACCCCGTGAATTGTGTGAATGGGTTCAGACGAGCGGTCATTTCAAGGCAGTGTTGAGTTAACAGCGTGGAGTTGTATTTTCAACGAAGTTTTGTTTATCGTCTCCAACCATTTTTTGTATATAAATCTTGCATAAGTCTTGATTAGTTCTGCAGAGCCAATGTCTTCAACATTTTCAAGCAGTCTTTCCCTTTTGTTTTGTTCTTGCTCAGCTTGTTTCTTAGTTGGGGAAAAAATAACGGTGCTGTATTTTTTTGGGGAGAGAAATCCCAAAGATTAAAAATGTGCGTTAGTGCTGCAAAAATGCAGTCACCTAAAACCTAGTCACGCAAGAGCCATTAAGGCCCGAGCCTGAATTCCTGTGGGCTCAAGGAAGCAGAGTCCACTTCAGTCAGTCACTCCCTCGCTGTTGTTTCCGGACATGCGAAAAAGAAGGAATCTGCAGGGAGGACGTAGCTGCTCCATGTGGTCCAAGCGTTTGTTTGTGTTCACACACTAGCGGTTGTTTAACTGAGCCCTACGGTTTGTTGTACGTCAAAACTCCACCACGTCTGTGTCCTTGAGTGGGGAATTAACCGTTGTTTTTTTTAAATGGGTGATTTCCCCTGTCGGGGCGTCACCCCTCCTCCAGGGGGCGACACCTGTCTCCGGCTCCGGGGGGGAAAATGCCAGCAACGGATTTATCGCGACAGCATCAGAAATAGTAAACATCCCGCAGGGCTCACCGGCCATATTAGGACAATCATGGGGCAATAATCGACTGGAGTCATCTGTTGTACAAGCTTCCAGTAAACCTCCTGTAAAAAGCTCTTTTTAGGGCAACGCTCCAACTGAGATCAGTCCCTTCAAAGGCAAGTTATTTATCTTATGGTCCAGAACTCCTGGTGCCACGCATCTGTCACATTCTTCATGCTTATGTGACAAGCTGGTCTCAGCCTCGCGCTTGTGTCTCGCTCTAAAAGGCCTCCCCGGGCGTATTGCTGCGCCAACACGTCCGTGTGTGTGTGTGTGTGTATATATACGTTTCGCTTCAATGGGTTTGGCCTTTAATGGTGGTTTATTGTCATTTGTACTGGCACAGGACACCGGTGATTGGCTGCCTTCATTCCCCATTAGGAGTCCTGAGAAGCTTGTAGGGAAGGTTGCATTTGGCAGAAAACAAGCATTATGTGCAAATAGTCAGCCGCGTTTGTGCGTGTATTTTTTTCATTTTGCATGCAGGCAGCGCCTCGACCAGTTCGGACCTCCTGGTCCAGCCCCCCCCCTCACTCTCCCCTCGCCAGACTTTCGTTAACACCTTTCGCGCGCTGGCCTCTTAATGGGCCCAAATCTGCAGCTTTAATTCATCCTCAGGAGACGGTTCCCCTCTTTTTAGCTTTTTATTAGCCAAATATGGCAAACCTTTTCCACATGCTGTCAGCTTAGGCGTACGGCCCAGAGCTGCCCGACGGCCAGTGGCTTACCTTTGACTTAATTTGTTCAGTCAATGGGCGAGCTGTGCGAAGAGAGGAAGTCTTAGTGCGAACATGATGACGAGGCAAATTGACACACGCACGCGCGCGCTCGTAGTACACAGGAGGATTTGTTCTGCTCCGCCGTTAGCTCGCTGAGCGGAGCAGCCAGATGGAACTACAGGGCTTAAGTTGGTGTGAATCAATGGGGCTGACCCAAATGCACACACACACACACACACACACACTCGTGGTCGAATGGATCACCTTCCAATCTGGTTCCAAGTTAAACCGCCATAAAACAATTTCTGACGCCGTGGGTCCGGCGTTGCCCCAGAATGAGCTCTCATTTTCCAACCTAAACATCAAACTTGACGTGTTGTTCTTTTACGCTTTAATGGAAGCGCGTATGACGGCAGCGAGCCTTCAGCAGTAACTCAGCTGTGACTGGGGGTTCGGCGAACGCCTCCCTCTGGACTCCTCCCGCTGCAGCCGCCATCTCCGAGACCCAACTGTAAAACATGGGGGAAGGTCATCTTCAAGCCAACTAGAGATTTTTTTTTTTTCCCCAGCAGAGTTGCACCCTTGCACCCCCGCGGTGTGGCTTTTGTAACTCGGCCTTTTGTCGTGTCGTGTGTTAGTCTCAGGACACGTTGATGGAGCACTGCAGGCTGGCCGCCATCAGCTGCATGGTCCTGGTCTCTGACAAGGAGGGAAACTACGTGAAGGTAAACCCCGCCACATTTTAAGAAGGTCCCCTTTTTCTTGCTTAAGAAGATTGCGGATTGTTTGGATGGGAGCGAGTTATAGAGCCGTTGTCTTCGGCGGCCTATGGTAATTGCGTCTGGTGTCTTCAGGTGAAGTCCTTCGAGAAGGACCGACAGTCGGAGAAGCGGATCCCCGAGTCGGACCTGGTGGACCACATCATTCAGAAATGTCGAACCAAATTCTTTGAGGAAAGAAACATCAGGTAGAGACGCTGTGATTTTAACGAGCTGCTCCGATGTCTGCGTGATGTAACGCGGCTGTTCTTATGTGACGTTGTCCTTGTGCCCGGGCAGAGAAACCTCTGACAGCATGTCCCAAAACCCTAAAGGATCATCGCTCAACACCACAGGTATGATGTCCACGTGCTCGTTACAACTGAAACGTTGCATCGTTGTTAACTGAAGGGGTCGTTGTCAAAGGTCACTCCAACCTCTGCCGTGCCGCCCCACCAACAGTCAACAAAAGGGTTCAATTGGATTGATTAGCTGTTTGAAGTTGTAAACATAAAAAGCCTCATGATTGGATGAAATTCTCTCCCTTAAGGCTCTTCAGAACAGTACGGGAGCAGCAGCACCACGAACATTAACGTCAACGTCATCAGCCCGGAAAAGGTTTCTTCCAACGCCAGACGCCGCTACGAGACGCAGGTTTCTGATGCACGCGTGTCCCCTGCGCAGAGGATTTTATTCCATTTCATTAATAAAAAGATACGACCGGGTTCTGCGAGGCATCCGAATGTGGTTAAGAAATAATCTGAAAGTCACAAGCTGTCACTATGGATCATTGAGCCTTTGCACCAAAGATTGAAACGCTTGCATGTGGCAACATTTAAGGTCCCATTTCTTCTAATTTCACCCTCTCTTTCAGATCCAAACCCGATTACAGAATCTCGGCACCAATTTGCAGAACAAGAGCAATGACATTGAAGTTCTGGCAGTAAGTCATTTGTTCGTTTCCCTGTTTATCTCAGCTCCTGTTCTCCGCTCTCCCTCCGTATCTCCTGAATTCATGTGTGAAATCACAGAGCGGGGAAGAGCCGCTTGATGGCTGAAACCGCAAACATCAGCGGGACGGCCCTTTTTATAGTTTTTTAAAATTTGCCCCGGTGCTAAAATCCCCTGCTGGAGGTTAAGAGGGCTGCGAATCCTTTGCAGGCGCTACAGAACAATGAACACTAAACCGAAGGCCGCGTCATTTTGGGGGATGTAAGTTGCCGCCATATTTAAGAGTTTATTTGTGGCCAGATATTTTCAAAGCAAAGCCTCCTTGAAGCGTCTCATTCACCATGTCGCTGCATATTCCAAATGCATTTGTCGTCAGTGTTGGGTTCTGGATTGCATCGGCAACGCAACAGCACATGCATTGAAACGTGACCGTCTTGTCGGTTACCTCTTACCGAGGCGTCTGTGAGCAGCCTGCTTTTCCATCAGCCAGACCGGAAACCACTCGCTCTCCGACGATGAACCCAGGAGGCCGTTACACTTCCTGTAGAAGGGACCGAGTGCTTTCAAGCCTGCGGGAGCATCGAATTATAAGTCGTTTTCCATACGAGTGGGCTGGATTATCTTGTTTGGAAATAATTACGCAACGGTTGATATTTTTAGCTCGCTTTTATAAATACGTTTTGTGGAACATGAGATAAGGCTCCATTGTGTTGTTGTGTGACCCAGCTTTTCTTGTATCCCACAGGTGGACCTGCTGAAGGAAACGCTCGTCCACTTCCTGTCCCTGGAGGTTGGTTCCTTACTCTCTACATCAAGACCATTTGCAGAGTTAATAAAAGGCCGCGTCCTTAATGAAGGGTGGGAGGAGAAAGTGGGGGGAAAAACCGACCGATAGAGGTCAACGTCCCAGACAGGAAGACGGGATCCCGTCTCCTTCCTCGGAGAGCGGAGTGAGGGAACACCCCTCGCTTCTTCCAAGAGTCTGACCCGCACGGCGTTAACAAGGCTCGCATATGGGACGGACGCGTAACTACGGTTAACAAAAGGCATACTAGAGGTGTGACAAAGGCTGCACTCATAAAAAAAAAAAAAAAAAAAAATTATATTGTGCCAAGAAAGAGGAAGAAAGCCAAACAACGCTCTGAACGCCACCCTCCACAAACGAACAGGCCACCTACACGGTTCCCCCCCTTTAGCACGTGTCAGAGAAAACACACGAGGTGCGTAAAAACACACAATGCACAGTGGGTGTTGCCAGGCGTGCAGGAAAGACCTGTTTAATATATAACAAATGACCCCAAAGTCACACAAAGAGCCAACTGAGGATTTGTGCCTCTGCTGCAACTCAAAGCCTGCAGGTGAAAACCCCCAATTTACGCCTCCACTATTTGATCTACTTTTGTTGGCAAACACGACGGGGCTGAGACACCGCGAGGCGCCTGCAACCATTCTGAGATCTGCTTTGCACGTGCCGTTTAGTCTGCTAACTTTCGCTCTTCACTTTGTTGCATTCACTCCTCCTCCTCGTCCAGTTCGATAGCGAAGAGCAGTTTAACAGCAGCGTGAAGACTCTGCTGAATCGCCTCCCCAAGCAGCGCTACCTCAAGTCCATCTGCGAGGAGATCCACCATTTCAAGATCATGAAAAAGTGAGTCGTGTGTGTGTGTGTGTGTGTGTGTTTCCATCCACTGCTGGCTGACTGAGGTAAACAACAGGGACACTTCTTCCTTTTTGTCGCTCCAAAAGCCGCGATCATACCGCTTCAATACCGATAACTACCGCCTTAACGGAACATGAAATCCTCACACGATGCCATTTCCTGCAGTGAAATCTGGAGAAGGATTTGCCTTATTTGGTCCTCGGGTGTCCGTCGCCTAACACCCGGGCGCAGGGTGTAGTTAACTCCATCCGCTGTGGTTTGTGACGGAGCGCTTGGTGTCCCGAGCCGCCCTGCAGAACGCATCTCAGGCGCTCGGGGTGTGACCTTCCAGCGCTGTGACGCTCGTGCGTGCTCGTAAAGAGCAGAACATATTTTTCTCATTCATGATTGAGACGGTAACAAACAAAAATCAAAGCTGCTTTCTGCTTTTTCCCGTCCGCCTCTCTGCAGCGGTTGGTTTTAATTTCCTGTCTGAGGGGGGGGGAAGAAGCCTCCTCTCTTGATAAATGACCGGCACAGAGGCAACAATGGATAATATTCAGCATGTGTTTGTTTGGTTGTTTTCATCGAATGTGGGGCAACGGCAACCGAGGCCAGATGAGTCGGCTCGAGGGCTCACGCGTTCACCTGGCTGCATAAACCGCAGCTTTTCCCTTCAGCCAAAACTACTGAGAAGACCTGTACGTGTCCCCAGTCACGCTGGAGCTTCGGCATGAATTGGCTGCGGCTGGTCTGAAGGCTACTTATTTATTCTAAATGATAGCAGAACTTGCTATCTGTGTTACTTGCTATCCTGTGTAGTTTTTCCTCGAGTAATCTGAAAATAAAACCAACCTTCCGGCTGAATTTTCCATTTGGAAATCCCCCGTAACATTGTGTTAATCTGCGGTCCGCTTGCAGGGTGGCTGTGGTGATCTTGTACAGCTACAAGGACGACTACTACAAGATCCTTCTCTGAAAGCCCGACGGCAGCAGCGGCCTGCTGCTTCTTTCATCCTCGGACCCGCAGCAGCTCCGTGGAGACGGACGGACCCGTCGTCGCAAAATCTAAAGCTTTCCACAAAGCGTCCCAATTCTTTCCCAGATCAACGTTGACCAAAGGACTACCGGAAGTACGGCTCTCCTAGAACTTTGTATTTTTTACTGAACATTATGGGTCACAGAGGCGGTACGTTTATTTCTTATGAACAACAGGATGGATAGTTGAAATAAATCAACTTTTTCCACATGGAGGCGTTTTGTGTGTTTTAAACATTCTGCCCTGATGATCGAGTATGTTAAGCTGATGCTTATACTCCTTTAATCTCACCATTATAAATGGAGCTGTTGTGCAAATAGCACTACTTCTGCTCAGTCCAACAGCATTTGTCCTTCAAGGCCTGGGAACCGTCTTAAGTTTACTCGATTGATCCCTCCGGAGGAGCTTCCTCACCTTGAAGTTTACGAGCAAGCTTTGACGGACGAGTCCAAACAGCAGCGCCGTCGCCCCGCTGGATGATCCAGGTTTCCAGGTCTGTTTTATGAGCGCTTTGCACAGGTGAGGTGTCCTCGCTCACAGAGAACACAACCACTAAACACATCTGCAAGTGCTGCTGAGGGAATAAAGTCCCATTTAAACCCACAATTGTACGTGTTAGGTAAAAAATTTTTTAAAAAAAAAAGCATCATTGGGCCACTTTGGTTCAAACATTTATTTTTCAAAATAAGTGTAAATGTTACAGTTCATTCATCTAGGAAACATATTTACAAGTTTTGCAGCAACAAAATAAATAAGTTTGTATAGGATATAGCAGATAGAAATGGTAGATAGTCTACAATGTACAGCAGCTTTGGCTACCAACAGTTCATTTTTCAAAAAAGAAAAACGCAAACTATAGTTTAGTAATAAATAAAGCTATGTGAAAAAATAAATAAGGTACTCTTCGGTCCTACTAATTTAAACTACTTTTTTTTTTTTTTCCTTTTCCTTGTTTACGGATAGAAGAAAAGAATTGCGTAAGCTTTTACAGTCGCCTCTTCATTTTTAAAGCACATGATCATGAATCAAACGGACACAAATCTACTCTACGACTTACTAAAACACTTCAATACGAATTGGCCTCAAAACCACTTTTGGCATCGGACAGTTCTTCGTATCGAGAAATTGGCAACGCACTGAGAACTGCGATCCGAAACCCCTTTTCCTGTGAAACCCCCCCGTCGGTTGTGCAACGCTTCTCAGATCCTTCACTGTGCTCATCAGACTTCAGCTGCAACCTCGGGTCACTTGAGTGGTTTAACATCTCTGGGCTTAATATGCCTTCGAATCCCCGTCGAGGGACTTCAGCCCTACAAGAATCCTGCAGGCAGCTCGCTCTAAAAATAAAAGGTTCTTCAAACAAAAGTGCTACGTCTCTTTTAAAATGCTGTGTGAAGTGTTGATGAGAACCATCGGCTACGTTTCAACGTCGGGTGACTATATTACCGCTTTCCGATTCCTCCATGAGCAAACACAGGTATTTAATGTCAACAAGCGATGCATTAAGGCGAAAGAATTAAGGCTTAGAAATGACTCGAAATGTCTCAACATTCGGTGGCAACCGTAACGCACACCTGCACCCACACAGAAGTTATGGGGGGTGGGGTGGGGTGGGGGGAGGCACGCTATCACATTCCTCCGGAGGTCCAGATGGGAAAGAGGAAGTCCATTGGCTTCTGTACAGCGAGAGAGAGCGAGTTCCCAGGTCGGAGAAACCAGGCTGTCACGTCAGGAAGCCACAATCTGGCGTCCGTAATAAAAAACTTTTTTTTTTTTTTTTAAAGTGAGAGGTGGCCCAGAACAACACTACAACTAGAACAGATACCTTAGCAGTATACAAGAACTACGACGGAAAGCACACATTCTAAAGCCGGGGGTCCATGAAGCCGGTTGACTTGGTTTGGCTGCTGAACCCAATTTGGTCTCAACTGAAATATCGGTTCCTTTGGCCTCGCTGCTGGGGGAGGGTGAAGGGGAGAGAGAGATCCTCTTCTTCCCCTTTTAAACACGGCCTGAACCCCCCCCCGTCCTGAAGCTTCCACGCTCGTCTTACTGCCTCCAGAGTTCCAGTTTCAAGGGAGGAAATAATCTCCCGATGTCCACAGTCACGTTGTGGTCCTCTCTGGCCTCTCGGTTTCAAAGCAGAGCCCGGAGTGGCTTGTGTCCTTTTCAAATGTCCCCCCCCCCCCCCCCATTCCGTCCACATACGCCAAAAAAGTAATGCGGACACGTATTGAAAGAAACAAGACGTCACAAGCTTGGTCTCTCTCTCTAAGGACGTCCTCAGCTTCACACAGACAGAAGGGAGGGAACAAGGCAGCGGCGTCCAAGGTGTGTGTGTCGGTGTGTGTGTGTGTGTGTTTCTGTTGCACTGATCGCCATGGATACAGCAGTAAGAGAGAGCAGGCGGTGCCGGATCGGCAGAGTTCGAGCGGCGTTGTGTTGTGTGTGTGTGTGTGTGTGTTCTTGTCTTTAGCGCGGCGTCCAGTTGTTGCTCAGCTTGGCTCTGGGGATGGTCGTCCTGTCCGCGCACGTGGAGCTCATTTCCGGAGAGAAGTGGACGACGCCGCAGTCGTTCTTCGCGTTGTGAAACTTGTTCTCCTTGGAGGGCTCCATGTAGACCACGGAGTTCTTGTTGACGTGCTTCTTCAGGATCACCGTCTGAGCGGCAGAAAGAGCATCTCGTCGTCGGGCCGATCTCGTAAGTTTCCCTAAAAACGTGCAGATTGACGCCTCACCTTCTTTGGCGCGCTGTAGCAGGACATCTGCACCCACTTCTTTTTCTTGTTGACGAGCAACGCCACCGCGAGGAAGATGATGATGGCCAGGAGGAGACCCGCCAGGATCCAGGCGGCCGACTGGTAGACGACTGCCATCTCCGTCTGTCTGGGGCGATTCTCCCCCGAGCCTCGCTCGTCTGTGGGACACGGACAAGCATCGGTCCTACGGGGAGCTTCACGCTGACTAGGGTGCGGTTTACACGGAGAGGACGCCGACCAGCCGGTACCTGTCTCTGGCGTGATGGGCGGTGCGGTGGCCGCGGTGATCCACGTCGCGCTCTCCGCTCCGGTCGCCGCGGTCGTCCTCGGGGCGCCGCTGGACGCCGGCACCGGCGTTGTAATCTCTGTCCAGAACACGTGGAGGAGGAGGGGGGGGGGGGGGGGGTTAATATCACCGGTGTGATGCATCAACATTTCCAACCCGGGGTCTCCCTCCCTCTCCCTCCCTCCCCTCCCATTGTGTGGCTTTATAAAGGCATTACGTTAAGAGAGCTGTTTATCCGAAAGGGCAAATAACAAAAACAAAGGGCAGAAAACGGCGACATATCAGGGGGAACAATGCTGAGGTTTTTCCTCTATAGGAAAAGCTGACTTGGAGCTTTGCCTTCCTGTGCCGCCGCAGAGCGAGCGGTGCGGCCCGATTCAGCCGGCGACAGGAAACACGTGTGAATGTGCGGATGCTCCAGGAATGTTTTCGCTCCGAGCGGACCGTGCGCGTGTGTGTGTGCGTGCGTGTCACATGGAATGTTGTTGCTTTGGATGGGTGTTTGCCCCCGTAGCGCCGGCGTCTAACGAGCGAACGCATACGCATCGGGCCTGGAAGCTGGCATCCCCCTCGTTGTGGACCGTAACTTTCCCAACAACAGGCCGTGCCTTGTTCCAGCGGCACCGCTTGTTAGAAAAGGGACGGACTCATTTGACAGGTTTCGTTCTCCGTTTTTTTTGGTGGACGCGTTACATTAACCGCGTATCAAAGTGGACAAACCGAGCCTTTTGGGATCGCGAAAGCGGCGACCTACTCACCCAGACACTGTGGGCAGCACTGGCCCTTGCGTAAGACGGGCACCCTGCAGTTGGCCGGCGGGCAGCGCTGGGAGAAGCACTGAATGGTGCCGTTGTTGCAGGTGCAGCTGGTGCAGGCGTTGGCCCTCCAGGAGTCCCCCGACAGCAGCACGTCGCCGCCGCCGGTGATGCAGTACTCCTGCTGGCTGTTGTTCACGGGCAGCCCGGAGCTCAGCGCCTCCTCTGTGGTCGCACGCGGGTATAAAACAGGGTTGATAAGGTTGAGGGAATAGCCCCTTTTGTTTTCCGTGACACACACACACACAACTGCCTGCAGTGGAACATCACAATCCACCGAAGGCCCTTCCGGCAGAAGCCAGCGCCGAGGCCTTGTCTCTCCCTCTCATCGGACCCCCGCGGGGCCGGAGGGAGGGGGGGGGGGGGGGGGGCGCGTCTATGGTCCTTTTCATGACCAAAGACTTTCAGATAGCATGTGCAAACTGCGCTGCCCTACTGTATACATACATCACAGGGCCTGTCAGCCAGACGTGTATTATTCCCACATTCCTGGCGATCAGGCCCGTGCGCATATCAAAGGCCGGCCCCCGACAATCTGCTTTTGTGACGGGAGATGCAGGCGGATAAGGCATTCTCGAGGAGCAGCTCTCAGCGGCAGTCACGCGTTGCTGATTTGTGGGCCTCATGCTCGGGAATACTTGGGATATGTTGACTTGAAGTGTGTGTGTGTGTGTGTGTGTGTGTGTGAAGGGGCTCGAGTGTTTGTGTACAGTTGCAGATCAAATATGTGTGCGTTTTTTTTTTTTTTTTGTGTTTATTCCCACAACCAGAGGAATGTCAAGAGCTTCAGAGATATCGGTTACATTTTCGAGCTGTACGGGAGTCGGGATGAACCTCCACAGTGAAAGTAGTCCACGTGTGCGTTGGGCTGCCTGGAGGAGGACTGTGTAATTCCAACCGGTCTTGGCTGGTTTCTTTATGAGAATGTGCGCTTGACATTAAAACTGCTCGACGGAGTTCAACGTGCAGGACCTTCCAAAACCACACGCCTGCCAGCACATCTAAAACAGATTTATACTTCCCACCCGCTGAGGATGAAACAGGCGCTTGCGGCGCCCGCTGGGCTTTTATGAGAAGCTCTCCTGCAGCCTTTTTTTTCCCCCCCCATCTGTTACCTGGGCACACTTGGCAGCAGGTGTCCTTGTTCCGGATCGGCGTCTGGCACAGGGCGGGGGGACACTCTTCGGCGTCGCACAGGACACGTCCCTTCCTGCAGGTGCACCCCGTGCACTCGTCCAGGTACCAGGTCTCCCCCTCCACATAAAACTCCCCCCCGGGTGCTCTGCAAACCACCATGTCCATCCCCTCCAGCTGACCGCTGCCCGACTCATCTTTGAACGGAGACATTAAAGACACGGGAGAAGACTGTCCGTTAAAAAGAAGCCTGGAGCCGCGTGGGGTCGGCGGGCGAGTTGCGTTATGACGCAGGTTTAGTTGAAAACATCTTTCGGCCCCCGCGGGGAAGGGGACATCTGTAAAGAGTTAGCCTGCTGTCCCCTGACGGTGCGTAGCTCCCGGAAAGTTGTAGGCATTCTTTCACTTTTAAATATTTGAACAGCCAACTGAGTCACTCCTCCATAAATATCCCGCATGAGTCGAAGGGTGGTGGATGATAAAAAGCAGTGTGGGGGCGTGGATCCGTGTGCCTTTCGTTTTTAGAGAAACAGACCACGTGTTGTGTTGAGTTTAAGTAGCCGAGAAGTTTTAAGGCCTAAAAGCTGCTAATGATCCAAAGCCTGCGGCTAAGTGAGCCGATGGAGGACTGTGCACGTCCTACTGCCACATATGCATGTGTGCTTACGTGCAGATGTATTAACTCAACATACATTTCTAACAAGTAATTGAGTGTAAGATTGAATCCGAAATCAATGAACAGCCCCAGACCGCCACCAAGTAACATTGGAATTGGACAAAACACCAAATTTAATTAAACTTTCCTTTTCCAAATTAAGGATTAAACAGGTTGGTTCTCAAGTTCTCTCTTCTTTCATTCCAAAAATTCCCATTAAGTCGAAGTTGAAAATGGTCTTGCCCCACTCAAAAACAGGTATAACAACCAGAAATAGTCTTAAAAAAACTATGAAAAGCTATTTAAAACTGGCGTTTCCCTTTTGACAAAGCCACACTTGCAGTTACGGGGACTTACCCTCACAGGTGGGACAACACTGGTCGGGCCTCACATCTGGATGAGAACAGCTGGGCGCGGGGCAGGATATGAGCACGCACATCTCCCGCCCGGAGTGGCAGTAGCAGTCGCGACAACCGTCGTGCCAGCCGTCGCCTTCCTCGTAGCGGCGCCCGTTGGCGGTGAGGCAGTGGCTGGGGGTCGGGGCCGAGGCGGTGGTGCTCGGGACGCGACCGCTTTCTGAAGACAGAAAAGTTTGAGGCATTACTGTGTCTGAGGGACGCGTGGAGCTGATGCATCGCGGCAGAGACCGGTGACAACAGCGTGTGTTCAGCTCAAAGTGCGTCCTGGGGTCAGGAACAAACACAGCGAGCTGAACCGGGTTTGACTTTTCTATTTAAATCTTTAAAAAAAAAAACCACACACAAAAATAACCATCTTCCAGAGAAAGTTTCCTATCCCTAAATATTTTAACAGTCCACATGTTGTGTACAAGGGTTTGAAAATGAGGTTAACAGCGGTACACAGGTGTTCGTCTGTGTGGCGTCCCTCTATTTGTGGAGACGATCAACTCGCCATCGCAAAACCCAAAGTATATTTGAAGATTAAATATTTATAATACAACTGAACTGGCAAAATAAACACCTCTTAAATGTGGTGCGGCATAAATGTGGCGCCTGCAAACTTGCTTTTAGACCTAGTGTGGCGAGGAATCTATTCACAGGCCGCTGGATGGAAGCACAAAGACACAAACAAGCATCCAAACACGCACAAAAGTCTGCACGTCAGTGCGATTGGGGTGAGAAATATAAATAGTGGGTCACCTTTGCACGTGCAGACGGAGCAGCCCTTCCTGTTCTGCCTGTAGCCGTCGCTGCAGTGCTTGTCGCAGGTGAAGGGAGGACACCTGATGCAGCGACACATCTCACACCCATGCTTGTTCCTCCTGAGTCATAAAGAAAAGAAACCAAAAAATGACTCAAAAATCACATGACAGGGTGTAAAAGAAAAAAAAAAGACACTTGCAGTGCAGCTCGAGTGGTTTGGAAAAGCGCTTGGAGATGAATTGCGAGCTGGGCAGCGACGTGATGTTGTGATCGAGGGTCGGCCCAGATGCTCAAGCTGGGTGCAAATAAACATCTGGACCCGTTTTCCCCTCTCTGTATTCGTCGCGTTTGAAGAAGGCCTAATAAAAAGGCCAACACGTGGCATCCCCGTGCTTTCCACATCATACCGACCCGACGACTCCGGGAGGAACAACCTAAAGCCTCCTCAGATGCTTTCAATTCCCTCTGCTGCCGTCCTTATTGCTCCTGGAGCCTTCGGTGGACATACGAGAGCAGCGGCCAGACGGGGGCTCATGTGGGCGTGTTGATGGGGGGGGGGGGGGGTTACAGAAAAAGGACAGAAAGAGAGGGGGAGACGGGAGATTCTGGTGTTCAGGTTTAAGCGGTTGCCTTGGAAATTGAGTGAGAATCAAACCGAGCAGAAATGAAACCTGAGTGCAGTTGTCAAAGCGGAGCCTCACATTATGAAGTGCAAAGGCTTCAGGGGGGAGTTTGGCCGGCTAGATACGAATATAAGCCTTATAATACATGTGATGAGCTGCAGGTTGATACATTGTGGAAAAACCTCTGATCCTCTCATCCTGGGCTCCTCTTCTCAGCCCAGCTACCCTTCCTCCCTCGCGTCTCTCCCTGGAGGTAAGTGATGACACCCATTACCGCGAAGCGCCGGCGCCGCCGGGCCATTCATCTGAATCTACCAGGGCAGCATGGACAGAAGGACCCACACGGACGGGGAGGGCCTCGTCCCGTGGAGAGGACAGAGCGTCTCGTGGCTCCACAAACAGCAGGACCCGCGTGTGCCGAAAACAGCATAGCAGCCGCCGAAAAACAACATTGTGAGGGCTCGGCCGGTGCCTCACTGTACAAATACAGAGGCAGAGAGTGCAGCGACCGCCGAGCACTCTTTGTTTAAAGATGGTGTGTGGAATGCCAAGCAGAGCCTGGGGCCCCGGGGGGGGGGGCGGAGGCCCTTGGGGGAGGCGCTTGGGGAGCCTCCGGGGGGGCCCCTGGGACGCTGCCACTGCTGGCACGGCACAATTTCCAGTGTGCAGCAACTGTGATGAGCAGAAGAATGCCGCTGGTGATTAGTTTTTCTTTTCTGTCATGACGGATGGAGGCCTGCACCGAGGTTTATTGTCGGATGCGTACGTTACTGCACACACACAGGATGTCGTCAATACAGCCAATGCACACACAGAAGCCCTTTGTGTGCCTGGTGTTTCTGCAAGCGGAGGTCTCATGCGAGAAGATGGATCTGCATTGATGCATTGAGAAGATGGCCAGCTCTTGGAGGATTTCAGACTTCTGAGGCTCGACCTTGGCTGCTTGCTTATGAAGCATCAAGCCACGACTTCCTGCTCCTCTTCCCCCCCCTCCCCCCCACAGGGTCGTCCTCATCCGCGCTCCTTTCCTCAGACGTATTCGGGCCGTCTGAAGCGCTGGCTCCGCACAGCGAGGCCGAGATGCCGTAACAATCCCGACGGGATAGGTTTCATGAAGTAAATCGTAAAATTTGGAGACAGGTATGAGGATTTATGAAATGAGAGCGGTGCACGGAGACAGAGCGTCCGGGTAGAGAGCAGTTCCAGATGTTTGATTAGGTAAAATGGGATTAGGGGGAGATGAGTTTGCATGGGGGCTCAGAGGCTGGCGAGGGCATCCCATTAAATGACTCACACACACACACACACACACGCACGCACATTTAAAGACCTGGAATTTGCCACCAAGGTCGGCCCTTTGATCTTGGATGCCAAACTACTGCTGCAATAGCGTGTTCCACTTCCTTTAGACCAGGACCAAACAGACTCTGGACTACGATAGTAACTTTTTTAGACTTTTTTTTGACATATATTTCTTATTTTAACTTTTTCTTGACCGTACAAATGTAAATACTATTTATCCAATGACATATTCTGACCTAATATATGATACTATGTAATAACGTTGTTTTTTTAAAAGATTGGCAGTGTGTCAAAAGTAGTTGATACACTGCCGATTTTGCAGGTTTTCCCCACTTACAAAGCATGTAGGAGTCTCATTTTTGTATCATAGGCACTTTAACTGTGAGTGACGGAATCTAAAACGAATCCAGAAAATCACATATGTATGATTTAAAAAAAAAAATCTTTAAAAAAAACATGCTCTTTCCACGTCTGCAGATGCCTTTCAAAAACCCTCCGAGATAAATGAGAGTCCCACGGGGTCACAGGGCGTACTTACACAAATCCATAGGGGCAGGTCTTAGTGCAGGTCAAGGGGCGGCACTTTGGCACGGGAATGCTGCACTCACACACCTCACAGCCAAAATCGTCCGTCTTGTGTCCCATCGGGCATTGGAGCGAACAGTATTTTCCCAGGTCAGGGCAGGAGTCATCTGAAAGAGTTGAACGAGAGGTCACCTGACCAGGGGACGGCATGAGGGTCTACGGGGCTCCTCACGGGTGACCGAGAGCCCCGTTAAGAGCAGCCAATGTGTGACGTTCATGCTTACTGCCGAGGCACTGGCAGAGCAGACATCCGTTCGTGTCCTGTTGGAAGCCGTAGGGACAGTCGTTCGCGGACAGCGAGCAGTTTTCCAGCGGAGGGCACAGCAGGGGGCTGACCGTCTCGTAAGAAGGTTCTAGGGTACAAAGGAGATGATGGAGGGTTAAGAACTCGTGCGTGAGAGCGACAGTACATAAAGATTGGGGATTTATTTTTAGGACTATGGCTTTTCTTTTACACACGTGTGCTGGGATCCCTTCACATGCTCTTCCTCATCGATGCCTTTTGGTGCCAACTGTAATAGCTACCTATTTACGCTGCTCGTATTATGGACTAAACAGCGATTACAGATAAATGTGGAGCAATTACACCAGGGTGGGTCGCACAGTAAGGGGGGGTTATACCTCTCCGTCTTATTGCTTGGAACTGTCTCCCATTAATAGGTCGAATGCCTTTTAAAAAGCACTCTTTATCAAATAAAGACAAAAGAGTGTCCGCTGGTGGGAAGTAAGACGGACGCCTCTTGAATCAGGGCCAGCTTTTATTGTGAAGCCACACTGCGGGAGGCCGGATCGACGAAGCGCCGCGGCCGTTCCCGTCAGAGGTCTACTGCCACGTAGCTGTTACTAATTACGCTCACCCACAAAAAAGAAAGAAAAAAAAAAAAAAAGATCCACTTCAATTACGCAGCCCGGCGCGTTGAGAGCGCGGCCGCGGCTCACCAACACAGGTGGGTCTCATTTTGGCGGGCAAGGGCAATAAAGGAACACAAAGAACCCTGCGGCTCGAAGAATGTTCGGTGGCCTCCTCTTTAATGAGCCCGCGCCGACAAAGCCCCCCAGGAGCTTATGCATCACATCGTCAGATCGCCGTACCTTCGCAGAAGGGACAGCACTCTCCGGGGATCTTCACAGGGTACTGGCAGCTCTGTTTGCAGGCCATGGCCGTGCAGTGTGGTTCTCCGTCCACACACTGGCAGAAGGTGCAGTCGTCCTCTTTCCACTGCTCCTCGTGGGCCCGCAGCTTGTTGTCCACCCAGCAGCTGGCCTTGGTGCTGTCCATCGACAGCAACTCCACATCTGAGAGGACGGAAGGACACATTGTGGCTCGGCCAGGGAGTGTATCGGCATTATGTTGATATACCGGGAAATGGGACTGGATACATTGTCATCATGATCATTAAATCCACATTACTGATGATAATTGTCATTGGGTAAACATTTGATAACACCAATGGTTGTGATGCTTGATTTTTCTCCACATCGGCCTTCCCCAATCGCTGGGCGAGGAGGTGAATCGTTGATGTGATTGTCAGCAAAAGTCACATCTACAGTTTGTTTTGGCTGTGAAATTGCATTCAAACCCGAGCTCACAGTCCAATTAACGTTACACTACATCTTCTACTGTGATCGGATTAACAGGAGGCCGAGTGAGAGGCGAGCCGAAGGCAGCCGGATACTCCACGAGGGAGCTAACGAGACGGCTTCTCCCCAAGAGCTGTTGAATTCACATGTTTTATCTACATCTACAAGTGAGGAGAGGCCCTTGGCTTTGCAACTAAATGTATAGGGATTTAAGTTGACATGAGGCATGTTTTCGGGTATTACCATCCTAAGGGAGATGTGATCATTGTAAAAACAGCGAGGCGGAGGACGTTTGTAACTGCCGGTCCCCGACGTGTCCGCTCACCTTTTGGCTGAAAGCTTGAACAAACCCCACGCGAGTTTCAGCCGTGACCCTGCAGGTCGAGTACGTGTGATAGAGTTTGGCCCAAAGCAAAAGAAAGAACTTTGAATTGAGTGTTTCGATCTGTAAGAAAATCTGTGAGGCCGCTCTGCTCGGCTCGAGGCGCTGTACGTCGCTCGAGGCCCAACTCTGGAAGCCCTTTTTTCATTTACTATAAACCGTTTAAATTATATAGTGCACAGAGGGGGAGGGGGTCCTATTTGCCCTATCTGATCCCAGCCGAGTTTTGGCTCCTTCCACCTGGCAGTGATTAACCTGCACAGGATCCATTTTTCTTTATAGCCGCTGTACTCTGACCCTTTTTTATGGAACTTTAAAGGGTCGCTCCAGGATTTTAGCTGGGCTCTTAATCGTGAACTGTACACAAGCGAGCAGAGGCTATAACCGTCTCCATCCACTGGCCTCCGGCAGACCGTAATGTGGTTGCCATGTGCGCTGCAAACCCCCTTTTTAACAGGTGCGCCTATCAGAGCACCCCCCACACATTAGGCAAGGACCAGATATTAAACAGCCAAGCTGAACACTCTCAAAGAGTTCTTATGTTCTACAGTCTTTCCCCGGTTGGTCCGTTCGTGTGTGTGTGTGTGTGTGTCTTGTTTGCCAGCCATGTTAACAACTGTGAAAACCGCTTATATGAGGGAGCCAATAAAGTGGGGCTCACTGGTCGTAGGTGTTAGGCGTGGTGAATTTTGAGATCACCTCTACAGCACAGACTCTTCACCCTGCCAGCCGGCCACACAGGCCTTCTCGCCTCTGCCTCATTGTTTTTGCAAAGTTAAGAATCGAGTCGCCACCTTTTAACAAAATGAAATGGAAGGCGTGTACCTAGGCAGACGGCGCAACACTCTCCCTCAGGAATGTAGAAGTTTTCACACTCCAGCTCAGCGCACTCCGCCTTGGAGCAGAAGGAGATTCCTCCCCGGCACTGGCACAGCCAGCAGGGGTCCATGCGATACACCTGCCCCTCGGAGTACTCCTTCTCGTTGTGGACGCACTTAGGAGAGACTGAGGAGGGGAACAAGCAAGAGAGGAATCAGACAGCTGCTGACAGAACCGTGTGATGAAGGGAATCGTGCCGTGCAGTCCCGTGTCCATTTGTGCAAAGACTTAACACAAGAATTTGCCTCCTCATGACTGGATGTCAGAAAAATGCAGTTTTTAAAATCACAAACGTCAAGCTCGATCAGTGAGGGAACCTCACAACTGTATACAATCAATTACAAATGCAATACACACACCCATTCATGCTCTGCCATTGATGCAAATGTTTATCCGAACCAAATGGTGCTGACGCAGACACTGATGGCTTAAGCCGGTGGAGGGGAATGGCATTTGTCAGACAATGGAGCAAGCCAAGTCCATGAGAAGGAATTTCACAGGGATACATCTAGGTCTTGAAAAGGAGTCAAACTCCTGCAGTGGCGGGTAAAAGAAAACAGTAGTGGGTCTGAGGCTTTGGCAGAATCTGGGCTCAGCGTGCTGGTGGCAGGTGGAGTGAATCAATGCGCTGGCCGGGCTTTCGCAAAAGCATCAAAGCACTTAAAAACGTCTTTTCTCTGCGTTACGAAACTAAAACAAGGTTCGTTACAGCGCTGTTGGAAAACCAGGGTCCAACCAAAAACAGAGTTCATTGTGCACTCGGCCCTTGAAGGCTGAATCCATGCACACATGACTGTATGCAGAATATATATATTATACTATTTTCAAACCAAGCAAATTGCACTGTTAATTATGCAAAAACAACCAGCAGGAGGGTTACAGCCCGACATCTCCGCGGTTAATAGTAGAGAACGCGGTCGAATGCACCGCCAATGGTCGGGGTGACTCAACATCCTAAAGACAAACCATGCAGCATCTTTTCATCAAACCCCACTCCAACCAACGCGGAGTGAGGCAATGTGGTCACGTAAGGGAAGTCTCTGGGATTCAGAGGAGTAGCTACAGTTGTAAGCGCGAGTAAATGTGTTGCACAGATGCAGCCAGATGTGGGGCCAGCAGTTTCTATTAATGAGAGGCAGAGGTTACGCCGCCATCTGTACGCCGCGCCTTTGAGACTCATGGCGTCTGTAGCGATGACCCGTATGCGTCCCGACAGACAGTCTGATTCAGAGCAGGTGGGACCATTAGGTTTAAAGTTAAGCCGGGGGAATTCGGTTGATAATACATTCGCTTTTCCTTCTGTCTCGTCCTCTTTCTTCCTCAGTGTTCCTGCAGTCCAGCATTGCGTGCAGAAAAACCAAGCAAAGAAAATGCAATAAGCACCCGAAGCTGCACAGAATCAAAAGGCCCCGCGGTGATTTTTACCTCTCGCTGCCGCTAGAGGAAGTCACATGAGGGGACGCTCACATGTGACTTCCGCGGTGTTTGTTAACGGTAATCCCTAAAACAACTTGCGTCCGAGGGTCTAAATTCCAGACATGCTTTGTGATGTGCAGTCTTCTCTAATTTTGAATAATTGAATAAGTAGAATGAGCCATAAAGCATTGACCCTAAACTTGTCTAAATCATTCACAACGAAGCAAAGCCACATTGGGAAACATGGCTATTCCCAAAGCAGAATAGTCATTTATTCATATCAGTATCGGCCGTGAACCGATTGCCAATTTAGAACAACAAGTTTAACTTATGTCAGCAAAACAACTACGCAATCAATGTCTGAGGACACTGTTGTTGCGTGTTTAGAACAAACTCAAGCTGAGCCCCCCTGAGATGCTTTGGCTGGTGATCTCAGCCGTATTGCTCAACACCAGCGTGCATCTCAAAAAAAGAGAGCATGTGCAGTCTACCGAACCTACAGCATCCAGGGATCACTAAAAAAGGGGGAAAGGGGGACAGAACATTTGCCAGCCAAGTGTTGATGAACAGCAGGCAACAGCTAAACAGAACCAAACGGGATCTCCTGTATCATGGGATGAAGATCATGTGCGGGCGCTGCTGCCAGGTTGGGCTCACCAATCGGATACATCCCTCCTCCTGCAAGCGGTGGAAAGAGTCCGTCGTCGGCCAAGTGGGGAGTGGAAACAAGTGAATCAGTCCAGGCCCCGAGCGGACGGGGGGGGGGGGGGGGGGGGGGTTGTTGTGTTAATGGGTGTTCAAAGGACACGTATGCCCATTTGAAAGCACCCCCGTTCGATTCGAGTACATCTGGGGAGCGCTTTGGGGGGGCGTCGGCGTCCTGCGCCATGTCCCGGTCTGTGGAGCTTTGTGACACGCCGCGCAGTCATGCAGGCCTAACGGACAGTAGGGGCAGCAACAAAAGGCTTCAAGCCCCGGGCCCAAAGGGCAGCAGACACTTGTTATCAAAACACTGATCCCATGGCCCCCACGGCCGCCATTCAGCCCACGCTGGCCTGCCGGACTCGATTACCCTCCCCACTGGCAGACGGGAGCACATAAAAAGCATTCCCACCAATGAACTGTTGAACCCTTTCCCCTTGGACGTGTGACCAGACAGGAACCCTTTGACACTGCACTTCTGTTGAGCAAATTTGTAGCCTAAGCACTTTTCTGGTCACTGGGCTCGTTAAGTCCATTAATTCCGGGACACGGCACTCATTTATGCATGCGGAGGGGCCAGAATGGGAATTCGTTCTGTTGGTAAAACAGTGCATATTTGTTGGGAGCGCAAAGTAAACAGACCAATACCACGGGTCCCCCTCCCTGCCTTGCTGACTCTCCTTGCTGCCACGTCGGAGGCCGCTGAGGTGTCTCCGTTTGTGTTCCACGTCTGCCGTACCTCGCCTCTCCCCGCATTTATTGTCACAAAAAAATGCCAAACTACTGCTTTGCTTTACAAGACCCATTATATGTAATATCCCGTCAGGCAATAGAAATATTGTGGATACACCCTTGCAAATATGTCTTTGAAGCACGGTCTTAACCGTGGCCCAGGCCTGATAAACGGCGCACAACGGCAATTATCCAATCAGCAACTCTCCTTTTCATCTGTTGCCGTTCGGTCAGCGGGGAGGAAAACCTTACTCTTGAGGAAAATAATTGCTTCCTCAAAGGCGATGATTCTCACACCGACTGTGCCAGTGCTACCCCCCCCTCTCTTTTCCCCCCCCAGTGGGGGACCAATCAGAGGCAGATTACGTGCGCGGTTCAGTGCGATCACCTTTCTGGCACTCGAAGACGTCACAGCAGTCTCCCGGCCGCCCGCTGGCCTGGCTGAGCGGTACAACGCGCCGACCGCCCGGGCACTTGGGCTTGTGGCAGGCACGCAGGTCGCAAGTGCACTGTGGCAGTACGGAGGGGCAGCAAGCGGCAGGCGGGGTGTAACTCTTGGTCAGGACCGAACCCTCGGGGCAGGAGGGCGCTGGCAGAGCGGGACACGTCACGCCGGCACACCTCAGCTCCTCTGAAACACATGGAAACGGATGCACGTTAACGGCGGGCGGGTGTGTTGCAAGAGGCACCGACACCAACGCCAACTGCTGTGCGCTCCGACAGTCCCCACCCTGTTTTCCGAAGAGGAGGGAGGGTTTTTTTTCTATGACCGCACACGTGTGTGTGTGTCTGTGTGGCGTGAGGGCTTCTTGTCGCGTCAGTTGAGCCACTTCAGAACAGCGCTACTCGTGTTACTGTTCAAAGGCTGAGTTCACTTCAGCGACAGCAGCACCCTGTCAGAGAAGTGAGAGTGCCGCTCTAGACACGAAAGGGTCCCGTGCACATCCTGTCTACGGGCCCCTGATCCCACCCAGCCGGGCTCCCAATCCAAACAGCCTCTCGCGCTCTAAAACCAGCCATTAATACCAGCCGACCTTCAACAGAGATCCTCTTCTTGCCAGTTTAGAATCACCCCTTCACTTAGCATACCAGGATGTGTTTGTCTTTTCATTTGCCAGAGCCAACCTAATGGTTCTGATACCGCTTGTTAAAAGGGGAAAGAGGTGCTAGGGTACTGGATATTTGGGCACGGGGGGCTCAGGGGTGTATTTTGGAGCCGGTTCAGGAAAAGAAAAGTGGAGCTCCCCTCTATACGGCCATTGTGCGAGAACAGTAGCTACCTTACAAAGATTGGATTACCCAAACCAAAGGGGTGTGTTTATTTTGGTTCTCAGTGTAATTGGCAGAAAAGAGGGGTGAGCATATTCTCGTCCTGTCCCTAGAATTGTCGATAGATATCCTGCTGAAAACACACTAAACACACACTTTGACAGCTGAGAGTGAGAGAGCGGAAAGGCGGCATAAACTAGTGCGGGAATTATGGGTGAGAAAGAGTGAAATTTGGTCCAAATTTTTGCTGACATTTAAAGCAGAAGAAGAATCAACAAAAGTCGGCCTCATTGGAAAGATATGTCTTAGTTATGAGGTATTCTTGACAGTGCAACGCGAGTCTCTCAGTGGATGGGCCTCATCCCTAAAAATTAAAAAGACCTGTAAATGGATCTCTCTGGGTTTCACCACAACATGTGGGGAATTGAACCGACGAGCAGTTTGGGGTCCAGACCGCTGATCCCCTGATAATGATTCTGCTCAGCCGGTCCTCAACTCCGGAGCCAAGACCTTTCATTCATCCTGTATTTAGTCAACCATTCCAGCTCTTTTTAAGACATGATGCTCTGCTGAGATTTTGGGTGACCGTTGATGCCTACCTGACCCAGAATAAACACGGATGAGAGGAGCTGTATGACTGACCGCTGTGTTTTGGTGGGTGGGGGTAACATTTCTGTCAGATGAAATTGAGGATAGGGGGAAACGTTGAATTTTTCTGGCTTCAGATAAATAGAGCCGGAGTGTGAGGTATCTGTACTGTACTGTTTACTCAAGCAACCTGGGAACAGTGAGCGCCGCCACAAAGCTCTCATTGATAGACTTTGAGGCTGAATAGCCTCATAGAAAATGAAGGGAAAACCCCTGAATTAAGGGAGGCTACAACACGTTTAACTGGTTTAGGCCTAATTACCAAGCTGGAGTTAAATAAACTTCATCTGGAAGCTCTGATTGGCGAATGTTTCACATTAAAACAAAGTCTTCCAGTGCTCCGTTGAAGACTGGTTTTGCATATGAAAACCTCGCACTGCTTTAAGCCAAGGAAAATGCCCCGAGACGATCTTTTACAACGTTCTGCTCTGACAGACACTTTCTGTGTATTGTATGTTTCCCACAGAAGGCTGATTACTCCTTCAGTTGTGATAATGACGGGGGTTAGAGTGCGCTGGGAAAAGCAGCTGGCAGACACACCATTGTCATTTAAATGAATAGAATTGTATCCATCCGTGGAAATAGTCCAGGCCTTGCAGGTCCAATTAATATAATTTTCTAGCTGGCATATTCGAAAAGGCACAATAGGCGGCAGCGAGGACGGGAAAAGTCAGCAGCAAATGGATTTTTATTCTGTGCTGTTTGTGTTCTATCTCCGAGCATAAATGGTTGTAATTAGAGAGAGTCAGCGACCACAGAACCATTCTTGTGTCACAATGGTGGACGTACTCCAGCTTGCACAAACACACAAGGCCTGATGTGGTGTGTTTGAGAAGTTCTCCCTGCAGATTGAAAAGCACATATTGCCTAATAACTGTAGTATAGCAGAGAATGGAAAACCTTTGACCTCAAAGGAACAGTCACACACACACACACACACACACACACACACACACACACACACACACACACACACACACACACACACACACACACACACACACACACACACACACACACACACACACACACACACACACACACACACACACACACACACACACACACAGGTCTCCATGAGGTGGGATGCGGAAATCTCTTAATTACCACAGAACGGCCCCTTTTGTTACCAATGCATGTTTCTGGCACCTCCGTTGATTGAATAAAGAAAAACACCTCCTATCTAAAGGGGGTTTTCTTCTCTTCGAGCCCACGTACAAGGGGGGCAGTCTTTGCTTAAACCAGAGCGGCTCGGCCCTGCAGAAGAGGCTGTGTTGACAGGCCCAGTTTACTCATGGAAAATGCGCACAATGTGAGTTCTGTTCACTGACTGACTTTGGAAGCAAGTCAGCGGAGAACAAAGCTGTCTCAGTCCGGCCACCCTCCGTGGGTTTTCTGGTGTGTCCTCAAGTTTTGTAAAAAGTTTCTCCGCGAACGGGACGCATCAGGGCCGTCCGTCACGCAAAGCTGCAGCCCGGGACCACGGTGTGCATCAGGTATGGGAGGGGGTCCGGGGGCCCGAAAGGCACCAACTGGGTCACCGGAACCGAAAATCATTTTTGCGGGGACTTTGCACCATGTTCAGACGCTGGAGGCTGGAGGCGCGCTGCGGCCGGCAGGCCTGCATCTGCTGCCTGCACGCCGCGCTCTCTGGCTAAATATTTGCAGACGAAAACCGTGATCTCACTGTCCTGAGTAACAGCGCTGGCAGCTGTGAAGGAGCATGTTTGGGTGAGGTAATAAGTACATGTCTACATGTAGGTGCACATTTGCTCATAGAGTCTTCGTGTGTGTGTGTGTGTGTGTGTGTGTGCAAAAGTGCGCATTCCATTGAAAACACACCCTTTGCTTGCCGCCAGGTGTCCGATAAGAGGGGGGGCAGTGGTGAACGCGAGGCATGGTTAATGGTTACATCAGGGAGGAAATCCTAAGTCGGGGAGGGGGGGGGCGGGGGGCTTCCCATGCAACCTCATAGAGGGCCCGTGGTCCAGCCACCACGGGGGAGCCATGCTCCAATAAATGTCACACATACAGTCACTCAGGCCACACTATAGCTCCATTCATATCTCAGCAAATACGTAGCAAACGCATAGAACACCTGGTGTGTGAAATTGCGTCAGAGGCAGTGTTGCCGTGGGCGGATTGGGCTGTGTGGATTTGTTCCCATTCGGGGGGGGGGGAAAGAACGGCGGATGATGGATGAAATCGTCCTGGGAGCTAAAGGAGTTGACTTAGGCTGCAGTTGGAATGGATCTGGGGTTTTAGGTCAGGATTTAGTGAATGGAGTGAGGGTTAAGGTTAGGCGCAGAGGAATGGTCTGCGAGGTTGTGTGTGTGTGTGTGTGTGTGTCTGTGTGTCTTGGCTTATACCACCGGTCTGATTATGGCTGGTTTGGTTGAACCACAAACCGCGAGCAGCGAGCGGGCAGACAGCAATCCCAACATGCCATTAAGGGGAAGTTCTTTGTCTCGTTGGCTGCACAGGACTTTTGTCCCCTCTCTGAAATCACTACCCACACACACACACACACACACACACGCACACACACACACACGCACACGCACACACGCACACACACAGATGACACACTGGGAAACGAGCAGCTGGCAGGGTACAACAAGGGGGCCACTGCTTCCGCGGACGGCACACTAACACACAGCGCTGAGACGTCTCGCGCCCCTGCCAGCCCGGCGGCGGCGGTCTGGCTCGGCCAGTAATAGCTCCGCCACAAAGAGGCGGCAGCCAAGCAGAACTAACAGTCCGTTCACCGGGGCGGAGAGAGGGGCAGGACGGGGGAAACGGGCGGGGGGGGGGGCAAAAAGGTGGAAGGATTTGTGGGTGCCATGCAATCATAGTGAGCACCGCTTCGCTGTCCGGTTGTGAACGCAGTTTGCTCTGTTCCATCACCGCCATCGTTCTGAAGTCGCTTGGATTTTCAACGGTGACTGAAACGCGTCCAAAATGCCACAGCTTTTTTTTCCGTTGGCAAATGGAATTCCTCTAAAATAGCAGTTAGGACCGTTATCATAAATGAAATATGTAAAAAAAACAAAAAAACTACCAGACACCACCCTACTAAGCCCCTGGAGCCTGTGCTCGACACAAATACCTCAACAAAACGGTCTGCTTCACTTGTGATTTCCTATCTTCCTGCGTCTGCCTCCCACCCCCCCTTCCTCTCATACTTATCACATCCTCTTTCCCTGACATGTGGCCATTACGTCGTGTTGCTTCCGATTGAACGTCTGCAGCCAAATTGCATCTTGAATACCAGCGGAGAGAACAGGATCCCGCTGGGACAACACCAGCGCACACACGGGGAGATTGGACACCTACGGTGCGGCGGAGCGGAGCGAGACGTTGAGCTTCAGCAGATCACAGTGTGTCACAGGGGAGGGGTGAACCAACGAGACCGCCGAGTGAGTCACAGAGAACCTGAATGCTCAAACCATTTGCATGCGTGAGCTTAGAGAGGAGATGTTCCCGACGGGCGTTGAGGGGAACAGAGCGCCGTGTGTTGTGCAGGCGAGCGGAGCCTCCGCGTCCCGGTGAGCCTTAAACGACCGCCTGCGCCTTGAGGGAAAAGATCCTGACCACAGTCAATCCTGACCGAGTCCCGGCCCCGTCGGCGAGGACGCTCCCGCTGGTGACGGACACGGGGGGGGGAGGGGAGGTCTCTGCCGGGAACATTGTAGACAAACTAAGATAATTATCTCACACAGACGGCGCAAACGCACACGTGGGTCGTGTGTGACGGCGCGCATCGGTCCCCGTGCGCGTGCATAGGCGCAGACATAACAGACACACACATATCCTGGTCTTTTACTTAATGAGGGGCCATCAAAAGGGCGGGGGGGTGTTGCAGTGAGAACTCATAAGCTGTTACGAAACGGGGAACTAGCGGTATTTCTTTCGCGATGACAACAGACTGTAATTACGTTGCGTTCGACGAAGACGCCGGCGTACATCGATGGAGAACATCCCCCCCCCCCCCCTCACCCCACCCCGCTGGGGTATTTGCAGACTAAATAATCTCAAATATGTTTCCAGGGCAGGTCACCAGACGGCGTTTTGTCTCGTCCTCGGTCTGAAATGCCGGCAGGTTTTGAAGGGAGAATCCAGCGGGAAGATAAAGAAAACACTCACTCGCAGGCTTTGGACTTAATCAGTCACTCAGTTCACTACAGCGGGGGACATTTTTTTCAGTCTCCTGCTTGTTCATTAGGACGAGGTTGACCCAACATTACGCAGAGGTTCAGCGAGTTCCCTCCGTGGAAGTCCTGTCACTCAGGAGGCAGCCGCCACTTTGCGCCTGTGTCTCTCCACCAGACGCCTCGCAGCCCAAAGGAGGAAACTAAACGCTCTGTGCCAACATTTTTCCCTCGGTAGTGTCCATCGCGCGGGGTGCTAATAAGAGGGGGAGAACACACATTGTTGTATCCTCACACATCATTCAAGGGATGTTCTTTTCTTCTCAGGCATCCATCCGACACTCTCTGGAGCTTTCAGAGACTTTTCCTTCCTTTTTCTACTCGGTCAGTCAGATTCACACCTTCCATCTTTCCGTCTCACTTACTTTCCCTCAACCTCCTCTGCCTTTACTTTTCCCACTGCGCGACCCATGGGTTAATATTTAAAAGGTAACCACATTGAAAGTTTCCATTGGTTGCCGGCTATATGCTTCATGTCAAACATACTGTATATATTCTGTGTTCCACGCAAAGTGTGCAAAGCTGTAGCTTTCTTCATATAAATGTTTGTACTTGAAATGGATATGACTGATAAAAATCCCATTGAAGAGTCACTTTGCAGTTGCAGAGCACTTCATACTCTGGTAGAAAGCCGCACATTTCGACCCTGAAGGAAAGCTACCGGCCGTGCGCGTGGTCCGCCGGGCTCCTGTGGCGGGTCATGTGACGGTTACCTGCGGCGTCCTGGCACTGGCTGCGGTTGATGTAGGCGAAGTGGCGGTGGCAGCTCTGGGACTCGCACACACAGCCGTCCCGGGTCAGGTTACACCCAGAGAACGTGCAGGCCGGGTTGGATGGACCCACATACTTCTCTCGGTGTCTCTCCCGGTGCTCGTGCCTCCGACCCTCTGAAACACCGCCGTGGACACAAACACACACACACACACACGCAAACGCCAGTCATCAATGAGTCACAATGGCACCGCTCAAGGGAGAGTGAGGGACCTCTACATAAAGCCCGTGTCATCGCTATGACATGCAAGTAGCATTAGTCACAGCCACATCTGTTATGGATTAGCTCTTCTCAATGGACAGCATTATCCCCTCTGACTCCGTGCGCATGTGTGTGTGTGTTTGAACATACGTGTGTGAGTGAGAGAGAGAGAGAGAAGTGCGGCTCACCTGACTTGCCGGCCTTCATGCAGCTCTCCTGGTCCGCGTAGGGGAAAGAGGCCAGGCAGGAGTGACGGGCATCGCACACGCACTGGCCCGCGGCTCTGTCGCAGCCCGTCATCAGGGGACAGCGCTCGTCCTCCAGGCCGGCCTCTGGATGCGAGGGGAGCGCTGCGAGGGCGGAGAACAGAGGACATTAGGGTATACAGGGGGGGGATAATGAACCTCTCACGTGGACTGTTCCCCCCTCCGCCCCCCCGTTTGAACCGGGAATAAAGAAGCAGACAAAGCGCAACGCAAGCTAACGTGTGCCAAGAGCCGATTAGCGGTTAGCCAGCATCCAGCTCCGGTTGCAACACATTGCCCTGGCACCACCACCACCACCACCGTTGAGGTGAGTAGTGTATTTTCTGGGCTGCCATCCATCCTCCCCTCCCTCATCGTGCCCCGCTACTTTAGCCATTGATTCCATTCGTTAGCTTTTGTTCCAAAGCAAGGGGCCCTCCCAGGGTTTCCGCCTCCGTAGGCCGCTGGAAGGCCTCTTCTGTACCGTCGCCACTTGCGCAACTCATTGTTCCTTCAGCTAGCGAGATGGCACCTTTTGGGCTTTGCCCAACTTGGACCAAACTTCACCCCTGAGAAGGAATGTTAGATTAATGTGTCTTGAAATACTTTCCCATGCGCGCATGAATAAACGTATATTTGTACTTCCAAATTACACTCCTTCACAGTTGTCCAATCTCGCCAGCAGAGTGGCAGCAGAGTAAACAGGATGAGACAAACTGTAACCTAGAGTAACCCCCCCCCCCGCCAGGCATTTAGCTCCCAGGCCTCAGTCAACAGGGTGGAAGCTCGATCGGAGCTTATCATAATAGTCTGGCTTTCTTTTCTACACACAGCCACCAGAGGAAACGGTCCGGTGAATAGGTCTAACTATACAATACAAACACTCCCGCCTCATGGTGTGTTTATCGGAATGTTGTAGTAATCCTACCTGAAAATAAGGCCTCTTAAAATAAAAATCGGTCTCGGAGCAAGAATAATACGAGGACTCAAAGTGATGTCTTTTCAATTCAATTCAATATAAAAAAGGTATTATATATTATATTAAATAAAATAGATGTTTAATATAGGTAGGTAATTCAATATATCTGTAGAAGAAAGAAAACTCTTTCCCCCGCGTTGAGGTTGGTAGTGTGCGACGCTCACAAGCACTAAAATGAAGGTGAGACTACCTTTAGCTGGTCCGTGCTGTTAACAGCTCTACCAGACGGCCATCGGGACGGGAAAAACACAAGCGGCCTACTTTGACCAAAACTGCGATTTCCTTTCACCTTAAAATGATCCTCACCTCCACAAGGTTTCCATCCCGGGGCTTTCCTGCGCCTGGGAGGGAATTCTCATTTGAGGTGGTGGCGGCAGGATTGCCTGTCTGTAGAGTGCTAAATCTGGCGTGCAGAAAATGACGTAGAAGTCAAAACAATGAATGAATGGCTGAACACTGAAGGCATTGTCCCATTAACTCGCTTCTTGCTTGACCCCTTGTCGGCCCAGCTTGTTGGGATCCGGTCTACCTCAGCCCAGAACCGCCTTTGGCCTGACCCTGGTGTGGTCTGGCACTTCTATCCATTATCTGGCTGGGCACGGCTGAAACCAAGGTCCGTGGCTTCATCCCAGAGGGATTCCTCTCTCAGCCACTGAGACTACTTGTCTTGGCAACCAGGATGAGAAAGCTGACCTCTAGAGGCCCTCTGGCTGATAGTGAGCTAAAAAGGAAGTCTTTGAAACATTAGATAATAACAAAGGAAGGGAGAAATAGAAGGTATGTGAGTGGGCATTGCGTCCATGTAAGATAGACGTTCTGTTACGTGGTATGTTAAGTGCTTCTGGAGCTGGTGGAAACCAGCGAGGACAATGACAGCATCAAAACGAAATATCTAGCTACAAAGACTGAACCATGTCCCCTCGCAGGCTGATCGCTGAAGCAAACATGAGAAGGTGACGGGCCCCCGGTGACTTTTCCCCCTAGAGCAGGTGGTTGTGTACTCACAAGACGCCTGACACACTCAACACACAACGTGAAGCCGCAACATTTGGTTCCGTTATGAGAACAACTGATTTCAATATCGCAGTTAGTATTTATGGAAAACTAGAACCGGTTTAAGATTGATTTTGGTCCCTAAATAACTGGCAGCCCGGATTTAAACACTTTAAACACAGTGCACACTTTATCTCCAGCTCATTTCCACTTCATTTTTAGATACCCGTGTATATTTATATTACACTTCCAAGTCTGAAGAACACATTTTTCATGATGACTGGGGCTGGTGCATTGTCAGGGTATATTCCGGATATGGAATATGTCACTTATAAACAGGTTGCTGCGTCGAACAACAAAACACTAACAAATTGCGACCACCCAGAATATCAAAACTATGGAGGAGAAAAGCAGGGGATCAGAAAGCGGAAACATTTACCCCTTACTCCTGATTGCGAGCCTAATCACTTTAAGACCCTTGGAGCTTGAAGAGGGAAATCTGGGATCAGCCTCCAGCAGCCTGCCTACTGTGGCCCCTTGAAACACAGCGGGAGGTGTTGATTTACCCCCACCTGTGGACCCGCTAGCATATTGAGATTGTGTGTTTGCGCGTGTGTGTCTGATTTAGGGGTCAGCGGCGTGCTCTGAGACCCCTGAAGCCAGAGGACCAGAAGAGGCACCGCTCAATCAGGAGGAGCCATTAAGTCTGCCACTCGCTCCCAAAGTCGCTCCTTTTGCCGAGGTAGCGGTCCTCCAGGCGCCAGCCCGACCTGCGGGCCCAATCAGCAGCAGCGGCGGCGCCGTCTCCTGGGACGGCCTGGGGCTTCAGACCCTTCCCGGAGCCCTGAGCCCGGACCACCCCCACAGAGGGATGGTGAGAGGGCAGGGTCAGGCCATCCAGACACATACAGGGTCCGCAGTCCAATTCGATCATTCAGAAACCCGGCTGGACAAAGTGCAGGTGGAGGAGCCGCTGGGTGGGTTGGTTGTTTGTTCCTCAGGAGAGGTGCTACTTATGTTATGAACCTGACACCCTACAAATGACTAGGATGTTCAGAAGGTGTGCCAGATGTGCCATATCGTGAGTTTGTCTTGGCCCGAACCGATCTGTATAACACTGAGGATTAACCAGATTGTAAATCTGCAGGAGACCTTTGCAATGGTGCAGGTGGTAATTATTACATGCAGCTTATTATTAAACAGTGCCCATGTTTAAATCATCCCAGGCTCTTGAGTGCCTCTTTGGGTCGTAAAGCAAAAAGAGAAACGAGGCTACTAAAGCTGAACCTGATGCCAAATCACTGCTTCCAGACACTTTTCTCAAGGCTGTGAGGAGAAGAAGGAGCAGTTGAACATGACTCCTCTCCTGGCTGCCAAGAGCACCCCCGGGTCCTGGGGAGCTGCTCCAAAAGGGGGCAACAGAAAACGGCGCACACCGACACAGTCACTGCAGTCAGGGCTTAAGTGACACTTCAATAGTGATGCCCGGGGGGCGGTTGCTCACCGAATTCATTCATTTATTCCATTTAGCAGCACACTTAAGTATTTCAACACTGCTCCCAGTTACACGATTTCATTCAGAAAAAAAAAGGCACCACCCACCTTTACACACTCCAGTTTCAGGGATCGCGGCCGCTCCGGTTCCGTTAACGGACGCGCAGGTCAGCCCCAGGGCGCAGTAGCCGTGCGCCCAGTCCTGTCCGCCGCACGGCTCCCACTCCAGCCGGGCACACTGGTCACAGCATCCGCAGGGATCCCTGGCCAGCGTCCGGCCGCCCTCGCAGCCGTGCGGCGCTTTGGCAACGCAAGCGCGGAGACTACACGGCGTGCACTCGTGAGCCGAGAGCGCACGCACCAGAAAAAGGGCATTCAATAAGACAACGGAGCACTTGCTGAACATGTTTGTTGTTTTTTGAGGAAAAAGGGGGAAAAGAAAAGCTTTCCGTTGAGTTTCCCCCCGACGAAGTAGTCCGCTTGTGTCAGACGAGGAGCCACATGGACTCGCCGCGATGCGCACACCAACAGTTGAAAGACTTCCTCGAAGTTTCCGTGGCGCGCTGATTTTAACGCACCGCAGCTCGCTCCAGACGCCAAAATGCCACCAGACGTTGTGTGTGCGGATGTCTAAAGGTTCAGGTAGGGCAGGTAGACGCACGTCCGAGCGTCTCATCTGAGTAACCAATCCAAAGACCGAGGCTGGTGACGTCCACTGAGGCTGGATGCGGCTGACAGCGACGCACGAGAGCGCAATGTGACTTCTGAATTGTTTCACAGGCATATGGAAATTAGCGACGCACCCCCCTTCCCATTGACTGACACATTCCCCGACCAATCACAAGGAGCCAAAGGGGGGCGGATTGGAACTGATGTGTCCCCGCTCGGCAGCTGTCTCCGTGTTGCGCAATGACGCAACTCGGAGTTGCTTATTGCTTAGTTACGTGTTCTGTAAGTTACTGCAGTTCAGCTTCCTTTGCTGGTTTGAAAACAGATATGAAATACTTGAAACATAATAAAGCAGAATGTTGGCATAAGAAAAGCATATTTTACTCAATCTGCAGTACTCTCTTTATGACACTACACCATTATGAGTGTGTACATACGAGATTGGACTATGATTAATGATGATGAATTAGAATACAACATACAGTCTGAACACTCCTTCCCTCATTTACAGCAAGGCTCTGTTGGACAATGCAGCCATTAACTGTCAAAGCCCATCAAACATTTATTTCCCCAGACTTACCTTTTGTGTGGATGAGTCCGTGCTCACTTGTGTTTGCAGGTGTCAAATTGTGTACGTGGGTGGCCGTTTCTTCGAAAGTCAAAAGGTCATTTCTTGTTTGTTGAAGCGGTGTTTGTGTGCTTATGTGTGTGTGTGGACGGTGGGCACAGCTGGGGGCTGATTGTGTCAGTGCCACACACACCGAAGACTAAGAGAAGCCCCCCCACCCCTCTCAACCTCCCACCCACCCTCCCTAAAAAAACAAGGTTTGTCCCCCTTTTCTGCTGCACAAGTGAGCAAGAGCAAAGCCGACAGTTCTTCCCCCACAATGACAGATCATATTCTCTTCAGAACCAGTCATGTGCGACGGCAACACTTTGCACAAAGTCGGCTCCCGGCTCTCCGCATCTTAGAAGAATTACCGGTAAGTAAGTTACACAATAGTATGCATCAAAAGTTAATGACGGTCCAATATCAGAGATTTTACAAACTCCTGAAAACACCAATCAGATGTTGTCTGGGATTATTTCCCCCACAACACAGAACAGCACCTCCTTCATTAGCAACATCTGCCTGGATCCAGCCGCTCCAACACAAACACAACGTCCAGGAATCAAGCCCCGCAGCACGCATAATCAGCACTTGCAACACAACTCGGCTCTTGTCCTCCAGCTCTCCCTCCGCCCTCCCTCGCTCCATCCCCTCCTTGAAGCTCTTGTCAACCGGCCCGACCTGCTGACCGCTGGCCGGGACGCCCGTTGGTTGACGGCGGTTCAGACCGGGACCTTGGAAGGCTTTGGTTTCCAGTCACTTGCAGAGATTGTGGCCCAGCGGCACTGACCTATTTGCCTGGGCAATGGGCTTTTAAACGGGGGCCAGCTGGCTACTCACAGAGGCCCTGCGTGCTGCTATCACCAGACCAGAACTCTGTTTTTGCCAATTCAAAGGTCACCCCAGGGACCTTGTGGTTTTATCTATCTATCCTAGTAATTAGATATGCAAACACTGGGGGATCATAAAGGGGACTTTTTTCTCTCAGTCGGACACCAGGGGAAGCCCTCAACAAAACAATAACTGGGATCAAACGAGATACGGCCTCACTAGACCCGGTCTGAGCAGCCTGAGGCAAATGTTGCATCAATTTGGCATTTGAAAGACAACTTCATAATTCAGTTGGGCGTCGATCACGGCGGTAAATTTGCCGAAGTCTTAAATAAGCTAATCGTATTTACTGAATGTCATAAAAGCCAGAGCACAATCTGCTACAGCAGTAGTTTATGTGTGCACCTCATCCCGTCGCTCCATAAGACGCAGGGGTCATGGAGAGGGAGATTTCTTCCATATGACCCAAAGCCACCTTCTGCCTTCTACCCCTGTTGCCTCTAGTCTACCCACTCCTCCCCAGGCAGCTGATTTACAACCACCCGCTGCGGAGGCGTCGGGCTGCTGGCGAGGACGTGTTTCTGGGATGTGGATGGGTGTGAATGATGGTTTGGAGGTGAGCTCACCGCCGGGAGCAATACGAGGCTAAGGGTGGCACGGGGGGCCCAAACTCGGAGTGCGATGCGGAGTGCTGAGTGCTGAGTGCGCGTCGAGAGGACAGCGTGCGGCCCACCTGATTACGAGCCCCCGGGGGCCCCCCTCCGAGGATCAGTGCACAGTGGCGGTTATCGCCCTTGCTTTGGCTTATCTGTGAGCACATGGTGCTGGTAGCGACCACGCTTTGCAGATCCAGACCAAAGGGTGTCGGTGGGGGTGAGGAATGAGGGCGAAGGGGTATAATGGCGATGCACACTGACAGTTGAAAGAGTTTCAGAGCCATTCAGGCGTCCACCAAACTGGGACATATGGTGCATTATAGGACAAATAGAAACCCAGAGCAGTTGGTCAGTTTTTTTTCATTTTTTTATAGCAGCCACATACATTAAATGCATGAGAAAGAATTGGGAACAAACGAAAACCTTTCAGAATCTCAGCCACAATGACTAGCAGCACAATGGTCTTTGTGTTGAAACAGATGGTTGTACAGAGGTAATGATAGACAGAGATGACTACAGCTCTCCTCCATTATTGCCATCCAGGGGGACCTACTCTCACTTCATTTGTTTGGAACTTGGTATAGGAGGGGCTCGGAAACATTGTGAGGAGTCCAACAAAAAGAGCAGCTCATCATGCAGTCGATCGGGGCTGATGCGCAGGTCTACTTTACAAAAAGACTCACCAATATGTCATTCAATGTTTTGTTTTATTTTTCTCAATCAATGCTCTCTTTTCTCGTGTCCTTGACTCCTTTCATCTTGCATGTGCTCACTCACTCGTTTTCTCTCTGTGAGGTCTGGTCCAGTCGCTGTTTTCCACGCAGGGTCTATAATAATGTGTTTTGACACCGTCGGGTCTCCTGCTGTCTTTTTTTTCTCTGTCTCGCAGTCATCACAGCAAACAAAACTACATCCACCCCCCCATCCTATTCTGCCTTGAAGCACTTCTGCTTGAACGTTAAAGGGTTCAGTGGGTTCAACCAGCCCCGAGGGTTAGGTCCTCCACTTTGTCTTTGTAGTCTGTGAATTGGCTGTTTTCTGTGAGGTAATAGGGAGAGGACGTAAATCTAAGCAGATGCCCGGTCATCTGGTGAGCGGTTCAACCTAACGCTGGTGTGGGCATTCGGAATAGTTAAACACTTTAACAGGCAGTCTTTGATTTCTTTGATGCGTGTGATTCTATGGTTCCAGAAGTTCGGCCCGACACAACTCCGTGTTGTCCAATGTCTAAATTAGGCATAAATATGCAAGTGGGATTGGCACATACACCTTTGGTTGTTAGCAGATGTGTTGTAATGATTATGGGGATCCTCCCACTTTTCCTTCAGCTCCACCACAAGGTGGATGTTTGCAATTTGGAATCAAGTGTCCTTAAAACTGTTAACTGCAACAATGACGATAGCGTCAGCTCAAAGCGCCTCAGAACACCCCTCAGATAATTCCTCCCTTGTCTGTGTTCTCGTTCTGCGGAGACGTAGGCGGTCTTAAGCCATGGACAGAGTGACAGTCTTTTGGTGCAAATAGAAGAACCATAAACTGTACACCTCTCTGAGTTTCAACTTATAAGGTTTCTCTCAGCAGCTACATCAACACATTCCCAGAGCACTGTAATGACACATGAGGTTCCCGGGTTCGATTGGCATCAGAAGGCCTCATGACTCAGACCCAGTCATGGCTCACGTCCTCTGGCGGCAGTTCATGCCCAACTCTGGGCTTCTCCCTCCCCCTCTCCATCTCCTCTCTACCCTGTGACCTCGTGGAGCCACCAGCCCGTTTGACAATTATAAGTGGCGTTCTTGCTCACCCCCCTTCGTGCTCCGGGGCGGAACCGTCGAGTGGACCTCTCAGAAGTTTTAATCTGAAAATCTATGTGAAGATGATGAATTCCACAGAGGATTGAACCTAAAAGAACCCGTGTGTCCCCATTCCCACAACACCTGCCCGGTGTAATCCTCCCTTTCATACGTGGGATCATTGAGACATAGACCTAGCGAGCCTCGGGAGGTCTACGGTTACAGTAAATGAGCACATGGGCGAGGCCGTGACCCGGATTCTACCTGGTCACGAACTACTTTGGCTGCGTAGATAGAAGCGTTTCTCGTGTGTTTTTTGCGTGGGAGCGCGTTTGGTTTTCATGTACAACTTGTGCAGTTTTCTCTGGCAAAATGTTCAGTTTTACGAGCAAAGTACTTGGTAGTCCAGCCTTGAGCGCGCTGTTTTAACAGACGTGATTTTGTATTTCATAATCTTGTCACAATGTATGATATCACTTTAACACAATTTAGATATCGAGGAGGAAGTGAGCCGATCATCTTTTTCTCAATGATTACTTCAAACCTCCATTAACTGCAATGTTGACCACTAGAGAGCGTTACAACATCGTGTCACCTAAAAAACGTGTTGCTGTCGTTGGCGAGCAAACGTTTGCTTGTTCACACATCAAGCACAGACAAAGTATTTGCTACTTATCTGGAGGTTGTATTTCAAGACACAAATGTTCATTTGCTCTCTCGTTTTTTGCTCTATTTTGGTCACCACCAAATCCCAATGGAATCAATTGGTACTTTAGCTGCTAAACGCTCAACTATCTTTACCAGGGAGTTGCTAGTGGCAGACCAACACCCGTTTTTAAATAGCTGGCATCAACAATGTGTGAAGCTGTCAAGGGTCAGATAAGCATAATCTTAAACAAAAACACGCACTCTGATTTCCCTTTGAATCAGTAAGTATAAACTCATTATCTCATTTTCTTTTGGTGAAAATAAATCAAGCTGATGAGGCGTACCATAAATCATGAAAATATATCAACTCTGCCTTCCTGCTATCGTCCTGATTAGATCATCTTGAGTCCTGAGCTCACGCCGAAAGCGTGAACCCACACCTGAGGCTTTCCTTAGAAGGTTCTAGCGGTTTCCGTGTGCTTTGGGGGAGGCTCCTCAGGTAAAGGTGCCAGATTTACAGGCAGACCTCCAGCTGGCAGAGGAATGTCACAACCCGTGTTTCAGCTGTAAATTCGGACATAATTACAGTTCCACCGACTCAAACATTGAGGCGAAACAACCACCTTGCGAAGGGAAAATGCTCACTGCTTAACGTTGTGTCTGGGACAAATATACACTCCTGTCTTTGTGGGGGGGGGGAGGAGGAGGACAGGAGACAGGAGCAAGAATGTGAGAAATGTGCTGGTTCTCTGACCTTTATGAAGGTGAAGCGAGGGAGCTGACATCATCGACCATAGGCGGCATGTGCGCTCATGTGCAGTCACGTGGACCGAAGGAAAGTAGATACGGGTCAGAAGGAGAGAGTGTAAGTTACGCAAAGGTGGGTGAAAGTGTGAAGGACATTTCAGAACATTACCGAAGGTTTCTTGTTGAGGGATCGATTCGAAGATTGATATTCTTAAGGTGTGTTGACAATTTTCTCGCCTAACTCTATTAAATAACGTAAATAAGCATATTTTATCAAAGTGGAATAACTATTCCTATCACCTATTGTGTGAGCCTGGCTTTTAGTCCCTGAGAAAAAAAAAAAAAGGCCTTTTTTCTTTTCTTTATGTCGTGCTGCCACTGTGTGGTGGAATCTAGAGACGCACCTCTTCCAATAGTGTCCAGTTTATATTATCGCACAAAACATAGACGATAACTCTGAGTGCTGGCCAGTCAGTGTGTGTGTGTGTGTGTGTGTGTGTGTGAGGAAACATCCGACGGCAGGAAGCCTTCGCTGCTCCCGGACACCAGGTTTTCACTGGCTTAGTCACACTCTCTTCCTGTTTTTCTCTCACCACCACCTACCAAACAAACAATACAAGGAAGGGGGTCTGCTCCTCGTCTAGACGTGGCCCGCCGCGTCTGATCTGATTCAGCTCCCACCGGTGACCCGTCTGGCTCCTGTCAGGTGATCGGCCAAATAGGATCCAGCAGAGGGGGACTTCTCCTGACGCTCCCACAGTGGCAGACGGGACCCGTGACTCAGTCCGACTCTCTCCAACCGCTATTTAAATAGACTGACAGAAAAATGACAGTGGTCTACACTTCAAACGAGTGAGTGACACCACCCACTTTAGGAGCACAAGGACACAAAAGTCACACAATAATGACATGTTAAGATGGCTTGGGGGGGGGGGGTCCAATGGTTAAAAGTAAGAGAGGATGGGCCTTTTCTTCCTGACCTTGCATGTTCTCCCAGTACCATTAAAAATGAAGAATGCTTGTAAAATTACTGACGGATGTGTTTTCCGACGTTGGATTTGGATGCGTCTTCCTCTTTGAGAATCAGATTTTTCCAATATCCCCCCCAACCTGTTGAGGAATGTCAGCTTTATATATGTCAAAATAAATCGCTGCATTGTTTTAAGTAAGAGGGAAAAAATATAAGGCAGCAAAAGCAGACTTTTTTTTCTTTTGCAGTTACACGTTTGTATCAATAGAGGGCAGAATGAACTAACTGTTCGTGCATGCAGAGTTTCTTTAAGGTCAGTCTTAAACACATTTAAGAATAATACAAAAAAACTTCATTTCACGGCACACTTAGAGGTTTATAACTTCACAGTAGTTTTCTCCCGCTGCGAAGGCTGAATGTGCACGAGATCAACTGTTATTCAGGAAATCAACACATGATCCCACCACAAACGTTCCTCTTAACAATCATCTTCGTAGTCAGATTCAGGAACAGTCGGTGAGTCTTGCGTAGCAAAATAAATGAAAAAATACTGCTCATGGCAGCTCCCACATTGTTCCGAACACCTCAGAACAGAAGTGAAGAGGCGATGAGACAGTCGATGTTACTCATCCTGCTCCCTGGTGACTAATTTCTTAACTGACATTTGACATGACTGGTCCACCACGCAGTCTGCAGATGTCTGGCGGTGTGTGTGTGTGTGTGTGTGTGTGTCTGTGTGAGTTTGTGTTTTGAGAGACAAAGAGAGAGCGGGGGGAGGAGGGGGGGAAATGAAAAAGAAAAAAGAGGGAGCGCCAGTGTCAAAGTAGGTATAGGGGCAGACTTTCTGGAGCCAACTCCCACATGCCCTCTGATTACCTGTCACTGGTCAGACCAACCTCGTCTCTCTGCGCAGATGATGTGATAACAGTGGCACACAGAGCGAGAGAGAGAGAGAGAGAGAGAGAGAGAGGGTGGTAAAAACAAGACGGACTGAAGAGGATGAGAGGCGGGGGTAGGAAAGAGGGCGCAAAAGTAAGTGGAGTAGGGTGAAAGAAAGAGTCAGAAGAGAGCAAAGAGAGGGAGATGAGCAAAAGGCAGAGAGAGAGAGAGAGGTTCTTGCCCTGAGGTGTCATTCCTCTCTCTGCACTGAGGCCGACAGCAGTGTCATACAGAGCTGAAGACATTCACCAGCAGCCAAGAAGCACATCTGGATTCCTCATAATGAAATGCAGTAGTTTGCAAAGTTTTCCTGTGCTGGGATACAGTCACTGTGCACTTCAGACTTGTTTTTTTAAGCATTTGCACCAGCCAATGAGCACCAGTTGACATGTTCATATCCTGACCGGTGGCGTGCACTGATGGATGGATGGACAGCCGTCTATCCGTCACCGAGTGAAAGCAGTGGGTCAAATCCTGACATTAATTGCACCATTGCCGGCCACGGGGGTGAGGAATCTTATCATTAGACGGCCTCATAACCTATTTACTGCTTCTAAAACACACACACACACACACACACACACACGCACACACATCCACACACAAGCTCACAGCCGTGCTGTCCAATCCTCTCCATGTGCAACAAACCCTCCACCGTTTTCCCCTCCTCTTTTCAACATCCTTGCACAATACAGAAGAGTCGTGCTCGGGTTACATGCTCAGGTCGGACCTCTCCATTGCTCCCCAGGGCTGTTGGGGAGGAGAAGAGGTAGAGGGGGGGCGAGGGGGGGCGAGGGGGGGCGGGGGGGGCGGGGGGGAGGAATAACAGGAGATGATAGAAGGAAGGACCCACAATAACAGTCTGTTTCCTCGCATGTCGGGGCCTGCAGCCTAACCTACTGCACCTGTTGTTAAAGCTCACACTAGCTGGAGAGCGATATGCTGTGTGTGTGTGTGTGTGTGTGTGGGGGGGGGAAGTTGGGGGGGTGTATAGGGTGAAAGGAGGTCCCGGTGGTGATCTAGTGTGGCACCTGTACCGCGGCCCAAAGCCAGCTGGGACGGGGCCAGGCCTGCACGACGCAACTCGGTGCACTCGACGACCCCTGTAGCCTGCTGCTAACCCTGGACGCTTATGTGTGTGTGTGTGTGTGTGCCCCCCCCCCACCCACACCTGCCTAGTCTCACTCGGTAATTGGGTAAGTGTGTAATAGGGTCGGTCACGGGTATCTGCGACCAGGCCGGGGTGAACGTGACCCAGGCAGCACCAGCGCGTGTGGAATAACTGAGGATCTGTTTATGATTTGGGGAGTGCCGTGGAGTCGAGGGCGGGGGGGGGGCGGGGGCGGGGGGGGGGGGGGGGGGGTACGGTATTCGCATTTCATTTTGGTTCGAAGCTGCAGGATTGTAATGTGAGTCACTCAACGTCCCCTTTAATGGTTTCTGCGTAATCGCGCGTTGCCGAAGTGTCTTTTTATTCAAGCTGTACTGTTTTTGTACAAAAAATTAAAAAAGACTTCCCGGGGCGCAGGGTGCTGCCACCCATCACCCATCCCTCTCAGGTCAGCACAATTGTTTGACAGCAGCACTGTAGAGGCCCCTTGGCCCGAAATGGGATATTCTCAAGGGTCCTTTGAGATCAGCCTGCCTTGCCAATATTCCCCAGGGGACTTCCGCCTTTTGCATCTGACCGGGAGATGAGCAATCTCCTTTTGGCTGCATCGCATTTCTGGGTCCTCCTAGTTTTCTCCTCAGGGGTGGGGGGGGGGCTTGCTCCGTATCTCTCATTACAACCGGGGGGGGGATTTAGTGAGACGGCGCTCCGTCTCACCCTTTCTCTCCCGCTCCTCTACGATCGGCACATTAGTGAAGTTGTGTTGCGACAACATCGCCGCCAGGAGCAGCGAGCGCAGCGCTGAGGCTTATTACTCCTCATTGCCTCCGCCAGGAACAGGAAATGAACTAAGCGAGGCTGAGGGCCGTTCCAGGGCAAGAATCCTCGGGGGGGGGGTTTCGCACTAGAGTGATTTGCGTGACTGTTCATACCAACTAAGCAAAACCCAATTACCCAATTCCCTTAACTACAAATTACATTTGTATAATAGGTTGCAGTTGGTTTTGATGTGTTCATTTGGCTTCATTTGAACGAGGGTCCGTTGGGAGTTTTATTTCGGTCGCTGATCCGGTCAGATTTTTATCATTTTCACCACACATTTTAGATTATATGTGCCACCGTTACTTAGGCCTTACTCACACCTGTCAAAAAGAGGCCCGAGACGATTGACGGCAACTGAGAGTTTTAAAAAAATCCCTGCAGCCCGAGTAACCTGCCGGCAGCTCTTGTGTGTAAACATGTCCTCATGCTGTTTCCTCAGTGGGACACGGCTGTCCCGGGCCATTGACTGCTCGCTACAATCGGCCCTCGCGTTTCCTCCGTTTCCTCCGCTCGGCACATCTGTGACGTCCCCTGGCCTTCGAGTCCCTCCGTCCAGCACGCCGCTATCCCTTGGAGACCTTTTTTCGTTTACTCCATCCGTTTACTTCGTAGCGTGCGTCCCCACCTCGCCGGGTCCCTTTCAACCCCTTTTTCCACTCTCCCCCCCCGCCCCCCCCCCCTCTCTTCTGTGTTTGACCAGGACTAGTTGTTGTCAGACAAGGCGGTCTCTGTTTGAGCGCCGCACTTGTGTGAATAAGTGCGTCTGTGTGCACGTCTGCGCGCGCGCGCTCGCAACTGTTGATAACGGCGTGCGTGATCATGCTCTGTGTGTATGTGTGTGTGTGTGTGTGGTTAAGCATGCCTGGGCTAAGCCTCGGGGGCAGTCCTCCTTTGTCCTCCCAACCATCACCCAGAGATGGATGTGTCTCCGGGGACTCAGAAGAAAAGCACCTCCAGCTCGCTCATATTAAATTCTGCTGAGCAAATAGAATTTACCAGCATGTTGGGTTTTTTTTTTTTTCTCCCTCCCTTCTGGAAAAGAGCTCATTTAAAGTGTGCAGGACAGAGCAGAGCAGCTCAAAAGATTCTTCTCATGCATTTCTAAACACTTGTTACTCCTCTCGCACACGTTTTTGGAGAAGCTGACGGGAAGGACAGTGCGGAGATACTTTTCCACTTTTATTTCCCTCCTCGTCCCGTTGTGGGACATTTACTGCCGTGTCCTGGGCCTCGTTTGCACATCCCTCTCCTCTCCTCTTTCCCAATGCATCCACTTGCCTCTCCTCGTTTTTCTCTCCCCCTCCTCCCACTCCTCCCCCAGGCTTAAGTCCCGGCACCTGTGGGCCCCTCCCCCTCCCTCTGGCAGGAGGCCCGTTGCGCTGACACAATCTCGGCCCGTTGCGTGAGAGGGAGTACCTCTCTCTCTCTCTCTCTCTCTCTCTCTCTCTCTCTCTCTCTCTCTCGAGTGCTGCGCATTTGTGTGCGTGTGCGTGTGTGTGTGTGTGTGTGAATTTAACTACACACGTCCCTGCGCGTGCAGCCATAGGAGGTCGGGCGCAGAGTCAAAACTTTCAGCTCAACAACAGATAAGTCTGTGAGCTCGAGGTGATTCAACTCTTGCAGCGGTGACCTCTGACCCCCCCCCCCCCCCCCCCCTCCCCTCCCTCGCTCCTCCCTGCGTCTCCTCTCTTATCTCGCTACTGCGTTCGCCTCCGAGCCCGACTGACCGTGCAAGTCGTTGGCGTTCGATTTAAGGGGAGATCTGAAAAGCCTTGCACCTGCTCTCTAACAAACGCCACTTCGAAACAGCTGGCGATGGAAAACTTTATTTCCGCGCATCTCTGCGCCTCGGGCCTTCGGCCGTTGTCACTTCTCTGCCTCGGATGGAAACCCAGGGGGGGGCCGTGGCGCGCGGGCTCGCACGAACGGGCCGCCGCCTCCTCCTCTCCTTCCTGGCACCCCCAGGCCGCATGGCACGGGCCCAAACACGTGGTTCTAATAGCCCCGCTCCCCTCGCTCCCTCGCCTTTTGATTTTGCTTGCTGCGTGTTGCTGTTTCAGCGCAACATGTCTGCGTTCACACGCAGTAACCTCATATCGACTGACTGGGACTTAACTAAGACTGTCTCCTCACGGAGACGGGACGCGTTCCCGTTCCCATGACACTGATTGCACTACAGCCACGCAGTCCCTTAAGGTTAGCAAGTAATGCGTCACTCACGGCCAGAGGCTCGTCTGCAGTTTCCACTGCACAGCTTCACTTGGGCCAGAGGAACTTGTGGTTTGCATTAGCAGAAATACTGCCATGGAGTATTTGTTCTCTTAGGTTCCCTTAGTACTGACCAACGTTTCCCTGCAGGATCTGGCGTTGCAGACAAAACAGGAGAGTTACAGCAGATTCACTCGTGTATCCAGAGATGCAATCCAAAGTTCAGAGGAGTCAGTAGCTCAATTATTCATAAAACACCATCAGTTCTCTCTTTCATACAGTTTTATCTCCATTCTCGTTACACTGATTTAGCAGGTCTGTGGATATGCTCTTTGTTCAACTGCAGAAAAATAAGATTAAAAAAAAAATAGTCTTTTAACTTAAAGATCCTTTGTTGCATCAGGCAGCATAACGCCTGGACGAGAAGAAGCTGACGGGCGAAAGTGTTTCGTTAGATGGTGTGTTTGTGTGATCGGGGCCTCAGATGCTGCGTGATCTTCAAACAGGCAGCCATGACCACGAGGAGCAGATAATCCCCGTCATGTGACCGTGGAGCAGTTTGAGTGAAACGTGAATGAGTGAAGAGCGGTAATTAAAGAAGGGGATTGGCACCATCAAAAGAAGCCCGGATGAGACGGCTGCTCTTGAGTCATGCCGGCTGCTTTAATCTAACTCTCTAATTAGGCGCCAGAGGAGCAAATGAAGAGCGAAAAAAAAAGAAGACAGAAGCTTTGTTTTTTCAAAATGAGTCAAACTTACAGATCCATCCTCATCTGGCTGCAATAACTGCGGCTGTAGTAGATCTGGTCTCACTCGAACAACGACGACAACACAGTGTGTCTGGTTCTCTTTGCGAGGAAGGTTTTCACACAAAGACTCACCAGGCGCCGCCATGTACAAAGTCAGCTGGCCAGTCTCCAATGAGAAGCTCTCTCACACACACACACACACACACACACACACACACACACACAGAAAATAGCATTCAGTGCTAAAACGTATCACCTGGATGCTGGCCAGTGGCCAGTAAAAGCCCCCCCCTGCTGGGAGAAGGGATTAAGGTTTTTAAAATACCCCCCTATGGCCCAAAGCCTCCTAATGGGACAGTGATTACTGACTGGATAAATAGGCCCTCGACTGTATGCATGCATGTGTTGGTGAGCACATATATGAGGGAATACTATTGTGTGTCTGCGTGTGAACCGTCCCACAAATGAAATCTTTTTCTCCTGCTGGGATGTTGCAACAAATAAAATGGCATGAGACAAGACTGTGTGAACAGAAGACAATGCTTTCATTTTCAGTTACATTTAAACAACACAATCATGCATGTGTGTGTGTGTGTGTGTGTGTGTGTGTGAGTACATGCATCGGCCAGTGTGCATCTCCGTGTCTGTCCTCGGTAGATCCATGTCTTTGTTCACCCGTTAAGACTACAATCCTTTTCAATTTTAGTTTGACTTTATTCACTTTGTAACAGTAGTTTACTGTAAATCAACAGGAACATTTATTCAGCTTCAGCTCTACGTTCGTTAATAAGTCTTCACGTGTTACAAAGCCAAACATGTGACCTCTGTCACATGATGACGACTCTTCTTGGTGAAACCTGGAGAAAATCTTTGCCAGACTTTCTAATCTCTGGCAGTGTGTTGTGTGTTTGTGTGTGTTTGTGTGTTTGCAGCTGAGGTCCGGGGCCAGCTGTTCTGAACAGTCCCTCATTAGCACTATTTTCATGTGACCAAGCTGCACCGCAAGAGACACACACACACACACACACACACTTTCAAACAGTTGCATACAAAATTACAAGTGCAGGCAAACACCCGCACACCCACACACACACACACACAAACACACACACACACACACACACACACACACACCACATGACCAGATGAAGAGGAACCATTGTTCAGCATCACAGGACCTCTTTACACACACACACACACACACAATTCTCCTTCTGCATTGCCAATCGTGTGACCACCAGAGTCGCCCTTGTTTAGATATTCTGTGGGCTACATGCTTCCACATGCTTCCACTGACTGTAGACTACACAACCCCTCAGTGTTCCTGTCCGTAACTACTGCTTCTGTGCTCGTGTGTGCTTCTCTGGCATAACAGAAATCAGTGTTGCACCGAGATCTGACGCCCCCACATTTGATCCCCCTCCGGCCTCCCCTCTCGGCCCAGCGGGACGAGGGCTCATGGAGCTGTCAGACTGTGGCAGGCGGTGACAGTAGCAGGCCATTAGCCCGCTGAGCTAAAGTGGGTGAGGTCAAACCCCTCACCTCCAAGTCTGGGGTCTGAAGGGGGGCCCGGGGATCAGAGGTCAAGAGATCACGGGGTGGAGACGTCTGACCAGCTCTAACTTCTTTTTGCCCTTTCCGTGGCGACCAGTCAAAAGACAAACACGCTGAGCTATGATTTATGAGCCAATGAGCTTTCTTTCATTTCTTCTTCACTTTTATTCTCCGACAGCTTTTTACCTTGAGGGACATTTACGACTTCAGCCTTGTTTACCGCACGTAAATCTGCAACTGCACCCAGCTAGCGCAAGGATAACAAAGCATTTAGCAATGAGTCAGTGAGGATCTTTCATCTGCTGGTTTAAGCTTAAAATACTACCAACCAGACCATCGATGCATCATGTCAGAGCACGTCTTCCAACACTGACACATGTTGACCGTAATTTCTCATTAAATAATAAAGACAATATCCAGGCATTGTAAATCTGCTGTTTTATTACAGCCGTTTGCAGTAAATGTGTGTTAATGAAAAACATTCTCCAAACTCAAGGCCGTATAACAGTTTATGGCAACACCTACGTGCACCTAAGTCCTGCGTTTCCTCACCATCTCCAGAAACCCTTTGGTCACCGTTGTCGCGCTCTTCCTGCTGAAACTCCGGCAGCTGTCGTGCCTTCGTTACAGAGCGAATGCAAACACGCACAGCTGTGTGACTCGTGTGTGAAACCACAGACACTTGAGGGAAATGCACCTGTGACACAGACCGATTCTCACCCTGCTGCCTTAACCACACCCGAGAACCACATCCCCCCCCCCCACCACCCGGCACATGCATCCAGTACCAGTACGCGACTCCACATCTGCGCCGGCCCTTTTCTCTTCTTTCGTCCGGAGGTGTTCCAATGCAACTTGTGCGGTTCGATAACGAAACGTTAACCCAAGGTGAGGATAGACGGACTGCGACATGAAGCAACTGGCATACGCGCCGCCGAAAATGCCACCCTGCATTGAAGTTGACAATCTCCGGCCTCCTGTTCCTGTTTTCGTTGAGGTGCGCAGCCGTGTGTCACAATATCGCCTCATTCCTCATGAAAAACAAGCGAGTGCCACGCTGTCACTTCCCCTCTTGCAGCATGACCCCTGCTGGCATCCTGTGTCAGAGTGATAAGCAATCCCCTGATACCTCCTGGCCCCTCGCAGAACAAAAGAACCACGGGAAGGGGTCAGCCACTTGCCACGTAAGCCTGCCAAGAAATGATGGTGCTCCATATGTTTCAGGTTGAGGCTAAACTCAAAACAAATCCCCCGACTGCGCCGTCCAGTCCAACGCGATTAGGAGAAGTACAACTCACTTATAGGTGGACTGGTGTTATTTGGCTTAGGTAATGATGATATACTTGCAGGCTGTCAAATATTGTCTGTGTGATGATCATTCACCAGCACTCTCACTGACCTGCTAATTACGCCGCGTGATGCCCACGTTGTGCACTTTTGAGAGCCTTTGAAGTCGTATCGGCTGTCTCGCTTCTCCCGGTTCTCCATCACCGCTATCAGCCGGGTAGATTCTGCTTTACGGGTTGCAAAGTCACAGTGAGGCTGGGGGACTCCTGGGAGTGCAGGCTGAGTGAAAGAAAAAGCTGCTTCTCAGAATAAAACATTGTCGAGAGTGGCGGTGACATTATGGTGGTGTCGTGGAAGCGCCTCGCCTTTACAAGTATCGAATTGTCCTCCGCGGTCAAGTTTAAAATTGCCTCACGTTAGGTGAAGAAAACAAACCAGGAAATAAGTCATAAATAAATAACAACTTGAGTGCGGTGAACTCTAGTGAGCTGGCAGGGATGTGGCGTTGAGCTCGTGCCAAATTTGAAAAGTAATCTCCACTTTTGGCCAAACAACAGCCTGTTGAACATTAATCCTACTCAGTGCGAACACTGCAAACACCTCCAGCTGTGTCTGCACTCTACACCGTGTTCCCCGCGCTCCGTCCAATGCACGACTGTTACTGTATCATTAATCACCAGGGTGCACCAAGAGCCGATTAATAAAACTCAGAACAAATGGAGGGCAACCCAAACCAGCTGTTTGTGCCTGCGTGAACCTATCAGCGATGGCTTGTAAATCCTGAGAAGCCAGTTTTCTTTTTTTTTTTCGTTTGGTTGGGTATCAAATCTGAAACTGAACCCTGTCCAAAGCAAAAGGGTGCCGAGCTCTTTTCCACAATAGAAACAAGACAGATGTTGGAGCTTGAGTTCGTACACTGGCAGATCCGTTGAGTTATGGTCCGAACGGGGCTCCGCGGGGGGAAAAAAGCTGAACTTGTCGAATGGGTGGAAGGTAAAGGGAGTGATGCACGTTTAACCTGTTGGCTACCTCAAGGTCAACGCGGTCAGTAAATAATATTGAAAGCATAACAGCTACAGGCACAAGACACCGCGTTAAGGACTAATCCGGCAATAAAGCGGCCGTATAGAATTTCAGTGACTCTTTCAAAAAAAATTGTAACGTAATTAAGGTGAAAAGTTCATTCTCAGTCTGTGGAAACCTTGTTTACCTCTGATCCATTTTTTTTTTTTTTAGATGGAGTGGATTGAGTTCTTTGATGCACCAAAGCAGCTTCACGCTCCACAAACTCTTGTCTGTTATGGCATTTGTTGGCGGGCAGGTAGCCGTGCAGCCAAAACGCGCCTGAGAGACGCTAAATCGCTCTGTAGATGAGGGCAATGCAGAACTACGGGCCAGAAATAAATGTGATTTGATCACTAAGAGACTTGCGATAACTTTGCACGTAACTTAACAATACTGATAAGAACCTGAACCTACATTTCTCCTTCTAGGATTAAAGTTGTGCAACACCTCCCTGACCGACCGTGAGGTGAGATCACGCTGTTGACACTCACTGGAAACATCATTTAGTGAATTTTGGAATAATTGCACAAATGACCTGTTTGATGAATACAGGGAGGTCGTCCATCCTCCAAAAGGTTCTGCTTATTGTTGCATTTCTCTCTTTGTCTCACGAGCAGCTAGTTTACGAAGCACTGCAGTAACACGTGTGACATGTAAAATGTTGGTAACTTTGCAAACGTCCAGATGAATCACGGACAAAAGAGAAGGGGGGGGGGGGAGATGAAAAGGCTAAATTGCATTGGAGATCCCTCTTTAGAACATCAAACAGAGAGTGTTTCTCCCAGCAGCCAGCGGGGCTCCGGGGGGACGCAGTGGTAATTTCCTGGCAGAGAGGGGCTGGACATGCGGGTCCTACCCGGCCGACATCAAAGACACCCCAGACCTCGAGACCACTGACTTTAAACACACTCTCTTTCTGTCTCTGACTGTGACATCTCTATCTGGCTCTTTCTGGTGCCATTTCTCTCCTCCAGCCCGTCCTCCTCCTTTTCTCTTCACACAGAAGTTAAATCACAGGATCTGGCAGTTATTTTAGGGCACCTAGTCATAATTTGAAAGGAAAGGAAAAGTTTTGAAAGTGGAATACGTTTTGAAAGTGAAAAGAGCTTCAAAGTATCGAAAACGTTTCAAAGAAAAGAGATGCTTTCAGTTTTGATTTCGCCTTTCAAGCCATAAAGCCCATTGGATCTTTTTCAGTGTGCGGGCGGCCGTGGTGCAGTCCGTTGATCGTGTTTAATCCCAGCCGGCATTTCGAAGTGTCCTCGCGCAGGATACCGAACCCAGAGTGGCTCACGGAGGTTTCGTGGACGCTCGGATTAGAATCCGACGAGCAGGTGGATGGATGTTAACGGGTGAATGTTGACTTGTAGTGGTTTGAAGACCAGCGTGATCTCCAAAACCTGTTCTTGAACATACAAATTCGTAACAATACACAGCACCTAGCGGCGGTTAACCACGCCCCTTGAGTGAACAACATGGCGGACCATGTCGGATTCTTGAGTAAAACGTCTCTCCGCCATGTTGGATTCTTCTGATTTTCTCGTTAAAAATGCAATCATAACACGTTTATTTCACATGGTTAGACTTCACGGAGTGTGTTTACGGGGTGCAGGCCCCCGTTCCCTTTGAACAGGGTGACGTCATCAGTTGCCAGTCCGTATTTATTTAGTATATATCACTACAAATTTGATTTTCGTATACATTTTTACGAACAGGTTTTGGAGATCAGGCTGTTTGAAGACCAGCGTGAAATAAACACAAGAGCGTTCAGCTTTTCAGGCGTGGCATTGCGTGTGCGACATATGTCCTCCCCCCCCACCCCCCCTTAAAATGGAACACACACCATTACATATTTTGCAAAATGAACTGTGAACTGAACATGACACCCTAAAGGATGTTAGCAGGAATATCTTTAGCACAAAGGCGAAACCACACAACGGATACAGCGCTCAAATCATCATCGTAGCTTTTATTAGAGTGACAGTGAAACTCCCGGACCAGATGAGAGGCTCCTGTGAGAAGATGTCACCACGCAGGGCCGAGTGCTGCTGCTGGGCTTTGCGACAGGAGGCTTTATTATGTGCTGAAGTGATGCTGATCTGGGATCCGTTACCTCCGTAATTCACATTACAGCCACCGTCGGATGCTTTGTGCTGAAATTGATATGCATAAAATTATCGGTCAAGTTGTTGTTGTTTTTTTCACTTGGGTGAACACGCTACTGAAAGTAAAAAGGAAATCGTTATTGCTGCAGGTTTAAACGTTTAAAATTCCAGTTTGGCAACAGCGCAAAACCTTTGTTCAGAAGACTGTAATTAACCTCTTTCACATGGTTTGACGTTTTTTAGCTTTTTTGTTGTTTACTCTAGATAAGTGAGGCCTACATTGACTTTATGTCAACTGGAGGAGAGAGAATTGTTCCTCACCCCGTGGATGGTGACAAGAATTGATGTTGGGATATAATAAGTGTGACAGCCTAATAACAGGCCTCTTGCCAGCGGGAAACGAACATGTCAGAAGCGAAGCTGTCCTGTGACCCGCCTGCATTTCTTCACCGGAGAAAACCACTCTGTGGTGGTGCTGGAAGAGATTGGCCGACACATTTTGCTTTATTATCAGATAACATCTGGTGAATGACATCCTGCCACTTTAACAGCTTCTTACGTGGATCTGAAAAAACGCACATGCATGAGACTGGAAGCTAAAGGAAATGTATTTAAATACATTCATTAGCAGTGGCTTGTATGAGTCCTAATAGCGGTCCATGGGTTGGAACCTTCTAATGACGTGTATGTGAGGAGGAGTTGAAAGGGCAACAACAACCAGTATTACAACTGTGTCACGATTTTACGAGACGGGAGCAGAGACATCTTGTAATGTTTCGGTTTTGCCAGACTATTAATTGAAGGGAACATGTTGTATGATGAGAAGCAGTTTGTGTGGTCGTTAGCAAAACCACAAAAGTGTGCAATTAGATTTCAGTCCAGTTGAATCTCAATGGCGACGGCTTTTATTAACCCCAGTGGTCAGACAGATGTGAGCAAACAGGCGTAATTGTTGACCGTCACTGACATGTGGACTTCGGTCGTGCGACCAATTAGTCCAATCAGGACCCCTGCAGGGCCTGAGAGGGCCCGATGATGAGAGCGCCGGTGTGCAGTTACACTGCAGGGGTTACGTGTGTACAGCACTTCACTCCCCTGTCACCACCTTGCAGCTGTACTGTAAGCAGATGTGCGGATTGTGCGAACGCTAAAGGCTTCTTTCTCGAGGAATATAAAGTAGTTCAGCACAGAGCATTTTACCGCCGGGGGCCATATTACAGGATAATTACAGCATACAGTTTTGTCTGGGAGGGAGGACGTCCAAGGCCGCTGGAGCTGCTCCTCTGGAACACTGTGTACAAAGATAAGTGGACAGGATGGGCTCCTGTCTCTCTTTCAGAGTTTTTCCGGGTGTGTAAGTGCCTCTGTTTTGTGTTTACGTGTAAAGGAACTAGTAAAGCCACTGCACACACACACACACACACACACACACACACACACACACACACACACAGTTAGCCTTAGGCATCAGGAACCGAGCAAGGCTGTAATTTATGGAGGGAGGCGGGTTCTTGGCCCGCCTCGCCTCAGGTAACGGCCCTGGCCGCGGATCCGAGTCAGGCAGCTCTCGCTGGCGCGGACGGACGGTCTGCTGTGAGCGGAGACTCCGGGCTCGATGCAGCTGGCCTTGTCATCGGGTCGATGCATCAATCCGCGTGACAGCTCGGAACCACCGCTCGGTGCACTTTGCGCTTGAGGAAAGTATTGTATCGCTCCTTTTTTTCCCTGCTCAACTCTCCTTACTATTCCTCTGGGACCAAAGCCCCCCCCCCCCCTCCCTCCCTACCCTCTCACCCCCTCACCCAGGTGCTGGTGTTGTTGTGGCCGCGGCTACGTGGGCTTGCTGTTTTAGGTCGAGGGCAGAATTTTCCACTGGCACACTTAGCGTGTCTCCGCACTGCTCCTCGCCTATCGCAGCCGTGCACCGCTAATGGCACCCAGATGAGGCGAAGAGAGAGGGATGAAGCGAGGAGTTGGGAGGGGGTTAGGGGGGGAGGAAAGGGGGTGTGGGGGGGGGGGGGGGTGTTGGAGAAGAAGGCTCAAATGTCTAAAAGAGACAGGAGTACAGGAACCGGAGGAGTGTGGAGGAAATTGCAGCCCTGCAGGTGTGTGAGAAGAGGGGGAAAAATCCCCCCTCCCCCCCAGCCCACCCCCCTCACCCCCTCCCCGGCGTTGCGGTGAGACAGGTGACCTGCAGAGTCATAGCTCGGAGTTGTGCTTGTTTAAAGAAACTAAGTCATGGTGGTCAGACCCGGTCACTGGTTGCTACGGACGTCTTTGATGTGTCCGTCTTCAAGGAGGGACAGAAACCCAAGTGTTTTGGCTCCGGGTACAAACTGTGGGTGGATGTGTGTGTGTGTGTGTTTTGGGCAGCGGGACATGGGTCAACTGTTTCCCTTTGAAGACGCGTTTGCGTCCAAGCCAAGAACAACATAACATGAAAGAGCCGAAGACAAATTAGACTGAATGAGCATTAATATTGCGTGCTCATAGCTGTCTTACTCATTCCAGCGTCGCCTTTGTACTTGTTGGTCCTCCAACTCTGCAGAGTTCACTGTGTTATTTAGAGTATAACATAGAGAGAAACAAAAGAAGTTTCTCCGAATGACACAATGTGTCTCAATGCACAACCTTTCATTACATCACATGTCATTTAGCTGACGCTTTTATCCAAAGCGACTTACAATAAGTGCATTTCAACCATAAGGATACAAACTCATAAGAACAAGAAACAACAAAGTGCAATTTCATCAAATAATCCAATTTACAGCTTGCTTTCACACACACGGGCTGCAGCTGAGTTCTTCCAGCGGCTGCCGTGTGGACGGGTTGCTTTGTTCTGAGCGCTCTGACAGCGAGCGGAGGTCTCAGGAGGCGCGTGCAGAAGTTGAAAGCACAACAAACCCTCTGAAGTGGCGAGCTTTCATGTTGCACGTTGTGCTGGAGAGTCCGAAAGAAAAAACTCCGACTTCCGAAAGCACACTGTGTCATTTACGTGCATCCTGTGCAACTGTAGAGTGTGTTTGTAACTGGTGTAAATTGTATTTTTCTCCTCTTAGTTTGCCTTGCCGGGAGCAGAATGTCAGTAAAGTGAGGATGCATGCCTCGGGGCTGCTTCTCGCTCTGCTGAGGTCAGGGTACATGTCGGGACAAGAATCTGTCTGCGCGCTGCGCTGGATGGGGAGAGATCTAATTACTGCTGTGCATCTGTGAGCGTGCATGTGTGTGTGTGTGTGTGTGCATGCTTGTGCTGTGTGTGTGTGTGTGCTGAGTCACATTGTGGTTACCACCTCTGCCATTTAATAGCCCCCCTCGTAATGACTCTCCATATTAGATGCTTATTATGTTAATTGTGCTCAGGCGGCGACAGGCTGTTTCAGCCCAGCTTGTTAAGCCAATAAAACATCACAGCTGCCAGATAAGGACTCCGTAAAATAAGCCTCTACATCCCCGGATCCAGCTTTTCATTTTCGTTTCAGATGCAAAGAATACACAACGTTTCCCGAGAACAATAGATGTTCAGTGGCGTTAAGTAAGTCCACGTTTGCAATTCCGCTGCACTGAGACATTTAATCCCCCCCCCCCTATCCTATAATGACTGGTTCTGTGTTGTCATTGGGCACGTTTGTAATCTTGGATCAGATGTGTCTACTCTCTGACAACAGCAGTTGCCCTCACCTGCCAAACCGGCCTCATTTCCCTTCTCTGATTCAACCACTTCTTCTTCTTTGGCAGGGCTGCGGGGGGGCAAAGGTCAAAAGAGAAGAAAAAAAAAACCTGTTACGATGGAACGAGCATCTTCCCATATCTTCCCCATCGGAAACCCGAGGCAAGCGGACCCGGACGCCAGACGCCACGAGGAAGAGGAGGCAGACGAGACGAGAGGAAGAGCTACGTGCTGTACGTGAGGCCTAGGGGCTCGAAGGTCAACTGTCACTGCCCTCGCTCTCCACAACCACCGCTGCCTCAGAGGTCTAACTGAACAGAGGCCGCTACGGGCCCAGATGTAAGCTCAAATACATCTGTAATTGTGACGTCATGGACCAACATCTTTGGGGCGGGTTTGAAGCGACTGCAGCGTTCACTAGCCAGTTGCTAACGTCGCCTTTGTTCAGGTCATCGCTGTCTTTCTCTCACTCTGCTCAGCTATTAGGAAACGTTTTAAAAATATAACTGACGCCAACAGAAAGTGCACTTTAAATCACAACAGGAGCTGCTTTCGAAAGGAAGTCAATGACAAGCGAGGAAGAGGAAACTGGGCAGAGGTGTATCTGATTGCAGCACGCACAGCGCCGCTATCCGCACAGGGGATCAACGTGTAAAATGCAAACCCCGGTAACCCCGATGCTAAGTGGAGAGGAAATCACAGAATGCAAACACGTTAAATGATGTACCCGGTATCAGGAATGGCATTTGATATCGTAAAAATCCTCATCCTTTATTGCCTCCCTATAAATCTGCTGCTACAGTTGCTGCCGTACTCGTCTCCCCTTTACGACACATGTGCGCCGAGCCGACGTGGTCTCATGAAAAACTAATGGGAATCCCATGATGAGCCGGTCAGCAGTGTAGTGTGACTTTGCAGACAGAGGCGCCAGTGTTGGAGGATCACTTCGTACGCGGTTCACAGAGATCCGTGTAATAGCAACATTACACTTGATTAGTGGCTCCTTAACTTATTGCATTTGAAACGGCATTAAGTAGGTTAACGTCAACCGCCTCAGTCTGCGTTTGAAAGTCTAAACTTATCGCTACCAGCGCTAGAATTTACTCGTTGATTTGTTGCCAGGGTACAGAGGAGGGGCAGTTGGAAACGATCCATTTAAAAAACTGATTCATCACGTGTAATTTCATTTGGAAGAAAGCGAGTTAGACCGAACCAAACAGAGATTAAGATGGCGAAACCCTTGATGATTCACTCTTCAGTTTGCTATCCAAGATATGGCAGGGATTTAGAATCGAGTCAAAGAGTCTCTGCTGTGTTTTATTAGCAGCACGATATAAAGGGGCCCCGTCCAGATAAGGGGTTCTTTATGGATGGTGTTTCCCCAGGACTGCAGACCTCAGGGCCAGCCAGGAGATATTAGATGACCGGGCCCTGGAGCCTGCAGTCCTCGGCCCAGCTGTTCACACAAAAAAACCTCCACGCACAACAAGCTCCGCCGAAGAGGGCACACAGGGGCAATAAAGTTGGGCCGGGTGCAGACGACTATGCCAGCACAGTGAGTGAGCGAGCGCGAGGGGTCCATGGGTTGCGCGGGGCGTTCTGAATGGGATGTTTACATTGACCTGACCGAGATGACCTCCTCTTTGTGCCGTCGGTCGTCCCGTTGTGATCCTGTGCAGAGCGTCTCTTCTCCCTCATCTGGCTTTCTGCAAAACCTGAACCTCTCTCAAGCTGTGTGTGTGTTTTATTTAGTCCAACTGTGAGTTCGACCACAAACACAAACTGCAGCATGCAAAAAAATGCTTTGCGTTCACTATTGAAACTGTTGCAAAGTTCCTGCAGGCTGCCGTCTGTTTCACATCATAATTACAGAAAGGTCATTGTTTAAATCTCTTCACTGCCTCGCTGACTTTAAAGAGCTTATTTTTAAGAGTGTCTGGGGTGTGATAGGCAGTAAATAAAAAAATTGAAGTAGATTGTTTACTAAACTCTGGTTCCGTAGCGTTAAAAAAAAAGGCCAATATATCTGATGCAATGTGGGTAAGTGTGTCTAAGATGGGAGAGGAGACAGATGTGGCGATAAGCCTTATCAGTAGGTTTCATAATGCTGTCGGTTCCTCCTTCGCCGAGAGCCCATTCAGACACGAGGAGAGCGTGGCAGGATATTCTGACCCACGCACGCCATCCAGCCATGCAAATTATTCCGGCTTACGTAACCAGGAGTTACAAACAACGGTTAGCTGCAACGGATCGATCACGTGGTGCAGAAATAAAAAAGCAGAAGCACATGTTGTGAGAAAAAACGAGGCTTGTGCGCTGCCCCTTTAAGGAACGGAGTGGATGAGCCCCCCCCCCTCACTCAGTCCTCAGCGGGGGCCGAGTCCGGGGCTTTGTTTAAAAAATACATGCTCCAAACTGCTGCAAGACGCTGACATCAGCAGAAGCTAGGCCCCGGGAGCGGGTGGGGGGGGGGGGGTCAGGTCGGGTCAAGGCGGCGACTCACTGCAGCTCGGGCGGAATCGGGAGGCGAGGGCAACTTTTTACAGTGTTTACAGAAACATCACAGGACGCTCGGTTTAAAGAAAAAGCCCAAACAGTTTATCCAGTTTTCCTCTCACCCAAACTGTCCCACCTCCTTCCAACGCGTGAACTAGATCCACGTCTGACTCGGGTCTTATCGCTAAAGATATTTTGAGACAACTGAACCGACTGATGATTTCACTGTCTATCAAAACCTCTGGATTCCTTTGACGTGGCCAGTAAAAGTGATCCGTCCGCACGAGTCCTCGGTCAGCAGGATGAGTTCCTGCTGTGGTGACAAGTTCTCTCGGCAGCCACGGACCTAAACTGGAACATTGTGACCTGACACTGATGACATAACCAGAAACAGACTGCAGGTGCTGTACAGGAAAGCTGTAACATGTACCAAATGTGAGCAGAGGTCCGCCGCTGCCTTCACAACCTCTGTTTTTCTGCACAAAGCGGGACTCCAGCGGTGATCTGTGGCACTTGACGGATGGATTAGTTGTTCCTGCGACGTGCGTTTCTGTCTGTCTGTGTCGAGGCCACTGACTGACTGATAAGCGAGTGCTCTCCGCCGTCACGCCTGTAGCCCGTGTGTCAACCTCAGGTCGGGCCGCCGAGCGTCGTAAAAGACGCCGTGAAAGGCAGCAGCGACCGCAGACTTCACCCCCTCGTCACAGACCCTGCAGATGCACGCAGGAGATAAGGGGCCGCTGACAGATGCATGCGAACTGAGTCGCACTTGCCTCTGCAAAGAACAAAGCAGGCTCTCACACACACACACACACACACATAACGCACACATGCACGCACGTGATGTTCGTCTCAGGCGGTCTGAGCTCTTTTCCTCACCACGGGGAGCGTCAGGATCTCCGGACTCACCCACCCCATCGGCGGAAAGGTGTGTCCTGGGACTTCAGGAAGAAGAAGAGCCATCGGGGGACACGGAGGGGAGCGGTTCTCGAGTAGCTGTATTTCAGGGCGAGAGGTTTAATAGTTGAAGGCAGTTAGATCCAAAACAATGAAACGTTCACTGGATGCTTATTTCACCTCTTCACGGTCAAAATCTCAGCCGAGTGACTTGATTGCAACGGTGGGGAGTCTTCTTTGTGTACAAGAAGGGATCCTTTACTTAAGTAAAAGCCCTGTTACAAAATGGCTAATTAACAATAGAGGATCAGATTTGTGTTCTGTGAGCAAACCTTCAAATATTAGTGAAATATGAAGTTCAAAAATCGTTTCGTTCCAGAACGAGGAGCCGTGACTTTACTGGTTTCTGGGTAATAAATGTTCTTTCACACAGTTGCCAAACACCAAATGACACATAAGCACCATGGTGGGTGGCTGTTGTGCGGTCACAGGTGTGTGTTAATGGAGGGTTACACAACAGCTCTGAATGTGTCTCAGCCAATCAGAAGCGAGGACCGTATCTACCTTTTTTTAATTTATTTTTTTGAAAAATCGGTTTGGTCGGTTCTTGCTGTGAGCCCGAGGGGGATGTTTTTTTTTTTTTTTTTTCGAGGACGGTTGTCAGGAGGAAAATAATGATAAGAGAGGGAGAGGTAATCCGGGGGAATACGGATGAAACGGGCAGCAAAGTCCGACGCAGAAAAAAAGCCCACACGCCCACGCTGTGATTCACGCCGCCTCCAGCAGAGATCTGTCCTCACCAGAAGGCCTCGGGGGAAACCAGACAGACCTCCTTAATCCCTTTAGTTGGACCAAAATCACACACACACACACACACACACACACTTGTACATGAGGAAAGAGATTGAAAAGAAAACAGGATATAGCTTTGTTTTCTGGCTTCTGCATCTGTGTTTATTTTTCTGCTTGATATTTCCACTTAAAAGCCATTGAAAACTAAATTTACATTTGAAAAAAAAAAAAGCAGGCGCCCGGGTTTCGGTCCACAGACGTTGCACGTTTGTAGCTCTCTGCCGCCCGCGTGATGCGTTGACCTTATCGGGGTTTTTACGTGATACCAACAGACAGATTAGCTGCTGGCTGTTCTCGCCGGGCGGTTGCGGCGGCGCTCCGAGGATGCAAAACCGCGCCGGAGATAAGAGGCGTTTTTTTTTTTCTTCTTCTTCTTCTTTTTACACGCACGCGAGTGCGTGGCGGATGGCGGCGGCAGTCGCAGGGGGCCTCCTGTTGCTGCTGCTTCTGCTGTTTGACAGCGTGGGCATGTGCGTGTGCGTGTGCTCCCACGAGCAGAGAACGCTGGTAGCCTACCTACGCGACGCTCGTGAGAGATAAAGACATAGACTGACGATCTTAGCGCGACGCTAGAAGAACGAGCGCTAAAAGTGCTGAGAATAATACAAGGTATAAACATCCAAACGAACTTCATCATCAGCTTTCAGAGACAAAAGCTCCACAGCAAACAAGTGAGATTGTTCTGTCAACGTCTGTTACCACGGTTACGGATGAACTGTCAATCTAAAGTGAAATCAGCTGTAGCTCCGCCGGATAACAAAACATCTATTGTTGTAACATCCACATGCAGCATTTTCTACATAATGAGTACTTTTACTCAGATACATTTTGCTTTACTGACACTTGTTGTTTAGATATTTCTAGATCAACATACAGGATCTGGATATTTCATCCACCATTGTGAGTTTGTTGCGCCTCCCAATCTTTCATGCAAACTCTGCTGCTTACTCAACACAACTTCGCATCAATTTAACAGGATCTTTTAATCGATGAAATGAAGCTTGCTCTGCACTGCAGTTCACAACACACACACATATACATGCACACCTGTCACACGCGTGTGTATTTTTAGCGGCCGGGCCCGAGCAGCTGTTTGCCGTTACTCATATCAGTGTGTGCTCCTTCTCTCCCTCTGTGAACCCAGTGTTATTCTTCCTGAGCCACTGCGAGTCTCAGTTGGCCCGAAGCTCCCGGGTTCGTCCCGCCGCTGTGGTTCAAGCAGCTATTTTGAAATGCTGAGAGAAAGATTAGCAGGCGCATCAAGTGGACGAAATGCATCCTTGTGTCCCCTCCGTTCCCGAGGATGGAGACTCAAGAGGTGAGGGCAACTAATGCCGTTGTGTAGCTGTGAAAACCATTTCGCAAATGAGAGTCTCATTAATTGTCCAATATGGAGCGTCGGAGATCATGTCGAGGTCTCTTCATCCCAAAAGGCAAAACGGACCTTTATTACCCTTAATTAAGACGGCATTAATGACTTCCCTCTGCGCTCGGACATAAACATCCAGTTAGTGTTTTACAGAGTGCAATTACCCCGGTGGTGTGATTACCTCAGACCGGAGCCTCTGCTGGCTTCCTCCAGCAGTAATAGCTGGCAAGGAAGACTGCAGCTTGTTTAGTTTAACTTCAGATCAGGGTCGGACGCTCCAGAGAATAACAAAGAAAGAGAGAGAGAGAGAGTAGGAGACATGATGTGTTTTACAGTCACTCCACTCAGCAGATGCTCTGATTGGATGTAGAGGCAGAGAAGAAATGGCCTCAGGCAAAAGGTCACTTGGGGAAGTTGTTAATCGCCATACAAACCGTAGCGATGGAGCCGTTATCAGATGGGAATCTAATCTGCTGATCTCTTATTTGTGCAGTCAAGTGAGCGTCTGGCACGGCTGCAGAATAAACAATAATAATGCTTCGGGGATCCGGTGGCTCTCAATCCAAACGAACAACACAACGAAGAACTGATCCACTTCTGGCTCCAGTCTGTCAGTGATCGCTTCGAAGAGAAAACAAACCCTAAAGTTGAATTCCTATTCTTTCTCTCTCATTGTCTGCGACGTACATTGCACATTCCACTCTCCTCTGAGTCGGACAAGTTCTCTTCAACCAGAAAAGGTCTCGTAACACTCGTCATCAGTGCACACAGCAAATTTCAGAGAGTTGAATTGACTCTGTGAGATCTCTAACTCTAAGAACGTTGCTGTGCAGACATCAGCGTCTGTTGTTGGTTTGGGCTGTCGGTCCAGGAAGTCCCGCTCGACTCTCTCAAGTCTCGAGCGGAGCAATTTACCACCTTTCATGTTCATCTCGACGCCTCTCCTGAATGCAGATGGAACGGCCGCCTGCTAATTCTTCGTTCCCGTCCCCAAAGCTGTGCCAATCCCTCCAGATAACGTCCGTGGCAGACGGCAGCTGACTTCTTGCTTCCATAAGTAAACCATCACAGCTTAAGCATACGACTGAACTCTGGTTGACACCTCCTCACGGGCCCCCCCGGGCAGAGAGGGATTGAGAGGGACTTATAGACTAACCGGTATAAAGGTGTTTTTTTTTACATTACAGCTGATAAAGAGACCGACTGGGGGGGGCAGTCGCAAGGATTTTAGCTGCAGGTTGAGTGAAAGTTAATGGGGGACAAATCTAAGCCGTGCAGATGAAGTGGCAGCCTTTGAGGGGGATTTCCGAGTGCGATTTACCCGGAGACTCGCTGAGGGTCAAGTCATTAACCCTTTATTGATAATGTTTAGACGTCTAGCCTTCAGGCGTCAACACTTTGCCAAGCAGTCACGCGTTCCTAATGCGCAGGCCAACTACTGTGCATTAGGCCGCCCGTGTGTGACGTGTAAACAAACCAGGTCGCTCGTAACCTCATCACATCGCAAATGCAGGCACAGTGGGACAAACCATGCATTTTGTTGTCCTGCTGTACGCGTCTGGGCCTGTACTGTAAACACGGAGGAGGTCACCGGGTGCACACCGCACCTCATAAAATGAAACCTAAAGAGCATTCTCTGTGCTAACCGTCGCATTATTTGAAACACAAACCTCCTTGTGTGTACGAGTATGACTTGGCTCTGTAGACTCCGGGGGAATTGGTGCCATTGTGACACGCTCAAACCTCTTGGGCGTGATTGAAAGCGTGAGGTTTCAGGGTGTGAGAACCACGTGAGAGAAGTTGTTGAGAGGACAAAAACCGAAAGAAAGAGTGAAAAGAAAAGGTCTCTTGTTTCTCGCCCTCAGAGGCCCAGCTGCTGCTGCAGCTTTCATTATTCAAATGCTGCAGCATGACACTGAATTAATACAGCCATTGGTAAACAGTGCTGCACGAGGGCCCGTGCAAACATTGAGTTGGCTTGTGCAGCGAAGAAGCGAGTCAGGCGATCCGTTTGTTGGAGAAACAGGGAAGAAAAGGAGAGATGAGCCGCTGGAGGACTTTAAACACAGTCAGCAACTGCAGCGGCCGCATATTCTTTTACGCCTCTGAATTGCCGCTGTAAACCCACGAGTGGATCCCCGTTTGTGGAGTGGTGGGTTCGCAGAGGTCGATTCCAAGCCGTTGCCCCCCCACCCCCCGAATGGAGGAGGGACTGTGGGCACCGACGGTATTTCTGTCTTGTTCCCTAGTTGTGATTTCTAACGTTCTAATCCAGGGGGGGTGCGTGAGAGCGAGGGATTTGCCAACTTCCCTTCCCCCCTCATCAGGCCCTGCCTCCCCCCCTATCAGGCCCTGCCTCCCCCTCCCCCCTCACCCCGGGGAAAACTACGCTCGGCTGGAGCGGGTAAGACGATGTCCAGACGCCCGTTGCTCAAACTCATAAAAGCAACTACGACGAGAGTTGATCGCTTGCAGCGGAACATCATAGCAACAGCGTGAACATTTGGCTCCGCTCGGAAAATCCTCTGCCAAGTTTCGACTGCCGCGAGCCAGAGGGACGAAAGAGAGAGAGAGAGAGAGATAGAGAGGGAGAGAGCGATTACGACCGGGACGGGAGTGAGAGTGATTGGCCGCTCTCTCACTCTTTACATCTGCAAATAGGTTCAAGAGTTCAAGCCGGTATCTGGATAGTTTGTCTTGTGTCGCTAACCGCTCGCCGCCACGCTGCCATCCGGGCTGGTTTTGGGGGGGCGACTGGCCACGATGTGTAGGTCATAAAACCCACTGCAGGGCGGACGGTTCAGCCCGAGTTCATGGAGGTGGTTCGGAGCGAACGAGAGAGAGAGTGAGAGAGAGAAACTAAAAAGCAAAGTCAAGCCAGCGGTGGTGCACCGGACTCTGAAGACGCCTCTCCGACTCCAACTCCTCGCCTCCACCTCCCCGCCTCCACCTCCACCCCTGCTGCACACTGCTCTGTTTTTAGAAATCTGCATAAGAAAAAGTCATGGTAGTATTTCATACTTTCTGCATGATGCAACTCAAATGAATCAGCAGCTTTAACCGTTCACAACATATTAGTTGTCCGCCCCCTCCCCATCTAAACATCCTAAAGCAACGAAAACAAAGGCTCCCATTGGACCAATAATGGATAAATAGCTCCCATGTGACCACGGGCCCAAGTCCCATTTTGCTCCATCCTCTGTTTGTTTTCCCCACCATTGTAATTACCCCTCCCCCACCCAAAAAGCCCAAACTACCCAGCAGTAAACAAACCCAACAAACCCCGGGACCCTGACTCAGACCCATAAAAACACCAGAATAGAGGAGGGAGGGGGGGGGGGGGTATGAAGGATCGTCACTTATAAGGACAAACATGGCAGGCCAGCGGGAGGGGAAAGCTTACGGCATTCTGTGTGTGTGTGTGTGTGTGTGTGTGTGTGTGTGCGTGTGTGTGCAAGTGTGCCTTTAACCCCTTCCTATGGCTCTGACCCTGGCCCCCTGCCAGCAACAGTCACAGTCTAATTACTGAAATCTGTGTGCCAGCTAAAGGCATTGTAGGAGTCAGTATTGTCCGGGGGGGCCCGTGAGACCAGTCACCATTCATCCCTGGCTGCCCTCTATTCATTGAGGTGGAACGGCCTTTACAAGAAACCTGTTTTTTTGGGGGGGTTTTTTTGAGGGAACGGCGTGTTTGAATGAGTCGACTCAGACTCAACACCTGAATGAGACCAACCGCGTATGCACATTTCGTTACATTGGGTCGTTGGTTCCCGCGTAGACGGCGTGCTTGGTGCAAACGCTCACTAAGCCTGTTAATTAACAGGTTTTTTTTTTTTTCGCTCGTATCAATGCAGCTCCAGCGCTGTTGACATGTTTCCTACTATGAAATCCCTCTGCTTGTATCCAGATTACAGCAGTGCTCCCATGTTGACGCCCAGCAGGGAGGGACTCGCCACAGCTTAGACATCCCAGCCCCATCCTTATCGCGCCCATGACTGGATTTATTGAGCGTAATGCTGTTAATCTAGCAGATTTCCAGTGTAAACCCATTAGGGGACATGCTGGAGGTAAGATAAGCGCAGGCAGAGATGATAGAAAACCCTCTCTCTGTTTTCAAGTGCGTGCGATTATCCGCCGGGTTGTGATCTTGTCAAACTAAGACAACTGTCCCGGGTCAGGGTGTGCCAAAAACAATGGGGTTAGGCCTCTTGTTGTCACCCAAGCTGGAGATGAGGAGTTATTTACATTTGCGTTATCTGCTGCGAGCCGCATGAAGCTCACGCCGCTGTTTTACCCAGGAGAACCTTGAATAACAGCATCAGGAGCTGCTCTCCTCTGCACAACAACCTTGATTTATATAAACACTCCACAGCGAGATAGGAGGGGGGGAGGGAGGGGGGGGGGGCATGTCATGCGCATGTCAAGCCTGCGTTGGAATGATGAATTGGATGCAATGACACAGAATGCCGGTGGCTTTCGGAGTGCCCCCCCCCCCCACCCCCTGGTGTGGTGAATTTCAGCGGCTGCCCTCCGTCTGCGGCAACCACGCGGCTCACCGCCGTCTCTCTGTCTCTCTCTCTCTCTCTCTCTCTGCGCCGTCGCAGCCCCTCGCTGCAGGCGGGGGGGGGGGGGGGGGGCATCGTCGACCGCACCCCACCGCAGTCACATGCAAAGCCTCAGAGCGGCCCGCTCTGTCTGCAGGCCTCCGCGGCTTCGAGGGGAGCAACACGCACGCGGCGGAGAGAGCCCCCCCCCTTCTCCCCCTCCCCCAGGGGGCCGTTTCACTTCACCTTCTGCGGGTGATGGTGCAGTTCTCGTTCTGTGTTACTGTGCGTGTGTGGTGACGGGTTCGGGGGGGGGGAGTAGATTAAGACGAGAAAAAAAAAAAAAAACACCGCTGTGAAGCACAATCGTCAAAAGGAGCAGACGTAAAGGTCACGGGGGGTCAACTCAACCTCACGGATCTGCACGGAGCTCAGGGAGAAGAACCGAGGAACCGAGGTGAAGCCTTGAGGCCATAACAGTAACGGGGAACTTCTGTGCACACAACAAACAGCATTACACTGTAGCATCACAATCGGCTTAACTGTTGGGCTGGAACTTGTCAAAAAAACAAATGTTACACACTCACTTTGTTTTCCAGCCTCACCTTCATCACTGTCTGCATTTCATATTCATTCAACAGTCTTGGAAGAGAATTATTGATGAGAAAATCTGTTTGGTGCAATGGTTTGTCTTGTTTTTGCTCCCCTGACGCGGCGCTGCAGGGACCGTCTGTCAGGATCACACACACACATCATCATTTATTTTTAAAAAGAGCCACTGTGCCAAAACATCAGCTACGAAAAGTTAGCTGTTTTTGAATACAGGAATATAATTGCGGCTTTATTACAGATATTAAAATAATCCACGCACAGAACATCCGCTGTCCCATTTCCCCAAAGTTATTAGTGAGATTCTGCGCGTGGGCGGTTTTGTTTATCTCCTGCAGGGTTTTTTTTCATGTCCTCCCGCGGAGGGATGGAGGTGACCACAGGTTAATGATGAGAAGCCAGAAACGAGACGGTTGGAGTGTGTTTTTGTTCTCTGAGCTTCAGTCCCGGGCGGTTTGCCCGTTTCAGGTCTCAAGCGCGGCCTTTGAGGAGGACGGGGGTTCAAGAGTTTACCCAGACTCGCTGGGGGAATCTCACTAGGCAATCATCTAACGGGGACAGCGCGCCGCTTCGCTACGGCGTGTGAGGAAACGGAATTAACCGGCTGATTGAAACGAGGGAGAGAGAGTTAATAACAGACCGAGGAGCCGTTGCACCAGAGAGACTGAAGAAAAGTCCTGCTTTTGCTATTTTGGTTCTGGCTATCTGGATAAATAATGTGCAGCTATACTCATTCCCGGTAAAGGGGCGCACCAGTGACTCCAAACATTTGGTAACGGTAAATCCCAAAGAATAATGGTCCGAAGGTTTTGCAGCGATCACAGAAATTGGGGGTCGGACCGGGAGAAGAGGAGCGCAGCCAATCCGCCGCTTTGTTTATCGCCATGCAAACCTGGCTCCGGCCCGCGGCCCTGCGGCTCAGGCGATTGTTTGAGATGAGCTGGCAGCCGGCCACACCTGGAGTAAATCAGCGCTGTCAGTCAGCCACAACAGCCAAGGGGGCCCCGGGGGGGGGGGCGGTGGGGGGGTTGTCAGGGAGGAGGGAGGGAGGGAGGAGGGGGGGGCGTATGTAAGGATGTGATCGAGAAGTTGTGCGCGTATGCGATAGACATTAACAGAGTTAATGAGTGAGGACAAACTGGGAAAGGATGTGAGTGCAGCGGGGGGGGGGAGGCAAGGGTAAAAACAAAGTTAAAGCGAGAGAGAAGAAGTAGAGGGAGAGAGAGGGAGGGAGGCGCGGGGGGAGGGAGCGCCTGGCGCTCTGTTGTGAAACACGAGCTCAGATAAACGGGCCTGAGTTTAACACTCAACCCAATGTTTTTGCAGTTGTTACTGTTTGGAGGAGGCCCATTGCGTGAGCCGACACGCACTGAGAGCTACGCAAGGACACACACACACACACGCACGCACACCAGCACACAATTGTCCCCCCCCCCCCCCTCCTCCCCCTGCTGTGCTAGTTGTTTTTCTCCCTCGGCCTCGTCCCTCTCCCCGCACTCGTGTTATCAAGGTGAGGCGTCGCTAACAAGACAGGCTGCCTGCCTGACGTCTCTGGCGCTCTGCCCACCTGCAACACACACACACACACACACACACACACACACACACACAGGCAATGAAAAACGCACACCCGCTGAACCGCCTGCACTGCGGCGTGGCCCGGGGGCTCCGTGCACGCCGCCCGCCTCGTCTCTACATTAAGGCCTTCCAGCGCGACTCCTTGTTTTTATTTTGCTACAGGAACCTCCCCCCCCCCCCCCCCCTCCCCCTCCTCCTGGCCAATTAGCTCCCAACAATGGCCGGTCTTGTTTATGCACTGTCTATTGAGTGACAATCCCCCGTCTCTTAATTAGGTTCTCAGCTACACGCCGGGCTGAATGGACGTCCACACGTGGAGAGAGAGACAGCGGCCTGCGGTGTGCCGTCTTTACAGGGTGCATCTTTTAATTGGGTCCAAATGCCGGTGGATAGAACAAAGACTTTGAGGCAAAGTGATAAAGTTGGAACATGTTGAGGGGAGAACAATGGCCAGCGGGAGACAGAGAAGACGAGTTCAGCAGGTTCATGCGCCGTGCTCCGAGGAGTTTAAATCCCGCCCCTTGACCACAGGATACTTTCCTAGTGTTTGTGAGTCAGAGATTTGAGCTCATGCGTGTGTGTGTGTGTGTGTGTGCGCTTGTCACAGCTGTGAGGCCGGGAGTGACTGCTGCTCCACAAAGCACTGCGCTCTGCTGGGTTGCTCTTGGTAAACAAAGGGAACTCACAGCGCCGTGTGGCGATTACACAAGCTCTCCTCCAGCAGAGAAAGTAAAGGGAAGGAGCTCGTCGAGCGCTGCAGATTAGAGGAAGTCAGGGCAGCAGGGGGAACCGGGAGCTGCAACGGGGAGAAAATGACCCAGATGTGAAAAGCAAAAGCCGGGAACTTATTTTATTATCGGCCGTGTTAAAAGAGTTAGAAGATCTGTTTCTGCAGGCTCTCCTCCCGACTGTGATAGGGAGGCGGAGCAGAGCGCAGGAGGGGGGGTGGGGTGGGGTGGGGTCGGGGGGGTCTTTGCCAGAGGAGGTCAGCTGTGTTCGGTCACGGCAGAGAGAGAGGGGAGGGAGGGAGGGAGGGTGGGGGTGGTTGCTGCCGAATCACCGATCCAGCACTGTTGGCTTAGCTGCTTGTTGCCATGACAACGGGCCGCCTGAGCGCCAGATGTGTGCAAAGAGAGGGGAAGAAGAAGAATGGAAAGTGTTCAAATATGCCCCCTTGCCTCTGAGGGGGGGGGGGCACTTACCTTTGCCGACTTCGGTGTCAAACGTTTGTGGTCATTTTTTAATGTGACACAAACACGGTGGACAAACAAAACAAAAAAAAGCCTCTGTGAAGCCCGAGACTTGGCGATGAACCGAGATGCTAACGTTAGTTTAGCTACATTAGCTTGAGCCGCTAGCCACACGAGCTAGCGTACGGTTGAGGTTGACGGGAATGTAACGGCGTCGCAGTTCTATGTCATTGGACAAACTAAAAGGCGCTCTGATGACGCCGTTAAGATGGAAAAGCCATTAAAAAAGTCGTTACAGACATTAATGTCCCGGCCAAATTTGAAATTGCCTTTCAACAGCCGAGGAGATCTTTAATCAGGCAGTTTGTGATGATCGTACTTATGTTAAAGTATAGCTCAATGAAAACGGTGAGCTCACGGGTAATCATTTGGTTAATTGCCTCTGTGTTCTGGAGTGAGCAGCTACTTGAAGTTGCTGGGGGGCTGTAGGGGGGGGGGGGAGGGGGGGGGTCTGCTGCTGTTGCCATGCAGCAGGTGCTCGAGGTGCCAGTCAACACTAATTTGCCGTTGTTCTCTTCTCACGCAGCTACTTCATTCACTCAGTGACGCGACGCGCCACCACGGCACAGAGCGAGGGGAGCAAACCCGAAAACCAGCCTGCCGGGCGAGCAGGAGGAGAACGACGTGGGCCGCAGTGTTTTCATTGGCTTTCGCAGACATAAACAAGAGCCGTACTTGTGCGTGACCCCTGGGCCTGACCCCCGAGAGATAGACGCTTCTCTAATGGGTGTCTCTTTCAGCAGGCGGGCCGGGGCCGGGGGGGGGCAACAGAGGAGCCATTGTTGTGGGGCCCGCGGAAAGCCGACGCTCTCCCCCGTTAAAAGCGCTGGGAATAAGGGGAGGGGGCCGCAGGAGCAGGAGCGAAGGAGACGGAGGGACATCTTTGACACACGGGGTTTAAATTGACGATAACGTCCCCCACCCCCCCCAAAAAAAAAAAAATCCCTTCCGCTGAGATGACGCTAGTCACATGACTCAGATTGGTTTGACAGTTGTGCGAATAAGACACGGGATTAGGAGGGAAGCGGCGAGCGGTTGTGTACTCCAAACCGACCGTGACTCGGGTAGAGGCTGTTCTCTTTCAAGCACATTCTCTGGCACACTCTGTCATTGCGCGCATGTCTATGTGTTTGTGTTGAGGTGGGGGGGGGGGGGGGGGGGAGTTGCGTTGCTGCGAGTGGCCAAGCAGGTGTGTCAAGGTGTGAAACCGCACCTGGCGTGTATGACAATAGAAGTGCCACGCGTCGGCCCCTGAGGAGGTGACTGCGAGTTGTCTGGTGGGTTGAATAAAAAGAGCAACAAAGGGTGATTCTCAGTAACATTTTTATTAGGAATGAAGACATGCAACTCTTGAGGAGAACGTACTGTTGCTCCAAACCAGCATTAGACACCAAACTTTCCCCATTGCATGCGTCAGAAGTGATCGATCACTCTCGTGATCCACGCTGCGGAGTGACTAATCCGCGGGATCGGCCTTCAGGAGGCGACGGCGAGAAGCACTGCGTTGTGTGAGGAGCTCCTCCGCTCTTCACGTACGCTCATTCAGCGGTCATGCAACACTCGGATGTGCGTGTGTGTGTGTGTGTGTGCGCGTCGAGGGCAGAAGGTGGTCATTAGAACGGGTCGGAAGCCCCGGTGCTCTCGCTGCTTTCATGAGCTAACGGCACAATACGACTCCTCAAACGAAAGGTTCGGGGTCAAAGAGGTACAAGTTGAGAGAATAAACTGTTTTCAGGTGTGAAATAATTGTCGTGAGTCTATTTTGCAGGTCTGGCCGATGTAACTCGTTCGCTTTTGTAATACATTGAGGACCTGTTTTTCCCTCTTGTTAACATGGTGTTTGTTCCTGTAAAGACATAAACTGGATGCAACTTGACACCTTCAATAAAATTTTATTGAAAAAAAAAAAAAAAAAAGTACCAATAAACAACAAGAAATCCAGGAAAAAGATTTGTAGAGCAAAGCTCCATATGTACAGCGTATTGCACTACAGAACAAATTGTCTTTACTTCCATATTATATCAACAACCAAAAAAAATATATAGACACAAAAAATGAGTGCACAGTAGAGTCTCGACAACACACAGTCAATGTTTACAAAAATGCTACATTTTCGCTGGGTCTCATTTCTTGGTATACAGAGAGTGTGTGAATATCAAAGACTTGTTGAAACTGAGCAGTTAAAGGCATATTCCAGGGTTTTTAGAAATACATGTACACTTTATCTGTTCTTAAATGACGGGAAAATACTCCATAGCTCGAAGCGCGTGAGCAAAGTTTACCGCAACCAGAGTTATTTTGGTTGGCTTGGTTTCGTCTTTACACCACGGACAGTTGTGCAAGGAATGTTGCAGGTTCATTTTTATATTAAAAATGCCCCTCGATCTCATGGACTTCAAAACAGGATCCTACTCGTATTCAAAATTATTTTACAAGCAATGAACTGTCCTTATAAAAGCACACCCCTTTTTCTTAAGAAAATACATTTTAAAAAGTTAAGAAAGACCATGAAGAAGAAATATAAAAAAAAAATCTAAATCAAAACCTTCCTCGAAAAACTTCAAAATTGATATAAAGTGGACTACAAAATTCAAGACACTGACGGTTTCCATAAAACGCACGTCCCCCTCTGGGGACTCTCCACACCGAGTGTAGCTTGGGAACCTCATTCTGACAAAAGGACACCGGGCGCCACGGCGGCTCGTTTTCCCCTTTCCAATAAATCAAAAACAGGCCATCGACGCGCAGGTAATGCGTCCGACGCGCGGCAAGAGGAGCCCGACAGAACCATCCGGAGTATATAACAGACACGAGCGCACCACAGAAAAGGACCCGTGGGATCTACAGAAACAAAGTACTTTCCAGTGCATGTTGATTACGACACAATGATCAAGATTTAAGAATTAAACACACAAACAAAAACGCCTCGTGACTTAATATGAAGGCGGGCTTTTTGTGTTTTTGAAGCATCTCTAATGTCGTGTGTATGATTAGCAACGGGTGGGATGGTTAATGACTCATTAATTACATAGGAAAAGGTCATATCCTGCGAAACTGCGGCTTTTCTAAACCACATTTTCAGAATGCAGAGCCTCCAGGAGACCAGCGATACTAATAATAAAGAACAGTAGAATTTGAGCCGAGTCTCGCGTGGAGTTTTGGGTACAATACAGTCAGCTGAAGTTGCAAAAGAAAAAAAAAAGGAATTAATTGCACACAAAGGTGTATACAGTAGAAATGGGCAAATGTACATAAATAAGAAGGAAAACAAAAACAAATGAACCGATGAAGAGAAGCCAAGTGATGAAGGAGCAGCGCGAGGAGGTGAAGCCGTGAAGCGGCGGTGAGACGGGGCGCCGCGGGGACTGGCTCAGCGTTCAGAATCCGCAGGAAACTACAACCACCACCTCATTCAGTGCACCACCTCACACGCCCACGTGCTCAGCGGCCCCCCCGTCACCACCGCGCTCGGCCTCCGTCTCCTCGGGCAAACCTCTACGCATTTGTGCTGACCAAATGTTTTTTTGTTTTTTATTTTAATCTGATGGGAAAAATGAAAGAACTGACAAAACGCCTCGACAGACGTCGTCGTAAAAAAATGTAAAGAGAATGGGTGAAAGCGCTGCTCTCCTTCTAACCACGGCAGATTCTCGAGGTCACCAGTACCCGACAAAGTCTGTCCCTGAGAAATCTTTAATAGAATGAGAGGAAACCCCAATTACGCAGTGATAAACTTGACACGTCGTGACCACGGACCCCCGATGTCTTCTGCTCCCGGGGGTCCACAGCTCGGCTTCAGCCACGGGAAATATAACAAACAGCATCTTCAACAGTGTCTTTAAACATATTCATATTTCAACAATAGTTAAGTCTTTTTTTTTTTCTTCTTTTTTTTTTCTTTACCATTTTGTTGTGAGCCGAGTGGTTTTGTCTACTAAGAATATGTCCCGAATCTGGATCTGAGCACCGAAGGCGACGCGAGATCACCCGACAGAATACAAAACGACGTAAAAACCTGACGAAGGCAGCCTGAGACGATCTGTTTCACTGACTGATTGTGCAGTTTTGTTCGGTGTTCACAAAACACACGGGCTGTGAAAACAGGATAGACACCTTTGTGTGTGTGTGTGTGTGTGTGTGTGTGTGTGTGTGTGTGTGCGGCTCTATTGCAACTCTGTCGTTCTAGAATCCAAATCCCAGACTGCAAATAGGCCTCCAGATTTGATTATTTGCTTTGGACATGAGAGTGAATAAATCTAAAAAGAAAAAAAACGCGTGTGGTGAAACAAAACAAGCCGTAAGTGAAAACCTTCACGCGGGACAGAGGTTAGCGCGGTAACAGTCTGAACCCTGGAAGGGTGTACGGCTAGTGCAAAAACAGTGGATCCACAGCTCCACTTCAAGGGCATGGAGGTCCGAAAACAATCACATGAAAAGTACACTTGGAAAACAAGAGGGGGGGAAGTTGAACGGAGGAATTAGCATCTGGTCTTTTCACTGAGATTGTAAGTAAAATCGTCCCTGTTGGAATTTGGACCCAATGCACTTTGCTTTGATGTTGTGATTTGGTGGACGGGTGTCAGACATCTGAAAACACGTCCTGAAGTCAAAGCGGTCTGTAATGAAGTACAGCAACAGGCGTTGGACCCGCTGACGCATCTCTCAATGTCATCATGTCAACAATAATGACAGTGACATAACGTCAGAGGGGAGTTGCATAATCACCAACTTCATTTTGATTACTACTGTTTACACCTTGAGATATTCATTCATTTTCACTGTTGACGATGCATCAAATTGATAATGATACCATACCAAAGAAAAGGAGTAACAAAGCAGAAACATGAAGCAAAATAAAGAAATATAAAAGGTTCCATTGAGGTGACGTGCAAAATGCTTTGTTCTGAGAAGTTGCCTCTTTGGGAAAATAGTAAATCAACTTGTCTGGTCGCCTGGGAGACTTCAGAAAAATGAATCCTCGCGCCACATTTCCTTTCCTCGTCTCGCCTCGTCTCTGAATTGCTCAATACTCATTCGGCAGAAGACACTGAATAAGGCATTCCCGGGGTCAGCGGAGGTCGATAAAGATGGATACATGTCGGAAGTGCAAAAAATGTACTGTACACACTACTACTACACCACACGTATACCAAAATATGAACATGGGGGAATCTCGGCGCATCGTGGCATCTTCTCGGAAAAGAAAAAAAACAAAACCGTGTATAAAAGATGGTCGTCTCCGTCCCGCGGTGACCGTTTGTCTCCTGTCTTTTCTCCCCCAAAACAGACCCGTGTTAAATTTGACAGTGCCATTCGGAGTCCAGTTCCTCAGAGAGAGCGATGGGGAGACAAAAACCCCCCCAACCACTCCCGCCTCCCCTCCCCTCCCTCCCCTCACCTCCGTCCTGCTCCACCTCCCCGAGCGACGAAGCCCCTGTCGAACAGAGCGCTGAGCAGAGCCACGGCCAGGCGCCACCACGCGCCGCCCCGGTTCCTTTGGTTTCGGTGATACTGAAGAGACCAAAAAAAAAAAAGACAGAAACATTAAAAACTTGCAAATAATCCCCTTTAAAAAAAACAAAAGAAGCCTTTTCCCCCCCTGGTGAGCTTTGGGTGCGTGCGGCCCGCCGAGTGAGCCGATTGACAGTGAACACAGTGAAAAGGGGGTCAACTGAGGAGACGGTGAGACAAAAGCAAACCACCGGAACAACGCGGATATTTTCACAACAGTCAGCGACGATCCTTATTGTTGCTGCAGAATTCATGCATTTTATTTCACTTTATTGTATGAAATGTTATGATGTGAAGCACTTTGAGTCTGCCTTGTGTATGGAAAGCGCTATACAAATAAACTTGCCTTGCCTTGCCTTATTGGGGGGAGGGGGGGGGCTCCCTTTGCGTCAGGTAATCCCGGCATGATGCGGGCTCCCCGACAGACCGGCACTAAACACATCCATCACGCGGCCACACTCGCTCTAATCTCCCTCGGCAGCCAAGGGGGGGGTTCAGGAGGAGACTCTCTCTCGAGTTTTTAGCAAGCCGATTGGATTGTGTGCAATTGGGCGGGAGGAGGGGTGAGGGGGGGGGGGTAATGCTATCTCTGCCATTGAGAAGCTGAGATAAGGTAATTGCCCAGAATGGGATTAGGGAGCTCTCTGGAAAACACAACGTATCTGTACAGTAGTCCGACGAAAGGCAGGCTCCGCCACGCCTGATAGTGCCGCCGCTATTTACAGACTCACAGCCGTAAACGGAGGGAGACTCGAGATTACCTCTCCGAGAAAACCCACCTTTTTATTTGTTTTGGGTTTTTTTTGCAAGTATATCCTTTTTCACGTGTAATTTAAAACATATTTCGATATTAGACATTGGCATGGCTGTTCAGGTGGTGTCCAAACATTGACCCAGTTGGCGGCTGAGAGCTGCCGCCGTGATAAGCCGCTCTTCACTCTTATCCTTGCAGGGTGTTGCATAAGCTTTGCCAGGTTGCAGCCAGCATGTGTGCACAATACTTGCTACTTGCTTCTCGTTCGGAAGATAAACGGTCTCGGTTAAAACCAGTTCTTTGTTTTATGACACGTCTAAATCTTGCCCGGGGATATTTTGATAACGACATAATAGCACAATGTCTGCTTCGTGTATACACAGTTAATATTTACATGGCAGCCAGCCTGGCTCGACTTGGCATGTCTTTGAAACTCTCAACTAAATTACACGAGAAAGCCCCAAACTCGGTCAATATGCGCCGCACCGAGCTTGAACATTAGACAGTAAAAGTGTCCAGCGTGAGATGAGTCAACGGAGCGATTTATCAGGCTACAAAGTTTGAGTCTTTAGCACAATCTACATGAGGGGAGATTACTCCTCATGAACAGAAACTGAACGTTGCTGTGACCTTTTGCACTCCACCAAGAGAGAGAGAGAGAGAGACAGAGAGACAGACAGAGGCAGAGGGAGACTCATGAGTCACGCTACCAACGGTCAACGTGGGACTCGTGCTCTAAAAATCGCGGCGGCGATCGCGGCGGAGTCCAGCCAGATGTCGTCACCCCCGTCGCGCTCTATCGGCGTGTCCCGTGTGGGGGACTCACCAGCTCCGCCTTAACCGCTGAGCAAACAGGCCTGTCCCGAGATCGGATTAGTCATCGAGTCAGGGAGGGGGCGAGGAGCCGGGGGGGGGTTATAAAGAGCGGTGGTATCGGGTAATAGCGAGTCACGTAAAAAGGGACGTGGCGGTGAACAAACATCAGCACAGGACAATGACGGAAAAGTAAATATCCAAAGCTGGCTGCGTGTGCTTTTCATTTCCAGCGCAGCTCCACCCCTACACCACCCTCCTCCCCCCTCCTCCCCCCCTCCACCCACAAGTGCTGAAAGGGAGAGAGTGCCGTGTCCTCACCAGAGCAGTGAAAGGAGACGAAGCCACAAGCGCTGCGTGCGAGCAGACACACACGCGATATTTAACCCGGCTTTCAACACCTCCCATCCAAACCACCGGGAGTCGTCCCTCCTTAAAAAAAAAAAGGCACACGAGGATGAAACCAAACTCTGCTCCTCGCCCTGTGCAGACCGGAGCGGCCTTCTTGCCATTACGGCCTTGTCTCAAATGCCGGGGGTGGGGTGGGGAGGGGGGGGGGGGGGGCTAATGCCCGGCCTTCTCTGGGGGACGAGCAATTTATCTGTCAGCAGCCACCAGCGCTCCTTCCCCACCTAATCCCTCATTCCGCCGGTGGGGGGGGGGGGCTCGCTGCCACACGGCCCCCACGGTCCATCAAGAGGACGCCTGTCAAGAGGCACTTGGGGAGGCTGGGGGACGAGCGTCCGCGCGGGAATAACTGGGAATAAGTCACCTACCGCCAGGGGCAGCGAAACGTCTGAAAAACAAGTATGGGTGTGTTCATGCAACACGGGACACACACGCGTGCGCGTCGCGCGATGACACTAATCGCACAAACCAGAAGCTGGAAATAGCGACCACAGGCCGAGGTGGAATCACACTTGGGGGTTGTGAAAAAACGTCCCCCGCGCTCGCAGCCGGGCCACACGGCAGCGACTCGCTCTCACACCCGCGGCTCCGTGTACGCCGTCTCCCGTCTCAGGATACGAGCTCCACGGACCGTCCTCCCTGCTGGTTACTCAACCAGCAGCGAACGGCGCACAGGCGTCCGTCCGTCCGTCCGTCCGTCCGTCCGTCCGTCCGTCCGTCTGTCTGTCTGTCTGTCTGTCTGTCTGTCTCACTCCCACGATGAGAGAGTCATGCTGAGCTGCAGGGCGTATAAATAACTCAAAGTGCATGAGAAGATTGGACATGGTCTTGCACTTCAGAGTTGGCGGTAAAATAAAAATAAGTGATGTGACGTTTTAAGACGGCTGAAGACGGTTCTTACTCGATCATTTGTGGTTCATTTGTGTGACTGTTATGACTCCTGTGCTCATATACGTGCTCATGCCATCATTATGAAGCCTAACCCCCCCCCCCGTGGCTGCGTAGACCCTTTTATTTGAGTGTCTCCTGAGGCCGCCTCTTGCCAAGGGAAGGGGTCGACTGGTGACTCCCTGCAACCACAGCTGTCTCTCTCTCGGGGGACGGTGGGGGGGGGGGGGGGGGGGGGGCGACGCCGCCTGAGCTTCGGGTTACAGCGTGTTTACCTCCTCCGCGCCACTTCTGCTTATTCCTGGACGCAGGAATGTGCACGTGCCCGTAGGTGCGCGCGGCTGGACTGTTGTGCAACTACAAACTCTGCAGAAGAATCGAACATGCGCGCGCGCACACACACACAGTGCGTCTCCGTGTGCGACTCTCCCCCCCGACGGAGGAGCGGCAGTGTCACCCTGACCACTGTGCAATGTGTTATTTAAGGCCAGGCGTCCTCCGCGCCGCTCGGGCCCCCACGGCGCGCTGAGCGAGAGAGAGAGAGAGAGAGAGAGAGAAATAACAGGAAGAGGAGGCAGGGGGGAGAGCTCGGGCTGGAGAGGTGGGGGAAGGGCAGTCCTTGTTCAGCAATGTCTCTGGCTTGAGGGCAGGGGAGGGAGGGAGGGAGGGCGAAACACTGGGCCTCTTTAACTTCTGCATGTGCGCTGTCTCTCCAAAACAAACATCAAGTCAGATCACCGGTGGATCCAAATATATACGTTTGTAAAACTGTGTGAATGTCGTCGTTAGCGTGTGGACGCTTTTAGACTAAAACTAAAACTGAAAGCATTGTCCATTTGAGACCGGCGACCGGTCACAATGAGCCATAAGCACAAAGTCCGGCATGAAGCAGCTCCTTGTAATCCACATTGACACAATACACCCAAAGAAAAAGTCTCTCCTCTACCTTCAAAAGAGTTTGTGTGCAGTACTACTACGAGTGGCTCACATGTCTCCTGCATAAGAACTAATGGGGGAGGAGGGGTGGGGGTGGGGGGGGGGTCAGAGTCTGATTTTGATAATTGCGTTTCCTTCTGGTTTGAAAGTTGTTACTTTGCCAGCACATATTGAAACTATGCAAATGAGAAGGATGCATTACTTTTTCCAGCCGGTGGTCACATGTAGCAATTTATTGCCTCTAAAAATAAAAAATAAACCTTCGTCGGTGGCCGGTCGCACTCGTGCACGTCCGCATATTCATCAGGATGCACGTTTCCTGCCTCACCAGTTGCAGGTGTTGCCGGTGGAACTGGTCTCCGATCAGCTGGAGCTTCTGGCCGATGCACGCCTCCACGCTGCGGCCCGCGGGCTGCTGGCGCGGCGGCCGCTCCATCCCGCCGCGCTGCCCTCCGGCCCCTCGCGGCCGCGCTTCCTGATCCCCGACGAGCTCGAAGTTGGCCGGGAAGTGCAGTCGGAAAGCCGCGTTGCCTGCGGAGAGAGTCAAGGCCGAGACTTACGATTTCGCGCACACACAGCGCCGGGTGACAGTGCCTTTGAGCAATCACATCGTTTCGCTTTAAAAAAAAAAAAAAAAAAACACAACTTTCCCGGATTTGTGCTGGATTGTTTTTTAATAATCAAACCCTGTGAGTCACTGTGTGCTTGGTTAGTCACACACACACACACACACACACACACAAACAAACAAAGAGCTCGCTTGACCCAGATTTGAGGTCAGCGAGTTGTCATGGAGCTTCCTTTGGAATGATTGCCGGTATATGACGCCAATGCAGCTTTACAGTCACTTCCGCGCTCAGCCGCCGGTCACGCAGGTGAGCGTTTCTCTCACGCCGCGCTGCCGCCGGTGTGGCGCCTCTTGAACAGCAAAGCAGCTGCGTACACTCGGCCATAAAAGCCTCTGCGACCCCGCGACTGCCGGGCGCCGGCGCGATGTGGCAACCCTTGCTAGCCGTTTCTCACGACCGGGTCTCGCATTATAGTTTCGTGCTCGAGTTTTATAACGCCGGTTATCACGCACGGGGCTTTTTTTTGTTTTTGTCGTTTGTAGCCTCACCGTAGAAGAGTTGTCTGGGCTCCTCCGCGACCCCACAGGGCAGCATGCCGTTGTCGGGTGCCGGGGCGGGGCCGGGTGTCTGCGTGCCCCGGTCCTGGCACTTTACCTCCCTGAATGCGGTGCGCCAGCAGTCGGGGTCCGGCTCAAACACATCGTCCTCCTCGTCGTCCATGCGGGGGGAACGCACGACGGGCGGCCTTGAAAGCGACACGGAGGACAGAGGTTAGCGCTGCAGCAGAGCGCGCGTCGCGCGCTGTCAGCGTTCCCGGGCGCCAGTGATGGTGGCGGCAACCTGATGAGATGATCTCAGACACGTTCATCGTTAATACGGACAACTTGTCTGGTTCATAATGACCGCTTTCAAAATAAAACCACATTGGACACGGGCAAGTAGGGGGGAAGAGTGAGAGAGAGAGAAGAAGAAAAAAAGCGATCTGCCTTCACTTGTGGCAAAGAGCTCAGTGCTTATTTAGACAAATGGCTCTGTTCATCTCAGCGATGAAACCACACGATCCGCTGCGGTCGGGAGGCTCGGCGGAGCCACATCTACACAAACGGGAGTGAGGGGCAGAATCGCTCGTCTGTTCTGAGCAGCTCGGGCCTCTTGAATAACCGTGTAATTGCGCCTGCTCGTAGTAATAAGATTGGGTACTTTTTACTCGCAGTAGTTGCCAGTTATCAGCGCTCTGTGCAGATTTAAATAACTTGGACACGGACACGGTGTGTGTGTGTGTGTGTGTGTGAGAGAAAGGGAATAATTAAGATGCATGATTTTAAATATTTAAAAGCGACTCCGCTGAGAGCCTGGAGGGGCACTTGGAGGGAAATCTCTCCAGTGACACCGGCGCACTCGACCTTGAATCTCACGCCGGGTCAGAGAGTTATCAAAACACGGCTGAAATTCAAGTGGCCTCAGCAGTTAGCAGCAGCCCCCCCCTCCCCTCCCTCCCTCCCTCCCTCCTCCCCCGGGGTCAAAACGGAGTTGTAATACAGGGTTAGGCTACTACCACACTTCCAAATTAGGGTCCAGGGCGAAGCGGTAATGACAGTCTTTGAGGAGAGCCACTCTCCCTGCACTGGTCCGCCAGCTCCTCGCACTCCTTCACCCGAACACCAGCAGATCGGCCGGCCCCCAGCGTGCACGGCGCGCGCGTTCACACCGCACCATGCGTGCGCGTGCGCGCGTGCACGAGTGTGCGTGCAATGCTTTGCCTCGACAAACAAACAAACAAGAGTAAGAAACGTGGAGAAAGAAACACAGTGCACACAGCCTGGATGTGTCAGACGGTGGCTCCCCCTGCCGCAAATACGCCTGACAAAAAGAAAGAGGAGGGGGGGGGGGTTGTGTGTATGCGTGTATGTGTGTGTGTGTGTGTGTGGGGGGGGGGGGGGGGGGGGCAGCTTGTTATTGACAGCTTCCAACCGCAACAATATCAAAAGACTCACGTTTCATCATTTAGGCGCTGTAACATTTTTGAAGGAAACGAGGCCTCGACGGCGAACGAAGCTCGCGAGGAGTTTAACGCGCGCCGGTTTGTGGAAACGACACAAATCAACAACAACAACAAAAGGAAGAGAAAGAAGAGCGGAGACGCGAATGACGTCGTGGAAGTGAAAATGAGATGCGACGACGCATGTGCGCCGAGAGAGAGAAAGAAAGAGGAAAAACAAAACAAAAAAGTTGGAGAATAAGTGACGAGCCGTCGGTATTTAAAAGGAATAATGACACGTTGTGACCACGTCACGCGCGTTGAGTGGGTTCAACGTCGGGAGAAACCGGCTGTCACTGCGTGTCTACGGGGACGGGGACAACGGACCTGCGGTTCACCGGAGAACCGGGAAAACCGGTCAACTTCAAAACCGCGTGAACGACCGGCGGAGGTGTGGGGGGGGGGAACGTGCACCCCGAGGACGGACATTTGGGGGGGTGTTTGAGGCGCTTACCGCGGAGGTGGGCTTCGTCGTGAGGGTCGTCTTGTACTCGGGAAAATAAAAAATAAAAAGAAGTAAAAAAAAAAAATTAAAAAAATGTAAAAACAACACAGGTTCAATATCCCGGCGTGCAAGCGGGTTTAGTCCGTGTCCCCTCCGCGAGGACGTCCATTCTGTGCGGGAAAAGGCAGTGAGCCGGTTGCATTTCGCCGATGTCAGCGCCGAACTGACTCCGCCACCGGGGCGTGGTGCGGGGAGGTGGTAAATAAAAACCCTCCTTTAAAAACGCGAGTGCGTCTCTCGTCCATCTATATACGTCTTGGCCGGCGCGTGGCCCTTTAAAAGAGGGAGGGGGGGAGGGTGGGGGAGCGCGACGGGGCGGGGCAACGCGCCGCGACCAATCGGCGGCTTTGTTTTGGTCCCGCCTTGTCCGTCGCCTCATTCGGGAACACGTGGACAGGAAATTCCCCGTGCTCATCGAGGGATTCACCGCGAAGTCGAGCATTTTCATTATGAGCGGAAATTACCCAGAACTTGTGCTGAAAGTGGCCTAGATTCTGATCCGTATAATTGGGCATTTGCAGAAGAAATGCGTGTGACCTCAAAGAGAAAGATCCCTCTTCACACCATCAGTCTTAAGAGAGGCTCAATGAATGACGGCCCACCAGCCAATATAACCTCAAACTGTTCACATCTTGACAGCCGATGCAGGTGCTGGTGAGCTGCCTCCTCCCCCCTTTAACTTTAACTAATCAACAAACCCTCGGAACAGCTGTAGCTGACCCCCACCCTCCCCCTCTGCCAGCCTTCTCTCACAGAGCACCACCCTGTCCCCACCTCCCCCTTTTTTCTCGCTCCCCCACGTCCCTCAGCTGTGATCATGCCACCGGTGGGATGCGTGAGAAGTCACGGGTCTCTGCTCCCTCTGTCCTGCCTGAATTGGGAAAGACCCTTGGGTTCAGCCTCGGCCCCACCTGCGGCCTTTCCAAAGAGGCGGTGGGAAGCTGTGGGGGGCGGGGGGAGGGGGGGGGGTTGTTTTTCTCGCTCACTGTGATATTGGAAACTCGATCACTTCCTGCATGAGTGACCACTGTAAACAACAAAAGGCGGAAATATGTGGCAGCATTAGTTTGCAGCTTCCTTTTGTGCTCCGGTCAAACAAAGGAGACCCCCCTCCCGACTTAACAGACCTTACAGAAAGCACCTGTAATCACTAAAGTGACCGTCACAGTCTTTACCGGTGAAACAGAATCTGAAGACCTTTTCATGATAATTTGTCTGCGTTAGACTGGTTCATTTCTTGAAAGTCTTGAAATGAAATATTAATGACAAACAAAGTATAGTACATATACATAACATGTAGTGTTGTTGACAGTACATATATAATACATAAGTGCTTCATTAACATGCATTCGCCTGTGATGTATTAGCATCTGAGAGCAGCTACAGAAATCATTGAGGCCATATGCAGCTCTCTGCGGGACACATACCGACCTCTGTAAGATAAATAATGAATACGGATGAATTCACTGCAGCTCATACCACTCTCTAGGAACATGGATTTTACATTTAGAAAATTGTTGTCTTAACTAACCGAGCCATGGCTTTGTGTTGATGAAAGACATGTCTCAAAAGTATTTGAAGTGCACACCCACAAGCATTATATTTAGACACTTAAGCCAGGCAAAACTCACAGCATGTAATACAGTGACAAACATCTGTCAATTTCTCTTCCTCCAAAGCGGAACAATCTTGTCATTGACTTGTGTTTGCATTGCGGGAAGCAGCTGCTCATAAATAAGTTGCCATTTTTCCTTAGAACCCTCAGAGAAAGAGAACTGACATAATTTTATGTTACACCAGAAAGTTATTTCTAAAGAGCATTGCATCCACTGTACACTGGCACAAATGCATGCACATACCCGTGCACGCAAATACAAACACACACTTGGCTGCACAATCACATGCCCTACTTCCTCTGTATCCTCAAAAGCCACTTTTCCCTCCTGGTAGCCCCTTTTCTGCACGTGCACACGCGTCTATTAGAAACACACCGCCTGTCGCCCACCAAAACGTTCCCCGGCATGTGAATCCTGCCCGGAAACCCGAAAAAGGAGGGATTTCATTTGCTCCAACTTGACACATTGCATGGCAACCACATCCTGACTGCGAGCCAGTCGGATGGAGCACATGCGGCACACTGACCCAATGACAGAGAGCATGCTGGAGCGGCGACCTGAAAACAAAGGGAGGCTTGCTTCTCTGCCCTCTCTGGCAGCCCTCGAGTCAACTCCAGCTGAAGAAACCCCCGAAGATATCACTGGAATTCTGGTATTTCAGCCGGTAATCTGACAGTGTGTGAAATTGTGAGGTTGAGAAGTTCTTTTTTCTTTTTCTAACGATGCATATTGCAAATACCAGCAGAAACCAGAAGAGGAGAAATGCCCCTTTTACAATAACTCAATTTTTCAACTTATTGTCTTTAACACAATACTCGCATGTGACGGCTAGAGGAAGGAAACACACATGGTGAAACTGTCTTTATTTTCTGTCAGGCTATCACCCCTAAAGGTCTTCTCGGGTGAAGCCTGATTGAGTAATGCAGCAGGAGAGGAGAGGCGGCGTGCGGGTGATTTTGTGCTTGAACCCAACCTCTTGGATGAATTGTGAAGGTGAGGCTATAGTTGTGAGAGCAGCGACACCCGATCGGAGCGGCGTAACCGAGAGCGCCGACACAAACGGGCACCTTTGAAAGGGCTGTCTGGGATTCATACGTCCTCGTCTGGCCGCAGACGACCGGCTGATCACAGGGACTCACTTACACACCTCTTAACAAAACCCATTCTAAAGAGAAACGTAGACTGATGGAGCCTTATGTGTTGTGAGTCAGTTACTCATCCTTCAGTCTATGTGAAGACAAAGACACATTCACTCTGACATTTTCCGTGAAACAAAAAGAAAATTGAATTTTTTTTCTCCCTTTTTTTTAAATATCCAATGAAAATACCAAAATCAACAACTAAATGTCTCTTGTGACTCCAGTCAGTCACCACTGGGTGAGTTCATTTTGAGTCGACCACACAAACAAATGAGACGCGTTCATCTCGTTCATTCATTTCAGCTCGCTGAGGCTCTCCCTCGTGGGAAAAGAGGGAAACTAAACCATTGCGCTCCCTGTAACTTCTCATGGGCCGACCCTTCGCTGAACCCACCGCTGCAGTAGCGTCGCCCCGCACGCTACGTCGTAGTCTGCATCACACATTGAAGTCCAGAGACACACAGACTGCAGGTTATACTTTCATGTCAAGCGAGAATAATCAATTGAAAGGGCCCAATCTTCAAGTTCCGCCGACACTTTGCCCGCCGGCTACTCGCAGGCAGGAGCGTTCCTCCAGAGGCCCCCCGGGGCCCTCACTTAATGAGACCGACTGGTGTGTCAAGCTGTTCTGCTCGCTCTGTGAAGAACACACGGCCGTGTGTGTGCGTGTGCGACGGCAGCACTCGCACATGAACATGCAAACAGTGGATAAGATTGGCTCACCGCGTGGGAGAGCTGACCAGTTATCCCGCTTCCACAGAGGCGCCCTGTTTAATCTGCCCCCCCCCACCCCCGTCCTCCTCCTCCTCCTCCTCCCCGACATTAAAGCCACGGCGCCTCAAAGCGGCGGGCTACGTCCTACCCAGTGGTGTCCACAGCCATGCGGTGAAGAAGGATGGGCTGGAGACTTGGAGACAGCGCACCATGAATGAGTCATGGGTTATGACGATCCAAAGAGCCCTCAAAATCCAGCACGGGCCCCTTTCGCGCGCACACAAAGGGCTTTTCTGCAGCAATAAAGGCGTCACACTGGCCCGTCGACGCTTTGAAATGCTGATATTGTTTTCAACGGGAGGTTTCGTCATGCTTTCAACATCCCACGGAGGTGGTGATGAAAAAGAGATCAAATAAATGTCCCAGAGGGGCTTAATATTTAATCGTTGTTTATCATTCAACGATTTAAATAAAGCAGATTACAATCAGTGTTCTTGGCTTTCAGGACAGTACGGAACCACCACGGCTGTATCAGGACGGATTTATTTGCTAAGTTAATTAACTGTGGATGGCGCGAACGAGGCCCGCTGCTGCGCGGAGGTCCAGCTTAGAGGCCTGCAAGCAGTGTAAGGAAAAAAAAATAAAAACATTAATGGCATCCATCATCAGCTACTAATTATGCTGCCTATGGGCCCCGATTGGATCCGGTTACAGCTTTGGGCTCCAGCCACCAAACACTTGGCATTCATATTTAATCACACCTCATTATCCAACAATGTAGGAAGGAGACAGAGACATACCTGATACGCCAGACAGACACGGTCAAACATACAGACAGAAGAGAAAATGTCACACAAAACGACAAACGGCCACCTGCGAGGACGAACGAATGGCGGCTATTCCAAACCCCCTTCCCCCCCCCCCCCCTAAACCAAAGAGGTCTCCGCTCTTGAAGTGACTCAACCTCTTTGATGAGAGGTAGCGCCCCCAATTCTGTGCTTTCTCAGCAACTTTGTCCTTTCATGTGAGCTCCTTTTTTCTTTTTCGGCGTTTTCTGGTTCAAAGAGCAGCAAAAGCAAACAGCGGCTAATCCTTTATCCTCACAACAACCGGCGCTGTGTTGCCGGGTTATCAGCTTAGAGTCATCGTGATGTCACACTCTTCAGGTGTAAGTAGTCTGATGTTGGACATCAAACATGACTTTGGTCTGCACCAGGACACCTGCCCTTGCGGGTGAACCAGTTTCACGATGAGTGATCAGTGTCCCGTGTGGGTTTTCACGTCTCCGTCGAGTGGTCTTTGTTTCGTCGTATCTGCACGAGCAAAACGGCCGTCAGCGCGAGTTGCCGTATCTGATGTGCTTCGGCAAGTCCTTTCTGCAGCCGCTCTGTGCAATTTGTACTTAACACGTGGTGCGGGTAATAATCCGGCGCTCGTGCGTGCAGATCCAGGGTTCTGGCCAGCGGAAACCGGAGAAGCCCTTTAAAAGATGCAGGAGCTATTAAACAGAAAAACACTGCAATATCTTGTTTCTTCAAGCTGTGGAGCAACACATGAATCTGATCCCCTGTGATGGATTTCTCCCTTTATGATTTTGTGATTCCGGGAGTAAAAAATAAGAACTGATCATCTTAAGCCCATACAAAGAGTGTATCGCATAGATTGTGTAGATGCAAAGATGGAAACTATTAACAGACATATGCAGTTGACATATTCCTTAATCGGTATATTTAATGTCTTGTCTTTTCATATTATTTTGAATAGTCATGATTCCCCCCCCCGTCCCGTCTCGAGACCACAGAAGACGTCCACACCCGACACAGTTGCACGCGATCCTCGGGCCGCACCGCTCTTGGTTCAGAGCCTATTCGGGGTTGTAGAAGAGTAAACAAAACATTTAGGAGTCATTTGACCCCACGTGATGACAAGTAATCATTGTGTGACCTCAGACACGGCCGTCTCTCATTTCTCATCACGGACGGGCGGGGGGGGGAGGGGCCGAGAGAGAAAGTCACCAACAGGGACGCAAACTTACCCCCTTCACCAACAGGGACGCACACTTACCCCCTTCAATCTCCCCGAAGGATCGACGAAGAACGTATGAACACATCGAGCAGGGACAAAACGTTGGGGGTTTTTCCAACTTTTTTTCTTTTTTTTAATGGAACTGAACCTGAAAGCATGTAAGGGAAGACGCTGTGCTGAAGGTGTCACAGGCTGCGGCCCTAAATTATTTATTCAAGAAAAGCCGCCTGATAGAAAATCAATCATTCAATCCCGATCTGATACATGGTCCACTGAAATATTAGCCGCGGGCAAACTTCACATATCAGCCTTCGAACGCTCCTTAATGTACACTCCATTAAAAATTTACACTCTGGCCGGAGAGTGTGTCACGTGTGTGCACATGCGTGTGCTAAGAGAGAGGGGGGGGGGGGTCACCCCGTCCGCTGCCGGGTCTCGGCCTACCGGTGTGACGGCCTGTCATCGGGGCGTAGACTGCAATGCAGGGTTAATTTCGTTGACGAAAACTATGAGGAACATTTTTCGTTAACGAACCTTTTTTCACGACTAAAACAAGACTAAGACGTGACGAAAACGATCTTAAAAAATAAAAAACTATGACTAAATCTATTCTAACTTTCGTCAACGAGACGAGACGAAATTGTTGGGGGTTGACGAAGTCACAATAGTTTTATCGGTTTAGCTGAAGACCCGTTTAAAGACTGTCGGACCTTTCTGCTCTGTTCTCTGGCGACGGCAGGCTTCTCCAAACACATCTAACGTAATAAAGTCATTGCAGGTTCTGAAGCCAAGAAAATAATGTATTGCGACGATTGTAGGACGTTAAGGTCTCTTTTGTTGGGACAGTGGAAACAATAAAGGACCATGAAGTGTCAAAAGCATTGCAGTAAACAGACAAAGACAACAAAGTGTTGCGTTTATGTCCCTGGTCCTCATGAAGTTGTTACACCTTTGCCAATTTGTTAAATTGCCTTGCAAATAAATGCTTTGCTATTTGTTAAAATCCAAATCCTTTCATGTAATATTTTTTCACATGTCATTTATATTCGCTCACACAAACATTTCCACCATTTGTTCTTGGCCCGGCTGCTCCGTCACATTTTACAACCCATTGTGGCCGCGAGTCAAAACGTTTGCAGACCGCTGCTGTAGACTTGTCCTAGGAGGGACATCTAATGGACAAGCACTGCAAGCTAGACTATTATGCAGCTGTAGACACAACACAGGGGGTCCCTGGGCCTGAGAAGGGAAGAAAAGGAGTTTTCGTCGACGAAAACTAGACTAAAATGTTCAGAGTTTTCATCGACGAAAACTAGACTAAAACTAATAAGGATTAAAATGACTAAATGTGACTAAAACTAATATGCATTTTTCGTCTGAAGACCAAGACTAAGACTAAATCAAAAATAGCTGCCAAAATGAACACTGCTGCAATGGGAGGGTGGGAGGGGGTCACATGGTCACGTGACCCACCGCGATGAAGTCCGATTACCTAATCCGCCGAAAAACAAAAGGGCCGTCGGTCGGACGAGTCGTCAACGAACAGCAGAGGCAACCTGGGACAATTCCACCGCGCAGTCGCCCACTTACGGGATATCGATGGTGGAAAGACGCCCGGCTTCTACGCTACTACTGCTAATGGTCTCTAAGTGTCTCTGACATGTATTTTCTGTTGGGTCGACTGGGATGTGCTCATCATGACCACGCGCTGTGTTTTATTGTGAGTGCTTTCGACGATTGGTCTCCGAGTGTCGAATGACGATCGATGCTTGGCCTTTGGGGCCGTAATGTATGGAATGTATGTAGATGGAGGGAACAAACAACGGAGGGGTAAATGGAGTAAATATATACGGATTATAGAAATCCCCTGGAATTATAATCCAGCATCCGTGTAGCGGGGCGGGGCCTTTTTCCAATGCTCACGTGAGACCAATACTCTGCTTTTCTTGCACATTCCTGCAGTAAACACACATCGTCTGCAGTTGTTTGTTACTTTGACGATAAGCATCTTCAGCGGCTCATAATGTGCATTAAGAATGAGATCATCATCCGCCGTAATGTTCAGCCGGAACACGAGAGCAAACACTCTCTTTTTGGTGCAACGACCCTCCTCCAACGAGTACATCCTCATCCTCCATAAACGATGATGTCATCAGCTCAGAGAGGATGAGCCAACAACAGAAGCAGAGGGATGCCAAAAGAGAGAGAGAGAGAGCTCGCCGGGGGCCCGCTGGCTGCTTGACCACATGCCAGGAGTGTGAGGTGACCGAGCGCTGACCGCCACGCGAGGAATCCCTTTGATAGCGCTCCTATCGGCCCGCGCGGTCAATACGTATAGCACACATCAAAGCGCGCGGTGGCCACTGCGAGGGGGATAAGTAATAAGATGTCAATTATTAATGGAGGGGAAGGGCCCCCTTTCAAGTGGGAGAGAATTTAGATAATGGAAATCAAACAAAATCCATCTTTTACAAACAACATCCTCGAGCTATTTAAACTTCTTACCTTGCTCACGTGTTACTAAAGCTTTGGTCGGATGGATGCTGCTGAACTCGGGGTCCGTTCTTGCATCAATGAAAGACGCAACCTTCAGAAAGCTCCACGGCTGTGGGATTGAACCCGCAGCCCTTCACCTCCACATGACCCCGCCTGTGTGTGTCCCACCAAACTACGGATGCACGGATCCATATTCACACGCACCGGAATTCTCCACACCTCCGTGGCTCTCGCTCAATATCCCCCCCCCCCCCAAAAAAGCAGCTTTGTTCTTCTGCGGTTTGATGCGGGTGGCCCAAACATCTCCTGTTTTTTAGGGGTTCAGTTTGAAATGAATTTCCTTTGATTCAGCTTTCCACAGGCTATGATTTATTGATGGGAATGCTTGTAATAGATAAAGAGGAGCCCTACACTGTTAGACAATGTGAAGCCTTGTTTTGTAACCCTCAATGTGGCCGGAATGTGAAATATTCATGGGAGAAGACTCAACATATGGATTACCATACATATTTTATGTCGGTAGTCCCATGTGGCAAAAAGATGTACGGCACAGCGCCAATAGGCTTCGCAATGAAAACATCTTCCCTCTCTGTCTTTTTGCCCTTTTCACTTTGCCCATCGGCAACTCCTCTCTGCTGAAGCAAAAAGAAAGATTCTCTAATGAAGCTCAGTGTGAGCGTTTCAGGGTCCTTCTTTGCACTGAAGCTCCACAGGAAAGCAGTTTCATTGATTCCTCAGAACAGACCAATGTGGTTCTCTGGCCCGGCGGAGAAGGGGGGGAGAGGATTGAGGTTGAGGAGTCGAGAGTGAGCACGATGTTTGTTCAGTTCCCCCCAACTGGTCGGTGGAAATCAATCGCTAAATTCACCGCTGTTATATTTTGCCCCACTTTCTAATGTTTAATTGTTTAGTTTTTGCTGCTTTATTATTTATTTAAAGCACTTTGCAAGTAATTATTATTGTATGAAAGGAGCAAAGTAAATCCCAGAGGCCTTAAATAAGCCGCACAGTACATTTAAGTTCCTATTAGTTAATGGAACAATGATCCATGTTAACAACTGTAAAGCAGTGGCAGTTGGCCGGGTTTGGGGGGAGTGGGGGTGGGGGGGGGGGGGGGGGGGGTAGCGGATCCCTTTGACGTGTTAATGTCGTGACTCTGGGATTCAGCAGCGCTCAGCAGGGGGGCTCCTGGCCACCTGCAGCTGAGGACACCCCAGGAATGATCCCATGGCCCTGGACAAAAGAATCCCTCGAGGGAGGACCAGTGTGCATGGCGAGCCCCTTTTACAGTGACCTCAGGGGGGAGCCGGGGGGGCGGGGGGGTGTGTGGGAGGGTGGGATTCTTTTCCGTCGTGCGTTCGCTAGGAAGCCGTCACCACAGGCAGCTTAGTGATGGCTAACGCTTTCATTAATTTAAAATTCCCTTGATGTATCCCGTCACCACCATGTGATGAAATCGAGAGCGATTAATGAAGAGGATCTGTGGTTTGTTCCTCGCAGTGATATCGATCCTTTATTTATTTGCCCCACTGACAAACCTCGAATGACGAGATGCGGTTCAGGTTTGTCCAAACCACTCGATAACGGTGTGGGGGGAAACCTCCCCTCACATGAGCCATCTTCATATAAAACCAAACTGTCCTCCGACGTCCGAGTCTTTCTCCTCTCGCAGCGATCCCCGCAGACCTCCCACTGACCCGCCATCATCGGCGCACAATGCCGTCCTTTCACTGCCGGCTGCTTCACACTCCTGTGAGACTCATCTCCCGGTTCACACCTCTATTGTTACATGTGATCCCACTGGCTCCCCACCAGGCCCTTCACACCTCAGTGTGGAGCCCCCCCCCCCCCACAACAAGATAAGCTGAGCATCTCCCCCTCTCCCAGGGTAAGGATCCTGAGGTAAATTGGGTCACAGCAAATAGCGAGATACCCCTGATGTTGGTGCAGGCGGTGATGTCATCGTGGGGTCGTGCCTCAGGGACGAGCTTCAGACCGGTGATGTCATGGCTGTAAACCTGGGGGGGGGGGTTGATGGATGAAGCGGGTCTGTGAATGTGTTCAGAACTGAGCAGTGGCGAGACGGCATCACCACGCTGGGGCTCCTTCTCGTTGCCGAGCGCTGGATCTGTTTATGAACACAGGATGGAATTAGTGAAAATTGACACTGACAGCAGTCGGGAATCCTTTCATTTTTTTTCCCACCCGGTGTGTCATTAGCCAAAGGCAATAATACTCTTGCCACACAAAAGCCCCTCCCGTGGCCAAGGTGGCCCCGGGTGAGCCTCTTGTAATTCAAGGATGGTGACGCATGGCTTTCAGTCAACCACAGCCACGTTCAACCCTCAGACGGTGGCGGTGTGTGTCTGCTCGGCGGAGGGCTGGGACGCACATCACCGGCTGGCAGAGGTTGCCACCCGTGACCTTGTAAAAGAGAAGTGATGAAAAATTCATGTCAGAAATTCGACCGCTTGTTGTTGTGCTTTCTTTCGCTATTCAGAATCCCCCCCACACTTCATGAATGATGTTTGCCCCGTGTCTTTTTTTTTTGTTTTAACACGAAGCAAGGCAGGGCGCTGTGGTTTGGGGTAACGGCATGAGCTTGGGGGAGCACACTGGCACTAGCGTCTACACGCAACGGCCCTTTAGCTTAGCGGTCCTCTCGTGCTTTTTACTGCTACAGGGTCCGACCATCTGCTCGGCACCAGTTCTGGTTCTCTTCCCGAAGAGGCGAGCGGCGAGCTGGTCCCGGTCCCCCCCCCCCCCCCCAGTTCCAGCTGAAGGACGTTCTAGCAAACCTGCATGATGTCATCAGTTTTTCAGCTGCCTGAATCCAACGTAGCGGCACCAGTGACTGGCGTTAAGTGTAACTACACAGGAAAGGTCAACACATTCTCGCTGTTGCTCCGGTTTAGTTACGCATTAAACTGAGGCCGCTTGAAGGTTCCTCACAGTACCTCAAAAGACACCACATCAGCTTTCGTTTGAGGGAGAAGGAGAAGGTGTTGACCCCTTTGCACCCCCCCCCCCCACAACTCCCTCTTGTCTAGTTTAGAAATAGCTGTGTAATGTGAGGGGCAGCTGTGATTTTGTGTGTGCGTATATACAGGCTCAAACATGCAAAGACAGCAAAAACAGGTGCTTTGTACACACACACACACACACACACACACGCAACCTCCGGCATTCCGTTATGAGGCTGAGCCCGCTCCTCCTTTTCCTCTCACCCTTCATCTGAAACTCTTAAGACTCCCAAACACTTGCGATATCCACTTACACTAACAGGCCGATAGTGAAACGTTAGTGGGGGGAAACTCTCTGTCAGGCGGCTACGGATCGCGCCGCTTGGAGGATGAGGTCACCGAGCGAGTGCGCCGCCGCTCCGCCGCGCCGTCACTCTTCTGATGGGATCGGGGTCGCGTCGCCTCTAAGGCGGTGGATCTTAATCTCCATCAACGGGACGACAATGTTTCACGCCACCAGCGGACGTGAACCGTGACACGCGTGCCTAGCACGTGCATGTGGCGGACGTGTAACGCGAGGCCCGTCCGCACGTTTCCAGGTGGCCGGCGATCTGCTCACCTTGGGAATGACGAGTTCAAACGCAGGTCAAGGGATACAGCTGCGCGTGAGGGTCGGGGGGTCAGGGGTGTGGATTTGGTACATTGTGTCGGAGCATTGGAGCTCCAGCATCGTTACCAGTTGCCTCGCCTGGTAAGCTTTCGGCACGGTGGCATCACAGGCAGCTGTCGCGTGGCGCGGCCCGACGGGCGGCCAAACTCACCAGGGGGGGGGGAGGGGGAAGCGGCAAGATGGATGCCGACCACATGGTTACGGCGCGGCCCTCAGAAATGGCATGAGGACCGAGGCTCCGTTAAGGTCCTCACGCCGTCGTCCAACTAACCGGCCAGAAAACGGCTGATTAGAGGCAAGAAACGGAGGAAGCACTGATTTATTTATTAATGAGGACCAGCACAGCTAACAGCGATACACAAATCTCTTAATACCCCCAAGAGGATGAGTTTGCTTCTCACCTACCGGCATTACGTGGCGTTAACACTGCAGACATCTATGGAGATAACAATGACATCAGCACACTGACCACATCATTCAACGCGATTAGTTAACCCCAAACTGTCAATAAAAACTCCATCAATGAATCCAAGCAGGCTCATCCAGACTGCGATGGGGTCTTAAATGTGTTTAGTGCTGCTGGGGGGGCAGTAATTGGCCTGGCAGGCTCGCTGGCCGGCTGTAATGACATTAACAACCTATTAACAACCACGGAGGAGCTCGAGTTGTTCCTCTAAAGGCTTTGTCATCTGGCAATTTATGGTCAGTTGCTTGTTGTGAGTTATCAGGGCGTGCTGAGGTCTCTCACGCGAGGGACGGGGGAAATGACAGGCCTGTAATCTTCGATACGGCGTTAAATTGTGTCAATAAAACAAAGGCGGAGTCGAGGGCATATTTAAAGATCATTGAAACCGATTCAAACTATTTTGGAAAATGTTACGTAAGCAATGTCTGAACCAGGGCTGAGCGATGAGACCTTAAAGAAAAACCTTTTCATGACCGAAATCTGTTTTTTATCTCAAGGCAGTTCTACAAAATAGTACAAAAAGTTAATTAAGTTAAAACGAATATAAGAAGGGTGAAAAAAGACATTGGAATTAATCAAGTGCAAAGCTCACTTTTATTAAAAATGATGCTTGAGGCATCGTTTAACTTTAAACTAAATCTTATGAACCTAAAATCCACGAATGATTAGATACGGTTTCATTCAGACCTCGTTCAGTTTGACTTGCCCTCACTGAGATCACGACTGTCTGTAAAATTCACAGCTCCTGAATATATTAAACGCTGAAATGAGTCCGATTAGGAGCTCAGTCTCCTCCTTTGATTGTTCTCAGAGAAAAGAGACATCGGAGGAGACGCAGCAGACTCTATAGAGACACAAAGGTGACTAGAGGTTGACCTAAAATAAAGAGTTTCATATCTGAGTCTAGAATTTAGTTTAGAATATTTTTAGAATATTTAGAATATTTTTAGAATATTTTTAGAATATTTTTAGAATATTTTTATATATATATATATATACAAACATTAACATTAACAACAGCAGGGGACAGACAACACACAATTCAGATATCAAATTATCGTCACATCATCAATCACCAACCCCTCCCTCACTGTCAGTCCTCCGAGGGTTTTACTTTACTGGGACACAAAGAAAGGCAGTGTTCCTGTAGACAATCATATCCGCACTAAAATGCAAAGAGTAACGTTCATTTCTTTATTCTATTCCCAACCCATAAAAGTACAGACCACAAGTTTTTCATTTCAAGTCTTCCCATCGAGCCCATCGAGCTTCAGGTGAGCTTTAAACACAGTTTTTGGGATCATGTGTCATGATTAGAACAACGTGCACCCTGTAAAAAATAGGATTTAACATGTACAGTTTCCCCTCAAAACCTTCACTTAGATTCCACGTACACATCAACTTGTTCCAGCACTTCCTTGGTACTAAATCAAGTTTATTGATTGAGATGACGAGACATCGTCTCGTAATACTGTTTTTTCCAGTTTAAGAATTATAAGATAAAAAAGTCTCCAACTGTGCTCTGAACTTAATGCAAGCGTCAGCGTTCGTCGGTCGAGCAATAATAATAAAAATAATGTTTACACCGTGGTCCATGGTCACATTTCTACTTCACTCTAAAATAGGCCTCATTTGCAAGGGAAATGAGATGAGAAGAGCATCACTGGTGTATATTATATCAGGAAGATGGAAGGACAACAAGGTGGATGGAAATTGCTGCGGGGAGTGAACAACGCAGAACGGTGGCATCTATATAGATATATAGATATAGATCTAGACATAGATATATATCTATATCTCGAGGTTAAGTTCAGATCTTACTCCTCATGATGTTCCGACTGGATGTGAAGCTTCTCCGGCTGTTTGCAGCGATCCTGTTCTTTAGGATATTGGCCAACATCAGCATGTGTGACTGCTCAGGTGAGTGCGTTTAAGTCTTGTGTGAGTCTCAACACAATTCAGCATCTGTCGACACACGTATTGTATTTTGCGATCATTTTATTACAGAAACCGAGAAAAACTGCAGATATAAAAATGTATTTTTTGTCAGTGTTAAAGAAGTCAATGGTCATTTTCCATCAGGTAAGCTTAACAACACTAGCACATAACAATGGTAAAGTGGAAGTTTAAAGCGAGGTTTCACACCTTTTTTTTTACATTATCAATGGAATGTCAGTGGAGGTAAAGCCCGTCTCTGTGTCCGGGGGAACAAAGTCCATGCAGGTACAGTGACCCTGATTGGAGTCGACGGGAGACAACGACGCCGTCGCTTCGCTTGGTCATTTGCCGTTGTGGTTTGTATTTTTAGAGTGTCTGAACAGGAGCTTTGTGATGGACGGTCATAAAAAAAAGCTACAGCCTCATTGTGAGCGAAGACACTCTTTTCCCAGCAGGACATTTTCCTCATTAGTGCCACATCATCATTCACAATGTTATGCAATATCAGAGCGCCGCAACACAACTGCAGGTAATGCTGACGGCCTTCTTGTCAAATGAAACACTCTGTGTGCACATCGGAGCTATTTCATTATGCATCGTACATCTCAGCGATACCGGTGTAAAAGTAACTGGCTTTATTGAAAATAAAGTCTAGTGGCTTCATTGAAGATGACACATTTGCACACAAAAGCAGCCAGAGATCGCCACCTATTGGTCAAAATGTGTGTAACCGAAATCAAGAACACGGTCACACTGGAAAAAATGCATCCTATGATGGAGACACTTGCAGAGGTGCTAATATTTCTATATTATTGAAAACATATCTAAACAAGCATTTGAACAGCAAACCAGCAGAGTGTGGGAGCGTGAACCCAATGTGTCTCTGTGTTCTGGTATGCAGATTTTGGCAGAAACAGAATACAAGTTCAGCGTTTTTTTAACCAGACAAGCCGCTGTGTGTACTATTACTGTCCAGCAGAACGGCCCGGAGAACGCAGGGCAAGTATCCAAATCATGGGACATTCTGTGTGCCGCGTGGTCTGGAGCTGCGATGATGACCCCGGTTTGCTGGATGAGTTTTCATTGCAGAATTGGGAACAGAAATATCCAATCCGTCACGTGCCAAAGACATCTGTAACAGACGTGTGGATACGGCGGACGAGAAGCCGCACGAGACACGTTGGGATTTGGCTGAATGGTTCGGCAAGGAATGCCTGATTTTTGAAATTTGTATTTTATTTCAACATAGAACGGAAGAATTGCTTCTTGTAGGTCCTGGAATGGAAAAGGCCTTTTATATTTTACTAATACGCCATGTTGGCCACCTGCACCTGGTTTTTCACGGAGGCTCTCCACCTGTACTTTATTCTACGCAAGCTCCCCCCCCCCCCGGCAAACATTACCTGGCCGTGATTTACGTCACGGGACGGGTGTCAAGAGAGTTGACAAGAGCAATCTCGTGTACTCAAATTCACGACGCATGAGCATCCGCTTATGGGAATGGGAATTGTTGTTGCAATGGAATTGCTGTAGTGTTCATCTTCACCTTCGTCGTATTCGTCGTGACAGTGCAGCAGCAGGGAGAACGTCAGCTCCACCAAGACAAAGTCTTTCTCCATCATAGGCATGATCCTTCTGCTCGGGATCACCTGGGATTTTGCATTCTTCAGCGGTGGACCTCTGCTCATGGCCTCCTACTACAGCTTCACCATCCTCAACTCCTTTCAAGGTCCACTCCAAATGTAACCAGGCCTTCAGACCTGCACTCAAATCGTCTTTACTCTTCATTCAGTACAAAACGTCAGTTCCAGCAGGAAGAGCAGCTCCACGGCGACACAAGCAGCGCGTCTACAGACACAATTACATTGACACTGCAAGTGCTTTTCAAATGAAGTGAGGAAGTGTTGCCCTCATTTTGACACAAGAGGGCAGCATTTTATTGTAGCTGTTAACATGATGTGCTGGTAAATAGCTGAGAAAACATTTTCCCTTCTTCCTCTTGACTCTGTATTACATCCGTTGACTAAATGACTAACGAGCCGCGGGATGACAGACTTGATGGAGTCATTTCCTGGAAGTGGTTTTATTGTGATGACTCAGCAGAGGCCTTTTCCCGCTTGCTTGTAAAGCGTGCAGTTGAAGGTTGTGATTGACTGACAGAACACATCACGGGTAGTCGTACACGACGCGTAACCCTTAACCCCTAACCCTAGAAAAGAGTTAACCCTTTATGCCATATGGCCCCGGAGACGGCGAAGTCCTGCCTCTCACACTTTGGCCGGCGTTGGGGGGGCCGAGCTATCCAGCTTCGCGTGCCTGCAGATAATTACCACGGGCCCACAGAGAGCCGTATCCACTGTGCGGGGAACCTCGCAAGAAATGAGCTCATGGCTACCTATAGTGATAAGAGGCCCGGAGGCTGTTACAGCTGCTCTCAGAAATAATGTTGCACGTTTATGCAGTTTAGTACCAGAAAGCAAGCGGCAAACTGCATTAGTTTGATGACCAGCAGTCTTTGGGAACGATTAACGGGCTAATGAAATGTGCAATATTCTTACTCCATGACAGATTGCATCTTAAAGCGTTATTTTACGATGAAAAAAAAAGTTTTCTCTTTTGGTATTTCCACTTTTTATTTACTTGTTATTGTGTTCTCATCTTTAATTCAATTTTTTATCAAATCGTTTATCACGACGCCGTGTGTGGCAATGAGACGTGGCTCGTTCCAGCGGTCCGGCATCTCGGGACAACGCGAGATCCTCGGCTACACGTCTGCGGAACGGCGTTTCGAACAAAGTACAAGGCAGCCTAAGCGGACACCAGAGTAGTCTTTCCGTGCGCAGAACTCCCGGTGCGTAAGGTTGGGGAGTGACATTCAGAAAGCAAAGTCTGTTTATTTGTCCATGACTGATTAATCTTCTAAACGGCTGCAGCGTGCCGGCAAGAAAAAACTGGCGTAATTACTGCCATGCACGTCTGATTTGTGTTGATCCAAAAAAAAAGGCCTTTCATGCGGCGCACAGCAGGCTTCTATGATGTACCTGTGTGTGTGTGTGTGTGTGTGTGTGTGTGTGTGTGTCCATGCGTTAGAGCTCTGGTGGGAAGCCGCAGCAGAGCCTTCTTCCAGGAGCTGAGCTCACTGTGGTTAAAGATGTTGATGTTTGCAGATTGCAAGATACACGACAGGACGGCCTACGGATTTATTTGAGCCCGAAGATGAACAACACTGCTTTTTATTCACACATTTACAAAGAAAAAAAGCAGTTTGCTGCACAGATATTCGAATTTGAGATTTAGTTCTACTGCTTTCCTAAAATAAAAAACGTGAATCTAGGAGAGTATGAAAGGAAACCCTCTGTGGAGGCTTCAGGGAACATTTAGCAATCTAATACGTTTCAAAGTGAAAAGAGTGACGGATGCTCAGTTTTCGTGCAATCACATAACATCACATGTCTGTTACCAAAGTGAAAACGTGGCCCACACAATCCATTCTGAGCATGTTTACATGCGCTTTGTTTTTTAGGAAGCACCTCATTGTTGCCTGGAGGAACACACAACACATTAGCATCTTCAGATTTTGAATTAGAGCCTGATGACACGAGGCGAGCGAGAGAATCGAGTGTGTTTCACTGCTCGCTCCAACGAGGAGGTGCAGACATTATATTGAGGTAATAATCTTTGCACCATGTGCAGCTTCCCTTTGATGGGAGATCATTAGTCTTTACCAGAACAGGAACAATATAATAACGCTGTTCCTAATCACAGCCAATGTGTGAAGAGGTTTGTGTTTATGATTAGTGTATTTTTTTTGTGCAGAACAAAAAAAGACATTGGCTTTACTTACTTTACTGTTTTATTAAACCGAGTCCTGACTGAATGCTGCCCAGTAAAATCCAGAGTGCCGATCTCTAATGACCCATAAAGCTGTGAGGTCTTGTTCCTGGAACCTCGCGTGTCTAGAGGAAATATGATTAGTCAAATATAGCTACTCGTGCACCAGGATGTGCATCATTCATTTAACTCAACCACAGCTTTTATCAACCTTCAGTTTTATTTACATTAAAATTACATTTAAAGGGTCTGAGAATGCTAACAGGACTATTTTCTTAGTGTCAAGACAGTCCCCCCCCCCCTCCTCGGCCACCCTTCTCCTTTTTCATAAATCTCCGAAATGATTTATTTCCTGCTGTAACTTTGCTCGTGAAATTGACGTAGGCCCTGGGCCTTTGTAGCGTCTGGTTTTCCTTCTGGCGGCAGTAAAATCAGCCTGAGGTCCAGACGCGGGGCAGCGCTTGCGTGACTGAACGCCCCCCCCCCCCTTCCCATTCCCTTTCCATTCCCTTCTTGCATGTCACGATGTGGCCCCCCGGACTCAAACCACTGGGGCTGATAGATTTGAGGGCGCACAGTTAAGTGTGTAGATTTACGATGGGCGGGTGCAGCTTGTCAGAGGAGCTGTGTTACTTTCACAAAAGGAGCACAAAAGAGGCCTCCGGAGAGAAGGAGAGAAAACGATCCGAGGTGCTTTCAGGTTACCAGCCGTCACTCGGGGGGGAAACTCGTGGCCGAGACAAAGTGGCGGTGTCTCGCCTGCCCGTTCAATCGACGTCTTTCACCAGGTGGCGTGAGGATGGAGGGGTCCCGAAAAGGGGATAGGAGGGCGGGAGAGGCAACTGAGGGCGCGACCTCTGGAAGCATTCCGACTGATAACTTGACCTTTGGACCTTACGCGTCTCCTCCCTGCAGTCGCCCGTCTCCCCTTCTCACGCCATGTGCAGCAGCAGCAGAGATCCTTCCGCTGGCTGGCGTTGAGAGGTTCTCCCTGTCACCTCGTGACCTCCGTGGCTCCTCGGGACTCTCCCGCTGCCGTGATAGACGCACATTCCCGAACTGTCCGTCAAAAACTCTGTCGTGCAGCTGTAGCCGACAAGTATGTGCTTTTCTTACGCATTCATTTTGTGGTGATTATGTTCGACCATTAAAGAGGACAAATAATAATTGAAACAAGATGAGAGTTTATGATGTTGGTTAAACTGATTGAATGAAACCACTGGATAAGTAACCTTCAGTGGCGGCAAGAAACGCTTTGTTTCACAGCTGCGGCAGAACTTTAAGCGCAGGCGGAATAAATAAAAGCATTTGTCAACGTCTAATATGAATAACACATGTAATCAATCTCTGAGGTGGATTTTATTTATACAAAACGCACATTTACATGTCGGGACATCATCTTCGGTACTCGGGAGTCATTACTTCCAGCATTTCGCGTCCAAGAAGGATTTAAACAGACCTCCTGAGTCCCAGTGTGATCCCACACTTTGGAGACATTAAAGCTCACGGTCGGGGAGCCAAAGCCGTCTGGATTCACTCACGCTAGTTCGCTTGCTATCGACTTGGCCGTCGTTCGGCCTTTAAAATTCGCACTTGGTGAAGTTGTGGTATTTTTGCTTCACACAAATGGTGCCGGCTGTCCCACAACGACGAAGGGTTTAACCACGGGGAGCGTTTTACGGTGCGGAACCACAAAGTCGTAGGTTTGGAGAGTAAGCACCTGGTTCACTTGCTAAACAGCATCGACAGTGTAAGTTGTTAATATCTCCATTCTGATGTGGGGCCATAAATATTTTGTTAAAGGAGCAAAATAACATTTCCATAAAATCCAGAATTTACATTTTCAATTTGGGTTTTTATAATTTAACTTCGGTAACGTTCACAAACTTGTGTTAAAAAGCAGTTATGATACTTCCAATGCAAACTACTTACTAAGGAGTAGTTACTATAGTGAGCACAGTGAAACATTTAGCAGTAACAGGAGAGATACGGCCTTACATTCGTCAGGTGACCAGAAATATGACTTAAAAGTTATTTCAAAATCTATTCTAAGACTAAAAATGGTTTCCTTTTTTTCCTTGTGGCAATCCCAAACGTAAATATGTGCACGAGTGTGTTATTGTGTCTCTTCTTGCATGATAAACTGTGCCTGTTTTCTCCACCCCCCTCCGTGTGGAGCACCTTAATCCCCCTACTGTGCTCCTCTCTGCACATGCAAATGTGAGAAAGTGTTCCTGTGTGCAAACAAATGAACAAAAATCACATGAGGAAACTGAAAAAAAGCGTCCACTCTCGCGCCAACCCTCATCAAACGGTGTTTGTATCTGCGTGTTTGCATTTGAGTTAATGCGAGGGACCACCAGAAGGGTTTGTTTCCATTCTCCTCGTCTCCATGGCTCATTTTTAATGCCTCTGGTCGGCCATTAATGGCCGGCTCAGAACATGAGGAAGTGGCATTCGTGCCTTCGTGTATTGCCCCAAAACGGAATCCAGTTTTAATCAATCTTCTCGAGAAGCTGCTTTCAGTGTGTCTTTTAAATAAGACTCCTTTTTTTTTTTCTCGTGACGCGGCAGTTGCTCCGAAACAACATGATTAAAAAAATCATTGTGAGAATTTCACAACTAGAATATAAATTACGAGGACTCAAGGCGGTGCGCCCCCCCCCCCCCCCCCCCCCGTCCCGCTCCGCGGCTCCTCCTTACAGACCAGTGTCTGTGTTTACAGCTGCAGCCAGACGGCCCCAAGTGATTCCATCCCAGCAGAGGTATTGACTGAAGTGGCGGCGGAGGTTAATCCGGAAACACGCTCGGTGAGCACGCCGGGCCGCGTTACCCGACGTGCTGCCTGATCCGTGGGCGAAGGGGGGTCAGCGGGAAGTGACGTCGACGGAGGTCTTCCGAGCTCCTCGCCCCCCCGTTGCTCGTGGCGCTCCCCGGTGTCCGTGTGTCCCGGGCCCCCGTATGTGTGGCGTGCGGGCTCCAAACGCGCACGGCGGTTTTCTCGTCCGATCTCGTTACGCTGACAGTCCATTAAACAATGTGACGTGTACAATCAACACAATCACAGAAACTCACTCTGCACCCGGAGGGGGAAAAAGGACCACATGTGCTCACATGCTGTTTCCTCGCAGTGTATTTTATTTCCTTATTTGCGACAATTCGAATGCCTCTGCGTGAAGAGCGCTCTTGTGCCTGACGCAGCGAAGCTGTCGGGTTTCAAACCGACGGATATGAGGACTCACCGGAGGTCAGTCGGCCAGGTTTAAACCGTGGGATTCAGATCCATGCGGGACGAGCTTTGCACCTCATTGCAGACGCTTCAGAACAGTCCAACATCGATGTGGTTGAATGAAACACAGCCGCTTGGCTGATCTGAGGTTGACCGAAGCTGCATCGGATGGAGGACCATCTCAACAGCACTTAGCGGGCTTCGGATCAGCACCGGAGACAATTCTGGGGCATTATTTGTATATCACTATATTATATATCACTTGTCCGGGTTCAGTCTGGAAACAAGCGACGGGATCCACCTGAAACTGGCTGAAAAAATGGTCCACGTAGAACTCAATGCCATATAGTTGAAACCTTTAAGCAAAAGATGTGTGTGTAGATATACTTTATATATCACTATCAATAATTAGCATGAACAAAGGCGGGCTGTGAGTCATAGATTAACGCTTTCTTCATTTACCTCGGCTGCGCTGGAGGCCTTTAAATGCCCTATTTTTCTGATTCGTGTCAGTCTGGCCCCGTTGCCCCTGTCTGTATTTGCACACCCACTCACAGTGCAATGGGGGGAAGTTGGCAGGGGAGCGAACGTGAGCGTTACTTTGGCGGGAACGAGTGAAATCTCCGCACGCTTCCCCGATCCTGCTGCGCGGGAGGCAACCGGTGAACTCCGAGTGACCCGCCCGTGCATGTCATTCCTCAAAAGCGGCCCCAGCGGGCCCGCATTTCCCCTTCGACCGCGGTCGTCGCGCACTCAAACGTACCGTTCGCCGCACGCGAAGCACCGAGCTCCTTTCGGCTGCGGATGCGACCGCCCCTCGCTCGCATTGGCTCCCCCCCCTTCGCACACACGGACACGCACGCCAACACCTCGCCAACGCGGCTCCATCGGAGAGGACCTGGCGCCATTCACGCGGGCGGCTGGCCAAGGTAAATAAACCGGCCTCATGCCAGCTAACGAGGGCATGAACGGGGTCAGAGTGTGTGGGGGGGGGGAGTGACAGAGGGAGGGACAGAGGGAGGGACATGGTCACGCAAAGAAAACAAACCCAGCGAGAGGCAGCCGGCCTTCTCACGCAGGGGCCCAGACATGTGTCTTGTCATGCAACAGCCACTCCGTCAACCCAAATCAGAGCTGACGGAGGTAATAAAGCGAGGGAGCAAAAAGTGGGGAGAAGAGCAAAACCTCCCTCCCTCCCTCCCTCCCTCCCTCCAGCCCCACCGCGAGTGTAAAAGAGAGAGGCAGGACATATTGTTCACCTTTTGAAGACTGTAACAAAGCAACTCTGGTGAGCTCATTGTACCTCAGCGTCGCAGCCATCACACACACACACACACACACACACACACACACACACACACACAAATTGGGGAGGGCAAATTGTGATTTTGAGGTGGGCAGGATCCCAGAGACAACTGTTCTTTTATCTATGTTAGATTACAAGATAGATCTAGTAGAATAGGTCTAGTAGTAGTCATGTAACACTGATATCTCTATAGGACCTACAGACATTTTAATTGAGCATGCAGAGACAAGATTGGCTATTTCTACGTAAGCAGATTATGAATGTCATTCAAATAAGCAGGTACGCATGTCACACATTTACAAATCCTTCCGATAGTACAGGATTACTCGACTGTAAGTCCCGCCTGCCGAGTATAAACACACAAAAACCAAACTCTCAAACACAAACATACTCTTGCAAGAGCTTTACACGAGACGCCTCGCTAACCACCACACAGCTTAATTCAATCCTTGAGAGACTTGTTGAAATTTGAACAATGCTTTATTATAACAGGCATAATATGATATTGCAAGTTGTTTGGGGCTTGGACTCCATCCTGCCGCGGGATGAACCCGGGGGCCGGGATCTCGAGCCAAGAAGAGGCATCTCCCCCTGTTACTGTATTGCATGACACTAGCATGACCTCTTTATTTGGTCATCTCTGTATAATGGGCTTCGTTCTTCGCATTTGCCCCGAATGCAGTTCCACCCTCCGAGGTCCCTGTGATAATGTCAACGAATTACCGACGCATATCGAATTTGGGGGAAAGGGCACGTGATCCCACATGGGCCGACGTGGGTCTTCTTGCACACGTCTGTGAAAGCGTTACCCAGCAATGACAGGAGGCCATTCGCTCCGTTTACGCCTGCGCGGCTTGTTTAACAGTCTGTGCTGATGAACTTTCTCAGGGTCTGTTCTGCTGACGCTCCGCTGACAGTTTACTACCGACGCCTCAATAACGAGGTGGGACACTTGAAACACGGACGTATCTGGAAGGGATGCCGGAGGGCCGTATCGCGCTGCATGATCGACAGTAGATGCTCTTTGCCATATCAGTTTAAAACTCCCCCCTCAAACAATGGCTATTAGTCTGCTAACAGCTATGTGTTTACATTCCCCCATAAATGCGTGTAGCACCGAAAAGAACACGCCTTATATAGACAAAATCCCCTGAGTGCAGCATTTGAACTTGTCTTCTACCTAAACAAAGTACATTGGTGAGATACTATCACTGCAATTGTATTTCTCTCCTCCGGCACGCAACTCCTGAGACTCTGCAGTAACTGAAAGGGCAGCCTGATCTCCAAAACCTGTTCGTAAGAATGTATACGTAAAATCTTGAACATACAAATTTCGCAGTGATACATACGAAATAAATACGGACTGCAACTGATGACGTCACCCTGTTCAAAGTGAACGGGGACCTGCGCCCCGTAAACGCACTTTGTGAAGTCTAACCGTGTAAAATAAACGTGTTATGATTGCATTTTTAACGAGAAATCAATGTTAACTTAAGAGTAGAATACTAACCCTAACCCCCTCAAAAAATCCAACATGGCGGAGAGATGTTCACTCAAGAATCCGACATGGTCCGCCATGTTGTTCACTCAAGGGGCGTGGTTAACCGCCGCCAGTTCCTATGTATTGTTACCAATTTGTATGTTTTTTTTGTATGTAAGGTTTTGGAGATCACGTAGGAAAGGGAAGGTGTGATGTCCTACAAGCTCGTCTTATGCAGGCAGAACTTGGATGGCTGCTGGAACACATCCTCGTATCTACTCGTGTACATGTGCATGGGGATGCGTTGCCTGTGCATCTCGTTTCCGTGCAGCTCGTACTCGAGAATCTCAGTAGCTCAGTATCTAAGCGTACGTTGAAGAGGCTGCTGGATGTTGTGTCATCTCACAGGATCACACTGTTGCTGTTTACCAGATCAGCGATCACTCTCTCTGTATCCGTGGACAGAAGAATAAACACTTTGGGGCGTCTCGTTTGGGAAAGCTCTGCTCCTCAGGCAGCGGCGAGGAGGCAGATCTGCATGCCTGCAGCTCACGGGGGGGTCAGTCTCCTCGGCAAGTGAAATGAAAAAGTTGAACAGAGTTGACAACCGTTGAAGGTTTTGGAGACAGTTTCCCCTCGTGGAATCTATACCATTCAAAACATGGCTAGTGTAGATAAATGTAAGCAGCTGATAGTATGTGAGGCAACTGAAATGTCAATCAAGCAAACTGCAACAGTGCGAAGAACAGAGTGTCTCCGGGCTTTTCTGTCCCAATGCAGAAAAATAGCACAAGTTCAGAAAACAAGCGGTTGGCAGCGGGCCGTGATTTAGAGTAATTCAAGCGCGTTCCCTGCTCTCGTTGTTCACAGACCCCCAGGCTGCCGTGTGCAGCAGGAGAACATTGAAGAACGCTTATATTTCTGGCCCGATATTGCAAAGACATGTCTTAGATATCTGCACCAGCGCGGCCACGGCGAGACAGAGGATGAGGTCTTTTGTCCCGCTGTCTCTGTGATACCACAGACACCAACACCTCGGCCACTGCTCCACCTGAGATAACACCGTCCCCGAGCGTGGTCCAAATGGGCCTTTCAGGAATGGAGCAGTGAGTGTGGGGGGCGGGGGGGGGGTAACTCACCGCTCGCTGACCCCGCTTCATTTTCAGGGTACCGAAACGCACAGCGCTGCTCATGTGGAACATGCGGAGGTGCAAAAGGGAGGAGATCACGGAACATCATCCGCCCAATTACACAATGAGAAGAGCGACCCGCTGGGAGCATTCATACTGCACGTAATGTTGAGTGTGCTTCTGGCTGCTCCTCGACCAGACCGGCTCGGCCTCCCCCGCATGCAGGGAAACGAGAGAGACGGACACGGAACAGCTCATGAACATGCAGGTCACAAGGTGGAAGAACCAGGAACATCCTGCGACAAGATGGAGTCAACTGTCCTTCAGCAATCTGAGCAGATCCTCTATGATGATGTCATTTCTGGAGACGAGAGACAAAATGCTTTCATGGTGAAGCGTTTCCAAGTTAAATGGCAAGGTCATTGTTTTCTAGTTGTAATGAGAAAACCGAGAGGTGCTTGTTCTCACTCAACAGGGCTCAGGAGTGCAATGACTCCACAACGATGACACAATCTCTACCCTGAATAACCTGAGCCGTGTGTGTGCAGGGAAGGCCGTGCATGCATCCGCACAGCTTCTCAGTTTGCTCACTGAGGGACATACAAGCTCATTCATTCTTAAGCGGACACACAGCCAACGCATTGTACGGACCCTGTAGTCCGTGCAGAGAGGCAGCGATGTACGACAGACAATATCAAATCGAAATCTATTTCTCATATTACGAACAATTCGGACAACGCTGGATGGTTGTTGAAGATAAAAGAGAATAGAAGTGTTTTAGAAATTGGGATAGATACATTATGCCTATTTGTCTTGAGACAAAGCGCAGTAAATATTTGAGTCTAAACATTGTCTCTTACTTTTGTAATGGAACTATATTTAGTGGCAGGTTTTTACCATTAATAATTGAGCTAATAATAAATGTTGGGACCTGGAGGTGCAATGAAATGCGTAACAAACTGTGCACCGATTTTGAGGACAGTTTGTCCTCAAAATCTCAAAGACGGGACAGCCCGTCTTTCAGTCGGGGTCATCTGGAAGCCATTTCTACTTGTGCTCTCTCCCTCGTCTCATTTTAATTTCTCAGTGCACACACACACACACACACACCCTTGCCGCCCCTCCTCCCTTGGGAAACCAGAGTTCAGCCACCAAGCTGCGCGCACGCCACCCCGGCATGGCACGCAAGCTCATCCCCGCTCCGCTCCCCCAGCACGCAAAAAAACCTCGCGGGATCAGAGACAAATATTCCCGTACTGTACATAATGCATGTCCCCTGTCCTGGGTGCCACGTTAAGTGAAGATCCATCACGCAGCCTGCACACAGCGGAGACGCAACGTGTCCAGTGCAGAAAGTAGGAAAAAGTAAATATCAGAAAGTTTGTTTCTGAAGCTCCCTGCAAATTAACCTTCATGAACTTTCTAATACTGCGACTGTTATTGTGACGTCATCGTTAGTCTACAATCCTCGTTGGTTTTTGCATTGCAAGTGCATGCATGCATGCATGCATCACTGCCGGCCTCCATGAAAGAACATTTCATACTCAAAGTGTAAAAATGTGTATGGGTGGTCGCTGGATTATATAAAACCCGCACCCTTAAATGTGTCGCTGCTTTATTCGACTAAACCGCTTGAAAGTGCAAGATGTGTCAGAAAATATTGAGCTATGGTTAAAGTTCATACTTTTGGGAAGGGTTGAGCCTTCCATGTCTTCATGGTTTGACCAAGGAATTTTGCTTAATCCTTGGAAAACATTCTCCAAAAGTAGTGCTTTCCGCTCTCATGTGGGCTGTTTGAAGCGACATCTCTGGGCACAGCAGGTCTAACGGACGTTTACTCCGATTCCTTGGAGTGGAATCTTTTCCCCGAAATCTAAATGAATGCAGGATATTGGAGACGCTGCGATGGCGTAATTCTGGGCCTCTTTTCATCCGAGTGACGACATTGAGGTTTTGACAAGTACAAAAACAAGGCGCTGAAGTTGCAATAATTCAATCTTCTCTTGTGTACCTCGAACATACGAGACAACAACGGCGTTGGGAGACATAATCCACCGCGGGTGAAACGATGACCACCAACAGGGAAGAGTTTTAATGGTTAAAATACTGCTTATTTATAATGCTGTAACCGTCCATTTGCCCCCCCCCCCCCCCCCGAAGTGAAATGTGCCTTTTTGCACCAAAACAACAATCAAGTTAGTGACTTTATTTCCAAGTATCTCTCGTTCCTCGTACTGTGTAGTCTGGCAAGCAAAAGCATCTTCATTGCAAACATCGCGATCTCCAACCAGCATGTCCGGTGGTTACCTCCTGGCCGCCTGCGATGTTTTTTGTGGGCCTGTTTACTGGTTTCGTCGGTGTTTTTTGGCTGCAGCTTTTTCAGTCTTGGCTCACCTTTGTTCACTACATGAAAAAAACAAATGTTTTCTAGAAATCCTACGTTTCCCAAGTCCCACCAGCTCCCCAACTGCCTTTTGGACCCCCGTCCAGCCCCCCTCTACTCACCCCCCAGCTGCCCTCCCTCTTCCTTCCTCCCCGTTGGTGCTGTGCGTGACAGTAGCTCACTGAGAAGTGGAAATGAGACTAGTAAACAATGATTAGCTCCAGAGCCGGGGCAGCCTGGTCTACCATTGGGGCCCCCGTCTCCAAACAGCGAGCGCCCACCCGCCAGCACATGACATGCAACGGCCTACGGACCCCGTCCCCGCCTCCGCCCCGCCCACCCCCCTCAGCCAGAGTCAACGCGGGGTCAGGGCAAACCTTTCACAGCCAGGTTACGAGGGGTAATCACCGGCAAACACGGCAGCCACACGCAAAACGCACACACGACACCCTCCACCCCCTCCCGCTTCCAAGCCGGGGCCTCCAGGCCTCCCACGCACGTACATACAAACGCACCCCCCACCGCAAACCTGGCTCTAATTAACGTGATGGGAAGCAAGTGGCCACATGTGTGTGAGGAGCCGATTCCGCAGAGGAGGAGGTGGTGGTGGTGGTGTTGGGGGGGGGTGGTGTTCACCCAATACGAATAAAGGAGGGAAGAAAGAGTCTTCCCCGGTGCAGGCGGTGTATTTGAAGACATTGCCATGTCTCTGGTTAACCGGCGGAGTCATTCGGTGCTCAACCTCAGCGACATCTGCAGAGGCTGTTTGAGGACCTTTGTTGTGAAATAATGACACACAACACGTAATGTAGTAACACTTAAGTTACTGTTATTGTGGCGTTTCTGTTGGTTTTTACAATTTGAGCATGCTGCGCCTATAGGATATGTTATTTTTCTTCGGTTTTACATATCGTTTGTTTGTGAGTGGGGCTGAATTGTTCAAATGTAACTTAACGCATTGTTTGATATGTTAAACCATGAGAAATTATGACTTTGAAGATCCAGACAGCACAGAGTTAACGTTGAGATATTTGTGCTGCAGACTTAATGAGACCACCTCCTTCCTGCTTCGTATTTATAATTTGTTTTCATAATGGCTTCATAATGGACCCATAATTCGGCCTGATTAATTGTTGTAAACAAATTTTGCATCATTCTCCAACTTTTCTGCTCCTCCTCCTCCTCCTTCCTGATAATGGCTGACGTGCACTTTCTGTCCCTGTGACGAAGCACATCCCTTCGGAAACGTTTTAGTCCCTTCAATTAAGGCCATTACCTGCCTGCAAACATAAAACTCCACATCTCTCTGTTTAAGAAACATAGTCTTTATCTAATGTGATGGTGCAATTGTAAAAACATGACAAGTGCTTCAGATCTCTTCATTTGTCTTTAGTTTAATGTGAATTTCCTTTTTTTAACTCTCCCATTTATAGGGAACACACTCCGAAGGAGTCGCACTGTGAAAGGGGGGATTTATTGTAATATGATGTGACTAACTTGGAGTTTTACGCATATCATGTTCTGGAAAAAACAACAACTAGACTTTGTAAAAATATCAAGTATTATTAAGTCGTGGTTTGTGCACGATGAGTTTTCCGCTATTACATTTCACTGAGACGATTCTGTCTGTCAGATGCGTGAAGAGAAAAGAATCAAATGAATAGAATATTTGATAATTGGGATTATATTGATCTTGATGTGGATATTCTGAAATCCTCTTTTAAATTTCCAATTTGTATTGTTTTTAGTATAGATTAGCTTGCTTTAATCTTTAATCTCTGTTGATTTCAAATATTGGAACTAAATGGCAGAATTTCGTTTTATTGCTTCGGATCTTGTGTGATCAGTCAACTTTAATTTTTTGGACAAAACTGAAAGAACATGCAGGGTTTTTGGGTTCGGAATCAGAGGTAAATACAAAGAATGTACAACATTGGCTCAGTAAACACATTTAAAGACACATTACCGCATATGTCACATTTGGATGAATTCCCAGAAATGCTTTAGAAATGTGTTTGAAGCAGATCCAAAAAACAGCCCCATTGAATCAAAACGATATGTAATGTCACGTTACTTAAAATATAATTACGCTTTTCACAGCTTTTGAACAGCCTGGATTCCGTCCGGAGTCGGACAGACCGAATGCAACCAGGGTTTGGTTTTGTTTTTTCCTCCGCAGCTAAAAAAATAAATCAGGCCACAAAGATACATTTTTAGAAGCAAACTCTTCTAGTCCTCCGCTTGGTAAAAACACATCGTTTCCACGCGTTTCCCACCGAATCGGTGTCACCAGTTGCCGGCTCCCGTTTTTTTCTCCGCAGCGGTCGTGCACGCGGCGCGTTCACGCTGCACCCTGCGCGCTCTCGAGAGCGCGCGCCTCCCAACGGCGAGCGGCCGTCCCGCGATGAGACGGTGGGGTCTGCAGGGCTTCCACGATGGGAGGAGTAGGGAAGTTACCCTGAGCCCTGCCCACCAAACAGCAAAACATATAAGACGCAGGAGTGAAGCAAAAGGCAGCCACTTAAGCCTTAAATCTTCATGACACGATTGACTCGGGACAAAAAGAAATTCACCTTTACTCTCTTCCTCCATCACTTACGACCTCCCTGGCTTTTGATTGAAATATCTATCCTTTTTTTTTCTTCTGATCTGATATGGATAATTTGATTCGTTTCTTCCAAACATACGACTGAACAGACTTTGTCTTTTTTTTTCTTCTCTTCTCACAATGGCGTTGGACACGGAGTTCGCCGTGAAGGGCAGCAGCATCATCAGGGAATGGAGCGGACAGGTCCAGCCCGCTCTGGTGGCCTCCTTCGTTTTCCTCTTCTGCCTGGAAGCCTGCCTGTGGGTCAGAAACCTCCGGCTCAAGAGGAGACTGCCGGGACCCTTCGCCTGGCCGGTGGTGGGCAACGCCATGCAGCTGGGCCAGATGCCCCACATCACCTTCGCCACGCTCGCCAAGAAATACGGCAACGTGTACCAGATCCGGCTGGGCTGCAGCGACGTTGTGGTTCTGAACGGAGACCGGGCGATACGGGACGCTCTCCTTCAGCACGGCACGGAGTTTGCGGGCAGACCGAACTTTGTCTCCTTCCAGATGGTCTCTGGAGGCAGAAGTATGTCATTTAGTAATTACAGCAAACAGTGGAAAGCACACAGGAAAATAGCCCAGTCCAGCCTGAGAGCCTTTACCTCTGGAAACAGTCAGACCAAAAAAGCCTTTGAGCAACAGATCACAGCCGAGGCCATGGAGCTGGTGCAGGTATTCCTGCGCCACAGCACCGATGGACGGTATTTTAACCCTTCTCAGGAGTTTACTGAGGCTGCTGCTAATATCATGTGCGCTCTCTGCTTTGGGAGGCGATACGCACACGAAGACCAGGAGTTCAGGAACATGTTGAAAAAGCTGGACAAGTTCGGGGAGACGGTCGGGGCGGGCAGCCTGGTCGACGTCATGCCCTGGCTGCAGCGCTTCCCCAACCCGGTTCGCAGTGGCTATGAAAACTTCAAAAACCTCAACGAGGAGTTCTTCGCCTTCGTGAAGGACAAAGTGGTCCAGCACAGAGAGTCCTTCGACCCCGACGTGACGCGGGACATGAGCGACGCCTTCATCAACGTGATCGAGCACGGGCAGGACAGCACACTGGACAACGAGTACGTCGAGGCGACGGTCACGGATCTGATCGGGGCAGGTCAAGACACGATATCCACCACCCTGCAGTGGATTCTGCTGCTCTTGGCCAAACACCCGGACATCCAGGCCAAGCTGCACGAGCTCATAGACAAAGCGGTGGGCCGAGACCGACTGCCGTCAAGCGAGGACAGAAGCCGCCTGTCCTACCTGGACGCCTTCATCTACGAGACCATGCGCTTCACCAGCTTCGTCCCCCTCACCATCCCCCACGCCACCACCTCGGGCGTCACCATCGACGGTCTCCACATCCCCAAGGACACGGTGGTCTTCGTCAACCAGTGGTCCGTCAACCACGACCCCCTGAAGTGGAAGGACCCTCACACTTTTGACCCTGCGCGATTCCTCGACGAAAACGGGGCTCTCAACAAGGACGCGACCAGCGGCGTGATGATCTTTTCGACGGGTAAACGGCGCTGCATCGGCAACCAGATCGCCATGGTGGAGGTGTTTTTATTCGCAGCCGTCCTGCTCCACCAGTGCAGCTTCGAGAGCGACCCCTCGGAGCCCCTCACTCTCAACTGCTCGTACGGACTCACGCTGAAGCCCCTGCAGCTCTCGGTCCGCGCCAAGCTCCGGGGAAAGCTGCTCGGCTTGGTTTCCCCGGCGTGAACGGCGCGCCTTGCAAACACTTTTCCATTAGTGACGTTTTACAGTGAGTACCGTGATGCCTGCACTAAATCCTACTGTCATATAATTTTCCTGTTTAATGGCAACGCTTAAACGGTCTGTATTTGAATTATGGTTGGTGAAGGGCTGAGGAGATGATGTCAGAGATGTAATATTCGCTACAGGTTGAATTAAAGTCTGTGGAATAAGTTCTTAGGTCTTCAGTTTCTGCTTCACAAATGATTCCGTACTTGATCAGATTTTGCACATAATTCTGAGTTGTGTGCTTCTATTAAATCCACCATGGCTCATGTACATGTATGATGTGTTCGCAGGAGAAAGCTACATTCCTTAAGTGTTCATTTCAAACTAATATAACTGTATATGAAATCATTGTGAATGTTATAAAGTCACTTGAATACTTCTTGCTCTACTATGGAATATGTAAGAATATATTTAACCCTTGCCACTTAAAGCAGCAACAAAAATATTTTTATATCTTCCTATTTCAGGGGTTGAATATCAATGTAATGGAGTTTAATGTATTTCACTGTCTACTGTACTCAAATCATATGAACACATCAGTCAGAGAATGCGGACGACCGTGGAGGGAATGTGCTGTCGTGTTTGTGGAGGAGGAAGTCTTTCATCGATATCCATCGCTGCCTTCAGGATGAAGAAGAGACATTTCCGTGAACCGTGAACGCTTTCACGTAGTTTATGCAACCGGGGGATCAGATTTACTGTGTAAGCACTGCAGCTTCCCCGGTCCAAACACAGAAGTCTCACCAGCACAACAAAACCACATGTGCAGCAAATTCCGTTCACTTATGAGGCATTCTCAACAAAAAAAGAGTTTGTTTATAGTCTCTTTTTTTCAAAGCTACACGGATGTCTCTGCACTCTCCTCAAGCCTCTGCATTCAGGAAGAGACGTGTTTTTTTGCCTTGAATGTTCAAGCATTTTATGTTATCAATATGTTGCTTTGTATGATGGAAAGGTGGAACAATAAGCTATATAATAAATGTAAGAAATGAATTGTCAATGTGTCTGTTTACTTGTCACAAAATCTCACAATATTGCTTTAAACTGGCTCAGAAAGGTGTTTAAAACTAGAATCACATTAGCAGCTAAACTGGATTCTGAATGTACCGCTAACAGCTACATTACCGCAGTGACTTATTCCAACAATAAGGTCGTACACAACATTTTAAATGAGCACAATTGTGGTGTTTGTATCTGTTCAGGATTTAGATTTGAAGCGCTCCAGCTTTCCTGGTCGTTTTTCTTAATGTGTGGTTAGAATTAACAGCTTGGCTGAAAGTAACAGAAAGCAAATCACGATTGAAATGGCCACGGAAAGTCCAGAGGAAAGTGTAAACAGCAAAGTCCTACAAGCCGAGCCGGAAAAACAATCAACTCCAGCTTATTGTCCATTACTTAAACATTTCACTACCAGCTCCCTTCATCACTCAATTCCATCGCTAAAGTGCTTCTTCAACATGAACAATCGCATGTATTCGATATCGTGACAAATATCTCTCAGGCCACACACGAGTAAAGTGTCACAGTGGTCTCTATTTATTTCTTTGACAATACAACTAACCCTATAGATTAAGTCTATTAATTAGCTGCTCTACTTTCCTGCGATTCAACAAGGGCAGCAGGAGGCCTGAGCGGGAATAGGAAGGTCTGCAGTCTGTGGTCAAAGTGGGAGGGGAGAGATAACAAAAAAACCTGAGTCGCTGACTCCTCCCACCGTGGAGATATATATAAGAAAGTGTCAAAGCCTGAACCTGATCGAGCCCTCCTCGCTGGCTTCTGTGGCAGATGGGTGAGGAAGCACGCGAGTGCGGCTTGGGAGTCATTTCATCTCTTTTTACCCGTCAGCCTAAAATCTTGGTGGAGGCAATTCTAACCATCTGTATTTTCACGTGTGTGAGACTGCATCAGAAGGGAAAAAAAAGAGTACTTTTGATTCAACGCAGTGAATGAAGAGTGGACGACAAGCCTGCGGGATAAGAGAATGTCTACAGACACGGAGTTCGGCGTGAAGGGCAGCAGCATCATCAGGGAATGGAGCGGACAGGTCCAGCCCGCTCTGGTGGCCTCCTTCGTTTTCCTCGTCTGCCTGGAAGCCTGCCTGTGGGTCAGAAACCTCCGGCTCAAGAAGAGACTGCCGGGACCCTTCGCCTGGCCGGTGGTGGGCAACGCCATGCAGCTGGGCCAGATGCCCCACATCACCTTCGCCACGCTCGCCAAGAAATACGGCAACGTGTACCAGATCCGGCTGGGCTGCAGCGACGTTGTGGTTCTGAACGGAGGCCGGGCGATACGGGAGGCTCTCCTTCAGCACGGCACGGAGTTTGCGGGCAGACCGAACTTTGTCTCCTTTCAGGCCGTCTCGGGGGGGAAGAGCATGACGTTCAACAGCTACAGCAAACAGTGGAAGATACACAGGAAAATTGCCCAATCAACAATCAGAGCGTTCTCGTCTGCCAACAGCCAGACCAAAAAAGCCTTTGAGCACCAAATAGCTGCTGAAGCCACAGAGCTAGTTGAGATTTTCCTTAAACTCAGTGCTCACGGCCAGTATTTTAACCCGGCTCACGAGCTGACAGTTGCTGCGGCCAATGTGATTTGCGCCCTGTGCTTTGGAAAGCGTTATGGCCACGAGGATGTGGAGTTCAGAGCCTTGCTGGAGAAGGTTGACAAGTTTGGAGAGACGGTAGGGGCTGGCAGCTTGGTAGATGTGATGCCCTGGCTCCAGACTTTCCCCAATCCAGTCCGCAGCATGTTCAAGAACTTCAAGGACCTGAACAAAGAGTTCTTTGGCTTCGTCCAGAACAAGGTGGAAGAGCACAGAGAGACGTTTGACCCAGAGGTAACGAGGGATATGAGCGATGCCATCATCGGCGTGATCGACAAGGCCGGCGGTGACAACGGGCTCACCAAAGGCCACGCGGAGGGGACGGTGTCCGATCTGATCGGCGCGGGTCTGGACACCGTCTCCACCGCGCTCCACTGGATCATTCTTCTGCTGGCTAAACACCCCGAGAAGCAAAGCAAACTCCACGAGCTCCTCGACAAAGTGGTGGGGCCAAGCCGCCTGCCGTCTGTGGAGGACAGAAGCCGCCTGTCCTACCTGGACGCCTTCATCTACGAGACCATGCGCTTCACCAGCTTCGTCCCCGTCACCATCCCCCACTCCACCACCTCCGACGTCACCGTCGAGGGTCTGCACATCCCCAAAGACACGGTGGTCTTCATCAACCAGTGGTCCGTCAACCACGACCCGCTGAAGTGGAAGGACCCACACGTCTTTGAACCCGCGCGCTTCCTGGACGAAGAGGGCTCCCTGGATAAGGATCTGACCAACAGCGTCATGATTTTCTCAGCGGGGAAGCGAAAATGTATCGGGACCCAGATTGCCAAAGTCGAGATATTTATGTTCTTTGCGATCCTTCTCCACCAGTGCCGATTTGAGAAATGTGCCGGCGAGGACCTGTCTTTAAACTGCTCCTATGGTTTAACACTGAAGCCTTTACATTACAGGATTACAGCCAAACTCAGGGGACAATTACTGAAAGGGGATTAGAACCCGTTAGAAAACTGGTTTTCCAACTGAAAAAAACAGCGATACAATAAAAGGTATGTGCTCGTAAATAAGTATATATATAGTAAATATATACATGCCTTATATCACAGAGGATATTTATGTAATAAGCTTGAATTCATCCAAAACATAAAGATGAGTGACAATACATTTCACTTTTTTAAATGTATGTATAACGCGTAAAAAGTCAGCACCTTGTAAATAGTATTGGAGAGGATGTGACTCATAGCTGGACCCAACAGCAACTCTACTTCTGACTCAATTCTGAAATACTGCGATTTACTGAAACCCCAAAAATATCTGAAACGACTCAGCACATCATGTTAGCAGCAGAAACAATTGTAACAAAGCTTTTAAAGTGTTTTCCCTAAACCACAATTCATTCTAAGGCTAAAGAATGTATTGTTATTCATAAGAGGGCATTTAGTGGAGTCGCCCTAATTTGCAATATAAACTGGTGGGATGAATAAGTTTCACTTGAAGCCTTTTTTCTCTGCCTGGTGTGTGGTCTCAATGTTGTTATTCAGCTATTCACCCAGAAGTCTTATGTATTGACTTTTTTCATATTTGAAATCCATACAAACACAGCATGCAAGTAATCTACATTTATCAAATCTTAAGTCATGCATAATACTGTTGTATGCTGAAAGTAACTCACGTCGCTTATAACAAATTGTACGTTAAAAAGCCTCTAATCTAAATGTTAGTTATGCTGTCTCCTTCCTTTATTGCATAATACATCACTGTTCCACATGATTCATTTGACATAAAGCATTGTGTGCTGTGCGGAACGGCTTCATGGGGTTTCGCAATGAACCCGGTGTGATAAAATTTGTACTCTTCAATCCACAATAAAGATTTTGCATTGATGTCATCATTCGCTGGTCAGATCTGTGGGAGCAGCGTCGGCACTGCAGAGAGGTCAGGGAGATAATAATAGACGCCGATGTCTTGCCTCGGTGTTGTTGTGACAGATGAATATGGGTTACAGGCCCCTGCATGCGCTTGTTCTCCGGCCCTTACAAGCAGGCAGCAACAGTATGAAGCCACAAGCTTCACTCGTCAATATTTAACAGAGAGCTCGCTGTCCTTTTGACTGCCGCCCTTTTCTGCCCCGTACAAACACATTCATTTTATGCCGGTAGTGTAACTCCCATTTATCAATTAAATGAGTTTAACTTTGGAGCTTTAAAAAGTGGAAAAATAATAAAAAATAGAGATATACATCAATTATGGAGCAGGCCAAATAAATATACACTTTGAGAGCTAAATTAACTTGATAAACAGTGTGGGCGTCACGTCAGGGCGTTTGCCAGGAAGCAATATTCTTTTACTTTATGAAAGTATTATCAGAATTTTTATTTTTTTTACGGTTTCCTCATTTGAATGTAAGGCTAACAAGGATTGTTTTCACATTGTTTCATTTGTACTTAAGTACCTTTTCCACCGAAACGATTTGTCCCGCACAGATTTGTCACATGACAAAGGCGATGATGACATGACGTTCGGCATTCGACCTGAGATGACCCGCCTTTGCCGGGCCGTGGTGATTATCACGCCTTCCATATATCACCATCAGTATCACGCGGGATTTACAATGATCCCTTCATACGATATCTATCTACGCCGAACACGCAGCGGACAACTCCCCAAAAAGTCCGCTGCGCTTTCTGTATTCTGGGAAAACCACCTAATGCTCAACTTTTATTTTTGCAATAAGTATGGTACATAAATATTGGTTTAGGAGGGGGCTCAGGTGGGGGGGGGTCTGACTCGTCCCCCTCGCTTCCTTTCATATGGCCTCCAAGCCACATGGGAGCGTTTGCTCCGTGCCCGGTTCTGGTCCACCTGCGTATTTGCAGAAGCCGCTGTGGCTGAACTCTGAGGGAGGCTTGTTTTCACTGCGGTTAATACGGAGCAGGCTGAAGACATTCTGTACTGCAACTCTCCCTCTCCCCCTCTCTCCCCCTCTCTCCCCCCCTTTGCTTGCTCTGACACAGCGAGGACCCTGGAGGGGAGGAATGGGCCGCTTGAACTCCCCCCGTTTCCATCACCGCTTCCCAAAACATCCTTGAAACGTGTCCAGTTGAAAGACTCCTTTTCACCCCGAGTCACCCGCTCTCTCTCTCCCTCTCTCTCGGCTCCGCACGCCCCCGCGCTTTCACTCCTTAAAGGAAAACAGAGGAGCGTTACAGGCCGGGCTTACTCGCTTTCTGCACGTACGCAGAACCACAGCGTGACCTCCCACCAGGTTCTCTGCGCCGCCGGCCGCCAGACTCTGGCTCTGCACGGAGAGAGAGGGACGATTACCGGGAAGACAGCGGAGACGACGGGACGCCGCGTCTGGTCCTCGTCCCTCCTTTGTCCTCCACACCGATGCAGCCCCGTTAGAAAAGGGACATTTTTATGGACAGTGATTGTGCGCACTCTCCGTTCTGACCCACAGCATCGTTAATCATTCTGTTTCTGCAGAAAAAGAGGCATTTTTCTTTGAAAGAACATGACCAACAGCCTTCCTATGGAAAAAAAAGAGAGGTCAATGCTTATTAACTATGAATCAACTTTTTCCCAGAGAACACATTGAACAAAGGTGACATTTGCGAACGGGCGAGTAAGCGTCTCTCTTCTGTCTACTCACAGCGGCGTATTTATGCAGCAGGATTTTCCTAAGATTCTTTGCCCCTGCTTTCTAGAAACGCTGCAATAATCCAACCTCAAAAAGGGTTTTAAAAAGTCATCCTGTCATCAGAGAACTCTGTTGTGCCCCAAACAAAATGGAAATAGCCGTCGCTCGCGCGCTCTTTCAGCTTGATATATTCCACAGTAGATGTGTGAATTTCCATTTCCTGCCTCAACAAAAACCCCTGTTGGATTTAGACACCGAGCAGGGGCGCAAACTAATGTTCCAGTTGACCTTATGATCAACTCCTGTCACCTTGAACGTTTGGTTGTAAACTAGTTTTGGCACACTTACCGACATGGTGTGCGACAGTTGGTGACCCGCAACTGCAATAAATGGTGAAGTGATCCTTTTCAATACACAATCACCCAGCTCATTATTACAGGGCGGGACGGTTACGATGTTCCGTGGTGTTTTGGCCCGCCATTCCCGAGACGGTCACTCACATTAACTGCCTTTAAGTGGCCCCCGTTTGGTCGGCATGGAAACCCGAGCACAGCTGTCACCACGCCCGCGTGGATTCATGTCACGTGGCAACGCCGGGCGAGAAAAGCAGTCAACTTTACGCCCGTCACCTACAAATAGCTGGCGACCTCTTCAATCAGCCGGAGTGAGTGCTTGGAAAGCCCTCGCAGGTCCAGGACCCCCCTCCCCCCCCTCCTTCGGGAGGCCGTCAATCGCGCCCAGCGTCAGAGATAACGGCGTGCGCTCAGACAATAACAAACCTCTGGCACCGCTCTTGTGTAAGATTCCTTGAGAGGCACGTTCGAGTATCTCCGAGAAGCTTTGTCTTGGAAGGGGAAGGAAATCAATCAGATTTTTTGCTCTCGTGTATTATTTTATTTTTTTAAGTAACATGAGAACGTTGGAAACACTGAGTGACCCCGTGAACGAGCGCGTGAGAAGACGTGCAGATCCGTGCGACTTCTAACTTAAGTAACGATTATTGCTTTTTTGGTTTTTTTTTTTTTTTTTTAGAACAAAAAGGATTAATAGGAAAATAATCTTGGAAAAGTTGAACCGAAACCTCAAACTCTCTCCCCCATAGTGCTCACGCAAGCATAAAAGCGGGGGAATAAAAATGTTTGCGTGCTGATGATGAGCAATAAGGCCTGATTCACAGTCACCAGTTCAACCCCGTGCTTTTGGATCGAGGTCGCAAACCTCCGTCCACGCAAAGCGCCTTTGGTGATGCGAAGCATTATCGTGCTGAAATAACAAAAGAAGGTCATGAAACTTTGTCTCTCACAGAAAAGTCGAGACAATGGGAAAATACCATAAGTATTGTTTGTGGTCTGGGGTCTTCTTCGTGCAGCAGGTGTTCATTAGGTGAATTAAAATCCCATTTGCCGTAGCAAAAAGACACTTCCACGTCGTGTTCTCAGTACATTAAAGTTAATTTGAACATTTTTGTCTCATTCACTTTTGCACCCTTCATCCACTCGCGTCTTCACTGCAACGGCCAAGACGACGAGATCTTCTGAGCCGTGGTTCACGAACCGACGGCTCCCGTCACAGGAGCCACGTACGCTTCTGTCACACGGTCGGTGGTTGGAAGCCGCACTTCGATAAGATTTATATTCCAAACACGCAAATTGTAGCCAACGAGCAAAAGTACACAGGAAGTATATAAGTGGGTGTCTGTGAACTTTTGGCCAGTCGATCATCATGGAGGATGAGGAGAGAGTATTTCTTCAAATTCAAATTGCTTGCTGCTTTATTCGGACACGAAATACCTCGTAACCGTCTCCCGCTACACGCCACCCATAACCCCTCACTCCCATGCGGCAGAACTCTGGTCCTCCCGCCCATCGCTTTCACGCCATCCCACTGCGAGCCCTCTCCTTGGCAGCGCTGTACGCCAGACCAAAACAATTTAGCAACAAGCTATTTGCGTTCGGAGGGATTCGTTTTCAGTTGTGTTCGCGTTCTCCTTCTGTAGTGGGATCTGATGGGCTGTCAGCGCCCCCCCCCGCCGCCGCCGCAACCCCCCCCCCCCCCCCACACAGAGGAGGAGGGTTCGCTGAGTCCAACGCTAAAAAAATACTTTGCCGGGATGCTCGCAGCACGTTGGGGTTGTTGTTCGTGTTGAGGATGCAGCGGCCGCTGTTAGCGAGTTCAATCCGGTTCACGTGCGCACACACACACACACACACACACACAAGTATGTGCAGTATTCTCCTCATCTGCTGAGCCGTCGGCCGAGCGAGTCAAATGAGGGCTGATCAGTTAAACCAATTTAAAAAGTCAATTACAACTAGAGACCAACTCTCGGTGCGATGAGGCCGTGAGGACGAACCAAAACTCCTCCGACTCACGTGTGCAAGCATGCTGACTCACTTAAGACACACTTTTTTATGCACTTTTTTATGCATCTATAGATATGCTTTTTTTAAACATCCAACTGCATAAAATACTTTTAAAAAAGATGCACAATACAGTTTCTTGCAAATACCAAAAACTCACCGTGGACGTTTTGAATGTTTAAATGGGATAGTTGCCCAAAGTCATGATGCACAGCAGCGTCTGCTGAATTCAGATGTTAAGTGTGTGTGTGTTGGGGCGACTCTACTGGTCTCATCACACTGTGGTGCGGGAGGGGGTCCCTGGAACACGGCTTTAACTGGATCATAAAGAACAACAGAGCGGGGATGGCGGGCGCTTATGGGCGCACTGGTGCTAACACGGGCTCTCCGGAGAGGAGGAGGCCGATCGCGTTGAGATGGAATTCAAAAGTCGTGGCGATATATTTCTGCTCACTGGTCCAGCCGCCACTTGAAAGCACTGAGAGGAGTTCACCGGAGTGCAAAGCGAGCGTCCCATCTTGGGCGGGTGACCTCATGGCGTTATGTAAGGCAGCGGGGGGGGGGGGGGGGGGGGGCCGTGCCAGGCCTGCAGACGGCGTGCAGGGGAGACGTTCAGGTGCACGCAGGCGAGCACGCAGCTCTCCTCTTTTCCTGCCATGTACTTTTTTTCAGCTCGCTCAACTTGTTTACCCCAATAACAACCCCAGGCCGAGGCCTTTCAAGGAGTGGGGTCGTAAAATATTTTTTGAAATAATTGTAGGTTTCGCGTTTATAATAAAACAAAAACCATAAATGTGAAATATTTAAATAACAGAACTCTCACGCATCAGTGCAGCGGCTCATGGTGATCACGCAACTCGGTTTCCACACATGTGCGGGAGCGCCACCTCTGTCTGAACCGCTGGGACCTGCTTTCAAACACACACACATTGGTGTGTACTGGAACACTGTGGAGGACTATATACCAGAAGAGACAGAAGCGTCCACAGCCCCTCGCCCCCCCCCCCCCCCCCACAACCATCAACATGCCAAGCCCCATCGCGGCAGGCCGAGCTGGCGAGACAGGAGTCAGGCTGTCTGATCTAATTCTCAACATACTGCAGCAGAGGGGAACCCATTAAGCCAGTTCTGGGCATTGCCTGGCTGACCCCCCCATTTGTGTTTTTTTTTACTCCTCCCACGCGTCCTCCCACCCCCTGCTGGTCAGGGTGCCAGGAACACAGGACGTATGGGCCTCTGCAGAGAACCGCCTCCATGGTAGCACTTCTCTCCTCTGCCAGCAAAAATAAGACATTATGCTCCCTCGCGCCCCCCACCTCCCCCCCCTCCCACCCCTTCTCCCCCTCCCCCCACCTCCCTCCTTCTCCCCCCCCCCCTGTCTCAACGATGCAAGTCAATCTGCATAACAGCGGTCAAAGAGCTGCCAGATGCCGCTGCCAACAGCTACGCTCTGCTTTACTCTTCTCTTTTCCACTTACGGCTCGGAGGGAGATTTACTTTACTTATCAGCATTGCGTAGCATGTGGAGAATCTGGACTCGGGTGCGTTTGGAGATGGACAAGCACACCCAAACTTAGTTGTGGGGGCAAGTAATTCATGCTGTAAACCCCCCCCCCCAAGCTCTAATTGGAACCGTATCAATGACATGCTACAGTAATCCTTACCCTAGCTTTAACCCCGGTCTAATTATAAGCCCGGTTCCAAACCCATAATCCCGGAGTGGCCCCTTTTCAAAATAATGACAAGACTTTTCTAATTTGAAAAGTTATGTTTCCTTTTTTTGGGGGGGGGGGGGGGGGGGGATGCCGCACACATCGAAAAAGAAGAAAAACAGCACGTAACGGTCGCTATGGCTGCAGCATTTGTTGTACGGACAAATACGGACGTCCTGCCATTTAAATCACATTAACAACCAACTGGAGCCTGTAATAACTGCAGCATTATGTCTTTTTACAGGCTGTAACATGCAGCGAGGACGTTTCCCAATAAAAGATCTAAGAGAAGTTGGATTATCGAATGGGCACCAGCAGACGGACGTGCACCACACGCGGGTCCCCGTTATCTGGGCAGTCCGACGTCAAGTGTATTGAAGCGTAAACGTCGACTGACGAAATGGACACATCCGTACTTTGAGTCCACTGCGAACATTTGAGTTCCAAGGGGACGGCCGACCCGAGTCCTCCTGAGCGGGACAGCTGAGAAAACACCCTCCAAATCCCATCGGTCCCGTCCCGGGGCGCTCGTTTGGGTCTTGGCCCGGAGCTGACATCCCACCTACTCCCTCGTTTGGTAACAAACTACACGGGGAGAGTTTAACATGCAGTACATCAACCGGCTGATTTATGACGAGCCATAAAAAAGACGTTTTGTTTCCATTCTGTGTGAGATAAGGACGGGCGGCGGGCGGGTTTTTTTTTTGCTTAACACTGCAGGTCGGTAGGTCACTTATATTTATAACAATGGATTGAATGACAATGTGGATTGTGATCACTACGTATGGAAAATGTATAATTTAAAAGTCATTACGTTGCTAAACGGACCCTTGCAGAATGATAAATCACGGCGCCCTTCTCTTGGAAGCTGGTATACAAACTTCACCCAAATCTACAGGCGAGGGATACACGTGTATATCTACTAATATTGGGCGCTGGCTTTCTTCCCACGATGCATCTGTTTTCCTAATGGCTGTGGTGACTTGTGTGACTGCGTCCCTCCCCCATAAAGCGCGTGTGGTTCGCAGCAGTTTTAATAGTATGACAGTGAAGTTGAACCGCTTTCCTGTGGCCTTTCCAGGGAAAGGATTTGACGGGTTTTTTTTTTTTTTTTTTGCTTTTATGAAACACTCAATCACGTTGTCTAACACGCACGCATCGAGCTTCAGCTTCAGCTTCGGGATCTCTGCAGACGTTGACAATACAACGAGCAAAAGAATGACGCAGTGCTGCGAGAATGCAGATGTTGTACACGGCAAACAAATCGAAATTATTTTCACATTGCCAATTATTGTTACGCGATGTTTATTTTTCTTAGAGTCCGCTATTTAGATTTGACTCAATTTAGCCGACTTAGAAAAGATTAGAGGCTAAACGGGAGTGATGCCGTGCAGAAGAGGCTCCCCCTTGTTTCCCCCTGACCGTACACAGGCAGTGTAGCAGACTTAATACGTAATATTCACACCACTTCCATAAGGCTAAAATGGATCGCGGTACAACGAGCAGCCTTCCTGTGGACGTGTGACTGAAGCTGGGAAATGGTGCAGTGTTTTGCCACATTGTCTCTCTCTGAAAGACGCACTAGAAGTTGCGTATTTGTGGAAGGACGGGCCTGAAAAGATGCGTCTCAATAACGGGACGGACGAGGCCGGGAAAAGAGTTCAAGCGGAGCGAGCACCGTCCCAACCTCAACACCGCTCAGGCGGAAAGCAGTGTTAGTTTGTCAGAGCGCTAATGAGGTGTAAGCCGACCGTGTCGCACAGCAGGCCAACTACAACACACGTGGGAAACGGGGGAGACGGCCGGGCTGGATTGATGGGATTCCATAAAGGCCGAGGACATATTTCACCGGCTTCAGCAGCTGGATGCCAGCGAGGACCCGAGGAGCCAAAGCAGCCGAGTGAGGAGCAGGGAAAGGGAAGTCATTCACTTGAAGGAAAAATGAATCTTGAGGCAGTTCAACTTTGGCACGTCGTCGCCTTGGTCATGAACAGAAATATGTTCACTTTTCAAGAATCCAAGACTTTGCTTGGATTTTCTTACCTGCTACAAGCTTGCAATGACGATATTGCGTGTTATTATCTGACATTCGCTTGCGTATTCAAATGAGCGTCAGGGGGAAGCAGACGAAGCTTTCCTTAGTGGCATATTCTTCTTCTTCTTGGCGCATCCCTCCGCCCGGCGGGCCAGGGGATGGAGTCGAATGGAGCGGTGCAGGGGACAAAGACGACTTCAGAGGAGCACTAAACACAACGAACGTCCAGAGGTGGCAGAGTGGAAGCCGTGGTCTGGAGAAAGAGCTCAAATAAAGTCTCTGGAGGGTTGGACCAGGAACCCTGAGGGAGATGCTACGTGACCAGGCTCTGTGTGTGTGTGTGTGTGTGTGTGTCAGGTTGAAGGAGAATGAGTGTGTAGTGTAAATTTGTCCAAAAAGGGCCGGTAGAAAGACGGTATGAAGACAGAAGACGCAGCATCTGATATCCACGTGTTCGTTTGGCCCGAATCATTTTAATCCAGTCCGCCAGCCTAAGTAGCGGCTTGCGAAATAAACAACAGGTTGCATCGGTTTGTGCGCGTGTGTGTGTGTGTGTGTGTGTGTGTGTGTGTGTGCGTGACCAGTTGCATCCACATGTGTGCACACGCTGCTCCAACCGCACAGCAAAGAGAGCAAATGAGACTCGTGCAGGATTTTCTCACTGCGTCTCGGGGAAATGAATCATTAGGCCGGGAATAAGAAGCAGCCACACCGAGACGGAGGGGAAGACGGGGAGCAGCCCGCAAGGAACCTGACAGGAGGGAGGAGATGGCAGGACATGGAGAGAGGGGGGGGGGGGGTGTCTCTGTGGTTTTGAGTCAACAGTTCAACCGCTCAAGGACTAAGTCGTCTTTCCTGGAAGAGCACAGGAGCACTCGGCACGCAGGGGATCGATGCCTCGATGCCTCGCACTGGTCTTTCACGCTAATGACGACTAGCGCCAGAAGTCAATTGTGGATTCACAAGAGCAGAAATACAGCCACTGACATACGGTGGTAGATTTTGACATCAATCGTTCTTATTTTCGGGTTCTATCGTGTCTAAAAACCAAGCAGGAGGACCTTCTAAAACCAATATGTTAACATATATACGTGTCAGCGGGGGCCAAGGGGTTCGGCCTGTTTATGACGATTTAGCTTTTTCTTCTTTGCAGAATCCTGAGTTTAACGTACTAAATACTACTAGAGACCAGCGAGGCAGAGGAAGGGCCTCCTCTCCCTGCTTCCACGGCGGTGCTTTGACCAAACCCACCCCTCAGAGAAGCCCCCTCGCCCTCATCCACCCACAAAATATCAAGTTGTATAGGATTCAATGTTTGCATGAGAGCGCAGAGCTCCACGTGGGACGTCCCAGCATCCCAAAGGGATCCACCAACATGGGAGTGCTGATCGGGGGTTGAGGAGGATGTGACTTGTGTGGAATGCAATTTGGTCCAAGCTGAAAAAAGGGGAGTTCCTAAGAATTACCCAGAGTTTTCCTAGAAGCGGTAGGAGCAGTGAAAAGATAAGCGAGGGAGGTCTGGATTAGATGTTAAGCCTCATTACTCAACCTTCCGCTCACTTTAATGCAAGAGGCCCATAGGGTGAAAATATAAATAGCACTCTGTGTGCGTGTGCAGCCGTGTGGGTGTCCATGTCTCCCCCCCCCCCCCCGTGACCCCTCTGCTTTGGCTGAAGCTTCATGACGAAGCCGCACATTGAGAATTAGATAAGTGTCAGTCTGGGAACGCGGCGACCGCCCCGACCGCACGGCGTTGGAGGGACTCTCCGCCCACGAGGCTAGCCGCCATCTTGTAAACCCTCAACGTTTCCACTTCCCACTCAGCTACTCACGATGGCGGAGCCCGTCGGGACGTACCTTCAAAACCCAGAAACCCGGGTCCCAACGCGACAATCCCACCGCCGCCTGGTATTCTAACGTCGTCCTGCATGAATAAGCTGATGAGTCCCATGATGGACTCCCTATCCGAGTTGCCCCCTTTTGTCTGCCAGCACGCTGTCGACTTGCGGGTCGCGATGTCAAAGCCCCCTTTTGCACCTGGATATTCTGTTAATACCGTCCTTTCCCAAACCGGATATTTAGCAGCCGCCCGCGCTCTTTGTTTCAAGGATCTCCTGATTTATTAATGGAAACCAATGTGAGGCCTTGGAACGGGGACGTCATGTCTGCTTCTGTAGCCGCCGCACGCTCGCCGCGGATTTAACGGCCCTAATAAATCACAAACACTTCAGCATCAGATAGCAGAGCGAGCAGGGGATCGCCAGCAGTCATTCATAAGAAGGAGGTGAAGAAAAAGACAGGAATATCATTTTTATATCACCCTCTACGGTATTCAGCCGCTGCTTTTTTTTGCAGATTTCATCACAGCACACGTTGCACCACGATGTGGTTCGAGTTTTCCTCTTAAAATCAACTTCCCCGAATTCCCTGTTGTTGTTTCGCGTTGAACAAAGTCAAGCTGTCCCGTCCCTTCCTGCCAAGCCTCGGCGTCCTGGCGGTTTTTCTACGGGCAGCCATTCACGGTGAGCGGTGAGGGGGCGGCGGCGGCGGCGGCGGTCATGTGATTGCAAAACGGGACAATAACCACACGTGTGACTCCTGGCGGTGTGCATCCGGGACGCCATTCCTGGCTCTCTGCGTACAATCGGACTTCTACATTACTTTTACAGACGTACCGTGATGGTTAATGAAGCCCGTCCAGATCAGGACGATTCACTGTGGTTGTGTGTGTGTGTAAGTCAAGTTTTAATGATGATCATTTAAAAAAGAAAGTGCATTGAAAGCCACTAGAGCCCAGCTAATACCTCGGACATAACCACAGTAAAAAGTGAAAAGTTTTATTTAACTACTTTAAGATGCACAACATTTAAGCTATAATTGACTGTTATAACATTAAACCTTAAGAAAGCTTAAAGTATTGACATTCTAATTTCATGATATTCAAACAAGTGTTTGATTTTGGAGGAGAGTCGGCAATAAATACTTTTATGATCTGGTAATAGCGGGAAATAAAACGTAATGAGTGAGCTGAAAAGTGGTGGGGAGGCCGGGGTCTGTAAAAAAAAGGGAGGAAGCCCAGACGATTTCAAAAGAACTGAGCATGAAAATAACGTCTGTTTGTGGACTTGAATCATTCGTCGGGCCGGACGCCTGATGTCTGAACAAAACAAAATGAAAAGCCATAAATTTATAGCCACCGATTTGCTAATAAATCCCAAAGGAACATTTTCTTCCCCTTCAGCTTTCTGGAAGAGACGGAGATGAATCCTGGGACAAAGTAATTCACATTTGACAAAGAGGATAATTGCTGTGTCTATTTATCTCTGTCCAACTAAAACATCCAGAGAAAGATTTGTCTCCCAAACGAACATTGCTGTGGTCAAAATCCCCACGACGAAACACAGATGAGGAATGCTGAACAACAAACTGGGGTCTATGGATTCAAGTGCTAAATCTGCCCTCTGTGTTTATTATGCATCCTGTTGTTGCCTGCTGATGATTGTCCAATCACTCCCGCATGGAAGCGCACAAAAACATCTAAATCCGGGTGATGAGAGGGAAAGAAACCCCCTGCTGACATTATTCCTAATCACTGAGAGAAAGTCTCCCTAAACGACACGCACGACCACTGAAACCACAACACACACACACACACGCCGCCTGGAGCACGTGCAGCAACGTCGGGCGCTTTTATTCCCGGAGCCAGCGGTGCAAAGGAGACGGGGCGAGAGGTGAGGACGGGTGAGAAAGAGGAGACAACGAGCGGATGCTGGATGCAATCTGGGAAAACGGGGGGGGGGAAACACGCACTTCACACGCACGTCACGGACACACACACAGACGCATGAGTGCAAAAGCCTGAGGAAGAAACTCGGGGGCCCCCGACGGCGATTCGTCACAATAAAGCGGATGTAAACGTACGCGGAGTGTAACACCCAACACCCAATCTATCAGAGGGCTCCCTGCTCTCCCACAGCTCAAATCCCCGCGCTGGATTATGGAATAGAAGTACACACCTGTAGTAAATCATGGTGCACGCACACGCACACACACACACACACACACACACACACACGCCGCATGCTGCAGAAATGAATCAGTCCCCGCCAGGCGATTCCTGTGCAGGTCTTCAGCTGCACACACGCACAGTGGAGTGAATCCAGCAGACACATTTATCAGAGGGAACCTAATGTTGTGTCTGCGACGTGCGAGGCCTCTGACAATGATTTGTGTTTCTATTTTTAAATGAACACCACATGTCGAAGAGATCTTGATGATTTTTCACCTTTTGTGTTTACGGTTACAACAGGGAATATTATATATATATATATATATATATATATATAAAATATATATATTTATTATATATAATATATATATAATATATATAAAATATATATATATATAATATCTTATATATATATATATATTATATTCATATCTAATATATATATATATATAAAATATATATATATATATATATATATATATATATATATATATATTATATAGTTGCAGGATGTGCTTTTTTTTCAATAATCATGACGTCTAATAGTTTTTAGAGAGGATTTTGCTATTTGTGACTTTTTTACGGGCCGTGCCGTAAAAGTGGCAGATTAACAGCTGCTGCGGTGTTTACATTTTCATGACTGTGGCACAATGAAAGAGGTTTTATTTCTTTATTCTGGCTCATTTGACGGAAACGGCCCCATGAAACGATCGGACCCCGCTGGGGAGGCGCTCCACTGTCACCGGAGGTCACACAGGAGGTGACCCCGCACTCCCATAACCAGCAGCAGATGAGCCGGAGCAGGAAGTCACGGCTGGAGTCCAGGAAGTGGCTCAGGTAGGAACATGTTTGGAGAGACGGTTTCTTTGGTTTATTTTTTGGGGGGGCGGCCTTGGCGGCGATCCCGCTGCTTTCCTGTTTTCTTTGCTGAACTGGGTCGCAGGTTAGCGGGGGACAGAAAAGAAACATTCCGGGGGGGGGGGGGGCAGTAAAAAAAAAAAGCCCACGAAGGATTCAAATGGAAGCTCATTGATGTATCAGACCACCGAGAGGCCAAAACAGAAGCTTGTCGATCAAAACGGAACCGTATCCCAAAAGGGAAAAGCGGTTATGTGACAGTTATGTGGAGAGAAAAAAAAAATCAAGACAACCTGCACAAACAAGGTGACAGTTATCCTGGAAGCCAGTAGGTGGCATCTTCTTCTCAGCAATCCTGCCCCAGCACCTGCTCACCCCCCCAAATCCAACAGATGACAGGCTGTGCCACTGTTATGACAGTAAACTGTGTTTTATATGATCAGATAAAACCTCTATTCTTCTTCAGCACTGATTGTGGGACCGGAGAGAACTGAGGGGACTTGGTTTGCCAGCAGGCTTTAAATGACTATTATTGATGGGAGGGGGGGGGGGGGGGGGGGGTCTCTGTGACCACATCACATTGAGCAAGAGCCACGCGGGTTTGCTGCGCGCAGAGCAGCGATTGGCGCGTCTCGGTGGGTGTTTCCACAATCCGGGGGAGGGGGGAGAGTAGGGGGGAGAGTAGGAGGAGGGGGCGGGGGGGGGGCGCGCTGCGTGGACAGGAGCGCGCAGCGGAGACCGGGGGACCGTCGCCTTCTGTGCAGAGGTTTCCCCAGAGGAATAGCGGTGCGTCGCCAGGCCGCAGCAGAGATGCCTTACGTGTTCGTCAGCACGCAGATCCGACTGGTGTGTAACCCGCGTCCGCCACGAGCTCGTGCGTGCCGCGCTTTTCCTTTTTTTTTAAATATATATTTGTTTATTATAAAGAGGCGCGCTCCAGTGGGAGATGCGGGGATTTGGTTATTTGGCACGGCAGCAATCGATCAGGGCGCGTCGCGGCGCAATGAGCCGCGTGCTGGAAACAACAAACAGTCCAGACGCGTGCGTATTTTTCATTCGGTGCCCTTGATCCAAAGCACCAGCTCTCCGCCTCCCTCCCTCTCGTTGAGCCGTTCCTTTTAGATGAACGTGCGACTGGAGCAACTAATTCCGCAGCCCGGCTGTCCGGTGATCTATTTTTAGTGCGTCTAGTTAGTAGAGATTATGCTGCTGCGCACGCAGCGCACGCCGTTCCATCCAAGCACTCATATCCCCCATCAACCCCACTTCATGCACTGCTTCTTACAGGAGACCGGCCCAACAAACGTGGGCGATGAATATTCTGACGCCGCTCTCATGATCTACCTGGGAGCGAGGAAAACGACCATGCTGGGGAACAATTTGTGAGTATTGCAAATGGAGACACATCTGATCTGATGCGCTGACGCAGCGTTAGAACAAACCATTCAAGCTGAGGCAACACGGATCATTGAGTCACACGCTGCTGGGAAATGAACCCGAGGTGTGGAAGGAAGTGAACGAGCACCGGAAAACAAATCAACGGCATTCGGACTCTCCGAAACACGCGCGCACAGGAATCCCACATCCGTGGACGGTGGAGTGACTTTTGTGTTTTATGCCCACTTAGTTCCGAGTACCACGTGGACGACCCGCCCCGCCTGGTGCTGGACAAGCTGGAGAAGATCGGCTTCCGCGTGCTGACGATGACCGGGGTGGGGCAGACGCTGGTGTGGTGCCTCCACAAGGAGACGGAGTGACGGAGCGAGCGCGTCGACAGCGTCGAGACGTCCCGAGACGCCTTTAAAACAGGCGAATGAGCCACGTTTGAAGAACTCCGTCGACCTTTGGCGGCGGCAGAATAAACCCTTTGTCTCTAGAATTGAGATTATCCCCGATTTAACGTTTCAGATTAGCTTCAATTTCAGGGAACACCAACATTCCACGGCTTTTTATTGGGCCCTTCGCACATATTGTTTGCTATTTGCCAGTGGTGACCGAGTGGCATCGATGAGTCGGATTTCCAGTCAAACTCAAAGGCACGTCTGTAAATTCAGTCCTGATTAAACGATCGAACGATGTGTATTGATTGTGTACTTGAGGCCCGAGGGCACCTGACAGGGGGCCACGAGTCCAAAGGCCCGACGGGTTTTGACCGGGCAGAAGAAGCTGCTCCAGGGTCACGGCGGGGTTACTGGTGAGTGTCTTCCCTGCAGTTGTATTTCCTCTGTTGTCATTTGGACACAGTTTGTGTGTTCCTGGATTCAAAGGAAGCAAAAGAAAAAAAAAAAACGGCTTTTCATAAAACCAAAACCATATGATGAGGAGAGGAGCAGATGTCTCGCACCACTGCGCTCCACAGCTGGACGTTGTGTAACAGAGTCACGGCGAGGCGGCGGCGGGAGGGGGGGACGGCCGGGTCGGATGTTGCGGAGCTGGCGTGCGGCGCCCTGAACGCGATGACAGGAGAAACACAGGCCCAGCATTACGCCATAGTCCCCCCCCCCCCCCCCCCCGAGGGGCAGGAAAATACGACTATTCGGATGTCTCGATGTTCCACGGGCAGAAGACGCTGCTACTAAACAGAAAAACAGCGACCACAACCTTCTGGCAGGGTGCCGCCTGGCTTAGTGGGGGTCACACAGCGGTAGCCTGGCTCTTCAGGGAGCGTAAATAAGAGTCTTCTAGGCATCTGTTACATGGGACCTATTGGAAAACAGCTTAGAATAATAGCCTGACTGAAGAGAGTAGCCTTTTGGTATTATTTAAATGGGTCCGCGGCACGTGACGGAATCCTACGGGACAAACGCTGGGGTTACGCATGTTAGACTGAAACACTTTGGTGGGGAAAGTCGCCCCCCCCTAAAAAATAACAAAATTATTGCGGAAAAATCATGCGTGAAGAATAAATGGATGTTTATTTACTGCTCAAAGCGAGCTCGGTTTGAAGATCTCCACCAATCTTCATATGCCTGCGTCGGTGCGGTTATGTGCCTATTTTTTGTGAAGCAGTTGCCTGGCAACATCGCGGTGACAACCAGACTCCAGAAGGTCACCTCTCCCTGCCATGAAATACTTAGTACCCCGTGCCATTTTTTGTTTTTGAACAGGTCAAACAAACCAAATGTATTAATTTGTGACACAAAGTTCCCACCTTTGGAAACCTGAAAACTGGTTTAACATCTTTTCACAGTTTGGGATGATGCAACAGTTACTGAACGTCAACGCAGACAACTGAAAGGATTACAAATCGATACTTGGCTACAATGAGGCGGTAACGAGGCACAATAACATCATTATAACCATATTGCATTAGACATCTCCACAGTCAAATAAAGACTAAATACTCACCGGGTGACTCAAATCATCAATCACATACCAACTCATTCATCAAGAAAGAAGAAGAGAATGAGGAAATTGAATCAGATAAATTAAAATTATATTTCTGATCATTAAACTACGAGTATTAAAGAAATCAGAAATACGTATTAAAAGAAATCAGAATAAATTTCATATACATCAGAAACGTACAGTAAATAAACATGCAATCTGGAATGAAGTTGTAGAAATACTGGCCTCCACGCACTGACACGCAATTGTTGCACTAGATGATTGTACCTCCCTCTCCACACTGCAGGAGCCTTCTTCCCTACTCTGCGTCTCCCGCACTCATCCTGCGTTCTCAATAAAAGCAAAAGACGACAAAACGATTAAAACCACAGCTGCATTTTCATAGTTGATAAAAAGATTTATTTTGCGGCATTAAAAAAAAAAAAAAAAAAGGAAAATGACTGAAGTGCATAAGAGACTTTATGAAACTAAAGCCTGAGAGCGGTATTCATCCAGCAGGTGCAGGCTGGTACCCGGGCGGGTTGCTGTGCTACGAGCCGGCAGCCTCCTCGTCATCTTCCCTCTGCATCTGTTCTATGAGCTTCTGGCGCTCGGCGGCCTGCCGCATCCTCATCATCACCACGCTCTCGTAGTCGCGCTCGTTGGACATGGCGCCCTGCGGGCGAGAGAGACAAGGCGGCGCAGAGGTGTTATTGTTAGTACAGTACAGTTGGTACAGAAATAGAGAATTTGAAGCAGCAGAACATTTTGTACTCCTTTGCTAAGCGATAAATCCGTCACGTCTCGTGCAGAGACACATTTTACAACGACAAGACATCGGTGATTTAAATGCCCCTTTCATCAACATTCAAAGAACTACTGAGCTGCTGCGCTGGAAGGGACTCGTAGAAACGTCCAACTCGCCTGCATTTAACATCATGACAACATCGACCCGGGCGGCGTGCGGAGGCGCTGACATCGCGGTCACCGTCCGCCGTGTGTTTGCTTTCACGACAGAGGAGGGGTGGAGGGGGAGTGGGAGGGGGGCCCTCATCTCAGTTACCATCGGCGTGACGGCCGCGTGGGCGCAGATGAGACGGCCGCCCGCAGAGCAACTGTGACAGCGTAATTCCGCTGACTGAGGTCATTAAACCCCAAAATCAGGGCTGGCGGGAGGAGGGAGGGTGGGGGGGGGGGATCGGAGAGGGCCGCCACTGGTTAGTGGCTAATCAGGCAGAATAGAACACAGACGTCTCTCTCACACACACACACACACAGGTCACAATGCCACACACATCCTCTAAGGAACCAAGGAGACACGTTTTTGATTTATAATACGCACCTAATGATGAGGCCGTAACACACTCACAACCAACTCCCACAGACCGTCCCACAGATCCAGTTTTAAACGAAGGGGCGGGGGGGGGGCCGCGTGCCCACAGAGTAAGCCTTTGTTTCAAAAGGAAGTCTGCTGAGCCAAAGAAGTGTCTCTTTAACAAGACAGTAAGCGAGACAGCGAATGAGTGTGTGTGCGTGTGTGTGTTTTTGTGTATGCAGTGAGAGCAAGCGGAGGAGGAGAGGTTGATTTTTGTCAGCGCGCTCGCTGAGCATCTGGAATACATCACGGGGGACTCCAGCATCCGTGTGCTAAAAGGAAAGGAGGGTTTCGTATGAAGGAAGAAGAGAAGGTCGCTGAGGGGAAGTTACTCCCCCCTCCAGCCCTGGATTGAGGAAAGCTGCTATTATCATTCCAGCGACGTGAGCTCAAGCCCTCGTCAGACACGTAACTCCGAAATATCACGCAAACGCCATTAAGTAAATAAACAACTCTTGCATCCTCAAATTAAAGCAAAAACAAGAAAGCAAGCCGGGTCAAGCGTACCTTCACTCCTGCCTGCCCTCTTCTGGCCACGACCCTGAAGTGCAAGTGAGGAACGGGGGTCTGACGGACTCTCGGTGCGGTCAAGGACTGACTGGACCAGGCTACTGGTGCTAATGGTGCTACTGGTGCTAATGGTGCAGGGGCATTCTGAGCATCAACAGGTGCTTTGTGGCAGTGTGACACATTCCTTCCCAGGAGCAGAGAGGTTTCCTGGCCTGGGGTGTTAACTGACAAATGAACGTGTTTGGCAAGTGCATCACTCTGTAACACTTGCTTGTGTGCGAGTGCGTGAGCGCCTTGGGCCGGGGGGGGGTGAGTGGGAAACCACAGAACAAAAACAACAGGCCTCCACACAACGCCACCGCAGAGGCAGGATGGTAGTAAAAAAAACACACAAACAAGCTGATAACATGTAGCGTTAGCTATGGGACACCTGCACATGGCTAAGCCTCCAATCAGCGCAGCCAGCCTGACATCAGGCCAGTAATGACATCATGAGTACCACCTGCGTGTAACACACACACACACACACACACTCTCGCTCTCCTTCCCACACACAGCAGGAGGCATCTTGCTGCTTCACTTTGCCAAACAAATTAAAGAAAATGCATTTCCCCCCCGTAAATTATCACGAGCAAAAGAGGGGATTTCTTACTCTTTAGAGATGGGAGGAAACATGCAGACAAGTGTCGTGGTCGGATGCTGGACCTCCTTGAGCCTCCGACACACTTCAGTGCTCCACGGCACATGCGATTTACTGCGGTGTGTTGTGACCGCGGCGTATTCTTCACAAGTACTGGTCCAACCACCCAGTGTCTCTCGCTGGTCTCCATCCATCAGTTCAGTTTCGCCACATAATGTCTCCCATATGCATCCAGGACTACAGGCGGACATCGCCGCCCTTTGTTTCTGTGCTCCACCGACGCGCCGAATGGAAAAACCTCACTGCCAGAAAGAGGACGCACAAGAAGCGAGGAAAGAAAAGCAACACTTCTTTCTGCCTCTCTGCTGAGGTTTGGTTGACGAGTGACAAAGAGAGAGAGAGTGACACACACACACCCCGATAAAAGAGGAAGCCGCGAGTGGTCAACTTCTGCTTTGGGTCATCCACCTCAACGCTTCCTTCAACAATGCCCGCCGGCCGGACTTCATCACTTCAGTAACTGAAAAACAACACGTGTTTAGTTTGATATCCTTCCACCCGACAACCGTTTCGTGCGTTCGGCGGCTTCGTCGTGCGGCCTGAGCGTTCGGCGATGATAACCGGATGACTCAGCGACACCCGCGGGCCTTCAGATGTGCCTAACGAGGCGGCCACCGAGCCAAGGAGGGACTCTACTGCCAAGAGAGAAAATGGATTATCCTTAACAAGCCTGCTCTCACATTTCTGCCCCTAATGCACTCTGGTGAAGTTAATCAAAGTAAAAATAATCCACAGCGTGTGTGTGTGTGTGTGTGTGGCCTGGTGTGCGTTTATATGTGTGTCACAGAGCTCTGGAGAAAGTGATTTATGAGAGGTGAAGACTTATGTAGACGTCCTTCTTCTGTGTGTGTGTGTGTGTGTGTGTGTTAGCGCTCCTGCTAACTCAAACAAACATGCAGGGGTTCTGCACCACTGTGGCCAAGGTCAGATTCCTCTGCAGAGAAAACTCAAGCTTTGTAATCATCATTCACTTTAAGACATGAAACCCTGAAGGCTCCATTGGGCTGTTTTTGGTAGTGAAGGACAAGCACAACACAGACATTAGGCCAATATCTACTTCCTGTGTTTAACCCCGTCAATGCACGTGTACTGCAAACATCTGGCTTTGGAATTGGACGTTGTCTTATTGGATATAAAGGCCAAATGATGGGCCAGTATTCGTCCAAACAGAATGTCTCTGTGATTATATCACTGACCGTGACAACTGGTGCAGGTGCAAGCTGCAGAATTTACGGCCGTCCTTCGGACGACGATTGGAATGACATTCGCTGCACGCAGAACACCGTCGAGAATGTAAGAGTCGAAATCACAGACTCGAGCTGGCGTCAAAAGATCTCGATCCGGTGGGAAGGAAGCTGCCGCGTCGGTTCAGCGAGGAGGACTATTATTCTGCGCGCGTAGGCCTGTGCTTTAATCTCACACAAACTGCCTGTCACTCCTCTCAGGACCGCTCACTCGCAAATTCCACCCTCCTTCGTTATCTCGTGTCGTCGCGCATTCCACCTGGGCCGGTCCACCCGCCGTTGTCTGCCGACGAAGAACAATGAAAAGGCAAAGTGAAGGAGGGGGAAAGGCAGCCGTGCATGTGAGGTACTGTGTGTGTGTGTGTGCGCGTGTGGTTGTACGTGGTCACGGTATTCGACAGGAGAGAAGCCTGTCTGAGGGAAACGGAGGAGGTTCTTTGGAAAGTGTTAAAGTTAAGGAAACAAACAGTGAGAAGAGGAATGGCAGCGGAGACCTGAACTCCCGGTGCCCTGGCGTTCCTCGTTATGATGGATGAGCGCGGGCGATGTGGGGGTTTGGCCCCTTCCATAGCCAACAATACAGCGTTGTAAAAGCAAAATGATGTCTTTCACCTCCCGGAAAATCCATCGGATTGCATAAGAATCCCCATTAGAACACAAGCCACAGTCTGAACCTCGGAGAGGTCAAAACAAGAAGTAAGAATGCATCCTGCTATCTACGGTTTACATCACATCTCCAGTGTTCAAAGAAATCTAAATATCACATCTATCATTTAATGATGCCCTAACGCTTCAGTGGCCGGAGACACGGCGGAACATTCCCGGCAGTCGCCGACCGCCCACGTTAACTGGAAAGAAACGGAATGCAACGAGTTATGCATATGTAAATCCTGGAAATAAATAAACGGGAGACCTTTTATGAGTCTGCGGAGATCGACACAGGACCACAAGAAAAGTTGATGGATGAGGATGACCAGGTTGTAACATAAGAAACGGAACTCCTCAATGGTAGTTAGTTTACATCTGCAGCAGAATAGATTCCCCATATGATCAAGTGTATCGATTTCATTTGTAAATGGCTCACAGCGCATGAGAGGCACCACAGTGTCGTTACAGCATGAGGCATCGACCTGCATTACCTCATGGGGACGTGTCGTCATCGATCATCCGGCCTATTCATACCCGTCACCAGGCCGTCATGCGGCTAAATTCCTCCCGTTGAAGCGCATTCCAGAAGCTCATCACCGCGTCGTAAAGAGACGCTGCAGACAAACAGTCATCGCGGCCGGCGCGAACTGGGATGTTCTCACCGGGAATTCTCCAGAGCAGATTACTAAAGAGCATCTCCTGGAAACCGGCTTCACGCACGGAGAGTTTGGTTTCAAAGCAACACAAAAAAAAAATGAAGGATTCACATAAAAAGTTTGTTGTTGCTGTGAATCTAATCTAAAATGGCAGCAGTCTGAGAACTGGAGAACACACAACAAAAAGACCAGGAGAATATCCTCAATACGCCCCAAGTTGGGGCTCAAAGCGCCAGTCAAAGCAATATCTGGAAACACTTTTTATAACGGAGCAACTAAATCACGCAGCGTCCCCGATTTCAGGCCCCGGCAAAGCTGCATCGAACCAAACCGCCCGGCCTTCGAAAAGAAGTTCATGCAGCGGCTGCACAGCACGACGACCAAAGAGCGAGCCGGCCCGGGGTCAGACACAAGGTCAACGGAGGTCACGCCAATGCGGCAGATATAGTCATCTGCCCAAGCGGTTCCGTGGCTCTCGTGGAAGAAGGAGGGGGCTTCTAAAAGAAGAGAAATGTTCAGAAATGTTCCGTTTCAGTCCGGAGTAAATGTTTTGTTTTGATCATTTCATTTGCGTGAGTAATTGTGCCTGGTCTCGCGGAGCGCTGCGAGAACGAGGGAGGACCAGGCGGCGCGCCCTTTTTATTTTAAATTGGATCAATATGAAAAAGAGCGGCGAGAAATACGATTGGTCCGTTTCATTCACACCCCGCTGGTTCAAGGTGAAGGAACGACGAGGAGCATTAACAGACGGATCCACAGCTGTGACCTCGTTTCTGCTGCAGCGACGCGTTCGCTGGGACACTCGGACGCCACGTTCAGCTTCACGTATTCGGTTTAAAACAAAAAAAAAAAAGGGACACAGCTCTTATGCGGTTAAAACAAAAAGGACCATAAGACAAGCAAACTGTGAAAAATGACTGTGTGTGTGTGTGTGTTCCATAGAGCAGTAAAAAAGCTCTGCTGTTGGAACGGTTTCCATTCCTGTGTTGATTTAACGTCTCCAAAAGGCAAAGACAACACGCTGGAGGCGTGAGAAGTGGAAAGGCAACAAGTTACCTTCCTTGTGCAACCCGACGTGCTTGTACTTGCATGTCTGCGCTTTGATTGCACAGAGAAGCCATAGAGAGGCATCCAGTCAGGCAGAAGGGCCTGTGTGGGTGGGTGGGTGGGTGGGTGGGGGTGCGCTCCACTCCGGGGCTTTAACACGCCAACAGCAGGCAGAAAATAAGGAAATTGGCGAGTTTAGAGATCCGTTAACCCCCCCCCCCTTCTCCCCTCCCCCGACCGACTTAGACTTCTCCTTCTAGACGCGACACGAGCGCACAACCGGTGGAACGCACTCTCACGCACGCACAACCTGCGGTACAGTCACCAGGGGGAAATTCTATCATCCGCTCCTGGCACCCACTTTCCCACGGGTGGTGGCAGGATGACATCATGCGCATTTCAAATAAAAAGGTGGGATGACTGCGAACGTGGAGTGAGGAAACCAATGAGAGGGAGATAAGCCACCCCCCCTCCCTCCCTCCCCCCTGGATGTCTTGAAGTTCGTGTACTCCGACCTCACCTGGCTTATCGCTTGTGCGACACACCTTGCAAGCTCTGTAAAAAAAAAAAAAAAAAAGAGAGAGAAACACAAAAGGAAGGTGTAGTTCACCCAGATAAGACACAGCAGAAAACAGAGGGATCAAAGGTCTCAGGACGGAACGCACTCCACGGTGAGAAACACCCGGCAGAGTCACGCGCGGCGATTAAAAGTTTCTGTAGCCGAAGGATGGGCGATGTAACCGTTGAACAAGCCCCGTCACGTCCACGAGGAGCCCTTTGTGGCAGGTAGACGCTGCTTAGGTGCCGACAGAGACGTGTGTGCCTGCGTTCGATCAGCGCGACGGGTAAGAACTCATAGTCTGTATTGGGGTTGTTGTTGTTGTTTTTATTCGACTGAACAAACGGCTGCTAGAAGGAAAGACTTTTGCTAATTGCATTTAAATAGTGGTTGACTTTTCATCGGGCAAATTCCTCATCTGTTTCAGGGATGGATCGTTAGTTGCAGCATTCGGGGGGAGAAATCATCGAAAAATCGTTTCGTGGCCAATGTGTTTTAATGGGCTTCTTTTTTAATTTATACTCAGAGACAAAGTGTTTCCCGAACGCGATGTTAACGGCCCGAATTCCTGAGACTCCTCCGCGGCCCAAACTGACATGTCTGGAAAGGAATGCTGTTGTGTCCACGCTATCCGACCTCCCGCTGCTACCAAAAGCGCCGATAAAACCTTTATGGGCGAACTAAACCTGTTTGCTGTAGTGGCGTACAAATTTATCCGAGTGAGTGTTTCATGTCACGAACGCGGGTCTAATGTGGGCGAAGCGGTTTTGGAGAGGCCGTAAAAGTCACAGACGTTGGGCTGATTATCTAATCGCTGCGCCAGAGTTGATTGACTAAGTTCTGTTTTACTCCATAAAATGATTACTGGTCACGGAATGAAAAACGGTTTCCTTGACAAAGTCAGACTCCCGTTTTAAGTGTTATTGTTTCGTGCGTCTCAAGTGGATGTAAAATGTGTAGCAAAAAAAAAAAAGAAATCCCCTGACTACACTACAAAACGGATAACTTAGTTTGAAATGCCGACGGTGTTATTTATGGAATAAAAATAGTTGACTCTTTTTCCGTATCCAGATTCACTGCATAATTCTGCAGCTAAATAAACTGAGGGCAATTTGTATTTTTCACAAAATCACAAACACGTGTTCCGAAGTCGACTCGTCCTGATTTCTGACGGACGTTGCGGTAAAACCTCCTGTTTTTCAAAAGCAAAAATGCAAAGAGATATAATTCAATATCATGCAGAGCAACAATTAGAATTTGGAAATGGGATCTGTTGTTGCTTTTGTTACTGGAAGTCCTCTGAACGCTGATAGAGGACTAACCTGCAATTAGAGGGAAAACTGGGTTTGTTAAAAGTAAATATTTCAAAACGAAAGCTTCGAGGGATTGTTGGAACATCCTGTTGCTGCCGAGCGATGCGTCAAATTCCATTGAAGTCAGAAGATAGTGGCGCAGGTGCAATTCCTGAACATTGGCCTCCGATTAACTTGAAGCCGACTGATACGGCACGATGCGTACGGCACGATGCGTAGGGCACGATGTTGAAAGCGAACCGTGTGAAGCCGCAGTGCAGAGTTGTGAACTTGTTGGACGTGGACTGGCTGAACTGTAACGTCTCTCTTTCATGTGTTTGATACAGATGGAATTATGCTCGTGAGCGTCGCCGCTCCCTGAGGGTCCACTGTCCAGGACACAACGACTGAGGATATATTCATATATATATTAAAAGAGAGACATTTAGGTGGATCTCATCCAGAGCTGCCAAGATGCCACTTCGAACCTCGCTGCACAGAAAGCCCTCCTCCAGCCGGTGGCCCGGCAGGACCACCAAGCGCAGGGAGGTGCTGTCCGTCAACATGATCAGCCTGCCGCTGGCCGACTTCCGCCACATCACGCACATCGGCAACGGCGCCGACAGCTTCGGCGACCTCTCCTTCCTGAAGATGGGCCGCGGCATGCTTCTGAAGAGCTCCCAGAGCGAGCAGAACATCTTCACGGCCTGCTCCTCGCCGCCGCCGCCGCCGAAGCCGCCCCGGCTGAACGTCGACGAGGGCGGCGAGAGCCCCGACCGGCGCTCGCGCCGCCCGTCCGCCGCGTCCCAGGGGAGGAAGAAGTGCAGCTCTCTGCCGCTGCTGGACGGCGAGGAAGGGGAAGAGGAGGAGGAGGGGGGGAAGGGGGACGGGTACCAGAGCGGGAACAGAGTCGCTCCCGTGCCGGCAAACGGCCTCGGACGGGGCAGCCTGAATTCAGACAAGGACGAGGACTCCACCGACGCCGGAGACAAAACTGTGGCGCAGCGCAGGGAGGAGGACAGCGGCTTTTCCTTCAGCCTCGATCTGGGCCCCTCAATCCTGGATGACGTCCTCCAGGTGATGGACAAGTGCCAGTAGCCGGGAGCTACAGGAAGGCCTGTTGGGAATACGCCTGATTTTGCCGGCAAATTCACACGGCCGTCGTTGAAATGGACCCAGAGATATAACGTTAAATGCTCCCTGGCTACCAAGTGCTGACAAGAAAAACCTTGAGGAGAACTTTCCTCGCCTACGTTTTAAAAGAGGTGAACGACACTGAAAAGACTGATACACAGGATGACAAATTATTTCTTTTTAAGATCTGATAGCACAGCAATCTAGCGTAACGTTTTTTAGGAGCACCAGATATTTGGTCTATATATCAAACTGAGCAGTGACGTTTAAAACTAAAAGACTGTAAGTGTGTGTTTTCCTTGGATTTAACCCTCGTAGAGGTGAAGCTTGAGTTAATAATTTAAATCTGTCAAATGTCAGACTCTCTGACGAGATGGGCCTTTTCCCCTTCCTTTACTCCCCTCCAGCCGGGCGCCGCTGCACTCGGCTGTTAGGACTTAAGGGTTTTGTGTTTAAGGAAATAAAAGCTGCTGGAGTCGAAGGTCCTCGAGCTGTGATGTCTTGGCGCTCGGCGCGCTCGCCAATCCATTGTGTGCGGAGGGCAATTTCTCCTCCGCACGCATCCAAGAGGCCCCACTCGAAAGGTAAACCAAGGTGCCGCCCCCCCGTCTCCCATTCCCAACAATGCAGTGAGACAACAAACACAGCCCTGCTTTCAATAAAAGCCAGCCAGCGATGGCGGGTCGGGCTGCAGAGCGATCCAGGCCACAGGTCCAAGACCTCAGACTAAGCGGGCTGTTTTCTTAGCTGCGAATCGGGAGTCTGCTGCTCTGGTGAGCGGCACTCGAGAAGGAAAGTGGTAAAAGGGCAACGTGATACTTCCACGTGTGCAGGGGGTGTCGAGGGAGGGAGGGAGGGCCAGAGACATCCATTACTGCAGCGAAAGTCCTGATGAGGGTTTAAACACTACCTTCTGACCAAACAGGCACCCGACACCCGAAAAAAAGTCAGCTTGTGTCTCACACACGCACACGTACGCACGGCATGTACACGAGAGCACGCGTGGTCAAACAGACATGTGGGGGGGCCGGGGGAGGAGAGAGAGAGTCGGGACGGAGCCTCAGTGTGGGGGGGTGGCTGTGGGGCAAACTCTGAACCAGTCACGCTCCCACATTCCTCGGCGGGTCACGCAGCGAAACACACAAACCACAAGTGTCCTGCTTTTAGCAAATAGTTGGTGTGCGTGTCTCAACAGAAACAGAAATATTTGCGGATACGTCTGCAGCCAATAGCTGCTTCGTCATCTCCAATCGTACTACACGATTTTGAAACCTTGGGGTTTTTAGAAAGTGTAGCGTTTTGTAATTTGGGGGAGTAAAGAAAAATATCTTTCACATTCCTGGATCGATGGTTTTGTGGACTGAACTGCTCAACAGAGAAAGACCAAGTTTAATGTCACACACTGTGTAAACAAATGACTGCGTTAATAAGGGTAAAATATAAAATATATTTACTGTCCTTCAAGCCTAATTGAGAAGGACAACAAAATGACAAAATGAATCCTTTAATGATTTCCTGTGGTTGATTATTATGACATTTCCTCCCGTGGGCTCGTCTACACAACAGCTCAGTGAGAAGAATCACATCGACTCAAGCGCAACAAGTGTTGGGCCACATGACTGATGTGAGAAGAAAGAGCCCGTAATTGAAGACAAATGATCTCGCCCGCGCGGCGCAAACTGGCCGAGCTGTGAAGTAACCCGATCACATCTGGTACCACTTCTCTTTCTCCAAAATAAAAAGTAAAAACTCTACTTGCTGTCACACAGAATACCAGGACGCTCCGTCATCTCACTGAGGAGGAGTTATTCGTTTGGTCAGGTTCGATGTAAAGAAACCACAAAATGGCAAAAAAAGAGTTTGACTGTGATTATGTCTCCCAGTAACACACCCCCACACACACACACACACACACACACACACACACACACACACACACACACACGCACACGCACACGCACACTCACACTGGGGTTTTTGAAAAAAAAAAAAAAAAACTATATTTTGTATCACCAAGTCAGCCGATTACAGCCACCTGCTCTCGTGATCCGCTTGATGAATTGGGCGTAACACAATCATGAAACTCGGACCTCGTCATAAATCACACCCGACATTTCCTTTCGTGACAAATGATAAAAACACAAGAAACGCGTGTGTACATTTCGAGCGACCCTAAAACCTGCGTATCTGTCCTACGAGCCGCCTGGCGTTCTGTTCCTTCAGGGTCCAATTTCACAGACCGTCTATCACCCACAACTCCCGTCTCTCTTGATTTACAAATACCTTTAAACTATGGTGATTTCTAATGAATAATTTGTATCAAAGTGGATAAAATACAGATGCGTGTAAAGACAAATAATAAAAGTCTGTTCAATTAATAACATAATCTAACTATTATTAATCTATCAACTCTAACCTGGTAACACAACATTAATATCAGGTACTAACCAATAATAATAACAACAATAAAATGCCAGATAACAGCAAAATACAGAAGCCCCCTGGTCTGCACTCATAACGGGGTCTGATCAACACACAGTGCAACTCTTCCAGACTCGGCCTGTAAAAACAATCGCGGAACAGCCGCTGTGCTGCGTCTGGTTTGTGTCGCGCGGCTTATGATGATTCTCCGGCTCCAGATGGAAGAAGTTCAAATCCTTTACGAATATGTAAACGTTAAATAATACGGTGTGTTAATGGACCCCAAAAACCCAGGGAATTAACACGCCGGGAATGACGGCGGTGGCTCGGACCGTACGTCTTCTGTCACAGGCTGAGGACTCTGAGGCTGAGGCTAAATCGGTGGCGGGGGGGGGGGGGGGGGGGGGGGTCCTAAGGGAAATGTGTCTCTCTAAACTTGAACTGAGGCTGAAGTCATGCGTCTCTGAGCCCCCCCGTGGTGACTCTGTTTGGATGGATGTGTGATCGCAGCTGCCCGGTGTGGGATTGCAATGGAGGGACAGATAATAGGAGAGGAATTATATTTTTCAGATAGACTCCAGGACCTCCGAGGCCTTCTTCTCCTTTTCTCGAATCCCCCCCCCCCCCCCCCCCCGCTCCCCCCATGTCCATGCCAGATGTGGGACAACATTACCGATATCTACACTGGTTCACCCATTATGTAATGCGGGGGCCTCTTTAACAAGAAATATTCTCGCTGAGGGCTAACGTGAAAAAATTGCCCGGCCAAAAGGTTCAGGACAAAAAGAAAATATGAAGCAATGTGCTTTAGATATCTGTAAGGCAACCCGGGTTACCATAATAACATTTAAAGAGATTAGTGTGACAAGTCCCAGAGTGCCGGCCGAGGCTCACGTGCTCGTCCTGACAAGGGGGTCTGAGACACGGAGTTTTGGGGGTGAAAGGCAGTTCAGCAGCAGCTCCGGAGACGCGACTAAGAGTCCACGGGGCCGAAATCCCACACAGGCAAAGCTCATAACATGGGAGATGGGAAATGGACACAGGGGGTGAGAAATACATTAGCTCACACTAATCTAATAAAGGAAAAAAAATGAAGCGGTTGAAATTAGATTATTGTTTGAACAGGAAGTGTTAACGGGTGTCTGAGTGACGAAATATAGTAGGCGTGCAAATCAAATTAAAAAAGGTTAAGCTTGGACTACCGCGATTTTCACATGTACCAGACGCAACGGCCACACATCCAAGTGGGCGAATAAATAACTCTCAAATCCTGTTTTAATCAATAGCAGTTTAGAGACGGAGGCACGAATCACTCGGGTCAGCCTGGCGGCCCCCCGGCCTCCGTTGCAGCATTCCTGGGGTCTACCCCCCCCCCCCCGGGTCGGGCCTGTGAGCGCATGGCAGACCGGTCGGGCTCCAGGGGGGCGGTACCGGGGCGGTACCGGGCCGGCGCCTTCGCCTCTCCAAATCAAACAAACGGAGCCCCGTTTTAAACTAAACACGTTGTTCGAGACCACGCGGGGAGGAGGGGGGGGGGGGGCACCACGAGGGCAAAGTAAAAGGGTTACGGCCGCGCTTTGCGATGGTGCGACTGGTACCTGGGAATGTATGAACTGGCCGGGCTGAGAGACTGGAACAATGACCTCGGGTTGTCCTTCAAGCCACGAAATCTTCAGGGGGTTTTTACTCAGGCCAATTTCATTTTTAGCTGCCAGCTCCTAAAAAAAAAAAAAACACAAAAAAAATCTTTGGTTTTTGTTTCTCTAGCAGTGTCATATTAGGACAAACAAACAAAAAACACTCTGCTTGTCTGGACGGCTTAAGACATAAATTGTTATCCTTCTTACGCCGGGTATGAAAAACACATGAAGACGAGGACAACGGTGGGTCCTGGAGATGGACGGGCAGCGCGCACAGAACCTGCGGACCCCTTTAGACTGGCAGCCATGTTCTCTGGAGGGGAAACCACACGCTGTGGGGAGTAAAAACCCACAGCAGGGACGGTCCATCATCGAGACAAAGGGCCTCAGGGTCCAGACAGTGTGGAACAACGCAGCGGCTCAGGTTCTTCCGTCCAACGCGTCCCATCGGAACGACTAAGACATGAGCCGCAGCCGCAGCAACGGTGCCGAAGCCGGCAAGCGCACGAAAGCTGTCCTTCTTAGTGCGAACCAAACCCAGCAGGTGACCAGGGAGCAAAGTAAGCGGCAAACACGTGCGGCTGCATGAGGGGGAGGAGGGGGCAGTGGGGTACTTACAGCCGCTCTCACAGTCGCAAATTCGACCACGGCGCTTCCTCTCTTCTTGCTCGACACGATCACGTTCGAGACGTCTCCGTACTAGAGGTAAGAAACGAGAGAGTAAAAACAAATGTCAAAGGAAGGGAGCGAGAGAGAGAGAGAGAGAGAGAGAGAATGCAGAACAGTACATGCAGTCAAATTAGTATCTCCTTTCACAGCAAAGCCCGTGAGCATGAGAAACACAAAGCACATGCATGAGTATAAAAAAAAGACTTCTGCAATAAAAGTCAGGATTCAAGGCCATGAAAGCTGATGTCTAATGATGGGTGTTTGTGCGAGTTGGTAACAGTGCATCGAACATAATGTACAACAGCGAGACGGGAGGCCATGTTGGATAATCTTAGCCGTTTGTTGTGAAATTGCATTTGATAAACAACATTTTTGGATGAAAGCTGCCATTAGAAATCTCTCGCAACCAAATCCTCGCTCTCAAATCAAAACAGGAAGGAAAGGTTGGCCGACGAGGGGGAGCAGGGCAAGGAGCATCTCGGGCATTCCCAGATCGCTGCCTGAAGGGGAGGAAGACAAGAAACCCGCCTTAGCAGGGGAGATTTAAACCTGATCCCCAGTCAGGTTTTTTCTCTCTTTATCCCGCTGGGGTTTTTTTTTCATCATCTTTAACTGAGGCATTTTGTCTGAAACCGCTCTCCGGCTGACGCTAGTGGGACAGGAGCAGGACGGACGTGGCCTCGGAGAATCGCTGTGAAAATGCAGCTTTCTGGGAAAGGGAGAGTCCAGGAATGCGAATGTCTACGAGGGACACCGTGAAGCAAGCCAACAGGGACAAAAGAGACTCTCAGAAGGCCTCGGTTTCATAGAACATAAATATTAAACGTGTTTTTCTACCCCCCCCTTAAATGACAAATTATTTTCTAGCTGCCAAAGAACACAAGTTTGCACACGTACGCTTGCACAAGTACACACATAAAATACTTTCCCACACAGCAGGGGCTATTTTGATTTGCCCAAAACATAATCTGTCACTCATTGGAGCTCGCCATTTCAAACACAATCTTTACCTAAAATGCACTTCCTGAATGAGAATCCCCCTCCCCCTCCCCCCCCAAAGAAAGGAACAAGACTTTTTATTTTCCCCTGCAGCATGTGCGATGACACGGCCCTGGAAGCATATTGATTGGCTTCGTGCAAAGGAGCCATTCACACGTCTCTTTCCGGCCAGCCTGGCGTCGCCGACGCACTCCCTGCCCGCCCCGCTCGGGCCGAGCTGCGGCCCACCGAGAGCCCTCGTGACGGCGCTGCCGGGTTGCATGTGAAGAGCACATTTCCTAATGCCTCCCGTGGCACTGGTTAATCGCCTGGTGAGCGGGGCAATAACAATGGCGTGCGTGACTTTAAAGCATCGCCCCGTGGCACTTTCATTGCAACAAAACTTAATGGGCTTGTTTAAGGGGAAGAATAAAACAATCTACAGCGCTGATGTCATGCAGACCTCAAATACGGCCGGACTCTGCAGGCAATGTTTGGGTTTCTTTACCGCGGTGCTCTGCTATGGGATAGCAAGGATAAGGGGATCAAATTCCATTATACAACTGATGGAATTTTAAATTTGACTAATAATATTTATCCTTATATATTGAATTTCCAGAAAAGTAATTCATAGATTAAATACTGGTATAAGTGTTTCTGTTTAATCAAGTTAATTAAATTCCTCACATTTATACTTCATCAAATTAATGCAAAATTCCCGTAAAGCAGTCTCGCTCATTAATTTACAACACTGCTATTAATATCCAAACAAAGAGGTAATTTTCTTAGAAGCCTCAAGGGTTATTCATAATGTTATTCAATCCCAAATGGTACTTTGCTGATACTCTGCTGTGTGAAGAGACAGAAATAAAAGTCCTTTGTCGATCATTATGTACCTTTTGTAGAAGTTTGAAAAGAATGTCTTGAGAGTAGCCTCCATGTGTCTCGTCATCTTTTTTACACTTCCACTTTAACTAGAATGAGAAAGGAGACAAGGAGAGGCTTTTTTAGTAATGAGGACAGAAAATGCATCATTTGTGTCAAAGCAAGATCAGGTGTTCAATTATTTTATTCAAATTTACTCTCAATCCAAGTCTAGAGACAACATAAGAAATATGTTTAAAGAAAACTGCAATTAAAACACAGAATTGTAATCCTTCCTTCAATTGTCAACCTGACAAGAGCCGAGGCTCTGAGATCTGTGCAGTAACCAATGCGTTTTTTTTATTTTTCTGACCGAATGCACAATTGTCGGGGGGGGGGAAGCACTGCTGCAATAGATCAGATTTTAAGATTTAATGTCTAAACACATTAGCGAACATCCCCAGTGTTCGTTAATGTGCACAGGCTGAGCAGGTTCCAGGAGGAAAGATGACGAGCTCGCTCTCTGCATAGTTACAGGTCTCCGGAGGAGGTCAGGCCTACTGAGGAGGACTGGGCGTCCGGACAGCCTGAGCGCACAGCGGGGAGACGGCGCATGTGGTCTCCAAATAATGAATTACAAATGGCTTAGGTTCCTTTTTCAAAATCCCCATTGAGGTTCCATTTCCATCTCCATGTGTGAGCCACACCATCACCCGGACCCCTTTGACTCGCCCCTCGACTAGAACCTCACACAGCAAGCCGTACCTTCAATTTGGGGGTTACGCCGCTCCTGGAACATCTCTCCCCCCCTGAATCAGAGACAAACGCAGGAAGAAGGAAAAGCGTTAGTCAAGTGAAAAGACAAGGACACAATTGCAGCAGTCAAGATCGCATGGAACTCAAGCAGATTGACAGCAGGGTTCGGTCTTCGTGTGGTAAAAGTAAGGCCCTTGGTGCAGCCTGAGGAGCCACTGAGGGGGGCAGACCGAGCACTAATTGAGTGCAGGGCCGGGGAGGCCTGACTGCGTGCAAACGCAGGAGCCTCGAAAGACGTGCTGACTGTGCATGAGTGATCGTCCAGCCACAAAAATGGATTGTAGTCCGTGGGCCAAGAATCAGTACTCCCCAAGAATTCACACGCACACTTTTCTTTTTTCACTTCTCCGAATTGGAGACAGTGCAGCTTCAAAGCCAAAGTATTATCAGGCGGTTAAAAGTTCAATGGTGTGTGTGTGTGTGTGTGTGTGTGTGTGTGTGAGGCGGGGGGGGGGGCATTGCTCGGTTACCACGCTCCACCGCCTCACTGCCAAAAAACGAAATAGAGCTCTTCAAAGCGCCAAACATAAATTCAAAAATACATTCAGTTATTTTTATGTGAGTGATATTTGGCGAACATTAGGGAGCCTGGAGACTGTTGTGGTTTGACTGGCAGTATGATGGCTGGAAGCGGAGGTTTTTCACGAGTGTAGCAGGACCCCACCGGATCAAACTGGATTCGTCCAAGCAGAGCAGCGCTGAGCCAAACTGGTTCTGGTTAACCTGGACAGGAGCGGGCCGGACTGGGTTAAATCCCCCCGCCAAGTACACCTACGTCTGTCCCCCGTCTGCGGCCGCTCGTCTTCTCGCTCTCTCTGGATCTGCTCTCGGATGAGCCGCTGTTCCTCCTCGAGCTGCCGGGATCCCTCCTCTCTCAACCGGGCGATCTGGTAGAAACAGACGCATGCAACACGGTTGAGAGACGCGCTAGTTTTGCTTAAGCTGTGATTTTCGATTGTTCGCCAGGCGCCGATGTAACTCGTCACCTGCACGACTCTCGCCTTCTAAAAGACACCCTGTCTGCTCTTCTGTGATTCCAGGACAGGGTGCAGGCAGCCTACAGTCGAGGCTACAACTCCTTTAAAAAAAATGTAACAGTGCCACCTACTGGTTACCTGCCCCACCCCCAAGGCATCTATATGCCTTCAGCACATCGAGCACAGACTGACCTGGGAAGCGTTCACACCATTTTTATTCTTTATTCTATTCAAGTCTTTGGAAGATTTCATCTGAATCAGGGAGCGTAGGAATACCTTCTTCCCCGTACATTTTGGTTTTGAATTTGACATCCTGCAGAGGCAATGTCTGGTGCGTTGTTACCGCTCAAGTCTTTTCTAAAGATTCTCTTACTTCTTCCTCAAGTGTTCTCGTGTTTTGCCACTCGTCCTGGCTCAGAGCTTCTGCTTGTTGCTCTCTGGTCTCCAAGTCTGTGATAGCAAAACAAAAACGCACAAAGATGAAATGTGACGAGAGACAAAAAACAAATTAAAAAAAATCCAAAATTAATTATTTCCTTAAAAGCCGCTTTTGTTTGATTTCCTGCCGGACAATCTAAGCTGTCCAAATATGTCAAAAGGTATTACCTGGTGTTTTTGTTAATTAGATGAACTCACCGAGTTTAATTTTCTTTCGCTTATCATCCAACTTTCGGTTTCTTTCTTCTGCCTGTTTCTTGGCAGCGCAGATCTTGTCATAGGCAGCCTGAAAATAGGATTGAATCAGGATGAATCGCGCTTTGTGTGCGAGTGTATATCAGCAGCTATGACTTAACAGGAGCCTCACCTTGGCGGCAGCATCGGTTAACACCTCGAGAGCCTGGGACAACTGGTGGAAGAGCTCCACTAGAAAAAACGGACGAGAAAACAATGAAAACCCAGCACACTTTAGTTTCTCACACAAGGACACGAGTGGCTCAGATTAACTGTGAATTGCCTTAGGCAAGAGACAGAAAATAAGGCGACGTTGTGTGAGAGGAACATTGCATCTAGAGGGTGGGGGGGAGGGGCTGGTGGCAAAAGAGGCGTTATGTGCGCGGCGTGTTATCTCGGACACGGGGCTGAAACGCGCAAAAAAGTGCTGCAAGTATCACGAAAAACTCTTTTCTCCAATCACACGGACGCGCACTCGGACGCAGAGCGGGTCGGCCTTTCCGTCCGTCTTCCGTCGGAGCACCTCGTGGGGACACGACCGCCATCACAACGCGTGACCCTACCTCGAAAAAAAACACGTGCACACGCACACTTAGGGGAAGGCCACAATTGCGATCTCCATCGCACATCCGCCACGGTATTCTAGACAGGCTTAATCATTCACCGATGAGGGGGGGGGGGCTAACGGGGCGATACTGTTACCCCCTGCGGGGACTGGCAGTGAACACTAACAGGAGGTCTGGAGATCGCGCTGCCTGTCATGTTACCTACACGCATGTAACGGACTGGAATGAGATCCGACTGTGGGAGACCTGCCGTGCCCTCTGGGCAGCTCAAAGTGTGACAACATGGTGCTGGTTCTTCAGTCAGTAAGGCTCCATGACCCCCACGTCACCTCTTACACGCATATAACTCCCCCCCCCCCCCCCCCCCCCCCCCCCCCGAGGAGCAGCATCCCCCCCCCCGAGACCCGCTCCGCTCTCGTGCGATAGAGACGGCGTCTGCTCATGTGTGGGTTCAAGTGTTGAGGGCCTCCAAACCGCTTCTTTTCCATTTCAGGGAAAACCGACCCCCTGCTTTCGCATTATCCCGCTCAACCCACCAAACCCCACCAATTTCCCCGTTGTTTTTCTTCCCTCGACATGGTCAGGAATTCTCTGAACCGTCCAGAAACCGCACAGACCTCACATGAAAGCAGGCCTCAGACCACTCTTTTGTCCGAGGTGACTTTTTTTTGGGGGGGGGGGGGGGGGTTGTGTTGTTGTTTTTTTTACCCTGCCAACAAAAAAAAAAAAAAAAGCTACATTGGGATTTCCTGCTGCAACTGCAGAGACGCTGGTTGGCGACAGGCCGCAGAAGGACTCGGGCCAAGTGGGGATGGAGTGTGGAGAGTGCGGAGAGGCCGGTGGCGATGGTGGTGGTGTTCGCCTGGTCCTGTCTGAGTGGAGAGACGGTAGGAGACGCGGCCTCTACTAAGTTCTGTGGCTCGGCCGTCTGGTGGTGGTGGGGGGGGGGGCAACTCGCTGACTCCACAGCGACTCAGTCAGACAATCAATGCTGATTCGTCCGAAAACAACGCAGAAATTGTACACAGAGATAACACAGCTTGTTCTGGTTTGACGGAGAGACAGAGAGGACGCTCGGGGAGGAGGGGGGGGGGGGGGGGGGGCTCACTCACCTGCTTTTGGGTTGTCTGGATTCTTGTCCGGATGGCACGTCAAGGCTTTGAGTCGATAAGCCTTCTTGATCTGGGAGAACAACAGAAGAACCAGTTTGATAGGGTGGAAAATGTTGATTGGGCATTTGAAAGAATTTTTATACTCAGACTCCAATTGTCCAATTGTACCAATTGTCTCTATCCGTTCGTCCTTGGCCCAGAAAACTAACGTCTGAGTGAAAAAAGCTGGTCTCGTTGAAATCATGGCACAAATGGTCACAGTCACACATGAAAGCACCGGGGCTGAAAGGCGAGCCGCATTTAAATGAAATGAAAAGGGATCGCATTGTGCGGATCAAACTGACACCCGTGTGCGGATCGTGTGCTTTCGACGAATGGACTCGGCACAAACTCCACAGTGAGTTACGCAAACAAGTCCAAAAACTATTTTCAGGCCCGCTTCCAGTCTGCGAGATGAATGTGTCCCGAGTTGCAGACTAGTATTCATCCACCTTTATTCGAAATGTACTAAACGTTACAATAACACGCACCAACAGAGTGCCATTGTCTTTAACGCGGCCGAGAAGGCTTCCATTAATATCTTAGGCAGCGGGCCAAAACCTTTTTGGGGGGGGGGGGTTTCAGAGAGGCAAAATGGAAAATCTAAACATTACTTTTGAGTATTGTAATGTCATACGAGGCTTTAGTTATTGATTTCTTAACTCCAGGTCACTGCTGGGAATGTTAACCACTCGTTGGTCCTCCTGGGGACCAGTTAATTACAAGGTGGTTTTCATTAGGTCTCGGCTCCTCCGCGTAGAGGAAGGGAAGACGCAGCGAGGCTTTCCGTGCGGACCAGAGGGGGCTGTAGAGCGCGGCGCTGAGGCTTCCGCCGCAAAAACCCTCAGAAAACACATGCTCGTACCGATCGCACGCCAAGGACTCGCACGCACCGCCGCGTTTCCGCGCTCGCGCATACGCTCAAGTCGCGCCCCCACGTCGTCTGGGCGGCCGCCACCGTGTCCGAGGGCCAAGGCGCGATTTCACGATAGCACCGGGCCTACGGTGAACTTCTGCGGCCCTGCGTGGCCCATCTATCGCTCTGTGAACTTTTTGTCTTATTTGTAGTTCCAGTAAATGAGAACTCGGTTCATCGAGAGGGCTTTGCGAGACTAGGAATAATTTGTGTCTTGCTGCTTGGCAGACGGAGCCATCCTACAGATCCAAACCGACACATGGGGCTGTGGACCGGAGCCAAACACGTAGAGTATGCCTTCTGTTGGCCTAAGCTCATTTCCCCTTTTTAGCCCCGCTGTCTCTTTCTCCCTTTTCTTTTTCTCTGTGGCTTTGTCCGAATTTATCCAAAAGACTCTCGTGGAGTTAGGTACGAAACAAAAGAGGGAAAAAGAAACCCAAGCTAGAGTTCAAATGTTACTTTGTTCTTGCTTTGAAAGAGATTGACATCATAGAGACACAACTCTATTAAAAAGTCTATATAAAGAGCGTTAACACTTTTGGTTCTTCGACTGAAATTTGATGTCCATTTTTCGACGTCCACACCAAATCCAGGTAGTAGACGTCGAGGGAACTTTCCACTAAATGTCCAAGCAGCCGTTGGTTTCCATAAACGTCCATATGTTCGATTACAAAAACATCCATGAAACCAAAAAATATCAATTATATAATAGCAGAAAATCCACCATAGTGAACCAGTAATGCAGTTTGATACGAGATGTGTGCACTACAATTCCTCCTCGCAAACAATAATGACATTTTGGTCGGCGGTTGGAGATCTACGGACTCTTTCCACATGCCGGCTCATTATCCATCCTCCTTTCCGCTCTCCTCCTCTTCCTCTCTTGTTCCGTGTTACTCCCTCGGGCACTCTAAGCCGTATCTTTCCTCCACTTTGCCTCCAGAGCCGTTTTGTTAAATAGTACATGATCACTCCCATCGATGCCGTAACGCGCCGGCCTTAATCGACGCTGGAAGACCCCGGAGCCCCTTTGGTTCCACAAAGTGGAAGCCAGAGCGTGCCAGCTTTTGAAGGTTTGTTTTTAGCTCTTTCAAATTGAATTATTCAAGATTTTCACCTTTTTTCTTCTCTCAATGCAAATGTAATTGCAGAAAGGTCAACTACTTCCCACGCTTCAGTTAACAGAAGTTGCAGAGAGCTCAAAGGGAAAAGAGCGATCGTGCGGCAGAAGGCCAACGGTAGCCTCATGGTTGGACTGTGTGCACCTTCTTGATCCCCGCCTGCACCGCTCCCAACTGCATGTCCACATATTGTCCTCATTACATCTCTGGTGCCAATTACGGTTGACAAACTGGTCCCAGTCTGTGCGGCTGATTAGCTGCCTGATCTGCCATGGGCCCATCCTCCTTAATTACAACGCTCTGCTATTTACGGGACATTATCAGCTGGAGGACAATAATAACAATAATAGGCGCAGCGGGTAAAAGGATGAGGAGGAGCGGAGACAGGGCCAATGTGACCACACCTAATAAGAAAAACGGGATGTAATGAAGGGAAACAGTGAGACACTGTGATGGACTTTTCATGTGGTTGTGTGATTGTGAACCTGATGGAACAAAGCGCCAGTCATACTCCGCATTAAGGCAGGACGACCCTACGTTCACTTTGAAGGCCAATGCTCACAGCGGGATTCGTGACCTCAGACTAATTGTAACTGAAAGGTAACTTGGCTTTGGCGCTGCCGTCTCGTGTTGAAAGACCTGGAACTCCAGATGACCACATGCTTGGCTGGTAAGGTGCCCCAGTGCACCACCAGATGCAACATAATCCACCTACTCTGACCGAGCAGACACTCAAAGAAGAAGCTCGTCCTCGTCTGTCCTCTGATGCTCTGTCCACACGTACACTGTCCATGCACCGTACACACTGCAACACATCAGGTACGCTGCAAGCTGAATAAAGCAAAATACGTTTTGTGTGGTCTCGGTTGTTACCATTATCTCACCGAGCAATCTGTGGTAGGTACACACACACTTGGCAATAATTACCCAAGTCCCGCTGATATGCATGGGAATGACTTTTTAGATGGTGGAGAGGCCTCGGTATCGGCTTCCAGCAGAACTCAGCATCTATAGTCATCTAATCAGCCAGCCAATAAGAGAAAAGGTTGCTACATAGAACATGGAGGAGATGCATACGCAAGACTTCTACTGTCGAGACGACGTTTTAGAAGCTGTGGCAGAGGCCACATAAACAGGCTGTGGGACGCGCTTCTTCCACTGAAGAACATGCCTGATGGAGGTGGTGGAGCAGCAGCTGAAAAAACTGGGATTAGTAGCCCATCTGATGGCATCGGTCTCCACGCACTTTTTAACGTAATGTAACACGCACACAAACGCACATCGACAGACCTCACAGAACCAGCTTTCTGCATTTTGAGAGTCTCGATTCTACCCGAGCCATAACCGCTAACTTCCTCCAGGATCGTCCTCCGGGGAGGACAGGACTTTGAAATCCAATTAAGAAATTACAGCCTTCCCTCATTTCGCCCGCAATTTTAATTTTCCCATTGGGCTTGTGGAATTCTCGATGCTGGAAACTGTGATGAGAGGGGGTCTTGGGGAAAAAGCGGGATTGAGAACATTATGGTAAACCACTCTGGGAGTAGGAAATGAAGTACATTAGGAGTTGATTCAAAATCCATCCAAAAGAAGGTTGCCCATAGTAATACAGCATCTACCAGGCCTCATCATGTATTGGTGATCAGATGTGCCGTTTAGACAGGTTGGTGGACTAAAAAACATAAATGAATTTAGTATCTATACAATTGCCAATTTCTTAAGAGTTTACATAATTAGTCTATTAATCAAAGAGTAATGCCAGACATTCTCATTTTCTTCGTGGTGATAGTTTGCTGGTTTTCCCTCTTCAAAATCATATTAAATGTAATATATTCGTGGGTTTTGGATTATGGGTCATTTTAAACATAGCTCAACATTTCTCCTTGTATTTAATCGGGAAAAAAACTGACTATGTGATCAAAACTGATTTCAGCCCTAAAATGTATCGATTATCACCAAAGGCCGTTCACGTCGCTCTCGCGAAAGCCTAAACTGATCCAACGTCGCCACCGTGTGGCCTCCTCGGCGCACGACACCTTCACCACTCAGCCACAAACCGGACTTTAGGTCTTTTTCCACCCGGTTATTTCAGCCCTGCTCACCTCGCTTTTCTCCCCTCGCGGAGAAAGACTCGTGTCAAGGTAACACGCGCGGGGCATTCATTCAAAACATACTGCTAAACAGGCTCCAATGCGACAAGCTAATGCCTCGTTAGCCTGCTGCTAACAGGCTAACGCGTCACGCCAGTCGGCCCTTGTGCAAACACAACCGTTGTGACATGTCACGTTAGTTTAGCCAACGGTTTGGTAAAGATATCTGCCGAAGCAGCGTGGGTCCCTTCTGTGACGCGCGTGTAAAATAACGACTGTGCTCAGAGCTAACTAGCTCAACGGCTAGCTTACTTACACACCTGTTTCGATGTAGCGGTGATGTCAATGCCGAGTAAACCGTACAGATCCATCTTCAGGATATCTTTGGCCTTTGCGGACATTTCTGCAAACAGCGAGCCACGATAACAACACAGAACAATGGGATAGATACAGATACAGCGGTTTGTTGTTGTTTCGGGGAAGCGTGCGTTTTACGTCTTCGACCTCTCAACTAATGTGTTGCAGTGCAGCCTGGGAAATGTAGTTTTTTACTCCGTTGTTTTGCTCAGACGTTGTTTAAATGCAGATTTCGACTACATCGTAAACTTAGGGATTTATGTTTTACCGGTCCAAATATTGTAACTTGTTTGAACGTTTTTTTTAGTCTTGTCAACACAGTTAGCGTGTTTCATACATTTTATTCAAACCTTTACAGCATCATAATGATTTGGGTTTTTTTAGGCCTTTAGAAATATTCTGAATTGGGAGTAAAAACGGTGGTCACATTTTTTTCATATAAGCATGTAGGCAAAATCTGTCAGTTGGGACTTTGTATATTTGAATATTTAAGCTATTTGCTTAACCTTTTGTAGTGAGTACAAAGTGCTCAGCCAACGTAAACACCAGTTCTTTTAAATGATCAGTATCAGTATATCGCCATGGCGATTGAGTTTTAAAAGAATGATATCAGAACCGGGCTCCACCTTGGTTTACATTAGAATAAGGGTTTTGTCTTTTTAGCTTTTAGTACTTAATTATAGTATCAAGTGCATAGTATCAATTGTCGAATGTAAACCAAGAACTCTGCTGTTTAGTTCACCTATAACCATAGGTGAACAAAACAGCAGATTTCTCATGGTTTGTTTGTTTATTTTAGTGTGCTTCTCTCTTGCATGAGGATCGCTGGACCACAATTAATAGTGTAAAATAAATGCTATTTTAATCGCCCTGGTGAAGCTTTCAAAAGAGGGATGAACTGTTGCTTGTTTTCCAGACAAGGGACTGTTGTTGTTGTTGTGTGGTTTTGTGACAGCAGATCACACCAGAGCGATGCAGTATCCGTAACATCCCCGACATCACATTCAACAGCTCGGTTCTTGTAAAATATAATAAAATCAAGTCAATTTCAAAAGGATTGACTTCTCTCAGGATATTAATCCAGAGGAGCCGTGTCACTGGCTTCTATTGAGCATTTTTAATGACCCTTTTTGTTGAAGGGAAACCTAAAGTGTTTCTCCAAGGTTCCCTGTGGACAAACACAGTAGAACTAAATCCTACCAACTATAATCTCTGCAACGCCTTTATAGAGGTCCTCAAGGTAAAAGGTTTGACAGCAGGACGAGTGGTTTAAAAGTTACTTTATGCCTAAAAGCTTGGATGAAAATCCAATCCCTGCATGGGCTCATTACACCAATAAATGAAAGTAATGTCGCCTGACACATTTTGGGAGCTTGCTTTCTACTGGCTTTCATGAACCTGTTTGACCACCTAAGATGGCTTTTGTTGCTCCGTTCAAAACAAAAGCCATCCTGCATATTCTTTGATGTCGTAACTTGAGTACAACTTGCAGCTGGTTGTGGAGAAACAACACGTCATATTGTACGCACGCCTAAGTAGTGGGACAATACTTTTGTCACTTACTGTGGCTACTTCTTTCTGGGGCAGTGAAACTCTAGTAAACTCAATTGCCTCGGGCCACACGGGGCTACAACAACTAGACCGCTGTCTCTGGAGAAAATGACATTCCTTGAGCTCCTATTGTGATGGGCAACTTGTACTGGCCCATTAAACTGGGTAATGTCCGCCTGAGGTCCATTCCAGCTGATGGGATGGGGGAGTATTGGAGGAGGGCCCTCGACCACTGGGCTGCATTTTCGCATCCCAATCAGCTTCAAGCCAGAAAGCAGCAGGTCCGTCAACCCCGGAAGGTCGGCAGTTCTGCCTCCACAATAAAACAATGTCCACCGAAACCTGTTTGGGTGCGAAGGATATGCAGACAGATCTCTCACATCTGGATGAATCCACCTTGATCACAGGTCATTCCTCCAGCCATGGTTGATCTTATAGTTAGCAGTTTCACTTTCATGTTTCAATTTGGTAAATTGTGGCCTAACGTGAACATATGAAAATATTATTAAGCCTAAAATCTAGATACCCCGATTGGATCCCTTCACGGGCAACATTTCTCCATTTGTAATTTGTTTAATACTTTGTAGACTCTGTAAACCCAAATCTTACTTAATATCTTGTTATTGTTGTCTTTTCATTTATTTTTTTGTCATTTATTTTTTCCTCAGGAGTGATACTTTGTTTTACCTCTTGATTCAACGCTACCATATAACGCTAATTAGAGGGACAATTGACTAATCTACGCGTTAACGCCATCTCATCTGCGTGGATCTCAACAAATAAATCCGCGCTGACAGTTACGCACACGCTTTATTCTGAAGGTCTCAACCGGATGCTGTAGTGAACCCAATGCCGCCGCCTTCATTCGACGCCGTCCGTCTCGGATAAAAAGCCCCGGGGGCCGCAACGTTTTTGAAAACGGTGCCCTGCGCGCACCACACGGGCTCCGGGGTGCAACACCGCGCCGACACCTGCAGGGCTTCACGCCGACGTATCGATCCGATTAAAAAAGAGAAAAGTCCGGATGACGGCAAAGCGCGACCCGATTTAACCCCCGCGCAGGACGCGGATCTGTAAACTGTCTTCGCGTTCATGGACTAAAAATCAGGTAGGGTTGTCATAGTCGGTTTATATGTGATCTATAACGATGCACCAAGGCATTACGAGGAGGGACCATACGCTTTATCGCTGTATTTTCTGCCGTGTCTTCCTCCCCCAAGTGAGGGACTGTAGTCCCGTTATGCTCTTTGCTGTGCGGGGAATAAACGGCAGCGCAAAGTAACGCTGTTGCACAACGTAGATGTTGCTACTAAGGTCTGTGGGTTATTGTTTTAATCATAATGAGTTAATGCACAATTCAGATGGGCAAACTGTTGTTGTGCATTCCTGTGTGCCAATGTGTTGTGTAAGACGTGGCTCCTCTCAACCCTCCTCTCCTCGGACAGAACGAGGAGGAGGAAAAAACACTTTGGACACAAATTCTTCAACGGGTTATTCCAGTTTCAAAGCTGCGTGGACTCTTGTCAATTCATCTGCAAATGGGCAGATGTTAAACCCAATCTGCTAATTGCTGAACGGACCTGTAATATTAACAATACAGGAATCTACAACTAAAAGATCAATTTCAACTCCACAATGTGCTTGTGGACTTTTTGGTCACTCCCTTAAATAGCAGAGAATGGAGGGGAGTAGGTTATCAGTCAAACGACTGCCGGATGTTTTATGTTGGAATAATCACTCTGGGAATAATAATAGAATCTACCGCGCGGATGAAGCTTCCATCATTATCTACAGTTACGCAATTCCCAAGCGACATTGTGTTACAAGTAATATACAGCATGACATCCACTATCATGTCAGTGATCAAGATGTAAAACACAACACGTACCCCCCCATTGTTTGTTTTACATCTGGTATTTTAATGCATGTAAACAAATGCAGGGAGGTGTGCATGCTTTAAAACTGATATTCATCCCCCTAAAGCTATTCTTGAATTCACTCATGTATTATTGCTGACTCGCATCAGTGCAAGCCAGCTTTGCACGCGCCTCGGAGGAAGTCAGCGAGGATGTTTTCTGCCTGTCCCGAGGTGTTGCACAGAAGCAGTGGGCTGCTGTGTGTGGGCGGTTGAACCGGAGGACAGATGAGGAGGTTTGTCCAGTGAATCAGCGCCAGGCTATTAGCGGCCCACGTGGGAGACTTGACGGACGGGGTCGGGGGAATTAAAAAATGTTCTTTGATATTTAAGGAATGCTCAGATGAATGTGGCAAATGTTTTTCCCCGTCACAGTTGAAGTTGGGCATCGCTTGGCGTGTCGTGCAGATTGTTTGCGTCATGAACCGAAAAAACGCACGTCGGTGATCGGCCACGAAAACAGCAGTTTCCAGAGAAGAACAGGAGCTGTCACATCCGCGTGTTTATCTCCAGCTTCCTGTGCAGGGAAAGTCCTTTCCTCCCTAACCAAGAGTCCCAGAGTCATGCGGTTTATGCACGCACCACATCCCTTCAACTATTGGAAAGACTTCCTCTTTTTCCCATTAAATTCTCTCACACTAAACATCAAGTTGTGGAATCAGAAAGTGTTGAACTGTTTTTCTGGACATAGAGTCCTATTGGGCCGCGGCGCAGCGAGTCACGCGTCCATCTTGTGAACGCGGCCCTTTGATGAGTATTGAGAAGGCCTCTTGTGAAACGCCATTGTCTGTCTGCTGGCTGCCACGGTAACACTCTCACACTGGCAGCAGGGCTGAGACGCTGCACTCAGCGCTGACAAACGCCTCGCCACAACGTGCAAGCAAAGACGAGTCCTCGCCCTGATTCATGGCGAGTGGGCGCAAACGCTATTCTTTCCGATTTTTCCACTTCTGCTCGTTACCTTTTTTTAGAAAGGAGAGAAATCCCCATTTGAGTTTTGCTGTGTTTATTTTACCGAGGAACAAAAACACCAAATCAACATGAAACGGCGAATAAAGCGGCAGGATCTCTGAGTGGGTCCCGGCATCGTTTGGAAGGTAAAAATCTGTTGAAAGCTATTACTCCTCCCAGATTGGCTCCACGAACGACCTTTTAACAGAGCATTGCGCTTGTACGGGCTCATCCCTCGATGCCTCGTCTGTGTATCTTATGTCTGCCAAGTGTGAAATCCACAGCAGGAGGCAGAAGCACCGCTCACGCTTGTTCTTTTTTATTACAAACCACTGAGAGAGAAAAGAAATTTCAACTTTGAAGAAAGCTTTCCCCCATTTTTCGTCCCAAGCTCTTAATTTAACATTTTTTAATAATGCGGGGACGTGCTTATACTTGTAACCTGCATCGACGCAGATCGTTATTTGGAGCTTGTGGGGGAGGCGGTTTGATGAAATAAAGAGCTGCACTGTGCTCGGAGGTTTTACCAGAAAAAGGCACTCGTGGTGATCAACGCGTGCATCCACGCCAATGTCACGTATGTTGGGGTCATGTTTGTGAAACGTTTCTCCTGGACAGTCGTCTCTATGTTTTAGCCCGTCACAAGCGTCTGCACATGACGAACCAGGGTACACGCCGCCCAGACAGCACTGAACCGGGCTTTGCGGAGAGTGTTTACCAGCTGACAACTCTCCTCTCTTTCAAGCAGGATTAGATAGGAATGTTTGGCAGAGCTAGTGGTCACCGGACTGCTGACATACCTTTTTAATCATCCACTAAAGTGTGGAGTTATCGTTTCCTATTCTTCTTTCCTTTCTGACATGGCCGCATTTTGGCCAGCTTCCGCCTGTCTGGATAGCAATGACTGAATAGAACCCTCGGTTATCTTTGCAAACAGACGACATCCGGCGTCCAAAACAAGCTGAACTTCTGATAAATTCTAGCTGAAAAGGGCCCCTCGTCATCTGGTTCCCTTCTGTCCTCCGCAGCCGCCATGTCAGGGAAGTCGGACGGGAAACAGAAGTGGGCGGCGGTCCGGGATCGCCTGGGCTCCTCGCAGGACTCGGACACCCAGCTGGAGGCCAACCTGGAGAGCGCCGACCCGGAGCTGTGCATCAGGCTGCTGCAGGTTCCCACCGTGGTCAACTACTCCGGGCTGAAGCGGCGCCTGGAGGGCAGCGACCAGACATGGATGGTCCAGTTCCTGGAGCTGAGCGGGCTGGACCTCCTCCTGGAGGCCCTGGACCGGCTTTCGGGGCGGGGATGCTCGCGCATCGCCGACGCCCTCCTGCAGCTCACCTGCGTCAACTGCGTCAGGGCAGTCATGAACTCCTCCACGGGGATCCACTTCATCATAGAGAACGAGGGATACATCCGCAAGCTCTCCCAAGGTTGACCGTACACTTCATTTGGGGGAAAAGCCATTACATCCACCGCTCACTTTTCCATATTTTAGGTTGCTTCAGAAATGATATACAAAGTAATTTGGACAAGATATTTAAAACAACACGATTATTCCAAAGAATACCACCAATTTTGAATTAAATAGGTCACATGTCTCACGCTGAGTGGAAACTGTTCACTCAGCTTCTTGTACTTCAATTAATCAGTAGCTTCAGGACATTCCTAACACTGTGCTTTGATTATTGGATCCCCCCCCCCCCTTTAGATACACACAAACACGTGTTTATCTAATGTACCACGCAACATCCTCAGAGGGCAAAGTTCAGGCGGAGTTGCTGTCCAAACACAAGGGGGTGACCGGAGATTTTCTTTTAAGAGAAACCGATAGAGTGTGTGTGTGTGTGTTCATGACGCTCCGCAGCTTTGGACACTTCCAACACCATGGTGAAGAAGCAGGTGTTTGAGCTCCTCGCCGCCCTCAGCGTGTTCTCCGCGGACGGACACCGGCTGGCCCTGGACGCCCTGGACCACTACAAGGCAAGGAGACGCTTCTAACTCGCCGCTCTCGATTTCCCCCATTTTTTTGAAAAAAGCTTCAGCCGCCGTCAGGGAGGAGACGCTGGCGTAACGTCGCCCTCTAGCGGTGGGTTGCGTGCACAAGCACTGCGACCCCACGCGGCTCCTTGATGACGTCGGTGACTTTCGTGTTTGATTTCTCCTTACAGGGGGTGAAGACGCAGCAGTATCGCTTCAGCGTGATCATGAACGAGCTGCAGGAAAGCGATAACGTCCCTTACATGGTCACGCTCCTCAGCGTCGTCAACGCCCTCATCTTCGGGAGAGATGACCTCCGGCAGAGAGATAAGATGAGGAGGCAGTTCATTGGTAGGTTCTCCATTCAGCTGCTGTTTGACAATTAGTCGGGAGGCTACAGTCACGCTGCAGTGAATGGATGCTGGAAAGCAGGACATCAGCAGGAGCTCTGTTATTTATGGCTAAGAATAGGTCTGATGGCCTCATTGTCACAAAGAAAACCCCCCCGCCGAACTGAGACAACCTCAAGCGTATGAAGCGTCGCGTGTTCTTTCATTTCACACAGATAACAAGGAGTTTCAAAGATCTCCATTTAAAGAGCAGAACTTGAATCACTCCGACTTAACGGGGCGTAGGAACGGACCTCTTTCCCAAAGGTCACCACGATCGGGATAGTTTGAAAAAAGTGTGGTAGATGCAGCAGCCGTGTAAACCCCTCCAGAAAAAAACCAAACAAACATTAAAATGACAACCGCCACCTTGGACCAATCAGTCATTGTAAGGCCCCTCCTCTTGTGTGATTGCTCACCTGTGACTTCCTGCTGATTTGCCCAAAGCTAACATGCCACTGCGTGGGGATCGGTGACACGTTCTGGAGATCAACTGTCTTAAAATATTGCCAATTGAGTGTGATACTCAAGGCTGTTACTGTTCTGCAGGGCTCCAGTTACTCGATATTCTGCCAAAGTTAAGGTGAGCCTTCCGTCTGTTCTCATTTGATTCTGAGTTTATCCAACAAGTTGAGTTACAATATCGAGGTCATTTTAAAGTCCACAATCATTAAGAGGGAAGTGGAACTTTTTGGATTTGACGTTGCAGTTATTTATTTCATTTTTTTTTAAATAATTGGAATGTCTTTTTAAATGTGTTGGTGTAACTCACCCGTTCTATGCGTGCAGGGAGCAGGAAGATGAAGACCTGATTATTCAATGTGAGGCTTTTGAAGAGGCAATGGCTGAAGATGAGGAGGAGCTGCTGCGGGTCTACGGGGGCATCGACATGAGCGATCACCTGGAGGTCTTCACTGCCCTATTTAACAAGGTGCGAGAGCCGACCGCTAGAAGGATAGCAGACGTAATGACTCGCGTTTCCATCACCCGCTTTACTCGTGCCGCTGTGTGCTCCTGTGTGCAGGTGAGCAGCTCTCCAGCCTCCCTCCAGCTGCTCTCCATCCTGCAGACGTTGTTGGTGCTCGGGCCGGACCGCTCCGACATCTGGCTGGCTCTGGAGGCCGTCACCAACCGAGCCATACTGCTGGCCCAGGACTGTGAGTCGGCACGCTTTCGCCTTGGGTCGAGCCTGCAGAGGGGCTAACGGGTAGCTAGAAGGCCTCCTCTGCGACTCGTGTGTGTGAAGGGGCGTGGTTTAGCCGGGGAAGGCGACCAATGCGACGAAACGGGAGGCGTTTCGCGTCGGGGGTTCATTTGTGTTTTTGTTTGTTTTTTTGGGATTTGTGCTCCAGCTCAGATGGAGTCCTGTGAGAAGATAATGCAGCGGCTGACGTTCTCCAAAAGCAAGTGCTGCGAGGGTCACCACGAAGTGGACGCGCAGCGCGCCAAAGCGAGTAAGGCGGTGCAGACGGAACCGCGTCATCGGGATGAAGAGAAGTCGGACGAACGCGTCGCATCCACTCAGAGGCCACTGGGTGCCCTTCCTCCTCCACCTCCTCCTCCTCCTCTACCCCCTGGAATGAATGGGCTCCTGGTCCAACCTTCCACCCAGTGCCCACCTCCTCCTCCTCCTCCTCCTCCTCCACCGCCGCTTCCCGGAGGGTTCGGCGGACCACCACCACCTCCTCCGTTACCTGGAATGCCGCTGCTCGGCAGTCCAGGCGTGGCTCCCCCACCTCCTCCGCCCCCCCTACCGGGGATGGGCGGTGGGCCGCCGCCACCACCTCCCTTACCTGGCATGCCACCTCCCCCTCCTCCTGCGCCAGGCATGATCCAGGCTCAAAGCAGCCAGGCTCTCGGGGGCGCCGCACCCTCAAAGTCCCACCGATGTCCCACCCTGAGGATGAAAAAGCTCAACTGGCAGAAACTCCGCACGGTTACCGGTGAGTCACAACAATCTGTCCTTTACGTATGCCCCGAGTCTTATTAGAAGACATCACTTCCACCGAGGAAATGTGAGTGAAGACACTGCTGGAAGGCCTCGGTGATGAGTAGTTGATGGGGATGAAACATCAAATTCACCAGAACGGATTCTCCCAAATGTGTGTGTGGGTGTTGCAGAGGAGTTTCGAGGGTAAACACGGCTGTAAAAAAAAAAAAAGAACTCCGGCAGGATGTTGATACAAACCGGATCCCCTCTTCCTGCACTCCCACAGATGGTCACTCCATGTGGGCCTCGGTTCAGAAAGAGCCGCCTCCCCCGGAGCCGGACTACAGCAGCATCGAGCAGCTGTTCTGTCTCCCGGTGACCGAGCACAAAGACAAGGGGGCAGCTGCTCCTGTCAAGAAGGAGTCCAAAGAGGTTTGCTTGGTCAACAATCCACACTGCTCCTCAGAACCGTGGTATCGAGTGATCAATAAGACTCTCTGCTCTTTTATTATTCTAATAGATAACATTCATTGATCCAAAGAAAAACTTGAATTTGAACATATTCCTGAAGCAGTTCAAATGGTGAGTCATTTATTTTTTTTATTTCTCTGATTATATATATTTTTTATAAATACTTTTTCGTTTTCTCTGTGCAGCAAAAACGAGGACTTTGCAGCCATGATTCAGAGCGGAGACCGTACTAAGTTCGACGTAGAGGTGCTGAAGCAGCTCATTAAGCTGCTGCCAGAAAAGCATGAGGTTTGTCTTCATCCTTACCTTGAGGCTTTCTCGCCCACGTTATGTTCCATGAAGGGCCGACTCTGCAGCGGCAAACGTCTGAGTCACCGTGTTGTTCTTTTCAGATTGAAAACCTGAAGTCCTTTCAAGGCGAGAAAGACAAGTTGGCAAATGTTGATCGCTTCTACACCTCTCTTCTTAGCGTGCCATGGTCATTTTCTTTTCTTTCTCTTTAAAGTCTGGTTGTTGTTTTTTTTCTTATTTGCACAATGCCGGTTCGTACTTGCATCTTTTATTTATTTTTGCCCTGCGGCTGGTTTCTCCAGTTATCAGTTGAGGATTGACTGCATGTTGCTGTGTGAGGAGACGTCATCGGTGTTGGGTATGCTCAAGCCCAAAATCAAGCTGGTCGAGGAGGCCTGCCAGTGTAAGGAACCCTGAGGAACCTTCATCTATGATTGCAGTTGTGTATACATACTGTTTTTAATCTAACGGCATGTAATTCATCTCTCAGCTCTCAGGACGAGTACGCTCATGCCAGTTTTCTGCCGGCTCATCCTCGACGTCGGGAATTTTCTCAATTACGTAAGAACATTCTCATGTATATTTTGCTTTTAGCTGACCGTTTGGACAGCGCTTGCATTATTTTATTATTAAATCTTTGGTCCACTTCCAGGGGAGCCACACGGGCAACGCCGAGGGGTTCAGGATCAGCTCTCTGCTCAAGCTGACGGAGACCAAGGGCAACAAGAACCGCATCACACTTCTTCATCACCTCCTGGAGGTACACAGAGTAGCTCGCAGCTGGCGTTTGGTTTCCCCCTCAGTCATGGACCCGTTTAACCACTTGATTTATTTTGCCAAAGGAAGCCGAGGTGAACCACCCGGAGCTGTTGTCCCTGCCAGATGAAATAGAGATCTGTGAAAAAGCAGCAGGGTATAGAATGCTTTCACAACTACTTTGTCCCATGGTTTTCATTTTTTCTCTCTTGTAACATTTCATCAAATGGTTTCTTCCCCCTCTGTCTTCAGAGTCAACATGGACTCTATTCAGGCAGAAGCCGGCGCCTTACTGAAACGACTGAACGAGGCGGTCAAGAAGGTCTCCAACTCTGTCGACGACGTGAAGGAGCAATATGAAAATGTGCTCCAGGTAACATCGCAGTCTCTGCGTTGCCTCCAACGGGGCATACGGCCGTACTCGGAGGGATTTGGATCCAGTTTTCCAACCCATTTCTTTTCTGCGGCAGGAGAGTCTGGAGGCCTTTCAGGTTCTAAGCGAAAGGCTCGCCGCCGTTGAGATGCAGAAGGGTGAGCTGGCTGTCTACTTGTGTGAAGATGCCAATCAGCTGTCGCTCGAGGAGCTCTTCGGAACCATCAGGACTTTCCGAGGACTTTTCATCAAGGCACAGAAGGTCAGAGGTCGCTGCTTTTTCTACAAGTTATTATCTACTTGCTGCTACATCATTTCCTAAATGATACAAAATGACCATGTACGCTTTGTACTTGGCAGCGAGTGACCTCTTTTCTCTCATAACAGGAAAACAAAACCAGAAAAGAGCTGGCCGCCAAGGCTGAGAAGCGAAAGAGGCAGCTGGCAGAGGAGGAGTCCAAGAGACAGAAGGGAGAGAATGGAAAAATCAGTGAGTTGCGAGTCACCCTTGTTATGGTCACTGTGCCCTAGAACTTCTTAACCAAGATGCCATTTTAATGGCGCGGGTGTTTTTTCTAAGCCCTCTTTGTTGCCTCTGTGTCACCAGTCAAGAAGGGCTTTGTGCCACAGAACGACGACTGTATCATCGACCACCTGTTGGCGGATATCAGGAAAGGTTTCAGCCTCAGGAAGACCAGGCCAAGGTGCGATTCGGAAAGCCTCCCTTCTAGTGAAAAGCGTAGGGATACCTGCCCATCTGGTAAGGACAAGAAACTGTGGCCTCCATCCGCAGTTCCCGGCTCCGCTCCTGAGCCACTTAACTACGAGCCACGACACTGCTTTGCCGCTTTACCTAACCTATTTAATCTGTGCCTAAAGCGCCGCTGCCGCCTTGCGCTTAGTTGCTTCGTCAAGCCGTATTTGCATGGAGACATTTTTTTTTCTTTGCTTGCAGCTTTTGCTCACTGAAATAATCGATCCGTTTCAAAGATTACAATGGACTTCCTGTGTTCACCGTCAACACGATTTACTTCTACCCCCCCCCTCCTCCCCTCCCTCAGGATCAGGTGCGAAGCCTGTAAACGAAAATTGCGCCGAAGTGGCCGCCGTGTCCTCTCCCAGCAAATCTCAGCCAGAGGGTCACCGGCCCAGCGCAGGAGAACCGAACGGCCTCATCAGCGCGTCAGAAGAGACTCGCCCGGCGACGCCGGAGAGTGCGACGCAAGCCGTTCCTGCTGTACCTCCCAAGGGACTCCCCGGAAAACCAGCCACAGCAGCACAGGAACCCCCGAAGGAACCTGCATCGCCGCAGGAGGGGCAACTGCCGCCGACGCCTGCAGTGTCGCCACCACCTCGGCTCGAAGCGCCGCGTCCCCCCTGCCTCCCTACAAATGGGTGTTCGTGGGATTCAACTGAGACGAGCGTCCTCAGCCCGTCTCCCCGCTCAGACTCCCCCCGCCTAGAGGATGCTTTAGATGGCACTTCCAGCCTGGTATCGGAGACGCTGACGCCCGAGGAGTCGGCGGACATTGGTGTTAATGTTCAGGTGCAGGAAAGTCCTTTACCCAATACAGACAGCGTGAAGCACGGCGGCGGCGGCGGCGGCACCATCGTGGGAGATGGGAAAGGCGATGAGAGTCACAAAGCGAGCCATTCAGGGGAGACCGTCAAACAAGACAAGGGTCCAGACGAGCAGAAGTGCATTGTTGTTAAGTCATCCGCGACCACACTGGACGAGGGCATCAAGGGGTGCGACGTCCCGGACGGACTGGAATCGGATGATTTTCCATCCGTGTCTGAAGCCGAGCCTCTGTCCCTTAACGCCAAACCAAAGAGACAGAGGAGCATCTTTAAAGGAAACAAAAAGAAGAGTAATCAAGGTAACTCATCCATTCACTTAAATAAAGATCACGTTTGGAATGCTAGTCTCTCGATGTGTGTCAATGGGAAACACCGGCGAGCAGTTTTGTTTTTTACAGTTTTTAACATTTTATATTGTATGTATGGGCTCTCGTGGTATTTATAAGTATTTTGCATGCCAACGTGCACTTTACATTACAGTATGGCGGCCGTGTGCATAGCTTGATGGATTTTTAATTGATCGACGGTTTGTTTGAATGCTCTGTTCTCGTTTTGACTCTCAAGCACAAGGTAACAGTGGGAAAGGACTCACTAAACATAAAAGCTGTGTTTTGCAATGAGGTAGGTCAAATCAATGGGATGGCAAACTGTAAGCAGCAAAAATCATCCTAATGAACTCAATCACCGTCGAAGCTTTGTCCCAAGTAACGCGTCATTTGTTGGTCTAACTCAATTCTGGATTTCATGTGTCTCTGTTGTCCAGCTTTTAACACTCGCTCTCTTTTCTTAAAATCATTTTATTATCTAACACCATTGACCAAAATGGGATTTATTTACTTTTAACCCTAAATGTACTGCTGATGCGAGTACTCGCATCAGTTTTCTGATCTGAAACAGCCTTGCAGTTTGAAGTCATTGTGGACCGAGTTATTTCATGAAAGCAACCACTTTTGTGTCTTTCCTTCCATATTTTTTTTGTCCATTACCCAAGTCTGGGACTGTTCAACCTACTAACGCAGTCTTGTGTGCTTCCTGTAAACTGTGCTTTAATCTGATTTTGGTGAAAGATGTATGTGATGTAAATTCATTAAAAAGGTTTTATCAAAAAAAACTTTAACCACTTAGTGCCTGCAAGCCAAATAATCACGTGAATAGATTTCACGATACAATTTAATCTAGTTTATTTACATAACTAACTAAAATATTTTTAATTATGACTTCATTTTTTTTCCCCATCAATTCATTGAGTCTTTGTTTCCGTAGGTGACGCCAGAAAAAGGAATTTGAGAGGAAAAAGAAAATGTTAATTTCACATGGTTGTGAAATGGAAGTCTACAGTTTTATGTAAAAGCCCACATGAACATTGACTCCTTCAAGAGGATGCAGAAGTCTTTCTTTTGCAATGATTTGTCCGAGAAGAGTAAACGCATCTACGGCTGTATGGATGTCAAAATGTCACTTTATGTAAATGAATCGTTTGTCGTTTGAATTCAGAATTTAAATATGCTTTATATGTTTTGTATAGCTCTTATAAGCAGTGAATGTGTTTTTTGCTATGCTGCGTTTCCCTTTCAGCGCCAACAGAAAGAAGATGCGTTGTGTTGGTGCATGATATCTAATTAACTCATCAAAACCAAACCGATGTTTATTTCTACACACATTACCCAGATGATCTCCAACAAGGAAAAATAATTAAAAAAAAACAAAAAAACAAATTGATTGTAACCCTTTTAATGTTAAAAATATTTTAAATAAAGTGAATCTAGTGTTCAGCTGTTCTGTTGTTTTCGACCAAATCATAGAATAGAACAGATTAATAAAACCGGCGTTAACGCGCTCGATCTGTCCTCGTTCATCCGTGCGCGCGCTGCGTAAAGGCCATTTCCTCGTCGCTCGTACCGGCCCCGGAGACGCGCTGCCCCTGCGCACTGCTGCGCGTCTGGCTCTGACATCATCGGCTATGAAGTTACAGATATGGCAACACCGCTCCCGGAGACCGCGGAGTCTTCTTGAGACCGGCGAGCTTAAGCCACCGACGACATGTCGCTCAGCTGGTCCGCGAAAGACCACAAAAACATGAGTCAACCCGCCGCCGCCGGACAGAAGCGATCGCGCAACGACGCCGGGAACAAAGTGACGGTGGTGCTCGGTGCGCAGTGGGGAGACGAGGGCAAAGGGAAAGTCGTCGATCTGTTGGCGACCGAAGCCGACGTTGTCTGCAGATGTCAGGTAAATGTGTGGGTTCGTGATTTCAGACCACTGTTGTTGCCAAATGCCTTTTTTTCCCCCCCAAAATAAAGTCTGGCGCAAACTGTGCAGCCGGTTAAAATGCAACTGGTACTCCGGGTGGTGAGACTTGTATTTGGGCTACACTCCAGAGAACGTCGTAAATTATAGCTGGGAAAAGCTTGTTTTTGTGTAGTTAACCATGCTGAGAATGCGCTGTGGTTCCAAAGCTGCACTGACGGGCTTAAATGGCCATTAAAATACAATATCAAATCATTTTACAGACTCCAAATCAGTTTATGATCAGGCAAATGTTCTGACCCACTCATTCAGATGATCACACAGAGATTGAATCTGAACTACTTTGATTTAATTCATTAAAAATAAAAAGCTCTATATAGGTCAGTTGCTATTCACTCACATAGGACATATATCAGAGGTCACTCCAGCGACTGAAACCTGCCAACAGTTGCTGTGTTGTCTCCGCTCTCCGCTGGCACCCTGTGTCCCGGAGGCCGGAGAGCCCCACCCGCCGGGCTGCGCAGAGAGGTCACATTCTCAGGGAGGCTTGATATGTGAGAAGGCCAGGACTTAGCGATGCTTGACAGAGTGGTGGATCCAACGGCACCAGCCAAGTCTTGCTGAAACATGTGCTGGAGAAGCTCAGTGAATCGGGCAGAGGGTGACTTCTTCCCCCCCCCACCAAGTCTCACAAAAATATAATGAGACGCGTGGCTGCTTTTGATCATTTCGCGCTAAAAACACGGCAGCGTTTACTACCGCGTCATAATCTGGCACCGTGCTTCGATTTACAGGGGGGCAACAACGCAGGGCACACGGTGGTCGTGGACGGCAAGGAGTACGACTTCCACCTTCTGCCCAGTGGAATCATCAACTCCAAAAGCACCTCCCTCATTGGTAATGAGCTTAAATATTCAGCTGCATTGAGTGAAGAGTATTCGTGCAGTTTCACATATTCCTCCTCCTCTGCTCTTCTAGGCAATGGGGTGGTCATACATCTACCTGGCCTGTTTGAGGAGGGCGATAAAAATGAAAAGAAAGGTATTTGAAGACAAATGATGCCCATTATACATAATGCGTTAGTGGGATTTAGGAAACTCACGTGTTGTTTCTATTCTTTGACCAGGTCTGAAAGGCTGGGAGAAGAGATTGATTGTATCAGACAGAGCTCACCTGGGTATGTACAGTATATGAGACGATTAAAATGCTTTGCTTTATTCAATTAAGTACGGTCGGGGGTAAATCATCAGTCAGTGAATCCGGTTTTAATGGCGTGAGGCCTTGTTTGCCGTCTCTCCGCAGTGTTTGATTTCCACCAGGTTGTCGACGGTTTGCAGGAGACTGAAAGGCAAGCACAAGAAGGAAAGAAGTAAGGACACACAGGACGGACCGGCCAACATTTGACATTTATTGTCAGTCATTTCACACATGCGATTTCACACATTACTGTAAATCCGTTACTTTGGCTTGTGCTGCAGCATTGGAACCACCAAGAAGGGCATCGGACCGGCATACTCCAGCAAAGCGTCTCGCACCGGCCTCCGTGTGTGTGACCTCCTGGCGGACTTTAAGGACTTCTCCATGAGGTACAGAGGCAAACGCCAAGAATAAAACTACGATGAACAGCTTGCGGCGTGATTCACAATTTACTTTCCTTTCAGATTCAAGAACCTCGTCCGCCAGCATCAGTCCATGTACCCAACCTTGACCGTTGACGTTGAGGACCAATTGAAAAAACTCAAGGTAAACTTGGGTTAGGTTTGCAAAAGTGAATGAATTGTTGTCATTCCAACATCAATATATTTGAAAAATAAAATGCTCTTCCTGTTTTATGCAGGAATACTCTGAGAGACTGCGGCCAATGGTGAGAGACGGCGTCTACTACATGTACGAAGCTCTTCATGGATCCCCAAAGAAAATCTTGGTGGAAGGGGCCAATGCTGCTCTGCTTGATATTGACTTTGGTATTTTCATGTGGTTTAATACACATTGGGGTTTTTCTTGAGGATCTGTGGGGGAGTCAGTGACATAACCCAACACATTTTCCCTCTAAAGGCACATATCCTTTCGTGACGTCATCAAACTGCACCGTGGGCGGGGCATGCACTGGTCTTGGCATCCCACCGCTGAACATCGGCGATGTTTTTGGTGTATCAAAGGCCTACACTACCAGAGTGGGAATCGGAGCCTTCCCCACAGAACAACTCAATGTAAGAGATGTTTGTGCGTCTCAGAGAGCTCGGACGTCGTCACGTGTCCTTTGCTTTCTTGGCCTTTGCATCGTCTGAACAAATAGACACATGACGTGTTATGCAACCCACTGGTATTGAGCTGAACGTGTGCCGTTTGACTGCGATCATGTGGCTGACACGCAGGCAGCGGGGCTTTTGGGGGTCGGGGGGGTGGTGGTGGGGGTGGGTTCCCCTGGCTGAGTGCAGCTGTCAAATTTAGTGTTCAAACTCTTATGCAAGTCACATGTTCGCAGCGATAAATTTCAGGCCAGAGTCTGGGTTCAGGATATATTTACTGTGTGCTGGGGTCATGTTACCTGTCACGGGAGCTAAAAATACATACTTAAAAAAAGTCAACTTAATCCCCCGCCCAGCTCATATGTTTTTTTTTTTTGTACTACGCTGTGTTTGTAACCAGCATAGTGAATGCACATTTTGAGGTTTCTGTAGAATTATTAAATGCCTAACAACACAATTTAGGTTCATGAATAATAAAGCCCCCCCCCCCCCCCCTGTTTACCGTAGGCAGTGGGAGAGCTGCTGCAGACGAGGGGTCACGAGGTGGGCGTGACCACAGGAAGGAAGCGGCGCTGCGGATGGTTGGATCTCGTCATCTTGAGATACGCTCACATGATTAACGGCTTCACCGGGTTAGTGACCAGAGCGCTTTGAGCAAAGTGTTTGGTGACCCTTTTATATGATTCATTCATTCATAATACATCTTATAAAAATCTCGTTACAATAGTAACTCGCAGCACACGTTGACTGGTTTCCATGTAACTTGTTACAGCATCGCTTTGACAAAACTTGACATTCTGGATGTGATGGATGAAATAAAAGTGGGGGTCGCCTACAAAGTCAATGGAAAAAGAATTCCCCATTTCCCAGGTAATTTAGAAGAAGAAATCATATGTAGAATAAACACCATGAACGCATCGTGTTTTTCTGTTAACGATTGGTGTTCTTGTATTACTTTAACAACAGCCAACATGGACGTTTTGCACAAAGTGGAGGTTGAGTACGAGAGCTTTCCTGGTTGGAAGACGGACACCTCTGCAGCCAGGAAGTGGAACGACCTCCCAGCCAAGGCACAAAACTACATCCACTTCATCGAGAACCACATTGGAGTTCCCAGTATGTTTGACACAAAATAAGAAATTTACATCTCCAAAGTTGTTGTTTTTTCGTGGCACTGTTATGTAAAACTTTACTAATCTTTCTCTGTTTCTTTGTCCCCTTCAGTCAAGTGGATTGGTGTTGGAAAGTCCAGGGAGTGCATGATCCAGATGTTCTAAAGAGGAACGTGTATCTTCTCCTTGATAGGAGCACAGAGGATGTGGCATATCTGATCCCTGTTAGCTGTACCTCAATAAAAAAAACATCTATGTCACCTTTGAGAAGTGTCAGCTATGTTTGTTTAGTTACAATCAAATAGTCTTGTAGAGTATGTATCACCAATGAAACCCGCATGAATGTTTATTAATAAAGAAATCAAGATCAGTTGTTGCAAAAGACCAGTCAAACCAGACACAGCTGGGACACTGTTGATCATTATTATGACAACTTACTCTTCTATTTATCTTCTTTCTTTCCTTGGGTGAG